>NC_083362.1:49205459-49805459 GCF_030254825.1 Meriones unguiculatus | reverse complement strand
AGTCTGACCTGCCTAACCCAGCTCGGATTAAGGAAAGGATGAGGGAGAAGCACTAATGGCGACTGTATATGACTGAAATGTAGACGGAACTAGCAGCCTCCGAGTCACAGGGAGAGGAGCTAACAAGTTTTTGTGAAGATGAAAAAATAATAACTGTGAACAATTATTGGTTCCTTTAATCCCAGAGAGAGAAGGCAAAATTGCCGGAGGAAAATGATAAGGTTGGAGCAAGCATCCCCTTCGTGGAAATTGTAAACACGGTTCTATTGTTTTCCATTCACGTGAAAATGACCTGAAACTAGATGTCAAATTAAGAGCCACAGCTGCCTCAGACACTTTTCCACCCAGAATTGAAAATGGTAAAAATCTGGCATTAAGAAAACAAAGCGTCTGGTGAATTCACCCTGCATGAAGCATTTTTTTTTAAATTGTCAGCAATCTAAAATAACTACATTAAATATATGCTAGTCAGTAGATTAGGCTTATTGCTAATGTGTCTTTCTTGCAATCCTATTATCAGTAAGAACTGAAATAATAATAATAAAATAAAATGAAGGCAAGACCGTTTCTAGGATGTCAGGGAGATGATGCAATTTCAAAACTGATAGATGCAATTTCAAAACTTATAATAAATTTCAAATGATCGTCATTCAGATATGGCTGATACATCCAACTTGTTCAGTCAAGCGGGTTATACAAGAGGCCTGCAAAAAAATCAGAGACCAGCCAGACCTTAGCATCATGACATGGAACGAAAGGACGTGTTTCTATAGGAGGGATGGGTAAGTGTATGAGCGTACGTACGCCTGGATGGACACGGATGTGCAGTGTGAGTCCTGAAAGCAGAACTCTCAGAGGGCACAGAAACTTGTGTAGATTTTGATGATCTGATGCAGTAACTTTCATATAATAATAGATTTAAAATCGAACTTAAGCATTCAAAGAAGACCAACTCCAATGATACTGATATTAAAAGTTTAAAAACTGAGAATAAATTCTTCTTTAAACCACTAAATGATAATTATCTTTCTCTTTATAATGTTTAGAGTTTTGCCCACCAACACAACTTTCTCCTTACAAATGTATCAAGTATCCACATACCAGTGGATATGGCCCACACTTAATATAGAAACTATAAAATAT
This sequence comes from Meriones unguiculatus, assembly GCF_030254825.1. Classification (NCBI taxonomy): domain Eukaryota; kingdom Metazoa; phylum Chordata; class Mammalia; order Rodentia; family Muridae; genus Meriones; species Meriones unguiculatus. Next base: position 49,804,316 of record NC_083362.1, on the reverse strand, counting down.
TAGTGTTTAGTCTAAGGCACACTACAAGATTTCAGCTCATAAATGGCTTTTATAGATATTGGCTTCCACAGGATTCATTTTTTTTCTATTTTATAACTACTTATGGAGGTCTACTTAAAACCTCTCTTGTAAAATATCATAAATTTTATGCATATTACTATTTTAGTAACTATTAATCTTGTGTTTTTATAATCAACTAAGTAAATCTTATGTTTTGTTTTTATTAAAAGCTACTAAAATTTTGGAAAAGATGCAGTTTTAAGAATTCATTTCCATATGAAATTCTATTTTTCTATATTCCAGAGTAAACTTCTTTTTCCTTAATACACAACAGTTAGAGTTCTTCAACGAAGATTCCTAAGACCCTTTAGAGTATTCAAAAAGGGTTATCATTCAAAAAAATAGTATAATTGAAACTTTAAAACTGTGACAAATACACAAACACTCACAGAAATTTAGGTCTGCTAAATAAAAACAACATTCAAATCTTTAGATAGATCATGCTCTAATTCTATAAACTGTCATCCATGAGCTGTTTCAAAATGCAAAGAAAGGCATCTGAAATATGATGTCACAGATAAGTTCACATATTTTTCGATTATAAAAGAAGAATCTCACACACACTATTTTACAAGTTCTTTATGATGCTGTAGAAAAATGTCTGAAGGTATACCTCTTGTGGGATATAAACTCACCAAGAGGGACAGCACACTTTCTTATTTATCTCAAAATACCTCAATATATAGCTAATTTGGTAAGATTTTTTTTTACAAAGATGTGAAAACATGATGCTAATGCTATTTGGTTAGATAAACCCCAGAGTGAAATTTGGACTTGGGGAGCATTTGTTCAAGATCAGAGGACAGTATGGAGGTCATGCCACATGAGTGGTAGAGTGGAGCGAGAGTGAAGATTGTAGGAAACAAGGTGAGAAGGATACTCTAGAAGTGTAAAGTAAAATGAACCCTGGAAGCAGGCAAAAATGTGGCCTGTGTGAAGCCAGGATCACAGCACAGAGGAGTGGTTAGCGCTCCCTAAGGTCAATATTCTGGGAGACACTCATAAACATTAGGTCACCAATGCTAAGCTAGCTGAATGTGAAGGTCCATGTGCCAGTCCTGACTCAAGAATCACTGGGAACAGCCACTGTCAGTCTAACTACGAAACAGAACTAAGGAAAAAGCTGTAGGGCAGTGGATAAAAAGATGAGACCCTCACTATGGATAGCTATTCTGCCAGAGTTCTACTACTTGCTTCAACTGGTTTCTACTGACCAGGAAGAGCTTCAGGCAGATGATGAGATGTGAGCTGCAGATGTCTATAGGTCTGACTCCTTCATTCCCAAGATAAATGGAAAGGCTTTACAACATTAATATTACTCAACAGTCTCACTTTGAGAGAAAGGCTTACAGACAAGGGATAATTTTCCCCTGAAGGGTAACTGTGTATGAGTCCAGTGTCTTGAGTTATTTAAACCAAATGCCATGCCTCAGTTTTCTCACTTCTGCCAAAGGGACATTGAGATTTGGGGCTATACCCTCCCCAAAAGAGATGTTAGTTTTAAAGAGAAAAAAATACCCTCATATGCATCACACATATGTATCTACACGGGATAGATAACTTCGTGCTGTTACTATGATTATAAGGATTAACTTCTCTCTTTTTGAGCTAGACCTTTTCACTATGTAGCCCAGGTTGGCCTTAACCTGGTGGCCTTCCTACTTCAGCTTCTAGATTATAGGACGACTGTCATCGGACCTAGTCTGATTATAGCATTTTCTAAGGGAACAAATAAATTTATGGGCTTTAAGGGAAAAATCTATTAGTTTTCATATTCTTCCCACTGATTTTCTGGGTAAAACTTAATGTTAAGCACTGCATGATTGAGGGGTGCTCTCCTTCACTATATTGCTTACAGAGAGAGGAAAGAAGAAAGGTCTTAGCAAACGCTTAGAAGATGTGTGCTTGTATGTCCAGGGACTGAGCTGTAGACCCATCCTAATGGGTGGAAAAGGAAAGCCTTAAAGAAGAGGAAAGCCTTAAAGAAGGCTTTGCTGGTGACCCTGAACTCTACTCCATGTGGAAACATCTTGAGGGCACAAATGCACTGACTGAAATTCTCCTAGTTTCATAGTAGGAGTTATGTTAACTAATCTGTTTGAATTGTATTAATTAATTCAGTTATCACAAACTCAGACACTGCTATGGGAAAGCTCTGTAAATGAAAATCAAATAATCAAGAAAATAGAACCAAAACCATAAAGTACCTGAGACATTAGCAATTAGACAGTGTTGAAAAAGATAATAATAGTGAAAAGGGGCTATACAATAATGAAAGTCCTGTATCTGAATGCTTGGATTCAGAAGAGCTTCAGATCTCTGAGTTTTTAGAGTTTGGATTACTCATCCATAAATATATACAGAGCAGACGGTACTCAAGTATAAAACACCAAATTTATTTAGGTTTCATATACACCTTACTCATAGTCCAAGATCACTTCCTACAATATTTTAATAACTTTGTATATGAAATGAAGTGTGAAACCTTCATTTGGCATCTGAGCAGCACTGGAAAAGTTTTGAGATTCAGATAATTGGGGATTTTAAGCTTTTTGTATTATGGTTTATCAGCCCGTAGTAAAAATAACAGTCCATATCGGTGCAAACTGTTATTTGGCAGGTAAGGTGCCTGTTGGCTCCCGAACATTATAATCTGCATTTATCAAATACATACACACTTTATCTCACTTCCGTTTTAGAGTAACCTAGTGCACAGGGAGGTGGAAGCATATCCAGTATCAGGAGTCTAACTGGGACCTGGAGCAGGAGTCCTTAATCCCTTTGGCTCCTAAACACAGGAGCCTAATCACGTAGATGGGAGGAAGACAGCACAGGATGAGGAGAGTAAGCTGAGATCAGAAAGCCCTCAGCACTGAGAAGGTATCCTGCTGGACACCTTCTTTCGCACTAGAAAAGGTGAGCTGGGACGAGGAAGAGGCAGGGCACTGGGCTTGAAGCTGCATGAGGTGCTGAAGCAGAACAGCCTGTGGACACACTTATTGCCCATAATATCAGAGAGGGAGAGGATGAAGAGGGGGTCCGGGAGTAGGGAGAAAGCAGGGGAGAAGATACAAGGAGTTATTTCAATAATCCTACATTTGTTGCAATTTGCTTCATGTCCCAACATGTGATGATTTTTTTAAAGACACCTGGATTAATATTGAGAAGAAGAATGTGTTTTCTGCAGTGTTTGGGTAAAACATTCTTTAGGTATTTGTTAGGTTCGTTTGATCTGTTATGCCTGCTGATGTTTCTTTGTTTGCTTTTTGTCTGGATGGTCTATGAACTGGTGGAGGTTGTATATTGAGGTCACCTATCATTACTGTTCTAGGACTGATCTGGACTTTAATGCCTAGTAGTATATATTTTATGAAATTGGGTACCACCAGGGTTTGGTGCATTTACATTTAGAATTGTGATGGGCTTTTGGTGTGTTGTTCCCTTGATAAGAAGGAAATGACTTTTTTTCCTATGATTAGTTTTGGTTTGGTCTGTGCTGTCAGACACCAGGACACCATGCCTGCTTGTTTGCTGGTTCCATTGACTTGTAATGCATCCTTTCATTCTAAGACAGTGTCTGTCCTTGAACATGGATGCGTGTGTCTTGAAGACAACAAAAAGATGGATACTATTTAATAATCCAAGATGTTAACCTATGAGTTTTGACAGGGAGGGGAGGACATTTTCTTTCTGTTTTCTTCTTGTAGCCTCTTGGCTGTGCTTATCCTTCTGTTCATGCCACAGTATTCTTCCCAATAAGGCTGGCTTGATGTACATGAATTTCTTTTCTCTGTTTATAGAAAGGTTCTTTCTCCTTCAACTATGGCAGATAGTTTGGCCAGGTATGGTTGTTTTAGTATCTATAGTCATTTAGCACTTGTACTTTGCTCCAAACTCATATGGCTATTGATGGGATTGGAAGGGGGCAAGGGAGGGAGCTACATTTTGGGTACTAAGTGAATAAACTGTAATTAATAAAAAATTAAAAATAAATTTCCATTAATTAAAAAATGATAAAAAAGAACCCAGCTAACATTCTAAAGCAGCTGTTCTCCACCTGTGTCGAGACCCCTTTGGGGACTGAAAGACCCTTTCACAGGGATCGCGTATCAGATATCCTGCACATCAGATATTTACATTATGATTCACAACAGTAGCAAAATTACAGTTATGAAGTAGCAATGAAAATAATTTTAATGTTAAGGTCATCATGACATGAGGAACTGTATTAAAGTTTTGCATCATTAGGAAGGGAGAAAGCTACTGTTTAAGGGATTGCTTTATACGTGCATTGTGACTTCCCTCTTGCAGCTGTTGATGACCCTGTTATTGTTTAGTTATTTTGTTGTTGTAGTTCTGTATATTTCTTGTTTTAACTATAATATGAATGGGAAGTTTTCCCCACCGTCAGTCCTGTCTATTTGGTGTTCTTTTTGTCTCTTGTTCCCCCATAGGAATATCTTTCTTCAGTTTTGGTCAATGTTCTTCTATATATATATATACACAGATAAGGTATATATACATAGATGAAAATAAATATTTTAAATTCCGTGCCTAGAAATTTGTCTATGTTGTCTCTGGAACCATTGCTGTGGGACTGATGATCTCTGCAGACATGTTGGCTTTTCATACTGATCATGTTTTTGGGATGGAACCTGGTTCCTTGAGTTGAGTTGTTGGTTGTATCTTTTGATGTGAGTTTCTAGCTGATCTTTGGTGGATGAGAAGTAGGTTCTGATTCTGCTGTGAGCTTCGCTCGGTTAGTGTTGGGTCAGGTAGGATGTGTCCTCAGTCTTTCTGACGCTCAGTTTGATTCATTTGTGGGATGTTAGGGTGATTCGAGTTCAGCAGCTGGTGGGAGGCACTAGGGTCTTAACTGCCCACGTACAGCTTCTTGAGTAGGGTCCCAGGGCAGGGGATGGTTAGGGATGAGGGGTCTTAGCACTGGAAGCCATGTCCCTGCTCGCTTAGGCAGGTGCTGGGACAGACATCAGAACAGGCCAGTGTTGTTAGTAGGTCTTAGCACCCATGTCATATTTGCAGCTGCTTGGATAAAGGCTCAGAGTGAGCATATCAGGGCCAAAGGTTTTTATTGGCAACTACATGTATAACTACTCAGGCAAGGCCCCACTGAAAGGTTCATGCTTGATTTTATAGAAAGCGGGAACTCAAAATATTGGTATTGGGGAGCGCTGTGATAAATTGCTGTGGCTTAGAAGGAATTACCTAGCAGTTGTATATGGAAACAACTAAAAAAGAGAAATTACCAGGGAGAGTCCGGTATTGGTGAATTGTTGCAACAATCCTCTGTTGAATGAATATGGGCTCAAACACTTATTTATGAATAAAGCATGAAACCGTTGGGAGAGTGTCAAGATATTTTGAGCTGGACTCTGCCAATTACTTGTCTTTTAGATGGCTCTCATGGACAAAGAAGGAAAGATAGAAAGTGATGGAAAAATAAGCAAGTCTAGGAAAGGTAACCTTGGGAATCTGGAGCTGAGCAACAAGGTGAGGTCAGAAATATCAAGGGAAATCAGGGAGAGGGAAGGTCTTCTCACATACTGTTGTGACTTAAAGGGATGATCTCAGTGTTTTAGGAAAAGTACCCAAGTGAAGCTTTTTATTTTATTGTATTTTATGATCAAAGTGAGAGGACTGGTAATTCACAGGACATTCATATTATAAGACACGGAGAACACCCTTTTACCAGCTTTTAAATTCATAGCTCTGCTGATGATTCACTGAACAATTTGCATTATCCATTCAGTCAATCACTTAACAAATATATCCCTCTTATATTACAAGACCTGTACTGGGTGACAGAGATGCTTTTGAGGATTCGCTCTCATTTGGGATAATACAGAGGTACAATGAACTATAATACGTGTAATAATGACGAGGACATTTGCAGTAGCAATTAGTAATTATTCGGCTTTTCATTTAGCAATGTACTAAGTCAGCTGCCTGTAATGTGCCTTAATTAATCTTCACAGAATCTATGCACTCATAAAAGTCACTTTCCACACGAGGGAAATATTTTAGAGATGTTCGGTATCTAGCCCAACAGTGCCCAGGTAGCAAGGTGAAAAGCCGGTGTTAAAACCTAGACCTTATCTAATTCAAAGGGTTTTGAAAGAATTGCGAAGTAATTTGCTTCAGAGCATCTTACTCAGTCCTCACACGTGGGCTCCATTAGGGAATAAGAAGAGGTTCCCATTGGAGAGGGGAGATGTGCAGTTACCGCGGTAGCTTAGGGGAGAGGAGACAAAGGCTGAAGCCATGACGATGGGCATGTTCAGGTGTGTGTCATTTTGACATGGACTCTACAGATTTATTGATCGTCTGTGCTCGCTGCAGGGAACTGAGCCCAAAGTCTTATTCTTCTGCCAAGCTCTCCAGCCTGTCAGGGCTTCTCTCCCGCATGAGGAAGCTGACCACATGGATCAGCTATGAGTTGCTTCTACCTTTGGCTTTCCCATCACCTAAAACAAGTATACTCTGTAAGCTTCCCCCAATAGCCAACATTTCATATGGATGTTTTAAAAGTATTTTTTATTCTTTAGAATATCATACATTGGTATAATGTGATATGATCATATCTACCCCTATCCCCACCAACCTTTTCTTCGCCCAACTTCATGTCTGTCTGCCTTTCTTTTCTGCTACTGTGTTAAGTCTAATTACTGCTGTCTATATGTGTATGGGTGTGGAGTCATTCACCGAAGACAGTGGCACACCCTACAAATAGAAACTCTTTCACTTGCCAATAGCTTCTCATTAAGGCTGTCCTCAACCTCCACCAAGAAGTGTCCCCCAAACCCACCTGCCCGCCACTTCACAGTGGGAGGTAATCGGTGAATAGATGCACGGTTCATCAAAGTGCTAAGAATAAGGTATTGAATAGTCAGCACAAAGCTGGATAGCTTCACTAACACCAACCTTGGGAACGTTGTGTCAAGAGAGGCAGACAGAATGTTAGAGGTGGTGATGGAGAGGAGGGCTGTGAAATGCCATCTTCTACACGTGACGTGGCGATCACACTCATGGGCCCACAGCAGGTGTGGTTACCTGCTCAAGGTCACTGCTCAAGGTTACCTGCACAAGGTCAAAGCAGCGAGCATTGTGGCACAGAGGAGGGGGTGCTCTGCAGCCCGCCCCCCTTTTAACTGAGGCACTCTGATCTTCCCAGTCTGCAATCACAGGGAATTTGCACTCTATATTCTAATTTTGGTCTGCACAGATTCCAGCTATGCTTGTCAGCACTAGTTTCCCTGTGTGGGTTCTGTAGCATGAAATCAAATCAAGGACTCAAAAGGTACACATAAATAATGCTCAAATCAGTCGATTTAGAGACCAGAGTGGTAGCTATGGATCAGGTCTCTAGTTGCTAGTTGTTCTGAATTGTATTTAACCTACTAAAGGCAACAATAAGACACATAAAATGGTCCGTGTTGAAAATTATATGATAAAAATACATTTTTAGAAGTCATTCATGACATGTCCCTCAATGACCTGATAATCTTCTCAGTAACCATAACTAGAAAAGGCTGAATGAATTTTCTCCCAACGCCAAAAATAAAATAAAATAATAAAACACAAAACAAACAATTGTTTACTATATGATGGTTGTCCATGCAGCATTGTGCTAAGATGGTGGGAAACATTTACCAAAGCTAATAGTAAAATAAATAAATAAAGCCAAATAAAACCTTTCTATCCAGTGTGGCAATGTATAAGAACAAACATACCACCTTCTAAAAAGTGGATGCCTGGAAATGTTCCTGACTAAATATTTTTTTGTCCTATCTTTTTCTTTCTTTCTTTCTTTCTTTCTTTCTTTCTTTCTTTCTTTCTTTCTTTCTTTCTTTCTTTCTCTCTCTCTCTCTCTCTCTCTCTCTCTTTCTTTCTTTCTCTGCCCCCCCTCTTTCTTTTTCTTTCTTAGTTTTTTGAGACAGGGTTTCTCTGTGTAATAACCCTAGCTGTCTTGGACAGCTAGGCTGTGCTTGAACTCAGAGTTCCAAGCTTGTGCTACCGTGCCCAACAGGCAGATTTACTTTCTATTGTTAGAGTTACTGATGGAGAAATGCAAATTTACTTTCTTTATGCCAAACTGAAACATCTTTTTGAAAACAATGACAATAATGTAAACCATACAAGGTGATCCTCCCCAATCTAAAAATCTCCGAACTGAAAATGCTTCAAAATATGAAACTTTTTGAGCACTGACATAATGCTCCAAAAGATTTGCGTTTTTCAGGATCTTGGGGTTGTTTTTTTGTTGTTTGTTTTTGTTTTGTTTTGTTTGCTTTTGATTTGGCATACTCAACCAGTACTGTGTACATAAATATTCCAAAATTAAAAAAAAACTCTAAAATCTGAAATTATTCTGATCCCAAGAGTTTTATATAGGAATAATAAATTTGCCAAAAAGAAAATGCTAATGATATCAATAGCAATAGACTCTAAAACAAGGCTCTCTAGGACCCAAGCACATTTCACGGTACTTCATATATGTCATCATGTATTAAAGTTGGAAACAGTAATACAAAAATCCTAATGTCAACATTCTGAAGAGGTTTTATTTTCTTGTTTTGAGTTAAGTGTTTGTGTTCTGAAGGCCGGCCTTGAACTCAGCTGCGTCATGGAGGATAATGTTCAACTGCCTAGCTCCACCTCTCACATGCTGGAGCTCTAAGTATGAGCTCTCTCCAAGCTGGGACTCTGGGGGTGGGCTACCACTCCTGGCCTGTATGGTCCTAGGGACTGAAGGAACCCGGAGCTTCATGCGTGTTAGGCAAACACTCTTCCAACTGAACTATTGCCCAACCCTACTATTTCCATTTTATAAACCAGAAGCTAAGACAAGGAGAGATGGATGAGTAGAGGGAGAAGGCTTGTAACAACCAGGCAGTGCCTATAGCTGTGACCTTAGACAGCAGTACTAAGAAGAATGAGTTGACTTCACATAATGAGCCACTTTCCCTGATAATGTGAACAATCCTGGGTGAAGAAGCAAATTCGTTTTACAAGCACCAAGTAAAGTACTGTAAGGTTGTATAAACACAACCCACAACAGTGCTCATTGGGAAAGCAAAACACTCAAACACAAAGAACTCTGGAGAGCTCTATAAACTGCAAGGCAAAGACAAGAAAAGCAATTTAAAAATCCTGGTTGCCCAGGAGGGAAATGAGGCCTGGCACGGGAACCCTAGCCAACCTCCTGGGGGTAGTGAGGTCATGGATGAGACCTTGGATGAGAGCTAGCCAGGCACATTGCTAGACCAGCATAATTCCTAACTGCATTCTAGATCTTATCCTTATGCTCACAAAGGAGTGTAGCTCACACTCCCTCACCAAAGAAGCTTCTCTGGGCAGCAAGGGGAGACTGTTGCAGGGAGCCACAAGTAGGTGCGATGCAGATATTAACAAACTGTGGTGAGCCAGACCCATGTATACGTCGATAGCACAGTTCCTGACTCTCTGACTCAGGGACCATTAAGGAAGAGAAGGCAGAGGATTGTGGGAGCCAGCATATCAAGAAGTCTAGTGTAAAATCATCTCCCCTAGACACACCTGCGTAAACGAGACCATAACATGTGGCAATATCAGGAGATAAGGAATTACAGGCAGCCTTTGACTGGTGAGAGAGGGAGAATTGAATTGACTTCTCCAAGGGATGCATGCGAGCCCTCATTGGTTGTGCATTACAGAGGGATTAGTTTTGAAACCATATACACAGACAGCAAAAAATGCCTCGGCCTGCAAACAGATACAGACATTGTCTCTATGTGTGTGTGCGCCTGTGCATGCATGTGCACACACATGAATAGCGACAATTAACCAGGATGAGGAAGCTATCAATTTGAGAGGGGTATATAAAAAGTTACAAAAAGGTGACCTGGAAGAGGACAGAGGTAGGAGAGTGAAGGTGGCAGTGGTGTAATAAAATGCATAAAAATTAAAAACAAAAAAAAGAAATGAACAATGAACAAAATCCTGATGCAGAAGAGTATTAGAAGCCTCTAGGATTATTTGGACATCTCTGGTTTTCAGCAAAGTTCTTGTATCTTATGTAGAAAACAGGTGAAAGAAATAGTTAATTCATGTTTGAACTGAAATGTGTCCCATTACACAGTTCTACTTTTCTTGGTATTTTCTGAAAAAAAAAAAAAAAAAAAAAAAAAAAACAGAACAACTAAAATCCATCACATAAAAGAATGCCAAGTTTAAATAAATAAAAACATTTTACTTTTCGTTAGGAAAATACCTCAGCGGGTTTTTCATTTTGTACAGCGTTAGTAGCCTTGTTTCTTCACCATTCACAGCGTCTCTGCTTTCCAAGTTCAGGGTGGAGTCCTGGAAGGAAGCAAAGTTACAGGATGTAGATGCTGCACACAGAGACCTGAAGCTCTGAGGGAAATGTTTCAACCGGGGGAGGACACAGCTTCGGTCTGGACATTGCCAGTTTGCTCCTGTTTCCTTGAGACTGGAAATAGGTGTTGATCTCAGTGCTTTCACTATTTGGCCTCTGAAATACTCAAATGAGCCATTTGCACAAGGCACTATGTGAAAAACTGGACAACACATCACTTAACTTCCTGCTTGGGTTTAGGGATTGTGTTTTATTTACTTTTTTTTTATTTAATGGATTTATTTATTTATTTGATGGGTTTATTCATTTATGTATTTATTTATTTAGTTATTTTACAATATATTCATTATACACCCAGATTGAAGCCCCCCTCCCTCAATTCCTTCCGGCCCCAACCTCCCTCCCTCTACCCCACATCCCCTTCCAGTGTGGAAACAACTACTGAAAGAAGTTTCCAGTGCCAAGTTTTAATGACCTCTACATGCTTGCACCTCTACAACACAGTAAAATGTATGAAAAAAAGAATGAGAAAACTGTTTGTTGCCTGGCTGTCTTGGAACTCACTCTCTAGACCAGGCTGGTTGAGAACTCAGAGATCCACCTCTGTTTTCTGAATGCTGGGATTAGAGGCATGTACAGTGACCATGCCCAGCTCTCCTGATTTATTTTAAGATGCATTTCTTAGATTTTCATTTTCTTTTTTGTGTGGGTGTTTTGTGCTCTCAGAGGTCAGCAGAAGGCCTTGGTTCCCTTAGAACTGAAAGGGGATGATTGTGAACCATCAAGTGGGTGCTGGCAAACAAACCCAGACCCTGGTGTTTTTAACCTGTAGGCCATCTCCCGAAACTCCACAGACTGATTTCTTCTACTTTTTTTTTTCTTTTTAAACATATTGTTCATTTTAAATGGATAGCAACATTTCAAACAAGGGAATGCATTTTTGTGAAAGATATATTTCTTAATTCAATTTTCTGGTCTCTGCATGGATAAATAAAAGGAAGAAAATCTCTAAGGCTAAAGAACCCTTAATAGTGTTGGGGTAAAGCACCTTTGAAAAGATAAATTTCTGAAAGTTTTGATGTTCATATGATTTTTAGGAAGGTCTTGGTAAGTTCATACAGAACAAATAAGGCAAGATTGGGCAAGTTCAAAAAATACCTAGACAGAAAGATTTAACAGAATTCTTGAGCCTGTGATCATCACGCATATCAAATATTTGATAAGCACATTTATGCCCAAATCATTAGCTTTTACCCATGCATAAGAGAGGGAACCTGTGTGTGGTCCTAGAGGCAGCCAGATCCTACTGCATTGTCTTTTAAACACTACATAAGAAACGACCCCAATACGTTATGGGTTAAAAAACAAACATTGCATGGCTTCTTCTAGTTTCTGGGAAGTTCTGGGGTGAGGTTGGAAACTGGGTGTCTGCAGGACTGAAACTACAGTCATCTAGCTGGGGGGCCAAGCCCAGCAAGGCTGCAGCCTGGCTGGAGCATCTGCAGAAATGGAGGATCATATCATTATTGTTCTCAGTTCTGCTCACGTAACTGTGACCATCCTTCTGCCAGCACCGGACAGCTCTACCTACTTCACATTTGCATTAAGTTTTGAAATCACAGTATGTGTTTCCTTCCTATTTGTTTTCCTTTTCCATATGGGCTCAACAGTCTGGGCCTCTTATATTTCCACGGTAATTTTAGAACCGGCATGTCTGTCAAATTCCACCTACGCCGAGTATTTGGTAGAGAACACACTTGATCTATACATCATGATTCCATCCTAGTGATAAACATCCCTCCAATCCATGAACATTTAACAGTTAGTTAAAACATTTTTCCTTTCAGAGCTAACTCTAATTAGATACATGTACATATCACCAGAATGCTAAAGAAAAAGAGAGTACTTAGGATGAGGTTTCAGCTCTCTGTCTTGTTTGCTCTCTCTCTGTTCCATGTGGAAGTTTGTTACTGAGCCCCAACTATGGCAGGAGAAGAATATACTTTTTGGCTCTAATTAAATTCTTGGAGGTTAAGGAGTTTCCTATCTAGTTTTAGTTACATGACAAGTAAAGTCTGTATTTACATCAACACTGTACTTGATGTGCTATGTATTTGAAAATGTCAATTACAATTTTAAGTTAATACAGAGCCAATTGCAGTGCGCTAATCTGATAAGGGGAACGCTCGGCTGACTACGCTTCGAGAGTGATCATGTCAACAACTACACACTTAAAGAGAACACACATCCTGCAGCAGACACGCTTGGCAGCTAAGAGTGCTGCTGCTCTTGGAGTGGATCTGAGGAATCTGATACTCTTTTCTAGACTTAGGTGCACTTGTGCTCATTCACACACACACACATCATTAAAAAGTAATAAAATAAAGTTCACTGAAATGCATATCTAAGGCTTAAAAGCTACCATTCACATATAAAAGAAAATATGCAATGTTTGTCTTTCTGGGTCTGGGTTACCTCTTTCAGCATGATTTTTTTTTCTTTTGCTTCATCCATTTAATATGAAAATTATTTATCTTAACACCTGAATGATATTCCTGTATATAAATGTACCATATTTTCACTATTTATTTATCAGTTGATGGACATTCTAGGCTGGTCCCAATATGGATGAACCAATATGAATACGGATGAGCAAGTATCTCTCAAGTATGATGTAGAATCCTTTTGGCATATGTTCGAGAGTTGATTATACATTTCTGGATCTTGTGGTAAATTTATTTCTAGGTTTTTGAAAACCCCCCCACACTGAATCGCATGGTTGCTGTATCAGTTTGTACTCCCACTAACTTTAATGAATAAATGTCCTCCCTTCTCCACATTTTCCCCAGCACAAGCTGCCATTTGTTTTATTAATCTTGGCCATTATGACAGGGTAAAATGAAATCTCAAAGTGTTTTCAACTTGCATTTTCCTGAAAGCTAAGGTTGTTGAATGGTTTTTAAGTGTTTCTCAGCCATTTGTGTTTCATCTTATGAGAATTCTCTTCTTAGTTCTAGACACTTTTTTTTAAGTTATTTGTTTTCATGATGTTCATGTTTTTCAAGTTCTTTGTATATCTTAGATACTAATCCTATGTCTGATACACAATAGGTAAAGGTTTTTTTCCCATTCTGTAAGATACTTCTTTGCTCAAATGATGGCGTCTTTTGCAAGAAATAAATGTACAGCCATAGGCTTTATGTCTTAGACAGTAGTCCCATTACTTTAAAAGTTGCATCAAAAACCTCTTTGCCTTGCTGCAGCTATCATAAAGAGGCAGAAACTATAGTGTATCACCTCAGCTAACAGGCAGTGTTTGTTACTTGCCAAAATCACTTTTGTATATTGTAATAACAGAATCCTTTAGTATTCTGTAGAGATGAGGCAGGAAGGCCGACTCTGGAGTCAGTCCACAAAGGCATAAACCCAGCTCCAAATTGACTCCGACAACAGTCAAGCACGGCAGTGCCTCGAAATGCAGGACAAAGACAGGTGTCTCTTATCGGGTAATACAAAAAGCATTTTACCCCCAAATTTCAAAATAATCGACCAAAAAATGATTAAAGCACACCTCAGCTTCTCTTTCAGTATATTACACGCTGAAATGAGGAGTCACGAACTCACACCTATCTAAAAATGAAAACGAGAAATTTCCCCCCTCGTAGTTTATTTAAATAACTTGGAGGGTGGAAAAATCTGTAAAAATCTTGACTTTTAAATTTGGAAGGAGAGGTACGGAAATAACTCCGATTACGGAACGCCTAAAGGTCGACATAACGGGTGCTAAACAGCCTTCGTATTTCTTAAGCAGGGTGGAGAAATAGGAATTATGGGATTTAAAAATCCTGAAACCTGCCTCTAGAAGTAGAAACACAATGCTTGGGAGGGCCTGCATTTAATTTTTAAAAGAAAAGCATTGTGACTTCTATTTTTAGTGGCATATTAAAATTGTGGGTTGGGATGAGCTGCGCTGTGGTACCCTGTTGTAAAGCCTGTCTTCTTTCCCCCACCTTCCCATCCTTTCCTTCCCAGCCACCACGCCAGGCTACTCCAAGAACACTCTTCACAGCTTCTATCACATCAGGCAACATCTACGCGGCCCTCGCAGAAAGACAAGCTTAATTACTACATTTTTTTTTAAAAGAGTGAACATTTTTAGCAATACTTTCAGGATCGAGGGAGCATTAATGACAGCCAGAATGCTTTGGATTTAAACAGCACTGCACTATTTTTAGCTTTAAAAATCAACACTTACACAAATATTCCCAAACCAATTAGCAGCAGCTGGAAAGTAAAGGTGTTTACGTTTCGTTACCACTGGTGCTAACTACAGCAAGTGCTCACAGACTGCCAGAGAAGAGGCCAAGCTCCTGGAGGACAACCGTCTCTTCAGGGGTCATCACAGTGTAGGCACCAGGCTATCGCTCTGTCTTCACAGTTTGTACAAATCGCTGATTCCATACGGGAGAGAGTACGTTACTTACTATGAAGTACTTACTTACTATGAAGTGCCCCTAAAACAGGCATCTCACTCTTGATGAGGGGAAAAAAAAAGTCAGAAGAAAAGACTACCTAAATTCTCAGTGTGTTCCCCTGGTTGGCTGTAACTGCAAAACAGTGTTATTGGTTTCTCATTTCTAAGAGGAGAGCTTTAGCAGTTTTCTTTCTTTCTCCCCTCCCCCACATTGACCCACACAGGTTTCTCAGTGTAGCCATGGTTATCCTTTATAGACCAGGCTGACTTCCAACTCACAGGGATTCACCTACCTCTCTGCCTCCCCAGTGCCAAGATCAAAGGTGTGCATCACCACACCCAGCTGCAGGCTGACGCTTCTCTGTGACTCATAGGTGCAGGAAACATAGTTTTTTGTTTTTTTGCCCCGCCCCCATATTTTTAACCATTTGCCCATAAAATTTGAACTACAACTGAGTTATGTTTCAAAACCTCCAGTGCATTTTAAGAGAAGATTTGCATTCTGAAAAGCCAGTCACAAGTTTCTTCTGAAACCGCGCGTGAATTTTAGCATGAGAGTAAGAGCAACATTTACACAGAGAAGATTTGAACGGGAGGCTCTGTGCCTGGTGCTCATACATAAACATAATGTAAATTTTAAGATTAAGATTCTGGGCATAATTTCAGAATATTTGTTTTTACTTTTTAAAACAAAAATATCTTGCTAAAGTAAAAACAAACTGCATTTGCTATGCACACACTTGGAATTAACATGCATCTCGGCAGTCAGGCATTGTTCCACAGACTCTACCTAGTGTGCGTGCCTTGTGCTGCAGGCAGTGCCTTGCTGTGGAATGTCCCTGTTGCCTTATGAAAGCATCCCTAAGTGTTTCAGTCTTAGCAACTCAACAGGCATAGAGTTTTCTACCGGCGTGCATACTATTGTGTTTCGTATCAATGTATCTAGAAATTAAGAAAACATTTTAAATGCTAACTCATTAGTCGACCAAGCTACATTTTCTTCTCCTTTTTTTCTACTGTAACGTGTGAACTTCAACGGATCAGAAGCATCGAAAGCTTTGAGGAAACACACATTTCTGGGCCTCACCCTAGAGTTGGGGCAAAAGGTAAAGGCAGAGCCTGAGAGGTTTTGTAACAACCTTCTGATGCTGCCAGTGGGGGAAGAGCACACAGGAGCTTTAGAACACCGCCTGGCAGTGAGGGTGTGGGTCTAACTTCTGTAGGCAAAACCATAAACAGTATTAACTAACCCAGGAGAGAATGGTGCTAGCTTAGTCTATTCACTGTATACTCAAGGAAACAGACCTAGAATGGCAAAACAGCTCTCCCCTCCTATATGCTATGGTAATGACAAAGACATGCTTCAGGAGTCTTGAGCCACCATCCCAGGTTCTTTTGAGTGTAATGGTGAGTGTTTAAAGAATGCTGACTTAGCCAGGCAACTGCTCTCCCACTAAGCTGTAGCTCCGGCTGGGGTTTTTACTACATTTCAAAGACACTAAAAAAGACATTTAGCCATGTCTTAAGGACACGTTGGCTTTCTTTCAAAGACCTCAAGATATTTCACAAGTAATTAGATGTGTGTTCACTACAACCCTGGGTGGTTTCTGATTTCAGTTTTCTACATGAACCCATTCAAGAGCGAAAGGGTGTCCAAGATGAAGTCAAGCTGAAACAAACAAACAAACAAACAAACAACCTAAACCAAAACAACAACAACAAAAGGATTAATTAAGACCATTGCTCTCTAAAATTTAGATTTGCAATTGAGTGCAAACATATTAGCTATACCTGTTATGATTACTGTCCTTCGTTGTCACCTTGATTAGATTTAGAATCACCTAGGAGACCCAGCTCTGGTCATGCTTTGGGGGTATTTCCAGAGCTGTGGCTCCTGGGTGTTTCCAAATCTAATCAAGTTGACAATGAAGACTAGTCATCAAGCTAGGAAAGATTAATGCATGAAGGTGACACTGTTCTCAGCAAAAGCAGAGATCCAGCTTAATTGCTGTAACTGATTTACCTAGGGAGCAGACAGAACACTTATCCCCAACTTTCCTCATCTGTAAAATGGGGGAGAGATTTCTCTGGTTCATTCCAATTATAAGATGTCTTTGTTGAGTGCCGGGGAAGCTGTGTGATGTAGCCAGCCAAGCTCAGGTGAGTAAACACACATAGAATAGTCATTTAAACAAATGTTTTCTAGATGCTTTTCTTGAG
The DNA here is from genome assembly GCF_030254825.1 of Meriones unguiculatus. Lineage (NCBI taxonomy): Eukaryota > Metazoa > Chordata > Mammalia > Rodentia > Muridae > Meriones > Meriones unguiculatus. The sequence goes on along the minus strand of NC_083362.1, from coordinate 49,787,187 downwards.
ATGCAAACTCTCCCCTCTGTGGCTATGTTTCTTTATTCTCTTAACATATTCACTCCTATATGAGTTTTGGGAACAAATATACAGCGTGAAGAATACTTGAATGAAAGCTAAAACTCTGTCTTTACCATGATTCCCTCCTTTTCTATTTTTTATTATCTTTTATTGACCTTTTCCTTTCTCTCACTGCTAATAATAATCACAATTAGATTTCATTATTAATATTTCCCAGAAATCTAAATTACATTTGAGAAGACAAAGTTCAAAAAGCAAAATCCTTGAATATGCATATTCTTTACATATTTTGCCTGGTCGGGTTTTTGGTTGGTTTATCTAGGTTTGGTTTTCGTTATTTGCATAGGTAAAGATTTTCAAAGTGTCTCCAATAAATATAATGTAATTAATTACGAAAACACTGCTGTGAGCTAAAAATAAGGCTAGGGGAAGACCTGAGAGTTCTGTTTTGGAAGATCTGAGTAGGCCAGCCTTCCTGGTCCAGGTACCAAAGGTTAAAACCGCCTTGATTTCAAAGTAGCATCTCATCTGCTCCATCAGTCTTTGGTGAAGGCCACAGTGCTGCTTGCGCGATGCCCACTCACTGGTGTTCAAGCACCGCTTGCTTCGCATCCCTCAGAGCTGTGGAAGTTCAGGTGCTCAGCAAGGCACTTCTAGAACCTCCTTTAATGCTCACTCCTCTTTTCCCACAAAGAGCGCTTTCAAACGTGCCAAACACAGAAGGAGAAAACAACATACATATTTAAAGGCAAGACAAAGACAGACATGCCCATGTTCATCATTTCAATTTGTAATCGGATTCTTTTCCTCCATCTGGTTTCGGCGAAATTTCTACCGGTTTTTCCATATCATTGCATTTATGAAAACTGCTTGCACCCAATGCTCTGATGAGCCAAGACAATGTTTATTCCTGAAAGGGTAAAGATACTGAACAGCATGTCCATCCCTACATGCTCTGCTTAAGCACGTAAGACATCTGTACTCACGTGAAGTGTCCCTCCCTGCCCCCATACCTGCTGCCACTGTGAAAGACATGGTCAAATAGGCTGTAAGCCTCAGCTTCTCTTTCACTCACTCTGTCCCTTTAAACTGTACTGTATTTTCAAGTATTTCAGGTCCAGGTTGGGCAAAAATGGACATTTCGATGATCCTAACACCTTGGTTGTAATTACACGCCACCGAAAGCTGGTGGCTGTTAAAGTGCTTGAAGAAGTAAGGAAAATTCAGCAAATAAAAAATAAACCTCTACCCTAACCATTTTCATTTTGCTGAGTGAAATATATTTTGATCAAGTCTGCCTCTAGTAAGTGCACTTTATACATTAGGGCGGCACTGCACAAATTCAAGGGTTGCTTAGGAGTGGCCCCGAGATAAAAGGACACATCATTAAAGGCCTTTTCAATCACACGCTCTTCATTCACGCAGCCACAGACTGATGGCATTGCTGGCCTCCCTGTCACAGTTTGCACATGAAAATGTAATGTCCCAGCTTCCAACCTGAAGATGTCTTCTATGAACTCGTTTCAGTACCCAAGGGGAGGAGTGGGGGTAGGGAGAAGTGGAGATGGAGAAGCAGATTTGTATGCCTGCTGTCCAGCAGTATATTTTTCAAAATTCTCAAACTTAAAGAATCAAGTTTATGTTACAAAATCTTCTTCTTTACATATAATTAAATTTATAAGCCATCATAGTTCATGAATAAGGATATTTGAAGTGTATTCCTGGTGCCTACATTCTGTAAGCATTTTAAGCTCTCTTCATGAAGCTCAGAGTTCCCCTCTCCTGCCTCATGTGCTTGTTCTTTCCCCATGACCTCGTTCCTGTGTCTTTGCACACAATCATTTTGCCATCCAATTTGTCAATCTTGCAATTCACTTCCTGCCACCTCTATTGGAAGTCCTTGGTTTAAAAAAATGAGTTAGTCAGTTTATGAGATCTACTGAAAAGCAACACAGAACCATATAAGAAGGATGTTCTGAGACAGCATAAGACATTCCTGAAACCATATCCAAAATGCCATGGGCTGAATGAGGGACAGACGGCAGGAAACGTACAGAAGTGCCTGGGCCAGAGCCTCCACCACCTTGGGCTCCTACATCACGTGCCCAACGCTTGAGATGAGGCGCAGAGCCCTCATCCCTGAACTGCTGAAAAAGGACCCCAGCAGGCAGAGGAAGGGCTTGTTTTCCCACCTAAAGCAAACATGAAAGTCCGCTGGCAGGTTGAGAGGCATCCTGTAAAAGCAGTTGCAAGCCAGACCAAAAGACCCAGTGATCCCACGAAGAAATCAGCACGCATTTGCATTTACGCAGAGATGCTGGCTACTTCATTTCTTTTTCAGTTTTGTGACAGTATTGAGGATTAAGCCTAGGGCATGAAGTCTTTACCATGAGCTACATGGACACCAACTGCTCTACCATGAGCTACAGCTCCAGAGCCAGGCTACTCAACTTTTTCCATCTTGAGGGGACCGCACTGATCCACTGACGATCTCATGGTTCAATGATGAAATGTCAGCCGTGGAAGGCATCCTCTCAATGTTGCGTTCGTGGACACGATACAGAATGAAGAACAGTCTGGTCTACACTCATATCTGCTATACAGAATACCCTGGCTTACATGGCCAATACCCTTCCATGCTTCCACACCTCCCCTTGTTCGAACCATCGTCTCTCTGAACAGTCTGCACAGACCTCCTCTCCCTCATTGACCTCCCCTCTCACCTGTCCAGTCCCGGGAAAGCTCTGTAGGGCACTGACCTGGGGTAGGCGCTAACATCCTCACTTGTCTGCCTGCCTTGGGTCTGAGATCCTTGAGGTGTGGAACGGGTCCCACCTGTCTTTGTGACCCTGTCACTTGGCAGAGGCCTGAAGTGCAGTGAATATTCATTCCACTTGAGAGGTGTATCGACTTGGTAGAAATATTTTTTTTTTCCCTTAAAGACTCTCAAGTAACTTTCAAGAGAAAAAAAAATATTTATGGTGTGCTTAGGACTAAGCTAATCCCAATGTTCAGAATAATACGCTAGCCTCTATGGGGAAGATCTGGAAACGAAGATGTCACTGCCTTTGCATTCAGAGCTGCGAGCTAGCTGGCACCATTGCCGGAGGCATCGCTGGCAAGAGAATTTAAAGTACAATTGAAAGCTGATCTTTATTTATGGATTGAAATAATTGAAGTAAAAGAGAATGAACTGATTTGTACCTGGCTAGTTATGTTTCTTTATATATGCTCTTATATTTTATTTATTGTAATGTATTTTAAAATGACTTTCATTATTTATAAAATGTAGTTAAAGTAATATTTAAAACCACCTAAGTCCCACAGCTGCTCGACGCCTGGTTCAGCCGGCTGCTGCCAACTGGGAAAGGAACTGCAGCCGCTGGGTGTTAGAACCGGAAGGAGCTTCTGGAGGGGGTGTGACGTGTGACTGGAGGGGGGGCCAGGGCCCGGTGTGCCAGTGTTGTAGCGAAGACTGTTTCTGGTTTCCGGTGATATCCGCTCAACATACTCAGCTGTGGCCCAAGCGAACCTCAGCGGTGTCCCCTTTCCCCTTTTCCATCCCCCCCGCGTTCCCGCCCACCAACAAGCTGCCACCTTTCAGGGGCGCCGAACATCCCCAGACCCTACCTCATGGCTTTTCTTAAGAATACCCAGAGAGTCTCACAAGAATCCTTTCAAGGACTCTCTGGTCTCTAGAGTCAAGTGAAAACCGTTGTCTTCAATGGGCCCACGCCATCGGCAGAACTGTGTGGTGGATGTACTTTTTCCTCAGCTGCCAATTGCAGGGGTTTCCTTCCACCGGGTCCTGATCACCCCACCTTCCCATTCTCTTCTCATTCCCATTCTTACCATCCCGTCACCTCCACTTTAACTTAAAATTTACCCGGGCCTCAGCTCACATCGTGCTAGTAAGTTCTACTTCCTGGGAGACCTCAAAACTCAGGCAGAGGCCACCAAGGCACGGGCTTCTGAACAACCCCTCGGTGTGACAGCAATGGCTCTTCTTGCAAGGCAGATGCAAACAAGGACAGGTCAGAAATCTGTGCACAGGAGCAGGGCTTTCCTAATATATGCGTCTGTGTTGTGATACCACACACTAAGGAGGGACACTGAACTGCTGGTCTAATCGCACGCCTTCGGCAGAATCCTAAGAAATCAGTGGAACTGGAGTAATAATATTGTTCCACACACATAGTATAGCAGCAGAGCGACTGCCTCGTGGACACGATGTTGGAACAGATCAAGCAGTATCTGTGACAAACAAATGGCCTGAGTGGATGTAAGCCCGGAATGCCACTGACTCCACTCTTCACTTGCTTGTCAAAATTGCCACGCAGGAGAGAGACACAGTACAAACAGCCTTCAAACTCTGCCAGCCGGTGCTACGTGTTACTGAAGACATAACTCCTGCCTAGGCGCTTGCCGGTGTAAATCACGTTTCATGATGGCAAAATCAAAATATATTCTATGCTCTTGTCCTCAGGTTGACAACCAGGATATACCAAACTTCAAATGTAAATCCAGGGGAATTCCTGGTTACCTGTTCTTCACTACTTCATTTTTGGCTGCTTTGTTTGGAGAGCAAAATTTTGGCCTCTAATGCCTAAATCTTTGCCTGCACCCAGGCTCAGCTGATTGCTAGAAATACGTAGAAAAAGCATACTCTAATTAGATTCCTTAATTTACATTTTTGAATTGCTTCTATCAGACAATAGCGATTTAATTTAAATGTCTTTTCTAGATGAATCCTTGAGTCTCATCTAGATTTCCTAAATGGGCATCATTAGTAGGCAGTTCTGTAGGTTAAGAAATTTAAGCAATGAAAAGTGGAGGGTGAAATGAAATTACAATATAGTGCTTCATGTAGAATGCCTGCAAACCAGTCTCCCTCCCGGCTTCCCTTCCCAAAGGCTTCAAGACCCGTGTCAACATCCAATAAACCTTCCTAAAGACGGGTGTGGCTTCCAGCTCCTGAATGATGAGCCACCTGAAAATAGCCCAGGTTATCTGAGTTGTATCAGCTTACTTCATAGTTCATATTCGTCTTTTAAAAAGTGAGTGTTTATGCCTTCATGTGAGGACAGGCACCCTCTGAAGCCAGAGGTATTGGATCCCCCTGAGCTGGCGATACAGACAGTTGTCAGCTTGAGTGCTGGGAACTGAATTCAGCTCCTCTGCAAGAACAGGCCATGCTCTTAACCACCAAGTTCTCTCATCCCAGTGAGTGCTCAGTCCTTACTGAATGAACTAGTAAACAAACCAACCCACCAAACCTGCCAACTGGCTGTGTAGCCAAATAGTATCCCAGTCCTATCAGAGAGACAAAGGCTGGTGTGCTTCTCCTTATCAACCGAAGAGAAAGTCTAATTGACCAGTTGGGTAAATGTCAGTTCACTATCCTTTTAAGTACTTGAATATTTCCCAAAACATTTTTTAAAAATAGAAAGACCGATAGCAAGAAACAGCTGAAAATTAGGAAGAAAATAAATTTCAAGTCAACAAGAGATCATATACATAATGCCACATGACACAACAAAAAGCCCTCCAATTTTTTTTTTAAATAGTAATTCTAACTCACATTTCCTCTGATCTGAATGCAATAGAGATTTAATTTAATTCCGGTTGCATTAAGGTTTCTACTGCAGCACAATGCCCCAGTCATGTTATATCTGAGCTGGGCTGTGATCTCACAGTTTTACTGAACCTTCAAGGTTGAACAGACAAGCACATGCTCAGCAGGTAAGGGATTTTTTTATTTTTATTTTTTTGTAGGCCAAACCATTTCATGTATTTGTTTGTATTATTTTGGATTAAACTTTTCTAAAATATATTTATGCATATCTGTGCCATCTAACACTCAGACTACAATTCTTCAGCTAATCATTTTGAAGATAGTCACACATCTCAGTTATGGGCTTCAGGGGCTAGTGAGATGGCTCAGCCCTCAGGAGTTCTCAGGATGACCCAGTTCCTAGCCCCCAGTTCCAGGGTGTCTAGTTCTCTGGCTTTTACAGGTGCCTGCACCCATGTGGCACACCTACAGACATGCAAGCACAAACATGCACATAAGCAAGGCAGATGCCAGCTTGTCTCTGCCACTGCATTGCTGCTTGAGAAACTGATTCTAAATATCCATTTCTCCATCCAAATAGGCATCTAGCTTATATTATCCTTATATTATATTGAATGGTTTGGAAGCCCTTTCACAAAGCCTTAATGCTTTTTTTTTTTCCAATTATAGAATAGTGCATTTTTACATTGGAAATGATAGTGGTAGATGCAGATTTAAAAAAAAAAATCAAAAGTTTCTGCGTTCCACATGTGTGCTGGGAATTGAAGCTCAGGTCACATACATAATACGCCAGCACTCTTCCACCAAGCTTAGTCTCCAGCCTTTGATGGGCCTTTTTTTTTTTTTTCTGAACATATATAATTTGTTTTTAAAATAACCCAATTATGCATGGGTGATGGAGTTAGTTAAGGGATTGTAGAGCATGCAGTGACAGAAACTCCTCTCTTTACTTTTTATTATTTTCATCGTACTTTTTATTATTTTCATGCAAACAAGGACAGGTCAGAATTCTGTGCACAGGAGCAGGGCTTTCCTAATATATGTGTCTGTGTTGTGATACCACACACTAAGGAGGGACACTGAACTGCTGGTCTATATCACTCTGAGGTGATATATCCACACAACATACCGCCGGTAACTTACAATAGCAGTCTCAGCAGATTAACATGTCAGTATTTGGCGGCACAGGAAATGGTGCCGAGATGCAAAAACTGTCAATTTATTTAGTTGAATGGAGTTTTTCAACTTTTTTTTCCCCGGGGTCACGTTCTTCTGTGGGAATTATCAAATCATTTCTGTAATAATGCGGAGGCACACTCATTTTTACTCATGTGCAGATACAAACGTGAGCGCAGGTACATGTGTGCGCAGGCGTGTGTGTGCGCATCAGAGGGCAACTCCAGCTGGTCATCGTCAGAAGCCATCAATTGTTTTGTCGTTTTGTTACTGTTGTTTGTTTGTTTGTGTGGGGGCGTGGTCTCTTGATGGCCAGGAACCTCACCAGAGAGGCTCCTGAGCTGGATGGACAGGGCACTATGGTGATGCATCTCTCTGGCTCCCAGACCTGAGATTCCAAGCGCACACCGCCACGGTCAGCCTTGTGGTACGCACTTGTTTCTAGACATAAGTGTTCAGCGCTGGGGTTAAGGAGGGTTGTAGTTTTTTAACTATTCTGAGTGATTTGTTTCATGAAGTTAGCAGTGATTCATAGAAATCTGTATTGGCAGAAAAAGGTTAATTAAGGCTGAAAAAACAGACAGAAAAATTACAATGAAAAGCATGTAAGTCAATAAATCTTTTGTGGATATGATGTGAATTTATTTTACTATGCTCCTAGACTTTTGGCTTAAAAAATAGTGACATTTGAGAGTTAATTTCTAATTTGCACGTATCTTTGTTTCTGTGCCTTTTTCCTCTTCAGTGTCATGGATTGACCCAGGGCCACACACAGACTAGACCAGGACAAGAACTGAACTGCTGAATTGCACACAGTCTTTCTCAGCATTCTTCCGTTTATGGCCCAAATGCTATGAAATTGGGCCGTCAGCAAAATTGTTTTACCCATTATTTTTCAAAGCAATTTAGTCTTTTTCCAAAATCAGTTTATCACATTTCACTCATTATTTTACAAAGCAATATATCAAACTATTTATTTCCTTTCCATTCACCTGGATAATTCAATCCCCTCATGTACTCATGCATCTAGACTTTTTTTTTGTCTCATCTTAATTAATTTCCTCATTTAAGCTGAAACCTGTCACATTTTAATTTTTCCTTCAAAAGTCACTTACTGTACAATTGTCAAATGCATGAGCGAGTATGCTTCAGTCCCTGTCTTCGGTCTCCAGTAGGGTATTAATGATAACTTCCCAGTGTGCTGGTCTTACTGTAAAGATTGGCAAAGAGCCCAGGTTGTACCTTTGTGATGGTGCAAACTCTGTCGTCATTTTGTTTGCAGCTGAAGCTCTTCAGGACCCGATGCCAGGCTCTGAATCACATTCATATGAATGCTTTTCCATACAAATAGCTCTAACTTTAGAACTGCCGTGGACTGGAATAATTAGCTTAACCCTGTTGTCCCCTATATTTTCCTCTGTCATATTGGAAATTGCATTTTCAGAAGTTTCTGTGTCTAAGTTCTCGTCAGTATTTGATATCCGTGTGGAATGATGTTTCTTTCTACCCTGAATAGCTCTGGTCATCAGTGTTGCTGTCATCCTGAGAGAGCTGTTTGGAGAAGGATGTTACTGTGGGCTCTTTGAAAAGCCTGGTACGCACACTGATGCACGGAACATCCACCCCGGGTGCTACCTCATAAAGATCACCTCTCTTCAAGGCCTTTCACGATTTTCCTAGTTTTAGATAATCAAATATCTTAAGAAAAACATTCCCAATCAGGATTTTTTTTACATTGTTGAATATAGTCATAGAAGTAGGTTTTATGACATTTAGAAGCCTACTAAAAAATTTTGACTGTTTTTGTCTGTATTCCTGAAGAGAACAACAACAACAAAAAAATTAAAGATCAAATTAAAGATATGGTGTTTTTGTTTTTTTAAGCTGAGGGCTAAAAGCAGTGTAAAAAGCCAAGCCCATGGCCTGCCTGCTTAAGGATATAAAATGATATAAAAATGAAGAAATCAACCTGCAAATTTATACTTTAGATCTTACATGATCGACAAAGAAGAATGACAGTTTTAATTAACAGAACAAGATTTTGTTAATTTTTTTTTGAAAAGCTGAAATTAAAGAAATAAAAAGAAAACTCAGATGTATTTCCCAAAATACAGACTATCTCCTAACTCCAGCTTGGATGTATTTTTTTAAGCTCAGACGTTTTCTTTTATTTTTATTATTAATAGTTTCCTCATCAAAGAAGAGTTTTAAAAACATGAGAAAATGGAAAAATTAAAATGCTTAATTAATTTCGACAGCAATTGTATTAATATGAACCGTTAAATTCCCTTGTAAGACTCTAGGCAGTGAAGCCAGAGGGGGGCTGCCAACAATGCCATATCTAAGATCTAAATTTCAATTATCTGCTGTATTTGCAACACCAAGCCCCACAATGTGCCAGAAGGGATGGCTTAGTAGCTTTAGCATGTGGTTTTGAATTGCTGCATTCCCTAAATTGCACAGTGTAATTCATTTCCTAGTTCTTACTGGTCCTGGATATACAGAAAAGGCACAAAGTCATTCCTGAGCCATTCACTTAGGGAGTTTCATACCTCCTTCATCTAGGGTGTGATGGATGGATGGCTCTACAACTGTTCTTCTCTAAGTTCACCAAACTCTACTGTATGTAGACTAATTTTTCTCTTCATATTTTTAAACATTTATTATTATTATTATTGTCATTTATTACAATGTATTCAATTTGTATCCCAGCTGTGGCCCCCTCCCTCATGTCCTCCGAATCCCACTATCCCTTCCTCTTCTCCTCCTATGCCCCTCCCCTAGTCCACTGAGAGTGGAGGTCCTCCTCCCCTTCCATCTGACCCTAGCCTTTCAGGTCTCATCAGGACTGGTTGCACTGTCTTCCTCTGTGGCCTGGCAAGGCTGCACCCCCCAGGGGGAGGTGATCAGAGAGCCTGTCACTGAGTTCATGTCAGAGACAGCCCCTGCTCCCCTTAAATAGAGAATTCTCTTTATAATTTAGGAGTCCCCTCCCAATCCTCATTTTCACACAATACAATGTACAAAATAGTAGGGAATAAATTACTTTAAAAGAGAAGCTTTTCACCTTATAACTCTAATGTGATCCTCAACTACAGACGTCAAGCCACAGCCAACTGACAAGACTGGCATGGAAGTGAGTCTAACCACCCAGAGCTACAAGTGCCCGGACACCTGACCTCTCAGGAAATAGAGAGGCCTCGGCGACTGCTCCATAATGGCGTGCATTAGTCCTCAGCTCTCATATTCTATGGGCATCCTCTGAGAGAGGCTCTAAGAGCTCTCACAAAGAGCATTCCTCCGTGGGCATATACCTGCACTATAGGGCTTTCCAGAGAGCCGCACTTCAATATCTATTTTCTGAAGTGCATTATTTCTGTAATATTTACTGTCACCTGGGGGAAAAACAGTAGGGCATATTGAAGTCTTCACTAAAACAGCAAATTAAGTGAGATTAGAAATGCCATAATTAATTAGGCCAGCTCTCCATCACATGAAGGGCCGGAATCTACACTGAGGGATAGTGATCTGCTCCGAGAGTAACAAAGCCAGGCGACTAAAACAGCGACAGCTCCATGTCAACAGCAGCAGCCCCGCAAGTTCTAGAGGGCAAGAGGGCGGGCTTTCCACCGCGGCTTAGCCCTGGTGCCAGCTTCTTTTTTCTCTGCGGTGAACATTTTCTGACCACATTTTAAAACTTACTTTATAACATAACCTTCTCTTATAATGTACCAAAATGATAATAATTTACATCGCTTTTGAAATAGTAACTTATATAATGTGATATGAGTGGAAAAATCCAGTTATATTTTATTCATAGATTGACCAAGAAAAGTGCAACCCTTTGCAGTATAATCCAAATGTATACATATAAATATATGCCAAATATGAAAATAACAAGAGATTTTTAGGGTCAATAATTTAATAAGAAAATATAAAGTATTTTACATGATAGCAGCCTTAAGGAAAATGTACAAAGGATTTGAAAGCCAGCAGTTATAGTTTAAAATACACAACTGTCAAGAGGGCAAAATGAGAGATAAATGTAGACCTATATTTAAAATAATAAACTTGGAGCTAGAGGCTGATGGGGCTCAGTGGTAGATATTTCCCTAGCATAAACAGGGGCCTGGATTTGATCCCACACACTACAGAAACAAAACTGTGAATTAAACATAAAACAGTAACACCACAAATAATTTATAATGTAGTATGCAATGATGCTTTGTAATGGCAAAAGCTACTTTTATCTAAAAATACTTCTACTTAACTTGTGTTTAAATGAATCTTGTTTGAACAAGAACATGTTCTTTTTTTAGAAAAAAAAATTCCACAGATTTTTCCATTGTTTAAAATGAAAGAATTCAAGGCAGTTTTTTAAACTAAAAAGTAAAACCCAGGAATAACCTTTTCGAAGAGACAAAGAGATTTCCTTTATAATGGAAGAGTGATAGAGATTTTTTTTTTTTCATAAAAATCATGACAATAGTGAGAGGTTTAAAGTCAAAGGGCTCCAGGATACACAGGTGACATAAAGTAAGAAAACAAACAAACAAAACACAAAAACAACAACAAAAAAAGAAGTTGTACAATGATATTATTATCAGATAAAATAATGAATAAAATACGAGTACACTAAATGGCCATCCATTGCAAAATGACAAATGTACACTCTAGAGAAAATAAAATTACTGTGCCTGACAACACAGACTGGGATAGAGTTGGGGAGGAGAGGGCATGATTAGGAGGAGATTTGCAAATCTGCCTTCCTAAGGGCTATTTTAACCCACACTTCTCAATAACCAGCAGCCTTTGTTGTGTAAAATAGTAAAGTCCCTACCTGCTGCAGGGCTTGGCAGCCATACCCCGCCCCCCACTAGGGGCGGGGCTTTTCTCCCAGAGGCCCTGCCCTATAGAACCACCTTGGTTCAGTTGCCCCCTTTCCCCTCTTTCTCCCCTCTTCCTGTCCTCTCTCTCTCTCCCCACCAAGCACACACTTCCCCTTCCCTTTTCCCCCTCCCTTGCTGCTCACAATAAACCTGCATTGTTATAATACAGCATCTCTCCATTAGCTCATTCATTGTTTTATTTATTCAATCATGAAAGATGAGACATTTGAACAGAATAACAGAAACACTTTATAGTAGTAATATTGGAGTAGGCATCTGATGACTTTTCAATGCAATCAACAATACATAAGGAAAAATGAGGAAAGAAAAATGTAAAGAAATTTGACCATATACTAGGAAATAAAATGCAATGAATAAACACTAAGATTATACATGTTTTATATCCCTAGTGTATTTAGATAAAAATCAATATCGAAACTAAGCATAATCTATACACACACTGGTAAATAAATCTATTTATAGTATGTCATTAAATAAATCATATATGAAAAAAAAACAAGATAGAAATTTAGAAAGGGTTGAAAGAGTTCAGACTGTATGACAAAAAGTATAAACATAAATTCTAATATTTAAATAGAGACAGTAGATGTTAAAAACATCAAAGAAAGAGAAATGAGGGTTTTACAAATAAAGGATTATCCAGTACTCTCGGCTGAAGCCAGCTGAGTACTAAGACAAAAGGACCTCTAAAATGTGAGTCAAAGAAGCCAAAAAAGAAATTCAGGCCAAAGAAAGAATCCCAAATCTAATCTTCAGTGCTAGATCTACTATGGAAAAATCAGGAAATGAGGAAGCAAGCTAATGACTCCTCAAGGCTGTCCTCTGATAATGCCAGAGGGAAGGATCTGGACAGGAGAAAGAAGGGCTGGCTTTCCCCAAACTCAAGGGCGTGCAGTAGCAAAAAAAAAACTTGAATGAAGGGAGTTATAAATAGCGAATACTGTAAGTTAGAATAGGCAAGTCAACATTTTGGATCTGACTGAAAACAACTTTAAAAAGATATTTGAGTAAGTTGTAATAGGGAGGGCATCAGTTGGTATTTAAAGTTCGATAATTAACTGCGCTGCTTGTGATGTCTGCATGGTGATTCTGCTTGAGCTCTTGTTCTTCAGGATGCACACTGAGGGATTTACATGTAAATGTCATGATGGGAGGAAGGGGTTTGCAATATTAACGCAAATTAAAATGAGCAAAAGCAGGTTGAGTGATGTGCGGCTCAGGGCAGAAGCTGGTGCCTCTGTGCCTGCTGTTTCTTTTTCTAATCTACTTTTGCATACGTTTAACAACTTCAAATAACCAGGCGAAGGTTTATAAAAAAAATCTAGAAATTAAAAGGTAAGCATAAAAATAAGGGGGAAAGGCGAATATAAACATAAGAAACTAAGAAAATAGATACAACCATGGTTGAAATCATGACATTGCCTTTTGTAAATGAAGTCGGCTCACAGAGCACTTTCTCCCTATCATCCCTGTCTCATTTGGGTATTACAGAACTTAGCCTGATCATTTTTTTCAGGGTCTTATTTCTTTTCTGACTCCTTTTCCATGAGACTGTATGTGTGCATGCGTGATTGAACATGTACGTGTGTGTGATGCATTTGTGTATGTTGGAAAGTGTGTCTGCTGGGATGTGATGCGTGTGTGTGTGTGTGTGTGTGTGTGTGTGTGCGCGCGCGCGCGCACGTGTGTCTGTGTGGCGTGTGTCTGCTGGGATGTGATGTGTGCCTGTGTGTGCATGCATTCTGCATATCCCACTGAGTTTATTGAGGTTGAAAGACCAACACTGTTCGTCTTCACCTTCTACCTCCTGAAAGAGTGTTTCTTTTGTGCTACTCCTGCATGTGCCTGGTTTGCTGGCCCTCAGGCTTTGGCAGATTCTCCTGTCCTCCCTCACCCTTAACCTTACTGTGGGAGCATGGGGGGTAACACACGCATGCTACCGCAAAGGCTTTATGTGGTTCTTAGGGATTTGCAGTCAGGCTGTCAAACTGGCATGGCCAGGGCATCACCCACTGATGCCATCTCCCCAGACCTGTGGGAGACCTGTTTTTTGTTAACGGGGCTGTGAGTCCTCTGAAAATCAGAGAATAATATTTTACAAGACTGTGCTTTTTTTTTCTCTCATTTTTTTCATCCAAGGGTATCTTTTAATTTATTGTATATCTAATGAATGATTTAAATTTCTCTTAGAAGAACAGAAGTAATAAAATTTCTATTCAAGCAAATGTTTCAAATTTATTTGTCTGAAGATATTTACAGTAATCTTTTCTAAGTGAAATATCTAAGCTACAACTTAAAAAAAACTAAAAGCACGTAAAAAGAAACATATAAAGCATATAACAGTCCAACTCCTTTTATGAGACTAGCATTGCCATGACACCAATGCCACATATGGACAATTATCTCAGAAAGAAAATCAGAGCCCAACATTCCTTATGAACCCATATACAAAACCAGAGTATTAGTAAATTAAATCTAGGAAGTCAAAGTGGGGGAAAATGGATACATATTAAAGAAAGCATAATTAAATCAAAAGTGTATTTTCTGAACTGCACAAAATTTAGGAAATAAGAAAAAGATGTAAATTACCAGTGTATGATATAGAAGCAAACATCAGTAGAAATCCCATAGACAGTAAAGGAAAAATATTATATATGGCAGTAGTATATTTGACCACCTAGATGAATGGTTTAGTCTTTTGAATGACGGTAATTACTAATAATGGCCCAATAAAAGTGAAGGCACTTAATGGCCTCTGAATTATACAAGGAAATTGAATTTATAATTATAAATCTTGCCAGAAAAAGGATAGTAGGCCCAGATTACTATACCTTAAACATTTGAGAAGTCAATTAAACTAGGGCTACAAGCGTTATTTCAGAAAAAGAGAATACAGTCCAACTCCTTTCATGAGATAGCATTAGCATGATGCCAATGGCATATACAGACAATTATCTCTGAAAGAAAACAAGAGTCCAACATTCCTTATGAACACATATACCAAAACAGAGCATTAGTAAATTAAATCTAGCAATATGCACATGGCATAGTGTATCTTAATCAAATGGACATATGCCTGGAATGTAAAACAGATTTGGCATTACGACATCCATCATTACAATGTACGTTGTTAGAACAACAAAGAAAAAGCCACATAAAACGGCATTTGATAAAATGTAACATTTCTGATTAAACTTTAGAATGGTAGGAACAGAAGGAACCTTCTTCAACATACAAGCAGAAATGGATCCACAAAACCATTTAGCATTAACATTATCTTAAGGCAAAAACCCTGAATGTTCTACAATGAAAGAAAATGACAGGAATATCTGCTCTCAACAACTCTAACATGATACATTTAGGCCTTAACCAATGCTATAAGAAAAAGATAAAAAGAGGAGGGGAGGAAAGATCAGGCTGAGGACTAGAAATGAGTCTTACAAGTAAAGCTTTACAAGTAAAACATCCTTTTTAAAGAAATAAAAGGTAATGGGTGGATGAATAAATGACAATGAACCCCTATTTTACACCACAGAAAAACAGGTACATCATGTGTTTAAAAATGAATAAAGATTAAAAAAAACTTCTCAAAAGTAACAAGATGATGGTCATAATTTGGGCATAGAAAAGACATTAAATTAAGAAACAAAGGTACTATCCATAGGGAAAAGGTTGATAATTTGGACTACATTAATAAAAACTATTCATCAAAAGATATTACATATAAAGTAAAAACAAACAAACAAACAAACAAAAAAAACAGTGACACAGCAAGGTACAAACAGACTTCTTCAACACAGGATTTTGTTAAATGGATACACAGAGCATCTAAAACTAGATGAAAGAGGAGATAGCTACAACAAATCCATCAGAAACATGGGCAAGAGAACTAGAGAAGCACTCGCATGACCAATAAGTGTATGAAAAGGTACTTAGCCATATTAGTCACTAAGGGTACAAAATAGAACCTAATTCGAGTCACTATATACCCATTAAGATATCGAAAATGAAGAAAATAATACGAAGCATTGGCAAGCAACTCAAAATAGTTTCAGGAAGTCCCTGAAACTGACCAGGTTTACTATGTCCTTCTCTCCTCTACAGTATAGAAATAGTAAAGACTGCTGAGAATCATTCTCAGACACATTGGGCTGCTTAGAGGAGACCTAGGCCAAACTGCCTGGAAGGAGCAGAGATCAATCAAGCAGCTTGGAAGAAACAGACCAAGCAAGGAAAGAGACCAACCAATCAGACTGGAACTAGTAAAGACAACCCAAACAGCCTGAAGGAAGCAGAGACCAGCCAAACTGCCTCGAAGAAATAGAGCAGCCATGCGGCCTAGGAAAGGTTTGGGCTCTTGTAAGTAACCTCTCACCCATATTTCTCTAAGTCAGTGGCTTTTAACCTGTGGATGATAACCCCTTGGGGCTGAGTGTGCCACACATCAGATACCTTGCATGCCAGATATTTATATTCCAATTTATAACAGTAGCAGCATTACAGTTATAAAGTAGCAATAAGATAATTTTATGGTTGCAGGCTACCACAAAACGAGGAACTGCGTTAAAGGGTCGCAGCATTAGGAAGGCTGAGAACCACTGCTCTAAGTAGACCAAATAAAACCCACTGGTTCACTAGTTGGCCTTTGGATCTATCTGTACTTTGCTCTGTGGTCAGTTCCGTATCTGGGGTGAGCAGACATTTGTTCATGTCTCCCTAGAAATGGTGGCACACAACAGATTAGCACTGGTTTGAAGGCAGGGAGGTAGACATTTGGGTTTACCCTGAACAATCTCTTGAGTTTTCAGGAGGTACAAAGGCTACAGCTGTAGCAGAATTACTAGTTAAAAATGTACCTATGATGGTTAAAGGGCTGTACAGAATTCCTTGAGTCACTGAGTTGAACTTACTGTTGAAAAAACTGTTGACTTTTAGGTAGCAAAATCATTAGCATAAACCTTAGAGATCTTAAATATACACCAAGGCAACTTTTGGTGATCTTCTACTTCAGGGAGAGTTGGAAACTTCGAGAAGGACTAAGTCAGCAGCTCTTACTGGGGGTCTCAGGAAAGGGCAGAGTCAGCCTCAGACTCAGGCAGCTGTCAAGCCTCCACCTTCTGCCTTGAAGAAACCTCTCAGTGGCTAGCAGCTATGCATGCTGGCATCAGGGAGGGCTGCTCTGCCTGTAGTCTGACAGTGTCTATATGGCCTTTTCAGATTTAGTGGAGTCATGTTATTGGGCTTCTTACATGGCAACGGGCTTCTTCCAGAGTAAGCGCCTCAGGGCATCAGGTAGAGCCATGTGTGACCTTTTCTAATTTAGTCTCAGAGGTCACACAAATTGGCTCATGCCAATGCCATATATGGGTCTCTGAGGCCAACCCAGAGCCAAGAAAAAAGACTATAGTTACATTTTACAATAGGCATACTCATTTTGTGGATTAAAAAAATTTGTAGACTTAAGCAAAATAATCCAGTTAATGAAACCATATTATTTGGAATTTCTACCTTGGTTAGAATAGTTATGTGAACTATAATGGACTAAGTATTATTATTGGGATGGTAAGGAGGTTGGGATTTATAAGGAAATAAAAGTAGTGCTTTGGTGCATCTTTATAATAATAATAATAAAAATTCCCTCCTGACAATCTCAGAAGAAAACTTTACAATTAGTAAAAAATGATAAAAAGCAAAAATAAAAGACAAAAAAGTAGAGGGCTGGATGAAAAGAAAAGGGAATTAACTGGAGGGAGAAAGGAGACAGAGGGGGTAATGGGTGGGTGGGGAAAATGATTGAAGAGGATTATGTCCCTGTATGAAAATGTTATAATGAAAGTCACTATTATGTAGAATGCATGCTCTCAAACAGTATGATGAAGTCATAGCCATGAGTGAACTGACAACACTGAATTCACCACCACAACTATGAGCAGGTAAGCTAATGATGAGCGGCCCAGGCCAACTAAGATCCTCCCAGCTCCTAATTAGCTTTGGTCAAACATTTAACCATGGAAAAGCACTGTTTAATAAATAAACAACACTTCACTTTTAATTACTTATATTGTCTGATTGGAAAGTCATATAGGTGACACACACTAACTGATTTCTTGGTATTAAAATCACAACGAAGTCATTTCTAATTATCAAGCCAAGGATCAGGGGTAAGAATTTTAATGATGAATTGAGCTTAACTTGTGACAAATGCAAATAACTGCTTTCTATTACAAGTGACATTGGAGTAAGCTGACTTGTGTCTCATTCCTTTATGTACATTTCCACTCTGAACACAGAAATTCATATAACCAACTGTCTTTTATATTTTTAAATTGAAAATAGGAGCCGTGACAGTAATTATGGGTTGAATATCCTTTATCTAGAATGCTTGGGAGCAGAGACATTTCTGATTTTGAAATTTCTTTTGAGATTCTTGAATACTTATCAGCACATATGTACTGTTATATCTCAAGTGATGGGACCAGTGTTTAAACATATTTATGTTTCATAATAACCTTATATGCATAGCCCAAAAATAATTTTATGCAGCAATGAAAATAATTTGTGTAAGAAATGAAGCTCCCAGTGTGTAACTTTCTATCTGTGGTATCTTTTTAGTGTTCAAAAATGTTTCAGGCTTACAACACTTTGGATTTTGGATATTCAGATTAAAGATGCTCAATGTTTAGTAGTAATGCTGGTCTTCAAGTGGACACTCTCCTGAGTGAATGCTATTCTTTCATATTTTTCTTTTCTGTTATCATAAAAATACCCATGGGTTCTCCATTGCTGTAATCCCTCAGTTCTCTATGAGTTTATGGACCTTGTTTCCATAGAGAGCACAGAATGTTTTATTAAGAAGGAGACTTAGGAGGCAGAGAGGATGACTCTTCATTTCTGGCTTCTTAGGTAAGAGGAATGACTGGAAGATCTGGATAGTGGGGAAAAGTCACCAGCTGCCTCTTGAGTCAAGTCTGTCTGCTTCAGTCTAGACAGTAGTAGCTAGATGCTGAGATAGTGTCATTCAGCATGGTGTGTTGGTATAATGTTCTTTTAAAATGTCTAAACCTTACCCTTGTTCATTCAAATGCTGATTTCTCCTTCCCCCCTCCCCCACTCTCTGGTTTCAATTCTAAACATCTTGTCTCAACTTGGTGTAAACTTCCAAATAAAGCAACTAGACACAATGTTGATCTGGGAGGAGCCAGAGGACAGGAAATGAGTAGAAGGAGCTAGAGGGCAGGAAATGAGTGGGAGGAAAAAGGGCGAGAGGAGAGCAAGGAAAGAGAGTTGGAGGAGATCTTGGAACTACATGGAGAGATGGATTGGACCTAAGATATCACAAAAAGCAAGTATAATGTGGGAAATCTAAATGTAAGGAAACTATGAGGGCTTGGAGGTTTAGGATAGAGTAGCCATTGCACAGCATTGTGTTCTAGGTTAACTAAATAAACCCAGTCTCTGTGTGGTGATTTGGTTATACAGCTGTTAGGCATAACAGCAAGCATTACTAAAAGATAATTATTAGTAAATATTAATCTTATTTACAACAATGATGCTCACTGAAGCATTAACCATGTTTCATTTCTAGACCCTCATTCTTTAAAATTGGAATTATACTAGAATTTCCAGTAACTTCTAAAATGGCTCTAATATCTTGCACTATATATTTATATAAAATAGCATTTTTAGCATGATTAGAAAATAAAAAGAAACTCTTAAAAAACATTGAAATGTTCTTTGTCCTGTTGTTGGGGGCTGGCATGGTGCTATGTATTTTAATGTTAATTACTGGCACCCAGGATCTTGTTCTGCTCAGAAGAGCACATTTTTATGTAAACATATCATTGTTGCATAAACCTGCCTAAGTCATTATATCTGATTGGTTGATTAAACAGCCTATACCTGGGCAGGACAGAATGGGGTAGGTATGGCTAGTGTTCCTGGGCTTTTTAGGAGAGGAGAAACAGATGATGGGAAGAGAGGAGGAAGGAGGATGCTACAATGTGTTAGCATGGAGAAAAAACAAACAAACAAACAAACAAACAAACATGTGGCCGAAGAGGAAGGACTCTAATAATGGTGTGAAAAGGCGCAAATGAAGAATACAAGCAAATATCATGGCTAGTAGACCAGATGAGGAGGATTAAGCTGGATGCCATTGGATGGGGGCTGGAAGATGGATGGTGACATTATTGAGCCAGCATAGGTAAAATATCTGCCCAGCCCAAGGCAAATAAGGCAATTATAAAATCTAACAGGTGTCTATGTTTTATTGTTTTTGATAGCAGGTTAAATAATACCACCGTGATAATCATAGGGCTAATAACAAACATTATAAAGCCCAACACTCATTTTTTATTTACAACAATAGTCCTGCAGTGTCAAATATTTAATAAAGATGTCATTAATTAAATAAAAATAAACAGGTCATCCATATCACATAGCATGCAAAATTGCTGCCATTCTTAAAAATGTTAAAATTATATATATATATAGTAAAGAATTATTTTAATAATTTTTTATCAATAAATGTTTGGTTTCACAACTATATTATATACCTGTATTTCTTGGGTTCAATATAAATTTCTTTGTGGAACAGAGGCAGAATGGAGAAGTTTAAAAACTAGAAATCTGTAGTTTGCTTTAGGAAATCCCAAAACATGCAGCTGAAGTATGTTAACATTCATAATATTAATTGAACCCATAATGATAGGGGATTCATATCTGTACTCTACTAAGATAGGTTCCTAAATATGGCAAGGATAATTAGCATAGCAAGATAAAATTTATTAGCCAGAAATTTTAGACATTCTTGAAGTCAACAGCCAATTAATAGGGTTGTTTCATGCACTAGTGACCAATGCTTTTGACTAACCAGTTATTTTGTTAGTTGCATGGATCTAATTATATGTGATAAGATTCATGAGCTGAGATAGTATTTAACCAGGAGCTTTAAGCCAGAATTATAGACTACACTATTAAATTTTTTTATTAAATTTTAATTTTTATATTAATTTCAGTTTATTCACTTTGTATCCCAGCTGTAGCCCCCTCCCTCATTCTCTCCCAATCCCACCCTCCCTCCCTCTTCTCCTCCTATGCCGCTCTCCAAGTCCACTGATAGGGGAGGTCCTCCTCCTCTTCCATCTGACCCTAGCTTATCAGCTCTCATCAGGGCTGGCTGGCTCCATTGTCTTCCTCCATAGCTTGGCAAGGCTGTTCCCCCCTCAGGGAGAAGTGATCAAAGAGACAGCCATTGAGTTCATGTCAGAGACAGTCCCTCTTCCCCTTACTAGGGAACCCACTTGGACACTGAGCTGCCATGGGCTACATCTGTGCAGGAGTTGTAGGTTATTGCCATGTATAGTCCTTGGTTGGAGTATCAGTCTCAGAAAAGATCCCTGTGCCTAGATTTTTTGGTTTTGTTGCTCTCCTTGTGGAGCTCCTGTCCTCTCCAGGTCTTACTATCTCCCCCTTTTTTCATAAGATTCCCTGCACTCTGCCCAAAATTTGGTTATGACTCTCAGCATCTGCTTTGAAACAACACTGGGTAAAGTCTTTCAGAGACCCTCTGTGGTAGGCTCCTGTCCTGTTTCTTGTTTTCTCCATCTTCCAATGCAAGTAACTTTAGTTATTTATATAGCTTGCTGGTGATTTAAAAAAAATTTCCTCAATCCTCCTTTTTCAGAACTTTACAAGTCACTTATAAATGGAAATGTTCAGTGCCATGAAGTTACATCACATTGAATGTCATAAAAGACAATTTTTTTTTCATTAGATACAGGACATCTTTGAAACAGGATCTCTATGATATTCCTGGATAATTATCTGAATAATTAAAGTTTTCATAAACATACTAATATAATTTCATGGCTTTAAAAATTATAGGCAAGTTGTTCATTATTATAGAATATTCTATTAATACTTATTTTTGATGAATATTAATTTTTCTTTTCAAATATGAAAACTGAACTGTGCTTAAAATCATAGTTTAGATATCATAAAAGAAATTCAAAATATAGCCTGGCGGTGTTGGCGCACCACTCAGGAGGCAAGGCAGGCAGATCTCTGCGAGTTTGAGGCCAGCCTGGTCTACAAAGTGCGTACAAGACAGCGAAGGCTACACAGAGACACCTTGCCTCTAAAAACCCAAAGGGGGGGACCTCTGTGGAACAGGGATTTCTTTGGGATGCAAGCCCCCAGATGATGACACAGAGACACATTCATTTATGAATGCCTAGACCTTATAGCTAGGCTTGTTTCCAACTAGCTCATAACTCAATTGTCCTGTTTATACTGGTCTAAGTTAGTAAGTAATAAGTGGCTTTTATTACCTTCAGTCTTTCAGTCCTGCTTTTTGGCTTCTTATCTGCTGGGGAAATCTCTCCTTCTCTCTGGTCTCCACCTGAGAAACCCCTCTCTTGGCCAAGAAGGTCCTGCCTCATCTTCTTGGCCATCAGCTTTTTATTCAAACCAATTAGAAAGTGATGGAGAGCAATGTTTGCACAACATTAAGACAGGAGACGCTTCATAAAAATGGCAATGTCAAAGTCCAGCATGATTCACATCTGCACCCGCACAGTATTTGAACATACAAGGATAATATTACATGGCGTGCAAAGACATTATCCCAACAAGCCTTGGTACCCTTTCTCCCTCAAAAAATGGTAGATTTCTTTTTTTAGGAGAGTTTAGACTTTGAACTTTGAGTCTCACATGGGTTTGAATATTACTTAATTCGTGGTTCAGGACTTTCTTTTTCCTTTGGGGCTGGATTGAATACATCAAACACTTTCTTTACATAAATGATAAGCATTTTTCCTTCTATTTAGGCACATTCAGGCATTATGTTTGTTCACCTCTACTTTGAGAAAGTGGATGATATCTGTACAATTTGTAACAAAAGTGTAATGAATTTTCTAATGTTAAGGCAAAAAAAAGTGTATAATTAAAATCATCACCTTTCTAAAAGCTCTCAAACATATCTTGATTGTGAAATTTCATGTAAAATATCAATACGGGCTCCTCAGAGTGGTCATATTATAAGATATTACGGGCATGAAAGCCACAGTGAAACATGAACCATCATGGTTTACAGAGACCACTCTATCTGGCCCCCTTTCTTCAGGAGTCAAAATGAAAAAATTATTTATTAATGAGTTTGACATATAAAATGATAACCGCTATAAATTTTGCCTCTAGGCACTAGAAGAATGTTGAAAACATTCAATGAGCACAGAACACCCAACAATTATAAAAGGAGTCAGCATCACATAAATCATAATTATTCTGATACAATGAACCAAAAATGCAATTTAAACTGATAATGTATCATTTAATTATATTTTGATGTAAAGTAACATTTGTCTAAATGACCTAGGAAAACATGTCTCTTTGGAAGACTATTATTATGAAGGATGAAAGTAGAAATCTCTCTCTCTCTCTCTCTCTCTCTCTCTCTCTGTCTCTCTCTCTCTTGTGTGGGGTATGTGTGTGTGTGTCTGTGTCTGTTGTCTGAAACACTGGGCAATTTCAGTCTTTTAGTGTTTTCTTTCACTGCTTGAAGCAAATTCATGCTCTGAACATTTGTGGGTCTTATGATGTGTGTTGAAGGAGAGGACCCTGCTATGTAACTGTGGCTGTTTAGTTTGGGGTATTTATTTATTTATTAACTCAGTTTTCTAAATCTCATATGTGTCTGTGTGTGTGTGTACATGTGTGATGACAATGCTGGTGAATTTGCCCACAGCATGTACACCCTTAAAAGATAACTTTGGGGGCTTTTTTCTTCCAACTCAGGTTGTCAGGCTTTGGGGGCAAGCGGTCCTTCTGGCCCTGAATTTTCATGAGACTCCTTGACTCACCAGTTATCAATGACTAAGAGATTCAGAGGAGGAAACTCCTAAGTCAGCAGCAGTTCCATGAAGCTGATCTGCCCTTCATCCTGAAAGGGACACACAGCAAACACCCAGTCCGGCACATCTCAAACAGACAAGGAAGCCATCAGTAAGGTCTTCTCTTCAGTCCTCCACAAAGACTTAGCCATTTCCCACACAATTTAGCAGCTTTAAAGGGTCCAGAATATTTGGAAAATCCTTGATATATGTATTTATATGATATATGTAATTGTTAGCTGAAGATTCAGAGGACTGAATGGCCTTTAAGAAATCTGCTTTATTCATGTGTTGATTTAATTTGGAAAATTTGCACAGGGACACAATTATTTTCACAAAGTCCTAAGTGAAGAACGCTTTGATACAAATACTCTGACTGCAGCTTCTTAATGAGACAATCCATGAAACCTGCTGTCTCTCAGGGGGAAAAAGTAAGCAAACAAACAACCTGCACTCAAGTATGAAACAATCCATAATTTAAGACAAAATCTTCTAAACTGTCCACAAAGGTTAGCAATGCAACTGGTTCCATGATGGTACTGAATTTTCCACAGACCTTTTAATATGAAGACAGATGGCAGTGGGTCACATGGCTTCCATGTATATACAGTATGAGGATCATCTCCTATAGCTTCAACTCACTGTTTATAGTCAATGAAACTCAAAAAGCGCGAGGGATAGCTGTTAAAATTCCTTACTTGGAGGTGGTCCCTGTTTCCTACCCAATGTATCTCTTTCATAATAGTTACAGATGTCACACATGTTTTTAGGGGTCCTTAATGATTTCCTGCTCTAATGCGGCGCGGTGTGAATTAAACGGAATATGGACAATCTTTGCCCTTCTAGGGGAAGGGGGAGAAAAGCAACAAAGAAACCTAATCAGGTCTAAAACCCAGCTTATCCTGCTTTGGACAAAGAAAACAGAAAGAGTCTGGGGAAGATAAACTAATTTCCACCAGTTTCTGCCTACCACGTATACACTAACTCAATTTAGATTGATTTGATAACGTCTACAGACTACCACAACACAGGGCTGCTCTATACATTTAGACGATTCTTTTTCTTCCAAAGAAGAGCATGAGATGAAATGTTCTCTAAGCCCCCTTTAGTTTTATTTCAGCCCTCTCTTTATTTCTTACTTCAAAGCAAGTAAGACAAGATTTTTTGACATCTTTCCAAAATTTAGCACAGCAGGATATCAGTAGAAACAATCTTGTTTATAAAGAATAATACAGATTTAAGCAAAAACAAAAAAAAATGGTGGTGTTTTAAGAGAACATGTTCTGATTTCCTGGGAAAATGCTTATATTGGAAGGGAATGAAAAGTAGCTTATTTTATACTTACTTTTCTAAATGGATGGCTTTTGTTTATAAAAATACTTCTTATTCAGCTCTGGGACCCTAGGCAGGTAAATGGAACAACAGAAGCAGCAACAGAATAATCCATAAACTATTTTCTATTACTTTCACTATTGCTGATACTTTAATTTGCATTAAAGTCGTGGACAGAGTTTAAGGCATTTAAAAATGTATCTCAAAGTTTTAAAAAGACTTGGGAAATTCAGTACACTTCTCTGAAACTGATGTCTGCAAGTAATATACACTATAGACTAAGCATTCCAAAAGGGGAATCTAATCTAACTGACTTGATGCTACTTTTCAAAAGCCTGCCCCATCACTGTTACCAAATAGAAGTAGAATGACTGTTACCAAATAGAAGTAGAATAACTCAATTTAAAAATATGGCCAAAGCGAATGACATGAATGACTTTTTCAATACGAATTATAAGATACCATTTTCCTTCTTACTGTGTCCAGTTCTTGTCATGCCCAGCACAGCTCCAGGTACTGGCCTGAATGGAGTGGTGAAAGAATGAACAGAGGGCAGATACACAGACACCCAGAAGCTGGAATCCAGCAGACTGGGCTCGCTTAAGCAGAAGCTGCAGCACCCCAGAAGCTCTGTGTGTTTCTTATATACAGTTGCATAAGGAGATGGAGTTACTGAATACAGCAATAGAAGCAGGGGAGATGATCGCATACATAGCTGTACAAGGAGAAGAGTGGCCAAGCTTGGTGGGAGCAATCTCTGTAGGGAAGAAGCCTTCAGGCCATGGTGCGCGTTTTCTGCACGCAATGTCAGCATGTGGACTCAGACCCAGGGAAAGCTTTGCCATCCCCCTGAACCTCACCCAAGGCTTTGCCACGCTCATGGGGCTGAAGCACTGACATCCTTGACATGGCCATGCTGATGTCGACAACATATATTTACTCAGTAATCCATTCCCTCTCCTCAAAACCTCCTACTTATTTTTATAAAACATGACATAATATTTAAACCTTAAACAATCTTAGCTAAATTATATTATGATTACAATCTGTTGACCTGAAATAGATTGATTTCTTCCTATATATTAATTAGTGTCCTGAATCATTTAGGTTATTAAATCCAAGTACACACTTGATAATAATGTAAGCATTTTTTAATGTAGATCCTTATATTATTTTATATTAATGAGTTTTTAGGGTTACAAATATAATTTTTAAGCTATATAATTTCTTCGTAACACGATTAATTAATTAAAGCTAAAAGAAAAAGAAACATGAACCAAGTCATAATTTACATTTAAAAGAAATAAAGATAAAAATATGGTTGGTTTGTATAATTAAAAACACTTTGCTTCATATTAATGATATACAGTGTTCACTCTATACTAGAGAATAAACTGTTGCTTACTTCCTTTATTAAAAAATATAAATATCTAGCATATTTGTAGCAAGATGTACATATATATATATATATATATATATATATATATATATGGGAAATAAGCTATAAAAAGGAGAAACTGTACAGACAAGTTTGGCTTAAAATGTAATAAACATAACAGCCAACCCAAAAACCAAAGGAGATCATAGAGCAGTTTGTGGAACTCAAGCTGGACCCTAAGAGAAGTGGTTGGGAGGTGCCTATGAAGGTTTGGAAGGACCACCAGGAGAAGACAGAGGAAGTGGCCATGATCGCTGTACAGCTGAGCAGGTAAAATTATATTTAAAGCACCCAAGAAAACATACTGAAAAAAAAAAAAGCATCAAGAATAAAAAAGAAAGTACATCTCAACTGCCACAGGATGGAAATGAGGCTTCTGTCAACAAAGGTGTCCCAGATAATACAAACAGTTCCCTCAAAGCTTTAGAAAAGAATAGATGGCAACCTGAAATTCTGTGCCAAATTAGGCTGTTGTCTAGGAATTAGGGAAAATTAAAGCCATCTTCAGAAATTCAAACATTTTCGTTTTATGTACTTTTCTAGAAATAGCTATGAGTATAATTCCCACATAAGAAAGCAAGCTTATGCAAAATGACAAACACAGAAATTGTTCAAACTAGCTGCTGAACATAATTAACCAATGGGCTAAAAGGTTAATGACTTTTTTACTTAAACACACACACACACACACACACACACACACACACACACACAAAACCCAAAACTTAAATTAGAGACAAGTGTGAGAGTTCTAACAAGAAAGTAGGGTGTTAACAGTTATATTTTGCAAGAAAAATTCTGGATAACAAAATTTTATTTGAAAATTTGTAAGAATGTCATGTATGGAAGTATCTATGTTTGTATCTATGTATGTATGTTTGCTTCTCCATATATGTACACACATATGTAATAAATTACCAAGTCACCAAGCAAAAAGATTTATTTAAATAACTTTCAACCATAATACCACTCTGGTGGATCTTTTGTTGCTGGTGGCAGTATGGGCTGTTATTTTGAAAGTTTAAAAATTGCAGAATAAATCAAATATGCAATCATGATAAAGTTAATAGCAATCAAGACTTTCGGGGTTGAAGCAAAGCAATTAGAAAATCAAAGAAATTTAATTCTGAACTCTTAAAGCTGAATTACAGAGATTGACTTGAATTCAAGATTCTAACGACACATATCCATGTGTTTTCTATGCTGCTGAGAAGAGGATGCAGATGGGAGGCATCCTTAGGAAATGGTGAATGCTTAGTGCCCAATTTCAGCCTCTGGAACTGTTTTCCTTAAATATTAGAAGACAGAAGTCATGTTTAAAGAAGGAAAGCTTTAAAGCAACCTGGGGAGATCTTTCCAGTCCAGAAAGCAAGGGACACTTGTAAAAACTAACATTCACATGAAGAATTCAGAAAGTAGAGAGGACAGTTACGAGTGAAGACACTACATTTCTGACAGCTGAAGTCTTCTCCAGACTCATTAAGCACTTTGCTCACTTTAAAAATTAGTCAGGTCAATCAAAAAGAAAAAAAAAAAAAGAACAAAAGAACAAAGAGGAATTAAGCATCTTTCCCCCACCAAATATATACTATATCAAGGTACGTATGTATCACCATTATAGAACATTATGAAATGCGGCATATTGTAAAATAATCTGAGAAATATAGGAAAGAATTATCATATTGCAGTTAAATAATTCTTAATGGTTATTTCAAAATCCAAATGGTCGGTTTTTGTTGGCAATGTTTACTGCTAGACAAAGTCAGCCCATACATTGTTTTTCTGATTTCAAGTAGAACATATTCCTGTTTAAGATGGAGGGATGATGTCATCACCACCTTAACCCATTAATCAAATTCAGGTCACCAACAGTAAAAGAAAGAAAATAAAATGAAATAAACCAGATACTATATGTTTTCTGGTTTGATGCATAAGAACTAGATGTCACCTATGGTGTAACTGATAAAAATGCTAAGTTTAATCAAGCCTTCAGACAGGACTTCCAGTTAACTGAATGCGCAGAAATTAGAGAAGCAATCCAAATGATTCCACAAGAGAGCAATCAAATCCACAAATCTGACCTGCTCAAGGATACCTGTTGATTTGATTGTCCTCAACCTGCCTGAAGATCACAGAGGTATGAAGGACATAGCAACTAGATGCAACATATAACCTTGGCAGAAGCTCCCTTTAAAACAAGAGTGCAAGGACAGATGACTGGGGGAAGTCTAATGTGGGTTAAGAATTAGATGGCTAAATGCATTGCTAGTTTCATGATAACGCTACATCCACAATACAGGGAAGGATTTCAATTGACTGAGATCCATGCTTTCGCTCTGACTGGATGCATGTCAGTTTCTATGTTGCACTTGCAGTCTTCTGTGGATACTACTAGCTGACATCCCAACCAAAGATAACGTCTGCATTTCACAGGGGATTAGTTAGTGACCAGAACTGGCAGTGATTCAGCCCTGAGGCTGGAAGAAGGGAGAGACCACAAGCTTCCCTGATCAGTCAGTCAGATGACTCCAAGGAAGATGGCTGACGGATGGACGGGTATGTTCTGCTGCATATGCCACAAGTGGGCATCACATGACATAGGATGAACTAAGGCTTTCTCCGAAGGGTGAGTGTGAGAGTTGTTTCATCCATGAGGGAGAAACAAGATGCTTTGAGCCGGCCAGTGTAGTCTACACAGATGCTGTGTGCGCTGAGGTGGTCTGCAAAGTCAATCTTTCCTGAACCTAGATTCTTTGATGTTTGCCAAAACTTGGGATGCTCCTTGTTGCTGATGCCAGGGACCTAATTGCTCCTTTAGAGGCTAGTGTCTCTCTTTTAGAGTGAGGACTTTGGTTCTAGACAGCATATTTTTCAGCCAGGCGCCCACTTGAATGAGAAAAGAATGCAACATATATCAGAAACAGTAGACATATCTGCAGTAGTAGCTGTCCGTGAGTTTGAGTTTTTGAGTATAAGGAAGAAACTTTGAATGGGTTCTGTATATAAGAAGCTAGAAGATGGAAACTCATATTTCCTCTATTTAGAGAAAGAAATAAACATAGAAGTTAATAACCTACGAAAGTAGGAAGGAGGGTACCAATATAATGAGTGTCATTGAAAACAAATTGTAAAATCTAATCATATACACAAATCTTCATTAAGATTGATTGAGAAGGGAAAACTAAAAACAGATGTACCAATTAGCCATATGGAGGACCTGGGGGAGAACAGAGCCACAATAAAGAAGAGGATATTTTAATAATGTAAGGGTATACTCATCAATTAGAACATTTGATATAGACAGTGGACATTTTAAAAAATGGGAACATATCAAATTATATCTAGTCAAAACAACCAGTTTTCATATGTCCACCTCCTTCCCTATAAACAAACAACGGAAACACACACACACACACACACACACACAGTTCTAGATGGCATAGGTGTGTTTACAGAGCAGGCAATCCTAGAGTGAACATGGACAGTTTCAGAGAGTAGAAGAAACACAGATGGCTTATTGTCTAATTCTGTGTTTATCTATAACCTCTAAGACAAGGTCTTTAATGTTAAATACAAACAAGGACAATTTGAGAAATAGAACTTGTTCAACGTACAGAGAGTAAGTGTCTATAGAGGGCCCAACCATAAGGAGACATCTAGATCACATATCCTGCCTCAAGGCTCCTTCCCCTCCTCCCATTGCTCCTCCTCTACCATTCTTCTTCCTCTTCTTCTATTCCTCCTCTTCCCTTCCCCCTTCTACACCTTCTCCTCATCTTCCTCCTCCTCCTCTTCTTGTTTTCCCATTTGGATGTATGAGCTCATCTTGTAGGTGAGGGTGGCCTCCAGCTCAGAACTCTCCTGCCTCAGCTTCTGGAGTACCAGTATTGGAACTACTGTGTATTTTGGCTGCGTGTTGCTTTTGTCTTGATCCCACTCTCTTTTCTTTTTCTTCCTGGTACGTCCCGAGTTTATGAACTATATTTTACTTACTGGACATTGCCTGAAGCCCGTTTAAACCCTTCTCTTGTATTTTTGCCACTTAAAGAGGTAACGAACTAAGGTTGCTCCCAGGAGCCTGTAAACTCATACACTCTGAGGCCCAAGTAGTCAAAGACTGTCCAGGCATCCTGGTGAGACTGTGTCAAAATAAACACGTAGAGAGAAAGATGTGAAAATAGTTCAGTGGCAGATCACTTACTTAGCATGCAGGGTGCCCTGGGTTCAATCCCCAGTACCATATATATGGACACTCTAAGAGAGAGAAGAATAAAAACCAAAAAGAAAGCCAAGTGGGGGTGGTGCATGGCTTTCATCCCAGCACCAAGGAGGCAGAGACAGGTGCATCTCTGTGTGTTAGGGGCCAGCCTGGTTACAGAGCTAGTTCTAGGATAGCAAAGGCTACACAGAGAAACCCTGTTTAGGAAAACAAACAAACAAAACTGAAAATAAGGTATTTGAATGGGATGATTTGGAACTAGAAGGAACACTTAAGAGTAAAAGGTAAGTAGGGGCATGTTGTAGACAGAATAAAGCTCACTGATGGTTTTCAGTGTGCTGGCCCCATCTGAAATCCTGCCAGTTACACAGGAACACACTCATCCAAGCTACGGCCTCCCTACCTCACAGGTGCAGAAACTCCCTCTGCCTGGTAATGAAATACCCTCTCCAAGGCCACGTGCTTCCATTTCTCAGCTTAGATGAGAAAGCAGTCCTCTCATGTGTGGACTAAAAGGGACGTGGCTGCTGCCGTCGAACACAGTGTATTAACTCAGGGAGAAATAACCAGAGTTGCCTGTAGGGGAGACTTTGGCTCTTCTCTGACTCCTCAGTTAGCACAGCCTTTCAGGAGGGTTAGAATATGGTAAGCTTTCTTGGAAAAACCAAAGCACCTTAACACCTTTACCAGAAAACAAACAAACAAACAAAAAAAAGCTCTTTGTGCTTGTTATTAACCACACTACAAAATGTTGGGACTCTTGCCAGACTGTGAAATGTTGAAAGGGCTGTTTGTTCTGCTCCACGCAATCAGGTTAGGATTAGAGCCTTGGGGTGAATGAGGGCAGACTGACAAGCGCGGAATCTGCATGGCGGGGTAGTAGGACTTTTTCTCGGCCTGCGTTTGGACCGAGGCAGTAGCTGCATAGACGTGAACTCTTCCAAACCCAAGGGAGTGAGTGTCCTGGAATACTGCTAACGCATCCTGATACAGATTCCTTTTCCTGGGGCATGGTTTGTTCCCTTTATGTTGCTGAGAGCTCGTCCACCCCCGCAATGTGGCTGAGGATGAACATGATGCTTTGAGTGGGAACAAAAAGAGATACGTGTTTGTGGTTTAAGTCAAATATCATGTCAAGATGTCTTTAATGTCGGGAAAGTTATCATATTGACAAAAACATCGTTTCGTCGCTTCCATTTAAAACAGAATTTTCATGTCCTCTTTGTATTCATTTGGAGGGGTTGGGTTTGGTGTTTGATTTTTACAGCTGTGTAATTTCACACAAAATAATCCTGATAACTTGTCGTTCACAACTCCAGGGCGATTTATTAATTTGTTAAATATATCGTAGCCTTTTCTCACTCTATCAGCAGCACTTTTGAATGTACACGAAGATGCTACTTCTGGGGTTATGGATGAACCAACAGAGAAGTAATTGGGCCTGCCCTGTTTCCAAGCAGCCTGTTCACAGTTGGGCTCAGTCACTCTTTATAACTTGATTTTGCACCATGCTCTCATGTCTTGGGAATTTCCCACGGGGGGAGCTTGTTTCAAGATGTAGATTTTTTGGACC
This sequence comes from Meriones unguiculatus, assembly GCF_030254825.1. Lineage (NCBI taxonomy): Eukaryota > Metazoa > Chordata > Mammalia > Rodentia > Muridae > Meriones > Meriones unguiculatus. Next base: position 49,755,061 of record NC_083362.1, on the reverse strand, counting down.
CTGTTCTTAAAAAGTGTGATTGAACAGACTGGGTTACAGCTCAGACTTATGTTCTCGTACGTTCCCTTTGCTTTATGGGCAGAGGTCTTTCCATGGCTCTTTGAAAAGCAATAATTTCACGATTCTGCTCTGTCCGGAAGAACAGAATTATGCCTCACATCCTCGTGGCCAAGAATTTGCTTACTGATTCTCCATGCTCATCAAATGCTCGGCCTTTCTTGAAGGCCTGTAATAGCCATGTTTTCATCTCAAAGCTCCCTTCACTGGCCCATCACCAAACTCTTTTCTGAATTTGTAACATCCGTCGATGGTGATTGCTGAGGATTGCTGCCTGACTCTGGTCCTAGGTACGGGTATGTGGGAATGGCTGCCCAGTCTTACCCAGTCTGGGAACTGTTGTTCATCCACCTGCCTCACATGCCAGGCCTGTGCAGGTGACTTCCTCCCCCTCCCCTTCCTATAGCCAAACCTGAGCCAGTAAGACAAACGGTACCAAAAACAAAAGCAAACAAACATGAGCTGCCCTTGGCGGATGAGAAAAACCAGAGCCATTAGTGTTTATTTGTTGGCCTTTACTGGGGAAACTGGTCTGTAGGTGAACATGATAAAATCTAAAAGAATGAGGCAGTGGCAAATACCCAACTCTCTAAGTCTACTTCCATCTTTCATTTCCTATAAAGGAGATGCTCTGGGCTGGATTACATGAACCACTTAAAAAAATGTCACCAATATTATTTTAATTATAGTTTTGTATCTTGAAAAATAAGAGTTCTTCAAATGTTACTGGCTACGGTGTGTTCTCTGTGGCTTGAGGTCCACAGGGCTTGCTTGCAATGCCTTGCCTCTGGTGTCCTTCCTACCCGCAGCACAAGTTTCTGCCTCATTTCTATTAACTGAAATTGTTCTTAAAAGATTATCACTGTTGAATTGTATTCCATGGTGTAAATGTACCACAATTTCTGTATCCATTCCTCAACTGAGAACATCTGTGTTGTTTCCAGTTTCTGGCTATTATAGATAAACCTGCCACGAACATGGTTTAGCAAATATCCTTATTGTGTACTTGAGCATCATTTGGATATATGCCTAGGAGTGGTATAGCTGGATCTTGAGGTACTACTCAGCAATTAAAAACAAAGAAATCATGAAATTTTCAGGCAAATGGTGGGATCTAGAAATGATCATCTGGAGTGAGGTACCCCAGAAGCAGAAAGACACACATGGTATATACTCACTTATAAGTAGATATTAGACATATAATATAGGATAATCATATTAAAATCTGTACACCTAAAGAAGCTAATCAAGAAGAAGGACCCTGGTAAGATGCTCAATCTTCATTCAGAAAGGCAAACAAGATGAACCTCAGAAGAGGGAGAAAACAGGGAACAAGACAGGAGCCTATCACAGAGGGCCTCTGAATGATTCTACCCAGCAGGGTATCAAAACATATGCTGAGATTCATAACAAACCTTTTTGCAGAGTACAAGGTATCTTATGAAAGAAGGGGGAGATGGAAAGACCTGGAGGGAACAAGCTCCACAGGGAGAACAACAGAACCAAAATTCCTGGCACAGGGGTCTTTCTGAGTCTAATACGCCAAACAAGGACCATGCATGGAGATAACCTAGAATCACTGCACAGAGAGGTAGCTCATGGAAGCTCAGTGTCCAAGAGGGTTCCCCAATAATAGGAACAGGGAGTGCCTCTGACATGAACTCATAGGCTGGCACTTTGATCACCTCCACCTGAGGGGGGGAGCAGCCTTACCAGTCCACAGAGGAAGACAAAGAAGCCAGTCCTGGTGAGACCTGAGCAACTGGGGTCATATGAAAGGGGAGGAGGACCTATCCTATCATTGGACTGGGGGAGGGGCATAGGAGAAGAAAAGGGAGGGAGGGTGGAATTGGGAGGGAATGGGGGAGGGGCTGCAGCTGGGATACAAGGTGAATAAACTGTAATTAAGAAAAATAAAATAAAACATTTAAAAACAGGTTATCAATGACTTTAAGGCTTGGAGAGCACCTTTGTCTACAATTTGATCTGTAGGTCAAATGGTAGAATACTCATCTACCTGACTCCCTCTGTGTAGAAGAGGGATTTATAATCTGGCTATCCTTCCTACTCCCCACGACCTGTGTTTGTGTGTGTGCACGTGTGAGTGTGTGTGTGTGTGTGTGTGTGTGTGTGTGTGTGTGTTTGTCTGTCTGTCTGGGACTGAACACAATGCCAACATACTCAGTGAGTTCCCGACCAGTGAGCAACACCTCCAGCTGAAAGATCAGTGTATTTTCTTTTCTAACCAGATTCCTGCCATGGGCCTCAATTCCTTGAGGCCTCATTTCTTCATCTCCACACATGAGGACAAAGAAATCCTTCTCATCTCTACTTCGACTCATAACAAACTCCTATTTTTCTACCTGTCCATTTGGTCCTTTCAGAGTTGAAGCTGCCACATTTTCATTTTAAGACTCTTCAGCGATCTGACCTATAACTTACAGTCAAACTCCTATATGTGGCCCTCCATGGTTTGGCTCTCTATCTGTCTCTGTGAACAAGCCATAAGGACTTAAAATTATCTGAGAAACCACATTATTTCCTCACATTACTGCCTTTATTACTTATCACTTCCTGTCTTCCAGCTAAAATATATTTTCTTATGATTTGGCCTCTTGGCCTTCTAGTCATCCTTGAAGGCTTTAGCATTTCTGAAAAGAAAATTTTGTCTTCAAGAATTACATCAAATTCTCCTTTTAGTTTTTCATAGATTTTCCTTGAGCAAAGAGACGCCTGGGACTGCTACCCTGTGTGACTTTTACGGGCAATGGAAGGGAGACTTGAAAAAGACAGTTCCCTGGGCAGAACCGTGCATGTTTCTAGTCATCTTCTAATGCCCAGAAAATGCCATGATTTCGAGTACAAAGTGAGCTTCAAATAATTATTTGTTAAATGAAGAAAGTATCATGAACCAGGCTGCAAAGTTGGTCGAAGCCTATGGAGGGGAGGTCTTCAAAAACCCACAGTCAAAGTTGGGAAAGATAGTATGGGAGCCCAAGACATTCGGAATTGACTATAATGCCTTATGTGGAAAACCAGTTAACAAGAAACTAAAACAATGTTTTGCTTTGTTTTTTCTTCAAATTAGATTATCATACATCTATTTTGGAAATGATGCCTCAATTAATGATTTTAATATATTTAATTTAATCTCTTCTTTTTCGGCCATTGTTTTGAAAGTTATCACGTATTTTAAATAAATAAAATCTGTTTGGTAATTCAGTTGACATAATACAGTAAATCAAAACATTCTTGACAGTGAAAGCCACACATTGGTATCTATCACATAGGATTCAACCACATGAGAGAAGGACATACTGTGATTTCCTTATCCTTGGAATCATTAGCAGAAACTCAGGAGGGGATGGAAGCAGAAGACCTTGGCAGAACAGTAACTATTCTTGCTATTTTATAGAAAACAACATATATATATATATATATATATGTATATATATATATATATGATATACTGAATGCTTCTGATCCCGAATTCAATTTCTTTTCATATTCCTATGTTGGATACCACATGCTGGAACAACATCTCAAGCATGAGTCTATCTAGCCATCGAAGGATGCTCAAGTTCAGTAAACCTCAGAATTTGACTTTGGTCATTGTGGTAAGCTTTATAATTATTATTCTCAACCCCCAGTGACAATGAACTCAAATTATATGCTTTCAGATTGATAAGAAAAACACTGATCACAAGCAAAAATAGAATTCTATAATAACTGCCAAGCAACTCTTTCCCTACCACATTCCCATATGTTCTAAATGAAAGAAGCCAGAAAATGACTTGGACAGGTAGAGTCTGAGTGAAGAAATTACATAATACTCTTAGAGAGCCAAGCCTATTTTATAACACAGATATTAAATATAAAGAAATAAATTTCATGCTAGAGTTCCTGAAGTACATTTGTCATACTTTAAATGTGAATGATATAAGATATGAAAAACTTCAAAAACTGAACAAAAATGCAAGTTATCCAAGCCATAAACGGGCAAATAACCGGAATGGGCAGTTCTCAAAAGAAACTCAAATGGCCAATAAATACAATTTTTAAATGTTAAAAATCACTATCAATCAAGGAAATGGAGATCAATGGTATGCTCCATAATACCCTGGTAAGCATGGCTACCACTGAGAAAACAAATGACAATTCTGCACATGCTACAAGCCAGCAAATTTGTCAAGATTTTAAGTCTTTGTGGACAAAAAGCAGTTAAAAAAAAAAAAAAAAAACTTCCTGAACCAAAGAGAGAAACTAAGGTAAGAAGATCCGATGAAACCCGTGCCAAAATGCCTATCTTGAAACATTCAGTGTCTTGCCAAAGGAACTTGCCTCTGCCATGAAGGTTAAGTCAGAATCCACCTCAGGCACTACACAGTTGAGACCTGACCCCACACTCATGGGGCACAGGCCGTCTCATCTGGAAGATGAAGGCAAGTGTAACACTATAATCTATGTTAGTTTGCAGAGGGAGCCTTCACAGACAGGCAGCATGTTGCACAACAAAGCTGAAAAAAAATCATGTAACGAAAGAGTAACTGATGGAGCATGGCTTGAAAATTTTCCATGACATTTTCAAATAAACAGTTCGGCCAATGATACAAGTTGGTTAAAATACAAACTAATGAGTGCAACACAAATAATATTGAGCGATTGATGAGGCAACCAAGGAATAAGTGCTAGGAGTACATTTCATGACTTGAAAAATAATTTACTAGAAAGCAAAATAAAGTGAAGCTATAAATGTCAGGAAGACTAAATTCTGAAAAAAAAATGTGTATCTATATTATATGTATCTGCTTCAGTTTTCCCAATTATTGCAAGTTAACAGAATTGTGGCTAGAAGGATGTGCTTTTTTCTCTCTACTTTTTCTCAGAGCTGGAATAAATTATTCATATTTTATGGCAAAAACAATTTGGAAAGGAGGAAAAGGGGTGAACTCTTATACATTGTGATGGTGATATAAATTAGTATCTACTATAAATCTATATGGATGTTTATTCAAAAATTAAAAATAGATCTATTGTATATTTCAGTTATATGACTGCTGGGAATATACCTGACACATCACAGAGGTATTGGCTAATCCATCTTTATCATGCCATTATTGAGACTAGCCAACATATGGAATCAGTCCAGAGGTCAGTCAATAGATGAACAGAAACAGAAATGGACATTATATGAATAATGGAGTTTTATTTGGACATATAAAAATGAAATTATGTAATCTGTATTAAAATGAATGGAAATGGCGATCATCAAAATGCCAATTTGGAATGCCACCCTAGGCCAATTTTAGAAAGACAAATATTTCATGTTCTTTCTCAATGGGGATTCTGGTCTCTATATCATATAGAAGTAGAAAGATTAACTACCTGGGTAGAGGAACAGTTTCCACAGTGCCTGTATAAGTGTGGATCCAGGGAGGGTAATAAATATGAGCAACATATGAGAGATACAGGAGTAAATGCATCCCAATGAAACCCATTATTTTGTATTCTAATTAAAACCAAAGACACAAAAGCTAGTCCGAAGGCCACTTATACATCCTATTTAGAAACCCTTCATTTCTTATTTTAATAATGACTTTAAAGGTTTTTTTTTTTTTTTTCTACAAAACCATCCTCACATTAGAATCTGGCAAATTATTTTTTTCCATTCCTTCTTTGTGTTGATCAATTGGTATCTTGTTTTTCCATCATTCATTCATGCATTCAGTCAGGCATCACTTATTAAATACTTGTCTTACACTAAGTGCTGGGCTACGAAGGTGATAAAAATATCCTCTAGGCTCAGCACACTTCCACACAAACACACACAAAGATGTGGTCTGACTACTCTCAACATGCACAATAGGAAGTAAGTGTGAACTAGCTGGCTCCTCCTGTGAGCGCTGCAGAACCTAACTGAAGCAGGGGACTACTGCTGTTCTCTGACTCACACTGGACCTACTTCTTTCTGATACTTGGTGCCACGTTAAATGCTGATGTCCCTCTAAGGACGTATTTCATCATGATTTCAACAAACATATCACATATTTCTTTAAAAGAATTCCCCACAACACTTGTCTTAGTGAATGTCAGAGATAGGAAGGAGAAAGACTTCAGTCTTGCCTTTGCAGAGGGGAAGGTATCACTACCACAGACAAACCTAGCAGGCTGTTCCTGGTGGAGTAGGAGGCACAGCTCAGGGTTGTCCAGAAGGACAAGGACTTGTGGAGAGCTGTGGAATTTGATGGACTGTGGTTAGGACCAGTAGAAATCATGCTATTGTTAAATAATACTTCTGCTCAGTTTCCTTCTAGCTTTTCCTCTTAAAATGTTTACAACAAGAGAATCGTTCCACATCAAGAAAGACAAGTCAGGCTGCATTCCCCGATGAAGCTCCAATAATGCCATGAGGCCTAGACTTCAGACATCTATCTTTCATCTTCAGTGATTAGAACTTCTAAGATCCTTATAAACAAAGACACTGAACATACATTCAGTGGTGGACTTTGGAATCAATATTTTTTTCCTAGATATGTGCTATTCCTTGCTTAAGTAAAAACAAATCTTGCTTAAGTAAAACCAAATCTTATTAAATTCAGCTTTAAGAGAGGATAACTCCCTAATAAACCTCTATTGTTTATTTTATCCTAGAATCACCTCCTTCATATATATTAGTATCCAACAAACACATGCTATGCATCCTAACAGTTTTACAAATAATGCTTCATTTGTTTCCTAAGCCAATGCGCTGATGTAACTGTAATTATAACTTGCAGTTTGCAGATCAGAAAAGTAAAACTAAAACAAGGGGGAGAACCAGGAAGATCAGTGTGCTGGAAGTGCTGGGACTCCATTTGTATCGGGTCCTCACACTGAACATGCCCGCTCTTAACCATGCTAATCTGCTGCTTCTCTCAGTATGTCTGTTCTGGCCCTCCAGCATCTTATGGAGTACCAATCCTATGGAATATGAGTTCATCTGAGTTTGGAGAGTCCATCTCCATGCTAAAATCCCAGTGTCATTGTTTATATTACTTGCATCCCAACTACCTCTTCTAATGAATTTGTTTCCTTTTTATTTTCCTGGGATGGTATCCTGTTCCCAGAAAAAAAGGGGGGGTAGGGGATAGCTCTTTTCCTCTTTGTGTAGAATGCATGAGTAGAATGCAATCTCAGAGAGAAAAAGCTAGCGATGATGTTGGAAGTGCAGCTCCATGTGGCAAAGTTCCAACTGCAAGCATCCCTTGTGGCTTTCCATTCACAATGCTTCTCCTCTCAGAAAGATGCTTTATTTTTTCATTCCTAGACCCAAACCAGACATGGGTTCCCCCTCTGTACGTGACCCTAGTGATATTGTCATTATCACTGGATTTCTTAATCCTGGATTCACATTCATGATGCAATTTAAGAAGCTAAAAATAAAAGCTGTGGCTAGCTCCAGTTTTTGTAGGCATGCATATTAATTTAAATAATTTCCCTTTAATTATATTTAACACACATTAGAAATTTAGTAATTATAAAAGACCTTTAATTATCAACATTCATTATTATCACTATTATTAACATATATTAAACACCCACAGTCTGTTAAATGCTGCACTCAAGATAAAAGGCATTAACCTCCTAATTCCACTGTGACCAAGATGGAAGACAATCTTCTCCTTCCAGATCGAGTACAAAATTATACTTGCTTCGCCTGACAATGAGCCAGTGGATGAGTCAGGGATCAAACCTACTTGTCTTAACCACAAGACAATTCCATAAACACAGAATGGCTATAAAACTGGTGCTTAAAGCACATCTGAGTCTTTTTTCCACAAATGTGTTTAACGTCTGCATCACATGCTTTTGTGGTGTTTAGATCTTTTTAGGGGTATCCAAACTGTGTAAACAGTCAAGTCATTTGATACTAGCTCTACAATACAAGCTCTGGCCTCAGCTAGAACAATACCATTTTTGGTAGAAAAATGAAGTGTAACTGTAGAATAATGGAAATATAGTTTTTTAAAGGGCTGATAACTGGCTTTGACGGCAGCTTCAAATGAAGATTTCCCAAAGCATCTGAACAAAGGATGCATCATGGGGAGGAAAATGGTAGTTACAGGGTGATATCTGATCTAGCTATTAAACCCATCTCCCCCAAGACTGGGGGATGGTAATACATGGCCACTTGTTGGCAGGTAGTTTTGTAAAAGCCTGCAGCTCAGATGAACACAATCTGAAGGCAAATCCTATTGTTGGTGCTACCCAAGGCAAATGTGTTAACTTGTCTCAGCCTGAGGTGCTTCATCTGTAAAATTAAGGCAACCGAACCAAACTGGAATATTAGATTGAGGGTTACAAATACTCCCAACTTATTAAAGTTCCCCTTAGATTTTTTTTTTTAAATTTTGACATTGTAAAAGAGAAAATTATTTAACAGAAACCTTTGAACTTCGTTCCTGTGGATGCAGGGGTGGCTGTTTCCTGGACAAGGGTGTCGAGCTTTAGCTCTATCTGCTGCACACCTGGAGGGAAACAGCTGGCAGTCTCTGTTCCAGTGAGTTGTAAGCATTTTGTGGAATCCAACAAAACACATGAAATACTGGACAGTTTGTTATTGAATTAATGGTATGTAACTTCAACAGTGGGCTAATGTAAATCTCTGAGCATGTTTAAGGTAGCCTGGACTAAACTATCCAGGTCTGAAGTTCAGTATATTGAGTGTATTTTACCTGCCAATACCTTCAATTCGTCAGGGATTGATTGAATTGTAATACCATTTTATATCAAGGAGAACATGTATATAATAGTCTCCACACCTGTCATCAACTTGGAATTAAGTAAGAGAAACACTTCCCCAGAAGACCTTGAGATGGTAATACATGATGGCTACTCATTGGCCGAAGTAGAATGCATGTCAATGCAACTAAAGTGGAATTTAAATAGTTTCATCCTCAAAATATATTTTACCCCTTCTGTAAAACTTTTCTAAGTACCATTCAGCCAATAGTTGGGCAATGGCACAGAAAAGTGTGTACAGAAAATTGAGGTAGCACACATGGAATTCCTCATGTCCTTTGCTAGAGTTAATGCTTAGTAGAAAACCTGAGGTTAGACTACAAAAAGCTATATCAAGAACCTTGACGTAAACTGTTGCACACAAAGTCATCTTCAAGAATGCTGCCAAGGTTCATGTGTGGGGAAGGATGTCCTTTTGGTTGACATACACTGATTCTATATGGGGTAGCACACGATGTTGACACATATGTATAAATGGTGTAATGTTCATAATAGAGTAGGCATGTTTTCTCAACATTTACTTCGTGTTTATAGTGCAACACTCACAATATTTTCTTCCAGATCTCAGGAAATATTTAATGAAATCACCATTATCTTTAGTCATCCCATTATGGAAGAGAACATCAAAGCTTCACACTCCAGTGTAACTATAACCTACTATCTTTTGAGCAACATTTCCTCAGCTCTGCCTCCATCCTCTCCCCTGCCCTAGCTTTTTGGTAACCTACTACTCCTAACTATTTCAGACATCCGATACTAGTGAGTTCTGGTAGTACTTGGCTTCTTTTATGTAACTTAATGCCTTAACCCCTATCTGTGTTGTCACAAATGAGAGGATTTCACTGTTTTGTGCTTGCAGAGCTTTTGATTGTTCATGGACAGCCGCAGTATCTTTGTCCATTCACTGGACGGAAATCTAGAATGTTGGTTTTGGCAATACTGGGAATTAAACCTTGAGTCCCGTATATGCCGGACAAGCGTACTACTAACAATCTATAACCCTAGAGCACAGTCTGGTTTTGTCTGTCTGTCTGTCTTCCTGTCTGTCTTCAGTACTAAAGAGTGAACCTGCTGCTTTGTGCAGCTTAGTGTTCTCACTAAGCTGTATCCTCAGCTTGGTCTCTGTCTCACTGCGCGGTTTAGGAAGGGCTTGAAGTTGTGGTATATGCTTTAGACTCTAGGGCATCTGGCTTTAACACCAGAAGGCCTGGCTCAAAATGGGTCAAAGACCGAAGCAAATGAGGTTATACCATAATGCCATTAGATGATAAATGCTGAAGAGAATCTTGTTAGAAGTATTAGATAATGATTTCTCCAATATTAAAAACATTAAAAAAAAAACAAAAGAAAAAAGTAAAACCTGAATTTCAAGACAACTACATGTTTCTTCCTTAAAATACAATCAATAAAGTGAAAAGGGAGAAAATAGTTGTAAATCACATACTAGATAATGAATTAATATTCAGAATCTATAAGGCACACTTAAATCTCAACAATAAAAATGAACAATACAACTTAAACTCGGATGAAAGACTTATAAAGACTAAAGATATGTAAATGACCATTGAGCATTTCAGCAGATGTTTAACATCATTAATCATGAGGGAAGTGCAAATAAAAAATCATGATACTATCTTACTCATTAGGATGGCTACTTACAAAACAATTTAGAAAGCAAAATGGTCTGTCTGAGGAAAATAGTCCTTTTAAAAAGTGAAAATTAGAATAATAATGTTATATAAAAAGAATAATAAGAAGAATGAACAGAATAATCATGTGATCCAGAAATTCTACTTCTGTTTAAAGTAGAAAGGATGAAAAATGGGGCCTCGTATTTGCATTAAGTGTGTGGAAAAGTGTGAATGTGTAGAAGTTGCTTCTTAAATTTTCATGTGAGACTTTGTTTTAGTCTGGGGAGGGCAGGTGTGAGTTATCATATCCCTGCGATAAACAACGACTTAGATATGATACACACATGTCCATAGCAGCACTATACCAATGGCAAAATTAGAAACGATCTAATTTTCATCAACAAAATCTTCCAAATACAGTATTTATGAACAATGGGACACTACTGAGCTACGAACAGGAAAGCCGTGCAGACATGTACCGGATGCGTGTAGCTTGAGGACAACACGCTTAACTACATCAGCTAGTCACACAGAGACAGTCACTACACATTCCACTTCCACGAGCTTCCAAGGGTCCCAAAATTAGAAAGGGAAAGGGCCAAATTGTGGTTGTCAGGGGATGGTTGAGACCAGGGGTTGTGTAATGGCTCCAGAATTCAGTTTTGTAAAATGAAGAACTCTAGAGGTAGTGAGGACAGAGGCCCAGGTGTGAACGCACTTAAAGCACTGACACAGAGGCTTAAGATGTTTAAGGTGACAAAAACTACATGCAGCTTTCCACGACCTCAGAAGGAGAAGCATCTTCATAGAAGGTCATAAGAAATGTAATAGACATTTTGGAGGACTCTGAAAAGTTGATTTTAAAGTGAAAGCTGATGTGGTTGGTGTGTGGTAGTGTGTGTGTGTGTACATCTGTGTATGTATGCTATTATATTATTATTATATTATTATATACCCTATTATAGGTAAATGATAGTTTTATTCATGAATAAATAAGCTATGTCTTACTGACTGAGCACCTCTTATCTGATAATCCAAGTGGAAAAACCTACACCTCAATTTCCATGATTAGGCTACAACAAAAAAGCAGATTATTAAAAACATTATGGACAATTGCCCCAGGCTGTGTATCTAATGTGCTTAGAAAACAAACAAATTTAGTACTTAGTATTAGGCCTAGTCCTTAAGATAGTGTATGTGAAAATATCTCAAAATCCAGAATTATTCCAAATCCCAAACATTTGGGGTACAGGATCCCTCTAAAATCACACAGCCTCTACCAATGCTTACATTTGGAGACAACTCAAATACAGTTTTGACTGAGCTAATGAGTAATCTCCCAACAAGGGCTCTCAAGATGGGGCGTCACAATCTAAACAGTATTAGCTGCTTCCGTGCCTGCTTCCTTTCCCTTGGATCTTTGTCAGGATGGAACTGAAACCAAGCACACTTTATCTGTATGTTATCATAGAGAAGGCTGGTTTGATGGGAGTGGCTGAAATTAAAGGCAGAGGAAACACAGATAGGAGTCTCTGCGGTAAGTTTAGTCAGTTCTGACTTCAGATGGATTGGCTGCCATTTCCTTCCCACAGCAATAACACTTTATGATTTCTTGCTGCAACAAATACCGCTCATCCATTCTTACTTTAAAAGTAGGGAGATCTGTCTGAAGAGAAGGCTCAAAAAAAAAAAAAAAAAAAAAAAAAAAAACCATGTAAAAACTTGTGATCTGGAGAAAGAAAGAAAGAAAAAAAAAGCTTAACTCTGTCAGAAGGCTTTGGGTCCTCCATTGCCTCACAAGAGTCCCTTCAAACCTAACTCACTCCAGATGTCCTCATGATCATCTAATCAGACATCAAAAGCTCCACTGTGACAAGCCACACGCTGCTTATGAGGATGTTACATGTTTCCACAAGCGTAAAACACACACAGTAGCGACTTTTAAAATGTGATTCATCTACATCAGAATTCTACTTTACGGCACAGGGCTATTAGGAAAGGGCCCCCTCCTGAGAGAGAAAAGTCTTGTTTAATGTCTGTGCGATGTCATTCCATGACTAACTGCGCTTTGAAAGTAGAAGCCAGAATGAAACACACACTTCAGAAGGGTGTATGTTTTGAGAGAAAAAAATCCTCATCTGAAGAGATCTCTACGACTATAACCACGCTCAAGGAAAAAAGAGAAAGTTCTATTCCTTTCAGAACCTGAGATCCTGCTGCTTCTAAAAAAAGAGAGAGAACTTTCTTTACCCTTTCAGTCCCATGCCACAGATAATTACTAATTGTTTGAAGCACAGAAGGTCCTCATGGAAGAGAACAACAACAACAACAACAACAGAAACCCCACAGTTCTCAACCTTGACTGTAACCTTAGACAGTCAACCTTGCTTAGACAAGCAACCTTGGCTGCTTGGCTTTAATCTTGAGATTTTAATGGTAGCCATCTTGTTGAATGCATGTATGTGTGTTTAGCATTTTGTGAGACTGCCTCTGTATAGGTGTCCGGTTTTTAATTTAAATGTTCATCCCTATTATTTACTTGGCAAGTACACAAAGATTACAAGTGTCTTAGATGGAAAAGGTCATTGATGTACTATGAACGTAAATGAAGTTCAGGACTTTAGAATGAAATTTAAAGTTGAATTCATTCTCACCAAAGTTAAAAACTCACACCTGGAACCTAGAAGTCATTAGATGGGGGGTTTAAATTAATAATGACAATTGGAATTTATGCAGTTTTCCTGTTTATTTTAATTTTTAAGCTTTTTTAGTTGCACACTCTTTTGGAAAGAATCATTCACAATTTAAACAGTTCTTTCAAGGTTACAGTGTTCATCATTCAGAATATAGGATCTTGATATTCAGAAAAAGCTATACATCTAACTAAACTTCAAACAACACTGTCCAATTGGATCTGACCAGAGCTCTACAGTGATATTTTTGCCACATTTTGGTTTGCCACAAAACACATTGTAAATGTCCTTCATACTCTCATTAACCCACATACCAGAAGTATTGCTATTTTCTTCTATATCAGTCAAAACTGGAAAGACCTATTAAGATGGACTGGAAGAATATTGGAAAAAAACGTCTTTAACTGCAGTGGTATAAGAAACACAAAATTCAAATCTGAAGTATTTTTGAATTCTTTGATCACTGCTATTAGAACAGTGTAACATTATGACTGATGAGGTTACTAAGTTTATATGAAGAATTCAAAATTTGGTTGACAAAAAAATAAAGTCCAAATAACAGAACCTACTGCCTTGGTATTAACTTCTATTATGATTTTCTTCATGTCTTACTTATGTTTACTTCATATAATCTTAGCCTCTGTAACAATTATAATAATGGCTTGTTTCCTCTATAACTTCTGCTAATTCTCTGAGCCAACCCATTGCTAAAATTCTAAAGTGAGATGTCCGAGAATCCACACTGCTGACCTCAGCCACCAGCCCACATTAAAATATACAGCGGAGACTCTGCTTAGACATTTCTTTCTCTTTGACAGCACAAAGTAACAAGTAACAGGTTGTCCTGAAGCAGAAAACCCTCAACTGTAACTATTTCTGGTAGAGAGCACTGTGTTAAACAGGGACTTTCATAATCTAATCCATCCACATATATGTATGTGTGCGCACAGATATGCAGACATACATAATACACGATAAAGCGCTAAAGATGCTTGAAAGTTGTTGCACTGGTTTCATCTTCCTCATCTCAGAAATGAAATACATTTATGATGGTGTATCATGTGCCAGGCGCTATGCCTGAGGACTTGAACACAAATAAGAAAATACTAGCTCTTGCCAGGGAGGAGCTTGCAGGCATGGCAATTTGCAGACATGTCAACTGGTAGTTACACTGCAGGAAAATAAGAGCTAACAGAGACACCAAACATGGCAGCTCCTTTCAGGGTTTGAGGAAACTGAGCAGAGAACAGGGAAAGAACAGGTTAGAATGTAGAATCCTTCACTCTGATATATGCTCAGCATGGATGGGGCTGTTGAATTGGGATTTGCTCTTCTTACCCAGGTTCCAAGTCCCCTGAGCAGAGGAGTAATGTCTTGAGCTTTCCTGATGGCATGCAGCACGAGGTTGGATGTGTAAAGGGTCAGTCAGTGTATTTTGATATGAAAGAAAAACACATTCAGTTTACATTGTGCTTAGACTCAAATAACAAACAAACAAAGAAACAATGAGCTTTTTTTTCATTTCTGAAAAAATACTCCGAATAGTGAACTTTCCTTTTGTTTTTCACTTCTAATGTAGAACCAAGGTAAGTGATGCAGAAGCATGGCCCTGAACAGAGGTCACATTTCCCCAGGTCCCTGGCTTGTCATAGTGCAGACATTCAGCTAATCCATTTTTAAAAATCAATCTCTGCAAAATGCAGTAAAAAAAAAAAAACTGCTACAGAATAAAGCAGGCTCCTCACTCTCCCCTACCTGAACCTTAGTCTCTAAGCACAATGTTTTAGAAATTAAGCTGCCTAAACTTGCCAAACTTAGTAAACACTTGGCTTCGTGAAATACTGGCTGGCAGCTTTATCTTTTAAAACAAAGCCATATGAAAACCATCGCTGCAATGTGTCTTCAAGCTCTGGTCTTATCAACACACAGCGTGAACAGCTGGGGTTACAAACACCAGGATTATTATTAAATCACTGTGTCAGGGAAATAAAAAAGAAAGAATGAGAGAAAAGCCTTTTGTAGGATTCGGTATCTCTAAATAATACAATTCTAGGTTACATGTTATTTCTCCTCCCTTTCGCTGACCAGCAGCCAACGCTCCTGGCTGCAGTACGATAGATATCACCCTCCCTCAGAGACCCCGCAGCGGTCATCTGTCTTGAGCTTCCATAGCTATGTAGCTGTAACGTCTAATGGAGAGAAAATAAGATTTGTTCATCCAGATGGTTTACTAAGTCTCCAGTTGCATTTTGACGTAAACTCATATTTTCGTTACGTGTAGACTTAGAACAGTCACTGAGAGGCCGATCACGGTTAGCTGGTTAGGCTGTGTGGCTGGCAGTGCACAACAAAACGCCTCCTGATTTTTAACCCAAGGGACAAGCAATTAAACTTTAACTGTAATATCTCAGTGATTTTGTCCATGGATTTGAGAAAGTTTAACGTGGGGGAAACATCGATGAAATGTGACATGCTTGGAAAGAGGTATTTCCTACGACAAGACATTTCTCCATCCACAGGCAAGAAGAGTGCTGCTACTCACTGGAGATCTCTCTCCTCAAGTACCATGTGCAGTATCTTGGCTGATGAAACACCCAACTCTCAAAAGACTGGTTGGATTTCTACCTATCCTCCAATAGAACATTCCTGACAACTGGAAATACTTTTCCAACGGTATCCTCTGTAGCCAACCTGTGTTCCTCTCCCCCAGTCTTAACTGTAGAGCACTGAATAATTATGCTGCTTTTAAACAAACACATATGTGTTTGAGGAGCAAAATTAAAAAAAAAAATCATCCTAAAATCCTGAGTTTATGTCTGTGTTTTGGGGAGGAAAGACTATAATATGACAAAATAACCTCATTGATTTACTGGACCTCTGCAGGTAGGGGTCTACTCTCTACGTCTTAACCAGTGTCAGCCCATGGAATCAAGGAATTGGTTCCCCATAATCTTTAACCCTCAAAAATGGGGCTTCCCATCTTAATCTTTTGTTCTCCTTCTAAATTCCAGAGAGTGATGAGTCCCGTGCCCACCCCATCCCAAAACAGATATACACCCCATCTCAGAGACATATCATACCCATGAAACCCATCATTGCCTTCTGCTCTAACCACCACCCAGACTCAGGGCTTCATTTTACAAATGAAATATAATAATACACATTGAATTCTAAAGGCCACACATGAACACACACACACACACACACACACACACACACACACACACTTGTGGTAATAGAAAACAAGTGAGCAACCAGTTTAAAGCATGGTCCTTTACACTCAAAAAAACCACCACAGTACTGCACATTCCAGGAATGTAGTTTTTAATTTACTCGCCCTGCAGGATCCATGTGCCTTAAGGATTAAATGCAAGATATAAACAGTCATTAAAACACAAACACCTATATTAGTTAACCGGATATTAAGGGGAAAATATCACATGTGTTTAGAGTTCCATTTGCACATTCAAGAACATCAATTTCAAGGGCTGGGTTTTATGGCATGCCCTTAAGCCAAAGGAGAACACCAGGTTGCAATCAAGGGAAGGAAGGTAAGGCTTCTTATAAGAAAACTCTCCCTACAATATCCTGTCCCCAGGGTTCTCTTTCTTTAGTTCATAAGCATCAGGAGAATGATGTCTGCTACTGTCTTGGAAGATGAATAGCTGCTACTGCTTGGACATTAATAGCTATACTATCCTGGTAGGAAGAGGAGGCAGAGAAACAAATTTCCATGCTGTTTATCTGATGGTACTTTAAGTTACAAATACTGAAATTCGGTGGGTTTTCAGCACAAAGAATTTGAAGCTTGCAGCAAATCCAAATTTTCTAATTCGCCCCTGTTTTGTACACCCTGTATGCCTGTGAGTGTACATCTGAAATAACCAATTTGTAATAATTCAACCAGGCAGAAAGGCACAACTTTTCTAATTTTTCGAAAGTGCACATCTCTGGGCATCAGTGAAGCACACTCTAGATGCGGTAAGCCTAATGAATGACAGCTAAAAATAACAAGTCATCGGCTGTGGTCTTAAAGCCGCTACTTCAACACAGTCAGTGTCAAGTGGTCATTCTCTAGATCCTTATGCTGTGGGTTTTGAGCAACTTTCCGTTCCTGGGAATAACAGAATATAACCCATTGGGGTCCTGATGTCTGTGAATTACTTACGTGAAGGAGAACACTGTTCAGGAAATGGAAATTCCAATTGTTTTCCCCCACTGGCTATCAGAAGGAGAAGCAATGGAACATGGCTCTTTAAAACAATTGTTTTTCACATTGCTTGCTACAAGGGGTACCTTATTATAACTCCCCAATCCACACCAGGGCTTATTCAATCAGAGGAATCAAATCGCTTGCTACAAGTGATGCTTCCAGCAGACTTGTGGTATCCTAGTCATGGAAAAGAGCCCGAGTCACCCACCAATCTACCCTTTCTGGACTCCTATGATTATTGCCGTGAAGAAGCAACTGTGTTCTCTCAGGTATGACTTGTGCTGGTTTTTCCAGGCTTCCCTGGAGAGCCACTTCCTCGTCCCTGAGCAAACACTGATAGTGACTACATGGATTCCTACAGGACCCCATGGTTTTTATCTGTACGTGGATCTCTATAGACTCGGTGAGTGCACTGCCCTGTTCCACAGAAAGGATGACACCGGATATCTGATACTCAAGAGATGCCTTGGGGCTCAGAGACCTTCCTCCTAGGCTCTCAAATCATTTCATTAATTCACACCTGATTTTACTTCTGTCTAGCGGAACACTACCCAATATAAATGCAATAAGAACCATAGATATAATTTATGCTTTTCTGTTAACTACATTTAGAAAAATTAAAATAATTTAGCAATAGAGTTTATTCAACCCAAGATAGCAAATGTATTTGAGCACAGATTGAACAAAAAAATATTTAACTAGAATTTTGACACAAACAATGTTATTCTTCTAAGTAAAAATGGACACCCCCTTAAGAATCTTTACTCAATAACTCTGTCTACAGTTCTTACGGCAGGGCAGTTAAAATATTTCTCTCTTGAGTTAGGTAGACTAAATAAACATTGTAAAAAAATAAAGTATTTTGAGAGGTGGGTAGTGGCTAACAGAACGGCTGGGTTAGGTTAATTATTAATTAAAGCCAGTTTATTGCTCAAAAAGTTGAAGAATTTCCCCCTAGGTTTATATATATCTTTCATGTCTAAATCCAAAGCACACACACTGAGTGCTTTCCATGTAGTTGGCTCTGGATGAAGAAAAGCATGGCATTGGGTGTGTTCCCAGGGTGCTAGGAATCACACAATCCACGGAGATGACTGCAACACCAAAGCAACAGAAGCCTGTGTGCTTCCGTCCTGTGCCAAGGCAGGGGCCACATCCTTCAGGACCCAGACTCCTTGTGTCACCAGGTACATAGCCACAAGGAGGAAGAAAGGAAATATGTGTTTTCCTTTCTCCAGCTGATGTGCTGGTACTTAAGCTATGCAACCTGCGTAAAGGCAAGCTACAAGCATTTTGAGTGGCAGTTTTTTTTTTTTTCTTCCAGAAATTAGAATACACCTCTCTGCTAGTAATGGGATATCATCCAAATACACACACTGCCTCGGAATTCCCTGAGGTCATATTTGGATAAAGCTATTAGAAAGATGGGAGCCCTAATTTTCACTAAAAGAAACCAATATTTATGTTATTTCAGCTGTTCTAAGCACTGAGCCTATGTGATACAAACAGAAATATATGTGGGAGGATTTTTCTGCATGCAAAAGTGATAACACATTAATCAGACAGACTCATTTTAGGATAGATAGATATCATAAAATATGCATTAAATCTTACTTATTCTTGTTTATGTAAATTTTCTAATACTTATATCATTCCCTTTTCCCAAGTCAATATATTTAGACTTAACCTGGTCTCCATCACTGCATATTTAAGATGAAATGAAGACAAAGAAACAAAAAAAAAAAAACTCCACAAAATACTGAACACTGTCTTTCTCTGTATTTATCAATAAAGTAAATCAGATCTACCCAATTTTTATTAATATTCTATTAAATATATGTCCATAAAGAGCAACATTTAAAAAGATTTTATTTTTATTTTTATTTTTTAATTTTGTGCTTACATGTGTTGACACAAGAGTTAAATGACTACAGAGGCCAAAAGAGGGAAGTGAATTCCCAGGAACTGGAGTTTCCAATGAGAATCCTCTGCAAGGAAAGTAGGTGCTCTTCAACATCAATGCCTAAACTTGAGCTGAACAAGGAATACACCAAGAGACATGCCACAGTTTATGAAGAAAGACCATGAGGTCTCAGCCCTAGACAGAGGCAACTAAAGCATGCTGAAAGCAATGGAAATAGTCTTCCCTAGAATACAACAATTGGCTATCCAATACCAGATGGTCAGCTCTGAAAACATATACATACAAATATAAGCAACATTATACCAACTGCACAGGCTATATTTAGAAATATGTATGTATACATATAGGTATGTATGTATATTTATGTATATGCATGTAACAACAATTAATTATTTTAAGAGGTAACCATGAATTTGAAGAGGTGTATGGCAGGTTTGGAGGGAGAAAAATAGAAGAGGGAAAAGAATGCAATTAAAATATAAAAAACAAAAGAAATCATAAAAAGTACATATTTAAAAAAGAAGACACTTTTAAACGCTGAGCCATCTCTCCAGCGCCCAGAGGACAGAGCTTTGAATAGGATAATGAGATAAAATTCCGTCTAAATGCAATGTTTTAAATGCACTAGTTTAGGGGAAAAAAACAAGTCCAAAACTTGGGAAAATCCCAATCAACTGTTAAATTTTAACTAATGCAGCACAGCAGTTCCTACTCTATAATCTTTGGCACTGGTTCCTGAAAACAAAAATAACAGCAAATCGCGAGAATTGTCTTAGCTCATCTGTCACCTTGATAGACATTTTTTTTTTTTTTTTTATAAAATGCCCTGAATGGTGAGAATCGTAATGACACAGGGATACGCTGTTAGGAGAGTTTAAAACACGGCTACATTATTGAGGGATGTTCTTTGTGATGATGGTCATTAACCAACGTGTTAACTTGCAAGCTATTTGAAGGGATGGACCACCATTATAGTTCTTCAATGTGACCGAGAATATAAAGAACAGGACCCACACTCAATGGATGGAAATTACCTTCCCCGTTCCTCGGAATTGCGAACTTAAACTCATCATTTATAAATACAGATAATACGAACATGTTGTCTCGGAAGTATTTTTTTTTCTTATGTAGGTTTTTTTTTTTTCTTTTTCATTTTCAGTGCTGAATTCTAAAAACCCAATGCTGGCCTCGTATACTCATGGTTTTGCGGGCTCAGACTGTCTTAGTACCCACTCGCTCTACCTTACACAGCTCTGTGCTGAGACTGACAGCAGTCTACCTTCTGACATTTTGAGGCAGGATTACCGCAGGCTTGCAGCAAAGTCAGGTAGCTGGCTGGAAACGGAGCCTTCAGAGCCCAGACGGCGCGGTTCAGTTCCTGGGTCTCCCGCATCCTTGAACAAACAGCTCTGTATGTCCTCAATCTCCCTCTGCCTCACATTTTATCAGGAGACTGGAGATTTAAAAACTTGTCCTTTCCTCCACGAAGAAGTTTAAAGGTGGGTTTGCGCAGGGTTGGACGCAAAATCGATGCTAATGTGAGCAATGGCTGATCACTAAAACTATACCCTACTCCTAGACCATGCTATTTTTATAATCGCGACTTTGTATTTTATCAAAAGGCCTGTATTTAATTACCAGCTCTTTGGAGTTGATGGGCAAGGCCCTTTGATCCCTCACAGCACCGTGAATGGTCAGATACCTACCGGAACAACAGGTTTCAAGCTCAGGGTACTCGGGCTTGTGGCGCTTGGCTGGGCATCGGCATGCGGCCCTGGTGCTGGGTCACTGCTTCTCCTCACCAGCAGCGGAGTGCCTGCAAGACAAAATAAGAGGTGAGAGGTCGAAGGAACCCCACAGGGAAGAAAATAAATGGCACAATGTGCTTTAATTAAAAGGGTTTATAACAGGCTTTCATGTTTCACCGTTCCGTTTCTAAGGATGCTTGTTAATGAATCCACCCAGTGGTCTTCGGGCATCTCCGGATAGGACAGCAAGCATGCACTCAGTCTTTCTAGCCTCATTGTTCCCTACCTGCATTTTAAAACAACCATTGCATTTAACAGATGTGTTAGGATGTGAGATTGGACGGTGGGCAATCTAAGAGCTATCCTAAGAAGCACATGGAGCTTTAAAGAATGATTATGCACAAGACTAATGAAGAAGTTCAATCATTCAATGTAATTTGCTATCCAGTAGACCTAGAAGCATAGCTATTATTACCATGTGATGCTTTCCAAACCTTTTGAACAATGATACACACTGAATGAGATTATGCGCTGAGATGCACTGAGGTTCTAGCATTAATGTCTATTTAAGCATACAAGGAGATTGCTTCCATTCTGTTCTTTTTCCCTTAAAGTAGACAAAACGGATACAGAAAATAGGTTAGTTCTTCTAAAATATATCCTGATTTATTTTTAATTTAATAAAAGATCCTACTATTAAATATTTGAGTCAGTTATTAAGTTCTGAAGGAAAAAAAAAGGTCATACTACTAGAAACTTGAAGCGCAATTCAGCCTCAGCAGAGCTGGCAAACCTAACGGTGCTCACCGCAATTAGGCCTCAAATAATTTGCTTCACACGAAATTGGCTGCTATAAAGAAAAATGTAAAGAAAAAAAAACCTGCTTGTGATTTAGAAATCACTCTCATGGAAAAATTAACTTTTTATTTGCGTACTTTTGGGAAAAGAGTGAAAAACAGTTGAATGGAATTTCTCATTTATCAACATTCTGAAAATAATTCCCCAAACTTCAATAGGTATTTTAGTTTAAAGGAACATTTTCAGCTCTGTTGCAAGTTATTTAACAAGCAGATTTTGTATGGGCTACAACGTTCTTTTTTCTTCTGTACAAAACTCAGAACCACTGACATTTTATATCCTTTTCTACACATAAGCTGCTTTCTTGAAGACCAGAGTTCTCATAGTAAGTTGATATGCTGTCCAAGATAGAAACACTATGATAAAATGCATTAAAAATCTTGCATCCTTTCAATCTTTCTTTTTTTGTATTAGTGAATACATCACTGCTTTATTCTTTACTTCCTCCATCTCAACAATTTAAAAATAAATGTTAGATTGTACAGTTAGCAATTCCCTCTTTAATACAACATAATAAATAAATTAGACTAGACGGAAAAAATCCTTAAAATTCAGGATTGTATCTTTTTTAACTTTTTCAGTTGACAGATAGGCTAAATTTCTTTCAGGTTAAGCTCCTAAGTCACCAGTAGCACCAAGAGAAGAGATCGTCTAGATACAATATTCTCAGAAACAGATCATGATATAGTCCCAAAGAAATTGGGAGAACAGAAAGGGAGATACCTTGAAAATCTCAATTATTTTCAAGCATTTAATGAGGAAAGTGTGTTACAATTCAACAATCTCAAGTTGGAAAATATAAAAGAGAAAACAAGGAATGCTATTTTGGTTTATTTTCTCACTGTCCAAAACAAGGCAGTGATGTAGCAGAGAAAAGAAATAGTGAGCAACAATCTCAGAAAATTTTAGTTTTTAGTTATTATGACTTTTCAGCTGAGTCATACACATACATACATATATCATACATACACACACATACAAACATATATAAACAAACATAAAAACACATACACACATTATATATAAACTTACCCATATCATATATAAATATATACACACAGATAAAGTCATACATATATACACACATATAAACACATACATATACAGACACACTGATACACATATACCCACATATATACACACACAGGTTCAAATGTATGACACATGATTTTTCTTGTATTATCAAAGTCTTTTTCTCAAGCTATAGAAGATCTTCTATCTTGAGGATGTGAGCCTTTGACTCATTGCAGTTCGTCTACTGCTTTATTGATAAAATGATAAATTACTTAAGATGCTTTTGAAGTCGCAATTAGCTGTATGCCTTCAATATACCATAATATTCTAATACATTTCTCAGGAGATGACAATTCAGTTTATTCCACTATTATCAACTATTTAGAACATTAAAAATGTTCATGCATGGAACTCCATTATTATGTATATCTTTCAAATTTTTATATATCAGTTTAAAACAAATTTAATTAATAATACCTCACCACCACCAAACAACCGATCAACCTTTAAGTTGGATGGATCTTTCTTAAACATGAACTCAGCTCATTAGGAAAAAGTTTCCCTCTGTTTTTTTTTTTTTTTCTTACACATTTGAATGTCTCCTGTTGAGTCACCTTCTAATTTTTCCTTGGCTGTCTTAATGTGTTAATAACAAGTGCAAATCATTTCATACTGGAATTAATAATGAGCATCTCAAAATATGAACTGTTATCTCAGTTTTAAACAAAACCTCCTCAGATTATTTTCAAACTGCCAACCCCTATTAGCTGACTGCTGTCAAGGAGAGTCCGAATTGGCACTCAGAGCCAAAGAGAGCATCCTTCTGTTCAGCAAAGGCAAGCAAGGAGAGGTGTTAATGGTTGGGCAAATCCTTGAACACACTAGAGCTAAAGTCACATTTCACAATTCAAGCTCACTAAATAAGAGGGGGGAGGAAATACTGTGTAGTTTCTTTCCTTGTGGAGAGGGGAAGAAACAAATAGGCATAAGACTGAAGGAGCTTGTTACCCAAGACAAAGCTTGCAGGTGCTAACGCTGCTAAATGCCTCAGGAGAGTGGAGCGGGCTTTGGAGTCACATGGCTGAACTAGGCAGGTACTGGCTCTGGGACATTGAAAGTGGACTGCTCTGTGATACACTCTCCCTTGAAACTCTGGTGACACAAACATGAAGGAGCTGTGGAGGGGGAGATATCAAAGCATGTACAATACACAACACTGACCACTTCAGACCGGAAGTTTACCCTCCACCCTCCTCTCCCCAACTTCTGCACAAAGGGAGAGACATCCCTTGATATTTGCTGTTAATAATGTTAGCTTATCCAAAATATCAACTTCATAAAATCAAATTCATTTTTAGGGAATATTATGTGAGTGAAAACTAGCAAAATGTAATTCTACAGTAATAATACATAGCCTTAAAGTTAGAGTTAAAAGTATTTTTTTTTAGATGGAGGAGGAAGGGAGTTCAGAAATGGGAAAAGTTTTCTAGCCATTATTTTCTATCTAATTGAGGAGGCTCTTAGATTTCAGAGGCAAAATAATTCAGTTCAGCTGAGGAAGCCATGGATAGCATTCCTTGGAGTCAGAGTTTAAAAGCCAGCAGAGGCGAACTGAAACGAAATAAGGAATATTGCGTGATGGCTTATCTCGACAATTAAATATCTGAAGCTCGGCTGTGCAACAGGACCAATGCAGTGGGCTTATGGAGGCGAGGACAGTGAGCTGAACAACCACAGGACTTTGGCTTATTTTTCCTAGAAGAAAGCATGGGGGACAAGAAACATGTCCGTGGGTTTCAGTATATGGAAAGGTAGGTAACCCAAACGAGTAGGCAACACACAGTAACAGGAGAATCCACGCCAATGCTGGTCAGCGCACCTGCATTCTATATGGTGGGCAAAGCTCCATTTTGTTTAGCTAGGTACCCTGGGGCCAACTATACTAGGTGGAGCAAGAGAAAAAGCCCTGATGTTGTACATAGCAGTTGGTGGTTATGTTCCCACCAAAGAGGATCTTGTTATATTAAGCCCAGTTCTCACTGGGGTAGCGCCAATGGGTGCTCAGAACCTAATCCTCACTCTGGAGAAAACTTCAACAGTCGCTGAAGACTTTTTGTCTTCAAAGTCTCAGATGGTTGAGCCAGAGAGCACGGGCTGAGTTTGGACGGCGCTTGCTTACACGACAAGTGATGTCATTTAATACAGAATTTGGAGGACCCTGAAAGACATGCCATGCTTGTGGGAGTAAAAAGGAGGAAGCAGTTTTCAGGTGTCTATGAACGATGGTGCATTTTCTAGGTGTCAAACGATTACCAGTTTAATGATGGTGAAACTAGTACACAAAGGAGGTACAATTAAACATCTAACATCCCCATTAAATGTTCCTAAGGCATTTTGAAAAAATAAAAGAATTTTAAAAGGGGCAACAATTAATTAAAAGTTAATATTGTTACACTAATGGATGATGGACTATATAAGTGCAAACATGAAAGGAAGGAGGGAAATATTTCCTATATAATACAAGGTTTTTACTTTGATACATGCATGAAAATGCATAAATATACACACACAGGGAGTGAGGAGGGAGGAAAGGAGGGAGAAAGGGAAGGAGTAAGGGAGGGAGAAAAGAGAGGAGAGGGAGGGAGAAAAGAGAGGAGAGGGGAGGGAGAGAGGAATGGAGGGAGGAGGAGAGGGAGAGAAGGAGAAAGGAGGAAGAAAGAGAAAAAGCAAGAGAGAGAGAGAGAAACAGAAACACACACAGAGATTTCTACAACTGAACATTGTTTTGGATGGAACTGCTTAAGTGACAAGTCATGTCATTTAATATTGAACTTGGGGGTCCTTTACAGAAAAAGAAACCAGGAATCTGAGGAATCATAGCAGGAAGCTCTTGGCAGCAGAGAAAACAAACAATAGTTTTAAACATGAGCCACACGTCAAGTCCCAAGGACACATGTTCTAAATTGTATAGGGAGTAGCAGCAGCAATTTATTTATTTAAAGATGGTTAATGATCCTCCGGAGCAATGCCAGAAGGGCAGCTTGTCAGTATTAGCGTTGTTTCATCCCGAGGCAGCGCTAGTGAGTGTGAAGACATGACATTCTGTAAGAACAAGATGGTCTCCAGCTTAGGAGGCAGGGAGGGCAATGGCAGGATGCTGAACAGAGAGCGTTCAGTCAGGGGCAGAAACAGAGAGAAGCTGGGAGAGAAAACGGGAGACTTTGGCGATGATTACAACTACGTTCTAATGAAGGAGAGGCACAGTGGGCACTTGTGATCTGTATGTGCTTTGCATGGATAAGAGCAACGGATGTTTGCCCCTAATGATGTGCTTTTCACCTGAACGGCTTCCCTGCGCTTCAAAAAAGCAAAGACTAGAATTTTCAACCAAGCAAATACACAGATGAAAATGATATTGTTATTGAAGATCATGTTGGGGCACAGAATGAAAGGAGAGAGACAACTGTGATAGGAGCAAAGACAACGAAAAGGGACATGATATGGCTGTGGGTCCATTTCATACGCTAAGGAACGAGGAGCCAAGACTCCCTATTCTAGCATCCTTACATGAAAGGCAAGTAGAACCATGAGTTGTTAGTGAAATCCCAGGAGAAAGTTTGGAGGAAACTGTGGTGGGAGTAAGGTTGCCATGACAGCCCATGTGCACAGAGAACACTAAGTGGTGCCCTCTCAGAGACTTCAGTTCCCTCTGTTCTGAAAAATTAGTTCCTGTGGTGCCATGCGAAAGAAACACTTGGACAGTTCACAGAAGAGGAAAAAAATATTTTTCCAATATTGCTGACATGAAATGACAAGATAAATAGAGGAAAAAAATATCCTAAATTGAAATAACTTTTAATTGGCATGTCTCTCACACCAAGCATGATTGAAACTGTAAGTGGTGGAAAAATTTGTAACTTTAAAAATAGTTAATGAAATAGGAGAAATCACAGGGAGTCAGGATCGCCAGTCAGCCAACATGGGCTGAATCTTGGTGTCTGTCCACTGCATTTCCTCAGCTGACTCTGCAAGTATTCAGCCTCCAATGTTACTTTGAAAATGATCTTGAGCTTTCAAATGTGCTGCATGTGTCTGCTATTAAAATATGAGTCTGTCCACCAGAAGTTTGGTTCAAAAAGCTGAAGCTCAAAAATCCTGCTTTATTAAGGTTATTGTAGCATTGTGTAACCCCTGGGATCAATTCATTTCTACGTCCTCCTCATCAGCTAAATTAGCAGGTTGGGTTCTACCCCAAAGTCCTACTCTGGGTCCATAAGGAGATGGTGCTATGGTTTATATAGCTAATAGAATAATTAAAGTCCAAAGTGGTTACATTTCTAATGGTTTCATGACTGGGGGCCATAACCCCTCTGTAGGTAAGAGGGTAGAAGTAGGGGAATGAGATGTCTTCAGAATATTATCAATTATTTTAATCCCAAGAAGTAGGCAGAAAGCGAGTTTGGAAGATGAAGATGAAAGGAAAGGAGGGTGCACACGATATGGAAGAGGCAGGCATTTTCCCACAGCTTCCTGGGCAGCGTCTAGTTTCCAGGTGGTTCACATGCCTTGTCAGCATTCCTACCATCCTGTCAATACTTGGAGAAAAGAAGCCTGTTTTAAGCCACACATCATTTGGTTTTGGAGACAAGTAGATATCTGTGTGTGGACTTTTACGAGCCTAAGAAAGGGCCGTTCAACTGATGCCTAACAAACTACACAGCACTGATACCTGGAGACCCATAAAAAAATTGGTAATGATATCAATGGCTGCACAATTTATGGCCAAGTACCGAGCCGAGATCACTTTCTCCACAGGAGTGACTGACCTGCCCTGGAGCCCGGCCTGTGATGAATGCAGCAGCTGTGACACTGTGATGGAAAAACCACACAAGAGGAACGGAGGCTGATTTTAGGTAGTCCAGAAACTGCAATCTTGAATATCACTCCATTAGGAAAGAGTCCCCCAGTATCACTATAAAGGAGGAAATAGTGCAATACAACTAACATTTGGGGCCATTTTTCTTTCATTTCAGACTACAAAGACTATGCTTGTTCAGTACATGATGGAACAAACACAAGTGGGTCACAGAAATGCTCCTGACCTCACAGTGGAGAAGAATGGACCATACGATCAAGCCTCTTTCAGAGTTAGGAAAGCTGCTTCAACTGGTGTTATTGCCATTAAAACAAGTGAAGAGTTTTTAAGACTTTTATTGGGACTTACACTCTTCTCTGAAAATGGCAGTGCCTTCCACAGCATGCATATCGTCAACATTCCTGAGTGTCTGGGCTCTTTCTACTATAGAAGTTTCCACATTGCATCTGCTTGACATATACAAAGTTATAGCATTTAAAATGAAAGTATTTTATGGTACTCACTTGTTCATTCTCTATAAGGGTAGTTAATTCCAGGTCCTATCATATGTTAGGTCTCAAGTGTCAACCAGAGAATTTTCAAGGCAAACAAAGTGTTTGAAAGGTAAACACTCTTAAAAAGATGTAACTCAAAATCATAAATAAAGATGCATAAATTGATAAGGCTAAATAAAGTCTACTAAATCATTAAAGCTGACAGTGGAAACCCAACTTGTGAGGTTGCCCTTCAGTTCTTGGTTCTGGTTTCAAAGGACTTCAGGGTCTTTCCTCTCTAGTTACATTGCCTGCTAAGTTCTCTGCCATCTGCTATGTGCTGAATAGGATTGCCCATAATTGTCTAAGCTCCCCATGTCCTGTGATGCTAAATGATCATTGCCTAATATCACCACCGGCTGTAATCCTGTCGTCATGTCCAGGTCTATTCCCAACAGTGATAAGCCATCTCTACTCTCTGCAATATTCAGATGCGAGAACGTGAGGGTCTCAAGAGGTCCTTAATAGATCAAGGAGGAATTTTGGAAACAGGATCATGTGATTATATGATTCTGTCCAATCATATATCCAATCTGTGTGAGATTTTAATTTTCAATGTTTCCTTATACCTTTCCCTCTATTGGTTGACACCAGAATTCAGTTAAGGGCAGCTGAGCTGAAGACATGTATGTATATGTATATAGTTTTGTGTACAATGTATATAGCATAAAACACTAGTTCTTATATTATTATAAGTACTATAATAATATAGGATAGTTTCTATCATCTAATGTGCTTGTTCTCCCTAGTTTTGTGACTAAAGTACAGTGGCAGGCAACAGCTTCAGAAGTATATACTATTTGTATCTAACACTAGAAGTGTGTAGGTGCAGAGAGAGCAAGACGCTTTGAAATGGACAAAGACAGAAACTAGTCCATGGGAGAGTTATTCAGTCACTAAATGTTTAAAATCATGAGCAGACATGGGAAGTTGTCTAATCAGGACATACTTGGGAATAAAGGAAAGAATTAAAGTCCCCATGCTACAAGAATAAAATCCTGTTGAAGTTTCATGAATTACAGGTGTGCATACCTGAAAGCCCACAGTTACCTGTCCCCAAAGCATTGTTTAAACAAATGCCATTTGATTATCAAGCTAGACTAAGGATTGGATTATGAATTTATTCCATCAAAATGATGCTATGTATGAAAAGATTTAAAAATAATAGAGACAAAATTCAGACAAGCTCAGTGTTCCAGTATTAACAAAAATATAGAAGTTAAATATTATCTTGCATTATATGATAGCACTGATATATTAACTTTACTGAATTTGTAATTAAAAATAATTCCTTTATATCTATAATACTTTTGTATTTAGCATTCTTAATCATTTAAAAAAATATTAATCTGCCACAAGTTTCCTAAAATTACATTCTAACAAATGTGGACCTCTTTCTGTCTTTTTGGTGTTTGTTACATCTTACTCAGTCTCATGTGAATAGTTATATTTTATTTTGCATCTTCTGAATTCAGTCATTTTTAAAAAAAATTAATGGTTAAAACATTCCAGTTTTTAGAGCTTCTTGATATTGTCATGTGATACACAAAGTATTATCATTGGCATTCTTGTAGAGTATTGGCAAGAAATTAAATAAGCAGACACCTGGAGAGGTTACTCAGTGCTTTAGGCAGGATCCCTAAAGCAAGATGGCTGGCAAGACTAGCCATAAGTGTCACAAGTTCTGGCTTAAGAGACCTTTCCTCAGTGAATAAGGCAGGACAGATTCCCAGCAGCAGCTTCCCCGTTCATACGCACATGTTCTCACACAGATATGTTCAATGGTAGTTTGAACAAGAATGTCCTCTTCAGGCTCATGTATATCATTCCTGGTTCTCAGCTGGTGAGACTGTTTGGGAAGGATCAGGACGTGGGGCCCTGTCACAGGAGGTGTGTGTTGGAGGATGTCCTGTGAGATTTCCAAAGCCCTGCCATTCCCAGTTAGCTTTCTCTCTCTGCTGTGTCTCAACATGCAAGTTCTCAGTCACTGCTCCAGCACCATGCCTGCCTGCTGCCCTGGGCACTGCCATGATGGCCATAGACTCACCTTCTGATACCGTAAGTTTAATTAACTATGTCTTCTGTAAATTGCCCTGGGCATGGTGTTTCTTCACAATAGAATATTAAAAACAAAACAACAACAAAAACAAACAAATAAACAAACGAAAACATGTGTCCATACACATATGAAAAGAGAAAAACAAAAAGTAAATGAAGAAATACAAACATTTAAGGGTAATTATAAAAATTTTAGGCCAAGAATGCAAAAAAAAAAAAAAACCCAAACAAACCAAGAGGCAAGCAGAGGAGAAAGAGGAGGCAATTGTCAATTCCTTACTGGCAAGTAGTTCATTAAATCATGTAGGACCCCTAGCAAAATGGATATTTAACAGGATATATGCTAAACAGAAGTAAAGAGGGATACAGGCCCAATGATCAAGCTCTCAGTCCAGAAATATCTGGAGTCTAAAATGTGTCAGAAGAGGGATTTTGTGTTTTCAAGAACAAAAAGTAACTAAGCCCCCCTCCCAATATGTAAATAAATTGCTACTGTTAGATTTGTCTCCCTTTACCCAACACTTTTTTCTTTAGTATCAACATTTATTTTAAAACAAACACAATTCACACTAATGCTGCATATGTTATCACCCCTTTGACTTAATGGTAAACGAACAGGGAAGTGACATCAACACCAATATTAAACAATTCCAGTGGAGCCTCTGAGATACTGACTAAGGTCTTGTCAATTACTGTGCTTTATGACAGAATCCATTGGCCTGCCAGTTGATCTTTCAGGTTCCTATAATTTATAGTCTCAGATGCTAGATATTTATGAGGTAAATTTATATTCATAAGATTTATGGTGACCCATGGAAATGCTAGAGAGATGACATTTATGTTTACTTGAAAAGATTCTTTGGGACAACTGAATTTTAAATAGTATTTGAAATGCAGGAGATACATAAAATGATACAGTGGTTGTTTTAGGGTCTTTACTGCTGTGATAAAACACCACAAGGAGACAAAACTTGGGGAGAAAAGAGTTTATTTTAGCTTACAACTCTCAACTCATACTCTATGGCTGACGGAAGGCAGGGCAGGAACTCAAGGCAGGGACCTGGAGGCAGGAACTGATGCAGAGGCCATGGAGGGGTGCTGCTTAATGGTTTGCTCCCCATAGCTTGTTCAGACTGCTTCCTTATATAACCCAGTACCATCTGTCTAATGCCTGACCACCTACAGTGGGCTGGGCTCTCCCCTTCAAACCTTGATCAAGAAGATTCCCCACAATGCTACCTACAGGCCAAGGTGGCAGGGACATTTTCTTAATTGGGAGAATTGAGAGTCCTTCTTTTCAGACTTAGCTTATGTCAAGTTGACTCAACAGTAGACACCCCAATGGTATGAAGTATATTTATAGTAGGCAGATAGTAGTTCATTTTAGAAGGTAGCAGCAGGCATCCAGGCATGGCTACTGATTTTGTCAGCCATCAAAAAGACAGGAACTAAGCGACTAGGAACCAACTAACTAACTGAGCAGTCTGAGGAGTGATTAGAAAAACACTACCAGAAAATATAGACATAAAGATTTTAATTTCTCTAACAGAAACAATGGCAATTTTCTAACAGGAGACACTGTGTATGCATGATTTTAGGTGCAGATTAAAACAACTTTTGGAAAGGCATTTGTATCTTATGAGCCTATGAACATTTCAGCTGAGAGTGTCAGCGGGGAGTTCTCCTCCTTGAGGTTTATTTAATAATTCCCTTGCAAACACCCTGAGGTGATGCTCAGAGAGGGTGTGGATGGGCTTGGTGACTGCTTGACTCAGGTTAGAGCATATTTGGAATGATTGCTCAGTGCGATGATGCTGTTCCACCCCAAAGCTTTAAGGAAAAAGTCATATTTCCTGAATTTCAGGCTAGAGCACCTACTCAGTTAACAACACCCTTCAAAAGACTACCTCACTGACTCTTCACTGGAGGATATAGAGAAAGAAGCCACACTTTTGGACCAGGGAGGCTGTACTACCAACAACTACTGGCTACATCAAGTACTAAGTTCAAATAGCCAAGTTCTTAATAAATGAGAAACATCTATGAGTCAACCTAGGTGTCCTGGGCACAAATCTATGAGATTTATCAGCTGCATTTGAAACTTCTGATCATTACGTTTTATTAGCTCATTTGGTTCCCTGACAGAACCAGAGGAAGTAGTGAGGTAAGGAGCCACTGTTATCTCTCAGGGACACTCAAAATCTGGTTTTATTCTCCTGCCTGTGTGTCCACATGCTTTCTCCTGTGTGGTAGCAAAGCAAAGGGCCCCTCAGAGACTCTCTTCTGATAATGTGGATGGCACAGTTTCTGCTTAACCGCACTTAAAATTCTAAGTAAGGCTCATCCACTGTGGCTCAATGCAGGAAGCACAGATCCTGGGCCTCGCCAGCAGGGAGCATGCCTAATGAAAGTACCAGAGGAAAAGTCAGGCTCCTCGCTGCATGGAAACATTTCCAACATTTGCAACTGTGGTCTGAGACCTCATTTGCTGACCCATATCTGCTCCTGGAGCTCAAGGCTCAGCTTTAACACGAGGCACCATTTACTGAATACATCTGGCAGGTAGGAAGAGGTCATGCTTTGTCCATGATGTCAAAAAACGATCCAGATGTCCAAGCCTTTGTGACCTCATATTAGACAAATGAAATCTAATACACTTTAAAGAACTCTGCAAGACCACCCAGATGTTTCATACGGCTGCTGTTTTGCTACTAAATAGGTCCATTACCCAGGCTGTAGAACATTACCCCAGCTGACTAATTCACCCAGTGGCAGAGGAAAGCAACGGAGCACAGATCATTATTGGCTTTTCTGTAACTGAATGTCAAATTCAACCTGCACCAAAGATTACAGGAATAAAACCTGGTTGCATGTATATGATTCACCAGGAAGAAACCAACTACTGATATTAGCATCCTTAGAGCTATAACTTTTAAGGGAGATATTTGGACCTAAGAATGTGGATGAATGCTGAATGACAGGGTGGTTAAAATTCAGTAGGAATTTAAAATAGTATCCACAGATGAATATTTTGAGAGTTGGGAGAATAATTGGGTTTGTATCAACTGTAAACATTTCAAGTAACTCAATGACTGGAACAATCAAAGCTATTTTAAGGGGTTTAACTCTTAGAGCAAGAACATTTTTTATTACTGTATTACCCGCATGTCCTAGGCAAACACTCAAGGATATCAGAAGATGCCTATTAATGTCGTTGCAACACCTGTCTTATCCATCTTATGCCATCAGTCCATTACACGTCTCTGTTACCGCCTCTGAGGACTGCATAGAGCTAGCTGGTGCTCATTACAATAGAAGAGCACGAATAAGCCCATGTTATTAAGAAGTCATGAAATAACAAATTATAGCAGGATCCACTGAGATGAAAGGGAGCCTGATGATAAACCTTAACAGAACAGCCCTACCACCTATGACAAACATCAAATTGAAGGTGCTGACAAGAAGCCAGTCTGCATCAGACAGCTTTTGAACTTGTCAAATGCTTTCTGAGATGTCCTTTAATTTGAGACAAAGGAGCACAATCTCATCTTTCAGGTCTTGTTGGTGCAGGAAAAACCAACATGCAGTGTTACTTTCAAAAAAGATCATAAGAGGAAAGGCAGAGGTGTCCTTTTGAGTGCTACAGGAGACCTTGGATACAGAATTGTCTTCCTGGGGTGTTTGGCTGATTCTAGCTATCAAGGGTGCACACACATGTATGTGCTCACACATGCACACTCACACACCCACACATACCCACATGTGTATTTATCTCAAAATAAAAAAAGGCAGAATTGGCAGTCACGCCTGTGACGTTCCTTTATAATTTATATTTATTGTATACGACTAAGTGGGGTTATGTGATTGGGTATCCTTTTAGTTGTGGCTGTCTTTCTATGTGTTCTTAAAGTTTCATATTTTTACCAAATTGTTCTGATGCCTCTTATCCATAGCCACTGCGCGCACTCAGAAGTAGCCTTTAAATGGTCTTCAAAGAGAAAACTCGGCAATTTCTAATTACGTTTACATACTACAAAAAGTTTACTACCCAGCCAATGCTGGCTTGTCAGCAAGGCATACGAGTAACACATTTTATTCCAGGGTGGGGATAAAAGGCTCCACAGGAGGATGGAAGGGTGTCACAAAGTCACATGACAAAGGGATATGTATACTACAATGTGAGGAGTTAACGGCCATGAAACAATTTGCTGTGGCTTGTACTCCTATATTCTAATTTTATAAGCTCTTATGTTTAGAATACAGATTTCATAAGCCCTTATGTTTAGAATAGATTTCGTTTCCTATCTAAAACAAACATATGGTATCAAGCAGTCTTTTAATGCTCAGATTTAAATTAGTTTTTAAAGAGATAAAAAGACTGAAATAGTTCTGCTATTTGAGCGTGCTTAACAGCAATATTTATGTCAACATATTGGCAAAGGAAATGTAAGGATCCTTGTATCGCACTGGGCCCACAGTTTCATTTTAGAAGGAACATAGCACAATTGCCAGAAATATTTACAGTGTTGTATATCAATGAGGTGCAATCAAAGACTAGTGGACTTGCCTCCAAGAACTTTGCAGCAGAGAATTCAAGTCTACATTGCAAAGCAACCTTGCTGAGCAACCTGACTGGATCTGTTCACACGTGTTCACTGTGTTTCCTGCATACAAAATCACAGCCATTGTCCTCCCACGCTCCAACGAGACTCTAAGCTGCTTTCTTTGCAATTTACTGCAGCGAATTCTCATCCCCATAACCGCCTGCTTCTCAAAATTGAGCCATAGTTCATTTGTGAGTCTTAAAGATAAATTAAGGGACTTAGCATTCTAACCCATGGTTGTCACAGGAAGATGGCGGCACAGAAAGAAAAGAGAAGTTCTGAAGCTGCTTCCCTGGAGGATTCTCCACAGCTGCTTTGTGACAGGACACTGAGGAGGAAGTCTCTGGGGATTATCAACTCTTAAGGAAGCATATCTAGCCCAAGATTCAGTCCAATAACCCTCCTTAGCCCTTCTGGGTTTAGAGATTTATGTCCTGATTAACATTTATTTTCCCTAGGCATTTACTGGAAACCTGCTAAGTGCTAGAAAATGTGTTAATTCCTGGGAAAACAAAGATTACTATGACAGTCTTTGACCTTCAAAGGGCTCCGAGGAGAGGAATTTGTATATAATAATATGTAAGACAGTGTCGCTAGGGATATCTCAGAAGCCACCACAAAATTCTGTAAGACCAAGAAGAACTATAGCTATGATGTCAGAGGTGACTTTATAGGACAGTTGATCCCTGTGAGCATTCACATATCCATCCATCCCTCCCTCCATCCATCTATCCATCTCTCTACCATGTACAAGAGACTGATGTAAGAGAAGTTTACATGAATACAATGCAAGAATACTTTAGAAAACCTTCAAGTCTGTGAAAAAACAAAAGAGGTTTTCAGGACAAAGTAAGAAAAAGATGGTGACAGGTACCAGGCAAAATGATGCCCTAGAAATAGAAGAGGTTATTTGTCTGTTGAAGTTAAAGAAGTTATGATGGGTGATGAGCTATGATGGACAGCAAAGAAAGCTCCTTACATCACAAACAAAACTGGCCTATGCTTTATTAGAGCAAAATCATAATAATCATGGGCATCCATATTTGTGAATATAGTTAAATGCTAAAGGCACAAGACAACAAATGAAAAACACAAACACAGTGAGTAGCGATAACCACACAGGTTGAAAGAGAGACAAGTCTTATTTTAACAGGTTCCTGCTTCAATTCTTTGGTTTTGAATATATCAAATAGACACAATCAAATCTTTTTCCTATGTTCGAGAGTTCTAGGTGCTTTATTGACATTTTATTCTTTTTGGTGCCAATGACAGTGAAATGTCTTCTTGATTTTCTTTCTTTTTTATTGTCAGTGCATACAATACAACTAATTCTTGTGTTTTGAAATTTTATTGAATACATCATTCTTGAGAGCTTATTGGTAGAGTGCATAAGGTTTTCTACATAAAAGACTATGTTAGCTATGAACAGATAACTTATTTTATTCTTTTCTAATTTGGAAAATATTTATTTTTTTTTCTTATGGAATTGCTTGGGCTAGGAGTGCTATTACATCATATACAAATACTAAGAGTGTCTACTCTTGCTCAGTTCCTGAAGTTTCTGATCATAGAAAAAATACTTTCAAGCCTGGGGTGAGGGGATATAGACCAGTTGGTAGGGGATTTTCTGTTACGTACTAAGCCTTGGCTTCTGTTCTCAGCAACACATGAACTGTGGTGCCCATATGTAATGCTATCAACCAGTGGGCAGAGGTAGGAACATCAGAAATGCAAGCTCCTCTTCAGCTACCCAGTGAAGTCGAAGCCAGCCTGGGATAAAAGAGACTCTCTCTCAACAAAAACGTTTCAGGTTTTTCTCTCCTGAGCATGATGTGTATTTGGAATGGCCTTATCAGATATGCATAGGAATATGCTGAAATGTATTTCTTATAAACCTGAATTGTTATGGATTTTAGCTAAAATAACAATGTTGAATTTTGTCAAATAATTTGGTGAATTTTTTAATCATGGATATTTCACATTTGTTGATTTTTTTATCATTAATTCTATTACTGTGAGATGAAATATCGGTACATGAAAAATTAGAAGACATTGATGAAAAAAATTAAAGATACAAATGAAAGACATCCGTTCTTTGTGCATTGGAAAAGAGGTAATATTGTTCAAATGTTCATATTAATGAAGATTTAGTACACTACCTGACCAACTTCCCATGGCACTTTCCACATAGATTTTAAAAGTTCTAACACTTGTATGCACCCAAAAGTCTCACATGGTAAAAGCAATCTTGAGCAAAAGAACAAAGAAGTGGGAAATAGTAAGAGCTGGAAAGGACAGGAACTCCACAAGGAGAGCAACAGAACAAGAACACAGGGAACTTCCTAGAGACTCATACTCCAACCAAGGACTATTCATGGAGATAACCTAGAACCCTGACAATGCAGCCACTTCTGATGTGAACTGATAGACTAAGATCAGAAAGAAGGAGAGGAGGACCTCCCCTATCAGTGGACTTGGGGAGGGGCATGCATGCAGAAAGGGGGGGGGGACGGTGGGACCGGGAGGGAAGGAGGGAGGGGCTTATGGGGGGATACAAAATGAATAAAATGTAATTAATAAAAGTTAAATAAAAAATTAAAAAAAGAACAAAGACCAGAAGTGATCAGCACTCCAAGACCTAAAACTGTATCACAAAGCTGTAAGTAATACAAGCAGTGTGTCAGTGGTATACAAGTAGCAACACAGACCAATGGAACAGATAACAATGTATAAGTAAAGTCACCTATACGTGATCAATTAATACTTTACAAAGTTACCAAAATGTATACGGGGGATGAATAGATTGTAAGAAGTGGTGATGAGAAAACTGCGGGTCCAGGTACAAAGTTAGGAAACTGGCAGCTGAGCATGGCAACACATCTGTAATCTCAGCAGCTGGGAAACTGAGGCAGGCAGACTGTGAGTTTGAACCCAGCCTGGGCTACATAATGCATTCCAGGGCAGTTTGGATTGCAGAGTGAGGCCCTTCCTTAAAACCAAATAAGTGGACAAAAATTAATCAAACAAGAAACTCTGAGAGGAATAAACAATGAAATCATTATTAATATGCAAAAGTTAGGTGAAAGCGGGGTATTCAAATGCTATACTTGTAAATGAAAACATAGGCAGAAATAACTTTATGATGACGTTGGCAGGACTGAAGAGGTAACAGAAGGTACAGCATCAAACTAAAACTTTATAAAAAAAAAAAGCATAAAAGAAAAAAGCACAAAAGAATATGGAAGGGTAACTTATAGACTGCGAAAGTGTTTGTAAACCACATGTTTGATAAGGAACTAATGGTAAAAATCATTAATTAATGCATAATCCAATAACAAAAATCAAGATGTGGGTTTCTCACAGCGGTAGAGCATTTGTCTAGCATGTATAAGCCCAAGGCTTGTTCTCCATATCTCAAAAAACCAACAAACCAACAAAAAACAAACAAAAAAGAAAGAATGAAATAGCAAATAGATAACATGATTGCAAATGAGCTGAGGAGAGGCTAACTCATTTTTTAGGAAGGCATACAAATTGTCAAGAGGTACATGAAAACATTAACTCATAGGGAAATACAAAGAATAACGACAAGGAAATAACACGTCATCCATGTTAAAATGGCTGCTTCCAAAAGAATAATGGCTACCATGTGTAGGCTTTGGTGAGGATGAGGAGACAGATATTCTTATACAGGCGAGAGATGTAAATTGGCTCTATACCCTATAGAAAGTACTATGGAGATGACCCTGAAATTTTAAATATGGAAATTAACAATTACCATACAATCAGTCAAGCAACTCACCTTTTATTATGTGTGCCAATACTTCAGCCAATACTTCAAAGAGATATCTGTACTCTCATGGTCCTCCAGCCTTATTACCAGTAACTATGATATGGAAACAGCCTAAGTTTGATGGATGAATGAACAGAGAAAGTATGACACACAGATATTACTCAGCCAAAAAAAAAGAAGGAAATCCTGCTTCATGTAACCACGTGAATGAATCAGTTCAAGGGGGTGAGGGGTGCGCCAAGTGAAACAAGCCACGTGGAGAAAGACAAAGATGACATCATAGCACACCGCTGTGTGGAGAATCTAAATAAGTCAAATCACGGGGGGGGGGGGTAGGGGAGGGCGCAGAAAGGGTGATGGTCTGTGTAGCCAGGATGCAAAGTATTGCGCCACCTCCTTAATTATCTAGACCACAGATACTTGGCATTTGTGAACTGATTAAATAGGTCAAAATCAAATTTTAAAATGCACCCTTATGATCTGGCTTTGATTTCTCCCTGGCTGCCCTTCTTCACTACATTCCAGATGCATTCACATCTTTTATAGCTGCGGATCTTTCCAAATTCATCCAGACTGCTTTTGTGCTGAAGAACTAGTTGATCCTGTCTACAATGTTCTCCACAGTCTGCTCAAAGGGGGCTTCCCCCAGCTTTCTCCCCATTGTCCTGTTCTGTTTTCCTCACTGCAGTGTCACCACTGGAGGCCCTGCTCACATGTGTAATTTCTATCAGCCAGAAGAGATTTCCTTGAGACCAGAGATCCTGTCAATCTTCTCTGTGTTGTCTCTTTTTTTTTTCCTAACACCAGCTGACTATGGCAGTTGAGACAAGTGCAGGCTGAACAACAAGGCAGACATACTCATGCGTCTGAATCCGTGTTCAGAGCTGTAACCAAGACAGCAGAAAGGAAGGACTGCTGATCCAGTTGAAGAGCTCACACACAATGGGTCCGTGTACTGAAGGTCAGGAGCCCATGGTCAAGGCAGGGCATGTGCCTCAGATCTGGCTGATATTGAACCACTAAGCAGGGGCACAGAACACAGACCATGCTGCAAGAACAGAGAAAACCCAAGAGCATAGCATACATCTTCTGATTTTCAAACGTCTGCACGGTTAAACCAAGGCAGAGGATCTGTGAACCATACTGCTAAGAAGAAACTGGGGGGAGAAATTTTGTCCACAATTTGGACACAAAAACTTGTCCTGGAGGAGCATGAAGGGAAGTGTGTGTGTGCGCGCGCACGTGTGTACGCATGTACGTATGTGTGTTCCTATGTCTATATGTATCTATGTCATCTATGTGTATGTGTGTCTCTAGGTATGTAAGTCTATATGCATGTGTGTGTGTGCTCATGCATGTCTATATGCATCTATGTGTTTATGTGCATTTATGTGTATATGTGTGTGTGTGTCTGTGCGTACACATCTCTCTGTGTGTGTGTCTTCAAAGAAATCACTATGAGACCCGATTCCTCCAAGCTAATAAAAGCTGTCTACTGTGTTAGCAGCAAGTCACCCAGCATGCCAAAGGGCACCATCCACTTGTCGCTTGGGCAGATCTGTAGAAGAAAGGCTGGCATTTTTGGCAATGACAGCAGCCCAAAAGGAAAACACAAGCGCAATGGCCCATTTAAGGTAGCTGTGAATCACCCTGATTATGAGTCACCAGCATGCAATCGCTGGCGCACAGAGCCTCCTGACTAATAGCCATGAGCAGTTTGCCTTTGCTATCTAAGTGTTGCAGACTGAACACACTCTTGCCTGACCTCGCCTCGGCATTAATACCTGAATCACAGCCTGAGGGAGCTCAATATTCCACTGCTAGAAAGAAGATAAACGGCAACAATACAAAGATGCAGGCCTTTTAGTGCTGCTAGTTAAACTGAATACATTTAATCTTTCTTCAGCATCTAAAATGTCTGTCATTATCTCTTGGTGGGATGAAATATACTCGAGCACTGTTGCAGAAAGACAGTTTCTGGAAGGTGTTTCCAAATACCAAATGGGAAACAATAAAAAGGCAAAAACAAAGCAAAACTTGGTTACATTCTGTATCACAGGCACAAATCACTTGCTTGCCATAGGGATGCTGTTTAGTTACTCAGCCAGATAAAACCCCATGATCATTGAATACAGCATATACCAACGGGATTGAAATACCAGACTAATTTTTGTTGTACAGTCTGTTCTGGAAACAAATGGCATGCTTTATTATCATTATGCCATGAATATATATATACATAAATATGTAGATATGGAAATTTTCCAAATCAAATTGTTTTTAATGACCTTGTCACACTTATTTCTTTATTGTGTGTATGTGTGGAGGGCTGAGTGTGTCATGGTCCACGTGTGAAGGTCAGAGGACACCTGATGGAGTCTGTTCTTTTCTTCTTTCATGTGGGAATCAGAGATAGAGCTCAGGTTTCCAGGTGGTGACAACTTCACCTGCTGGACCATCTTGTAGACCCTGAGTCATCTTACCCACCCGGTTTCTTCACAATATCTTACAAAAAAAATATTGAAGAGCAAGCACATTGGACAAATGTATACATAACAACCACTTCCATCATCAAAGCTATAAAGCCATCATTTGAGGATGAAAATTAAACAGATAGGAGCAAGTTCTTGAGGGAGAATTAACCCGTGTAGAAACCATGCTGATGTCTACATGGTCAAAGCTAACATTCATCAGAGGCTCACCGTGTGCGTGTCTTACCCAAAATGTGTTCTGAGTTTGTCAGTGTCCACAGCCATCCTAGAAACGAGGATGAAGGTCCACAATGGTGTGACTAAAGCAAAGGAGACTAAAGGAAGGGGAAATGTTTGTCCTTGACCTGTCACATGGCGGGAAGACTCAAATCCAAGGAAATACCTTCCAAAAACCTAAGCTCTTATCCCTACACAGTACAGAGTTCCGATCCTAAGAATCCCGAGACCAGACAAAAGTCCTGGAGAGGCTCATACAGTCCACATCTGTTTTCTATGGGCAGTGACATCACAACTCGGCACTTGTATGTGTCAGTCTGTTAATGCATCTTATAGCAGAGCAAAGCCTAAAAGCTTTCATTGTATTTAACTCAACTTGCAGCAGACACAACCCCTTTTAAGGAAGCATTTTCCTGACTGCTGTGTGTGGAATAGGGCTTCAAGGCATTGCTTGAGTCCCATCACCAGTCTCTTTGGGAACTGAGGAGAGGACCAAGCTTGCTGGTGTTCCCATTCCACGATCCACCCAACACCCTCGACTCATCCCCACATAAAGGCTATGTTTGCTAAAAATAAAAAGCATAAAAGCAAAACCGAGGGAGTTGGTCTGGGGAAAGTATCGACCCTCAGGGCCTCAAACTGAGAGACCACCGTTACCACAGGCGATCCCTCAGCCTGCCTGCCTTCCACACTCTTTGCTGGGAGGCCAAAGGTGGGGACCTATGGAAGCGGCATCGCTGCCGAGTACAATTATTATTTTAATCGACATTGTGCTGTGTTAATGAGTGCCAACCATGTGCCAGATGGTGTTGAAAACAAAGCCTTCCCTGCAATCCTGCCCGGTGGGATCACCACCTCTCCTCTCCGTGAAAGCGATCGCAAAAGTGGTAATGAGCTAACTCCGATGCAACCAAACTTCTAATCCCCCTGGCAC
This sequence comes from Meriones unguiculatus, assembly GCF_030254825.1. Lineage (NCBI taxonomy): Eukaryota > Metazoa > Chordata > Mammalia > Rodentia > Muridae > Meriones > Meriones unguiculatus. The sequence continues at coordinate 49,712,636 of NC_083362.1, read as the reverse complement.
CTTCTGATTGGGCATTGCACCAAGATTTGGCATAGAAAAGGCACCTGGAGTGCTGTCGGATGATCTCTTCAGGGATAATGGACCAGGGAACTGAGCCTGTAATGATTTCATATCAGTTTGTTCAAGTTCAGTTGCTATTAATTGGGTTCAAGTTCAGCTCCAGTTCACACAATCTAAATAAATAGCTGTTGCAACCAGCTTAGAGCCTGGCACAGTGTGTATCTTTGTAGCTAACAAGAAGCCAGCGACAGAGAAAGATGTTGAAAAACGCCTTGCATAAATGTTGTCTGGTACACAGCCTTGCTTAGCTGCCTCGTTGGTGGGGGAAGGGACGCAAACAAACAATATCCTGATGTTATGCTGCTTGACAAATGATCACATTCTGGAGAGTGGAGCTTAGAAAACAGGTTATAGAGGAAGATGAGCTTCTGATTCTACAGGGTAGGTTCAGGCACAAGGCTGACTTAAAGCAGCCCAGTGTGGACTCCTGATCTCCTGATTTTACACTCTCCATCCACCTAGGAAGCTGTAAGAAGTCAATTCTATTGAAAGGGAAATCTGAAAAAGAAATCTTTTAGACAAATTCATTGCTAAACAGAGAAAAAGAGCAATATTGCAGAAAATTTTATTTAAGGGGGGGGGGGGGAACATTGCATATTCTATTAAAAAAAAAATCAATCCAGAATCTATTTTGGCTAGCCCACTAAAATTCACTCTAAGTGTTTTTAGCTATAATTAAATTGAAATACATTTCTAAAGATCATTTTCAAGAATTTTTGAATGAGGGTATTTTCCAATTCAGTGCTATTTAGAAATTCTAAGTCCTTTTAGAATCGAGTCACAGAGGCTGTGTACAGTTGGTTTGAGAAAACATTAGCATGGCATGTGTAAAATCATGTATAGGAAGCAGCGTGTACAAACAACACGAGAAATGTTTAATATATATTTACTATTGTGATATTACAGTTTCACATTTAAAATATAACTGCTTTAAGTAGAGTATTTTACCCATGTTTTTTTTTTATCATTTTTACTTTCTAGCAAAATGAAATAAGCAAATGACTAAAAGAAACATAGTTTATAAATTAGGGAATTATGAATTATTTGTATGAAAAAATGTGTATATATATATATATATATATATATATATATATATATTGAGATAGGATTTCTCTGTATAGCCATGGCTGTGCTGGACTCACTTTGAAGACCAGGCTGGCCTCAAACTCACAGAGATCCTCCTGCCTCTGCCTCTTTGAGTGCAGGGATTATAGGCCTATGCCACTGTGCCTGGTTGAAAAGTGTAGCATCTGAGTCTGATGTTTTAGATTTTCTTTCTGAGTCTGATGTTTTAGTTTTTCAAAATACTAATAGGTAATTGACCAGGTTTGCTGTCCTTACAATGGAGGAACATGCTATAATAAGTGACAGAAAAAAAATGAAAATATGTACTGCAGAATCAAAGGGATGTGGGTTTTGTTGTTGTTGTTGTTGTTGTTATTGTTTTGTTGGTTTTTTGGTGGGGGGGCTTTTGGTATTTACTTGATGTATAACTATGGCAGGTTTTTAACTTTCTAAGGCCCCCGTTTCTTTTTATTTTAAAACAGAAATTAAAAAGAAAGACAGAGTTGCTGAAAATTGAGCAGGAAATTGTACCCAGAGTATCCAGGACAATGCTTTCAACATAGTATCTGCTCAATAAACAGTACCCTCTCTGACTTGCCAAACAGCAGTCCCATCCGGTCTGGACCCAGGTTGTAGTCAGTTCCCTAAGTGACCGCTCCCAGCTCCCAGTAGTAGTCTGAGCAGCTGCTGAGATAGGAAAACAGAGGATGTGAGCCACGGGGATGTGTGACTCAGAGCATGACCAGATACAGGAAAACACCGTAACAAATAGCTTGGCTACTGCCCACAATAAACTAAATCACCTATAGACCTGCCAAGATAATTTACTCTTCATGTCGGCTGCTCACGCTCCCCAGTCTTCAAGACAGATAGTAAGCTGAAGTTCAGCTGGAGAGACTGTACTCATCCTAAGCCCAGGCAATCATACATCTGTGGACTGCCCTCTTGTAGCCCCAGCTGTGTAGGCACTTGAAACTGTGCACATTTACTTCATCTGTGACACGACGACGGTTAGCAATTGGAGGGAACACAGAAGCAAATGCTGTGCTTTCTCTGCCCCACTGTCCCCTCTCATCTTCCATCACCTTCCTCTGAACTCTGCCACCCTTCCAGCTGAGGTGCTCCAAAGCGAGGCTGCTGAGGGATTTCTTCCTGGTCAAATTTCCAGTTCAAGTGGTTATGGATCTCTGAAGGCCTGGCCTCCAGGGGACCCTGCTTCAGGCTGATGGTTCCCACCTGTTTACCATTAGGCTGTCCATATTAACCTTTGCCTTGTTTGCTTGACTTTGCCCATCTCTGATTTCAGGTTGAGAGTTTAAGGACCGAAGTGGAATCCAATGTTACAGAAGGCTAACCCCAAGGGCAGCTCCACAATGAAGTTCCCAAATGAAGCATCTCACCCGGTGATCCCCTGCCTTTCGCTCTGGAAGGCAAATGGCAACTCAAGTCAATATATTCCGCTGATTTTGACAGAACAAAGAAAAGATTTTCCAAGATAAGTCTCCTATACGTGACAAACGCCCATGCATAAGAACATAGGCTATAATAAGAATAACAAACTGCTATAATTTTCAATATATGCTGACCTAGAAACAAACTTAATTTTAATTTTAAAATATAAAAGTAATATTCTGCATTTGTACCAGTGAATTCATGAGAGTGGTGGTGTTTTTTAATGCCAGAGAGAATCTGTCGTCTTTTATAAAATTCTTTATGAAATCAATTATTTCCCTTTTCATACTAGCAAATTCATGAGAATGGTGTTTCCCCCCCCAAACACCAGTGAGAACCTGTCTCCACTTATGAAATTTTAAGAGGAATTTAGAAACAGAAGAAGTCTTTAATTTAATTCAACAACTGTGCACTGTGCCCTGATTCTATTTCTGGTTTTATAGGTAACATTAAGTAATATAAACCCCTTCCTTCTCCTCAAGGAACACGATGGGATACTTGAAACCAAACGTAAAATAATGCAAGCAATCTTGGGTAGTTTTGTTGCCAGGTACCAGGCTGAGTAATGCAGATCTCCTAAGTGCTACGTAAGAGTGATGGGGATCATGTCAACTCTGTCTGTAGTCCTAAGCAGGTGGACCTGACGCCATCTCTCTTTGAGAGTAGAGTTTAGACAACTAGAGAACAGAAGACATTAAAAAGAAAATGAACTAGAAAACCAAAGGAAGTCCATGGCCTACAGGGTTGCTAATGGGTGGATGTAACCCCAGTAACAGTGTGTGGTACCAAGGTAAGGTTGTGACAGGAAGGTAACACCAACCACTCTGATTAGACTGAGGAACTGGGTGGAGGAGTAACCTGCACCTACAACCCAGACTTGCCCTGAACACTGCTGGGCTTAACACCTTAACTCTTGCATCTTAGCTATACTGCAGACAACGGGCACTCATCCTGACTGCAAAGGTCTTTCCTCTTGACCAGGTTCCTAACTAACTCAGACTCTTACCTCCGTGACTTTTCACTCCCTTTGGTGACTTTCCTGAGTTTCTGCTTGAGCTGCTTGAATACTCTTCTTTCAAGAATCACTCGTGCTACCTTGAGTTAAAAAAGTAAGGCCTTCCTATCTCTTAGAATGACAATGAGAGTGGAGACAGATGGCAGCGATTGTTGGTAGAGGAATGAAAGGACTGGGCTCTGAGTTCACGGAAGGTAAAGGGGCGCCAAGCCTTAGGTAACAGCCTGACAGTTCCTCAAGTGACTGAATGCCTCATGGAATGGTGATCCCACTCCTAAGTATGTATTCAAGAGAGAGAGAGAAAACGGGTCTATACAAAAATCTGTGTACAAATGTTTGCTACATCACTATTCGGAACAGCTGAACAGTGGTCACAGTTGCTAATGTTCCTGAACTGGTATGCGGATAAATCAATTATGGTGATATCTACAAATATGATTTGACAGTAAAAAGAAATGAGTGCCAATATACACAGCAAATGGGTGAATGGTAAAAGTCTCATATTAAGTGAACAAGGGTAGTCAGAAAGGGTCATATATTGCATGAATTTATTTGCATGACATATCCAGAACAGGCAGATGCATAGAGACTGCAGGTACATTAGTGGTTTTTCACAGCTAGACAGGGATTAGGGAAACTGAAGATTGTTGCTAAGAGAAACAGCATTTCTTTTGATTTTTGTTAAAACATTTTATAGTTGCTCATAGTGGTCATTTCATAAATCCCCAAATATATTAAAACCCAGTGAACTGGTACATTTCAAACAGCCAACAAATGTTAGGAACTATATCTCATTAGGCTGTTTAGTAAAATAGGACCTTGTATTTTGGTGATTTTGAGCTGCAAAGCACCTTTATTATATGAATAATGAGTGCCCAGCTCCTTCAAGCTGCAGTTGGTGCAGGTAAGGGATTATAATGCACAACTCAATGGCCAGAAAAAATATTACATGGAAGACCAATAAGAGAAATAGAATAAAGTAACGTTTTTACTCATTTGATGACCAGCATAAGCATAGGCTACTACACACTGAATACAGCGTTTTGTTTTTAACCAAGGCTCTGAATTTCAGTCAGTAGGTGCCTACTCCCATCCTTCCTCCCAGATGTAGTTAATGACACTTGATACTGGATGTCATTAGAAAGAACGGTGCTGTGGGTAAATTGGAAGACTGTGTGCCTGGACATGTCACCCTTGTTTATAACTCCAGCCAGGGATGCCTTAAAAGATTGCAGATCCTCTCTCTTGTTTACACCAGCTGCTGATGGCAGTGCCTGGCAACAGCTTACGTTCAGTAAACACTGGAAGAAGGAACACCTGAGAAATAAATTTAACCTTGTGGTATTATTAAAATGCACAGATTTCCAAAGAAGAGAACTGGCTGCCTCTCTCTATTGGAGAAATATTACTCCTGCCTATATACTATCTATGTAGTTTCTATCTTTTATCTATCTGTTTCCCTTTGTCAGCGCTCCTTCTGACCTCACTATTTATGTCAAGGGTCCACTCTTTCTGCTAGTGCCCCAGTGAGGAGTCCTCAATTAGAGTAACGTGCCAGAGGCTGAGACTGCTTCATTTCAGCTATCGAGAACTTAGGCAGATATTAAGCGTTTACCAAATCACTGACTTGGATGAAGGCAAGAAAAGGGAGACTCGGGAAATTAAAGAGCCTATGTTATGTCCACTGAGCAAAGTCAGGCAAAATACTGGTGTCATTTAAAAGAGAACAATCCAGGCTCTTGGAAGCTAAGAACAGTTAACACACAAAAGGCTTTAGTGGAGTGACATTACAATTAAAGATCAAGAAATGCTGCTCTACAAGCAAACAAAACAAACAAACAAAAAACCAACTATAATATATGGGTTCAGCCTTCTACCCAAACAGGAGAGTGACATATGAGCAAGCCAGTTTGCCAAAATAGCCTGCCTGCACCTTCCCAAGCATGGGTTGGAATGGAACTGAGCTTTAAGAATTTTTTTTTCACTGAACTGTATACACACACACACACACACACACACACCAGAACATCATATGTGCAGCAACAATGCAATGAGGTTGGCATACATATGGGAGTGAAAGTGGTACCATGGAGTGCTCCCTGATCACATGTACATTTGCAACCTGCCATCACAAAGCTGTCACTAAACATACTTTTATTTACTTGGTAGACATATTGCCAGTCCTCAGACCTCTGTAAATATAGATGTGACTGTCTGCTTCACAAAGGAGGATTTTGAGAACCACGGAAGGCATGGAGTTTGGCAAGCATTCAAAGGTCACACGGAGCAGAGCCTGAGAGAGTACCCAGGTCTGCTTAACTCCATCACCTAGTCAGTTCCTTCTAGATACAGACTCCCTGGAGAGGAGGGCACAGGGGTTGGGGGTGGGGTGAAAGCAGGAGAGGCTGGAGAGAAAAAATGCACAGATTATTTGCACAGGTCTGCTGCGGAGAGCAGGGAAACTTGCTTCTAAACACCTAATCAAGGATATTTAGATAGGGAAAAAAACCATCAGTGGATAGAGCAATTCATCAGGCTGCCCAAGCTTAATGAAAATATCCCTTATGAATAATCAATTGCTTTTGTTTAATTCTCTTTGCAATGAGTAACCTTGGACCCTAGGATTTGGTCTCCTGAGTAGACTTCCCTAGCAAGCTGCCTCCGAGCCCAGGTCCTGAAGCTGATATTTCCCTCACAATTGCTTTTCATGAATTTTGACCTTAGAGCCTATTCAGCTTTGAGGAAATTAATACAGTGGCATGTTTCGACTCTGAAAGCAGGACAGCCCTTTTGCTTAGAATATCAAATGATCAAAGGATTTTCGTACTTATCCCTTGTCACAATAAGGTGCATATCTCTTCAAAGGACACCCATCTGTTTCCATAAGCACCATTCTAGGATTAGTTATTTTTGAAGCAAGGGATTGTAGTCAGTGTATGATTTGTGAGAAGCCCAAGATGATAAAGTATTGCTTCATATCCTCTTCATAGCTTAACAACATTCACAGGAACCAGTGTCTAATTGCTTTTCCCAATCTGGATTCTTTTAGCAGAGTTTTAAGAGAGACCTGGAATCAAGCCCTCTGTGCCAACTTAGAGAATATGTACAACTCTGAGCAAGCAGTTTAACACTGCTTTGATCTCCTCATTGAATAAGTGTTATTGATTGTAATTTTCTGAGTGATGTGTGAGGAGATATAGTCATTCAAAGATCTTCATGCAGTAACTTAAAAGTGTTTCATATCTCGGCAACTTTAGAATTAGTTGTAACTTACTCTTTAAAAACTATCTTGCACATGTTTATGGCCCCAAGCATTCTTAACATTGAGTGTCTTCTCCATAGCGTGGAATCCACAGAGTGGCATGACATTTTCAGGTTGACTTTGTAATTCAAGCTAGGTTAATATGGGTTCCCCGTTTATTACCACAGCTTTCTCATACGACGTCATAAGGGTTGGGCCAGATATTGATGTAGAATTAATTGAACAATTTTTCTCTATTTACTATTATCTATAACATAATTTCTCAAACCTCTAGTGTCAAATCTCTAGAGTCTTGTGCCTCTTCTGTCTCTAGTAAGTTCATATTTCTCCAGACTTCCACAGTGGCTACAGGAATGATTTGGAAGTTGATAATACATGCTTTGTTTTACTGTTCATATATCTAATTTTCTCACCTACATGATTCGAACTGTTCAAGAACACAGTTTGGCCATGTAAGAAAGTAGGCTAAGGGAAAAGTCTAGAGTTTAGTTGTATAGGAAGCACATTCTACACACCAATATGGAGGGTGGTAAGGCTCAAAGAAGCCAGAGAGAGGAATGTAAGAAGTCAGGCAGGCACCATTTGATCTCAGCAGCACCTTGGAGAACATTCTGGAAGCCCTCACATCCTGAGCTGGATGCTGAGATTCTTGTTCCCAGGAACAAGAATAATAATAATCCTAGAATAACAGCATTTCATTGATGTTATTTCCTTGGTATAAGAAATGACCTCATGTTCAGATTTAAAGATAACTTATAGTTATGGTATATATTGGTTGTCCACTTTAAAAGATCATTTAAATTCCATTGTGGAGGACATCATATTGAGAAATGAAAAGAAAGGGTGTTACATTAGTGCTAATGAGACAGTGTTGGCTTGGCTTAGACAGAGACACTGTATTTTAGATATTACAATCATTTTTTCCCCAAATTTTCATTTCCAGGGAAATTTACTTCGACGTGATTGTTTGGAGCATAGAACTTGGGTGAAGCAGAGAAACGCTCTCAGTAGGCAGGCAAAGTTGTGGAGATTGGCAGCAGATTTAGACAGAAAGGCTCACCTTCAACAAATAGCTCTGTGTGTCTCTCTCTGTCTCTTATAATTTCTTGACAGCTCAGTGAAAAGCGTATGCTTGGTACTGGGCATGTGAAGTCAAATGGGAACAGTCATTCAAGAGAAGACATCTCACTTGGACTAAGAAGTCAAGCAGACGGAAGTATTTCTCAATGTCAACCACACATTATGGCTACAAAGAACAAAGGAGACACCGATAGCCTTAGGGCGTCCTCTGGTTCCTTCATTGATTGATTTATTCACTTTAGCCATTCACTTGCTTCCTCAAATATTAGTCAACACCTTCTTGTAATGAAGCTCAAGTAGATTACAGCAAGATAGATAAGATACAATTCATGCTTTACAAACTCAGTCACTATCTTGCCAGGGAATGTGACAAATAAATGTGGCAGTACACTGTAAGGTACTAAAAATGTATATACCCGGTGAACTGTTTGATATATGCAGGAAAAAGAATCATCACAGCCTACAGGAGCCTATGACAGTGACATCACAGAGGGATCTTCCATGGCTTCATTTGGCATGTGCAATGCTTTGCCTCTGCAGCATCTTCCAAGCTTGTAGCTATGCTTGTTAACTTCTGGGTCTCCATAAAGCTGTGCGCTACAGTAGCAAAGGGGATGCAACTTCCTGATGAATTCCGCATCCCTAGTACAGCACCTGCCTCAGAAATGGCATTCAATGCATATATGATAAATAGGTGACATAAAAAATAAAACAAAGCTGGGTGGCTTATGCCTATAATCCAGCACTCCAGGAGGCAGAGGCAAGCCTGCCTCTCTGTGAGTTCAAGGCCAGCCTGGTCTACAAAGTGTCCAGGACAACCAAGGTTACACAGAGAAACACTGTTTCAAAAAAAAAAAAAAAAATCCAAACATACTATCTTCTAATTGTGGGAATACGTGGGTAGGATGGTAAATATCCCTACAAGAAAAATCATTTGCTAAAACCTTAAAGTAAATGCTGACAAATGGTGATACTCAGGAATATCTCCTCAGCCCACACACTGGGGGATCCTGGTTGGAACTGAGATCTCACTTTCTTTGCTGCAGCCACCCCTTCATGCTCTGTACCTGAGAACTCCAGATAAGGAGAAAGTTCTACTCTGTGGACTTTAATAACTGCACGTGTGACAGTCAGCCATCAGAAGCACAAATGTGGAGTGACAGAAATTGACTTGCACCTGCAGAGCAGTGAAAGTGGCTGTGGGGTAAGTCAAAAGTCAGGGAAAGTCTGGCGTTACAGTCCTAGGTGAAAAGGACATCGGCTATCGGCAACGGAATGGAAACGGAACTATTTTGATTTTTATTTTATGATACGGCTTGAGTCTTACCTTGGTTTTATTTAAAGCTCCTGTGTGCCAGTAAGAATATCTGGAGGCTGTCCTGAGCCCTCTCCCAGTTCTAAGATGGAACTTGATTAGAAAGACCCTTGAAATCACCGTCTGCAGCCAGGCTGTCAGGAAGGGTAATTTAGAGACACAGAAAAGGACGGAGAGATAAAGTGACAGATGAAATGCTCCTCCGCCTGCAGGTTTCACAGTAGGGTGACACGGTTCTCAAAGTGTCTAAATTGTTCACTGCTTACTTCTATCGGCTGTGGGCCCACGACTCTGACAGTACAGGTCATGTCTCTTCCCACTGCCCCACAGGAGCTCTGCCCCGTGGCCCAGTGGTACCTCAGCAGTTGCTCATTTAAAATGTTTTTTCAGCCTTTGATGCTGACCACAGACAGGCAGCTACTGAGTCACTGAGCTGTCAATCATCTCTCAAGAAGCAGTCAGTTTTTTTCCCCCCTCTCTCCTCTGAGTCCTTCAGGGAGATTATATTAGATTCATTATTCTTCTCACTCTATCCCACTCTCTTCCACAGTGACAGGCAGGCCAGCTCAGATCACTTCTTAAGGTGAGTTATGCTACATCAGGGGGATTCCCCACCTGCATCCCAACTTCTGAGACATATGATAACGGCCGCACACATTTCTGCTGTGAATATCGTGTGGGCATGCTGGAGGTGTTACTAGTATCTGGTGGATGGAAGTGGTTATGGTTTAGATAAGGCACACGAACACGTGGTTCTCAGCTGGTGGTGCTGACTAGGAGTGTCTGTAAGTCTTAAGAGGTAGCTGATCAGCATGGGATCAGCCACCGTGGTGTATGACTTTCCAGTCACAATGGACTGTTCCTTCTGAATTGTGATACAGAACCAAACAGTCTCCCCTCCCCTTAAATTGCTTCTGTCCGAACAGTAAACAGTACAGCTGGCCAAGTGCTCTGCCACATATACTTTATTGCTAGTTGCATGGGACTGTCACACCAGTGGCCTCTAGCACAGGTATCAGCAATGCTGAGATTAAGCAGGAGCCACACAAGGACAAGAAAAGTTATTTCCTCCCCCTGAAAAACCAAACAACTCCAGTGGGGACATTTATATGCAAGATAGTCTGAGGGAAATATAATTTGAACTCTCTAAAGATGATTGTTTGAATGATTAAACTACAGTTGTCAATTGTGAATTCTGGGAAAAGAAAGAGGAACAAAAGGAGTCAGAGAAAGCAAAGACAAAGTAAGGGTTTGAATTCCAAGAAAAAGAATAAAATAAAGTCATCGGGTGATGGCAGAGCGCCTTCGGGGGCCGCCGCAGTGGAAGCAGCCTCCTGTTGATGTGACACATTGGGTTGGGAACTCATGCTGAAATCAGGGAAGGAAATGCAGGACCTTGGTGTGGATGTGGATAGGAGGGAGTCATGTGTGAGCAAGGAGCAATGTCAGGTTCCAGGAAGCACTAAGTTGATGTCAATCAGCAAAACAACTGAAGGCTTGCGATCTGATTATTTTTGCTTATGCTAGAAAGTAAGGGTGTATCAGCTTTAGAAGAGCTGAATTCTAGAAGTGCTTTCACAAGGCTGGCCAACACCCTCACACCCCCAACCTGGTTTCTGAGATCCAGCAGTGCACTGAGGTACCCATGGAAGGGGTTTGGCAGCTTCACCTTGAGGAATGGTGATAAAAATTTTCAACTTGTGTATGACTTTCTTTTTTCGTGATATGCAAGCTTAAACACTGAAAACTAAAAATGAATACAGATATACACACATCACTAGTGTGGTTAAAATACTATCTATCAGCATGGTTGCTTAAGGCACTGTTTGTTGTGAGTGATATTTTAGGGAACAGCCCAAGACAAATCCCAAGTCCTCACAGTCAACTCTGGACATTATTACTGTTGGCTGTTGGCACCTTCTTCTACACGCACATTCTAAAGCAGCCAGATAGCAAAGGAGGTGCAGAAAGTGAACTCCATTCTATGCTCTTCTCAAAGCTTTGGGCAGGATAAGCTGATTGCTCTGATAAGATTATCCATTCTTCTTCCAAACTAAACTTTGGGAGAAGCACTATCAAGGTCTATATTGAGACTGTGTGAGCAGAGAAAAACAGAAACATACTAAGTAGCCGGCTAATATGGGAATTCAAACCTGTCACTAACAGAGGTAAGTAGATAAAACCTTCTGAAAGATAAAAAGTGGGGTGAAAGCAATAGCAGACAAGTGATATGAACAAAATGTTGGAGAAATGAGGTAGATGTGCCCACTGTGATTTTTTTTAACTGCAAAGGCAGAGCCTAATACTAGGCAAGGGTTTAAAGGCCACTTAGGTGCTAAAGATCCAGTAAAGCCTGAGAGTCAGAAAAACGGGGTCACTTAGAAGACCCAGGAGGGAAGGCTGGCTGGAGGAGTGATAGAACAGCCCTAAGATGCCAAGGTGGATGTCCTCACATTCCTTCCAGCAGTCTGTGTGCTTCTGAAACTGCCCCCCCCCAACTCTTCTGTCATGGCACAAACCAGAGCTGCACTCAGGAAAGGATCTGGTCCAATATATCGGAATGGGGAGGTAGCATGAATAAAGGCAGAGGGTGAGAAGGAAACACTGCAATAGGTAACCGAAGAGCCAAGTAAACGTCTGACTGCTAACTAATGCAACCTCCTTCTCTCTCCAGCTGGGCTCCCAGTATTTCAATATATATTCTTAATACTTCAGGCAAAGATAGTCAAGAAATATTTCTCTGTGGAAGCTAATTATAAACAAACAAACAATTCATTATAGCCTTCTTCTGACACTATGTTCTTCATAATCTCCACCCCCAGGATTCACAGTATGTAGTTATTTTCTACACAGGACCAGGGCTGATATGTGTGATAAATAACCCATGACAGAAAACATCCTGGTGTGTCTCTTCTGGTATTAAGCTATGGCCTGCATTTCTGTTTTTGCCACATGCTTAGTTTTTCTCCTGTCCTGCTCTGGAGAAACTCGGCTGCCAGGCTCTTAGCCCCATAGGCATACCCCAGTGGTGAGGAACTAAAGACCCACAGCATTTTCTTAGGTTAGGAGTATGAATTCCTTGCCTAGCCTGAGATGAATTCAGTCCATTGCTTGTCTAGACTCTTGAGAGAGATCTTGGGCAATTCACCACCTTGCCTTGCTGATACCAAAACCAACCAACCAACCAACCAAAAAACAAACAAAAAAAAATGAAACAAAAATTTTGAAAAATAAGCAAAAATAAACAGGGTTGCCTGTTAACTGTAGAGAGTTTTGAGTAATTTGTAGGTAACTACAGATGGCTTATAGAAAACAGCAGTGTGTGTTGGGAGGTCTCCAAGTAAAATACAGATCAAGAGGATGCTCTTGCTGCACCACACCAAACCTCAGGTCTGAGACACCTAAAACCATCAGTTTAAAAGGAATCTTTTCCAGCTAGGAATAGACTGGTAAAGATAACACGTAACTGAGGAAAAACATCTAAAGTAAAAGAAGAAAAGACTCCAGAGAAGAAATTTAAATGTCAGATAGATAATATGAAAGAAAATATGACAATATTGAGTCACAGGAACCAAAGCATGCTACTCTATGCACAGATTTGATAATATGCATACTGTGCCTTTTCAGAACACCAGGGCTAAAGACAGTGGTCTCAAACATTTTGAGGAGAAAAAAAATAAATAAATAAAATCACATTCAGAGAGTACGGAATGAGACAGAAGGAAGAGAGCAACTGTAAGGGTTGGAAGATAAAACCACAGCTCCTTGAGTAGGGGCAAGAGATCTCTAGCTTAGAATCAGGCAAACCAGCCACACTAGAAACTGAAGTGTGAGGGCGTAATGCAAGAGTCTTTTCTCTTACATAATCTCTTTTAGAGAAACTACTGAAAAGTCTGCTTCACAAAACTGAAGGAATGAAACTATGAATATCCAATAAAGGAGGATTACACATGGGAGAAAAGTCAAGGAAATTCTCAGTATTAGAGCTAGGCACAAGTATGGGGACAAATATGACAGCCTGAGAAGGATGTGGGGAGAGACCAGGTAGGATGTGAAAGAACAGACTGGTATGTTGATAACCCTCACTGTACTATGGACATGTTGATATTTCTCTTGGAAATTATAAACTGAAATATTTCCTTAATTCATGTGGCTTGTCAAACTTTATAAAAATGGTGTAAGAAGAGAAGGGATTCCAGAGCAATAATGGCTGTGTAATGCACAATCATGTAAACACACACAAATGTGCTCATGTGGATTGTACAACTAGCAGGGATTCAATCCACTTTAGTTACACTGTATTGAGTATAAACCAAGGGCGGGTACTTTCAGAGCTTGTAAACACTCTTATTTTTAAGAAAGCAAAAGACACCAGGCACAGTGAGGCACACCTAGAATCCTAGCATTTGGGGAGGCAGAACTAGGTGAAAATCTGAGTTTGTGGATAGCCTTGTCTACAGAGGAATCCAGGACAGCCAAGGATACACAGAGAAACCCTGTCTCAAAAAAACAAAAATAAACACACAAAAAAGAAAGACAAAAAGAAAGCAGAAGATAATGTTTTGAACTGAAAATAAGCATCCCTATCCCACACCATGATCAAGTAGGATTTATCCCAGGGATGAAGGGATAGTTCAACATAGGAAAATCCATCAACTTAATCTACCATATAAACAAACTGAAAAAAAAGAGAAAGAAATCCCATATGATCACTGAAAAAGCCATTGACAAAATCCAACACCCTTTCATGCTTAAAGTCTTGGAGAGATCAGGGATAAAAGGCTCATACGTAAACAGAGTAAAGGCAATATAAAACAAGCCAATAGCCAACATTAAATTAAATGGAGAGAAACTTAAAGAAATCCCACTAAAATCAGGGACAAGACAAGGCTTCATACTCTCTCCTTATCTATTCAATATAGTACTTGAAGTTCTAACTAGAGGAGTAAGACAACTAGAGATCAAGGAGGTACAAATTAGAAAGGAAGAAGTCAAAGTATCACTATTTGCAGATGACATGATAGTATACATAAGTGACCCCAAAAACTCTACCAGAGAACACCAACAGCTGATAAACACTTTCAGCAAAGTGGCTGGATACAAAATTAAGTCAAAAAAGTTAGTAGCTCTCCTTTATACAAGTGATAAACAGGCTATAAGAAATAAATTAAGGAAACAACACCTTTCACAATAGCCACAAATAATGTAAAATATTTTCATGTAACTCCAAACAAGCAAGTGAAAGAGTTGTACCACCAGAACTTCAAGTCTTTTAAAACAGAAATCAAAGAAGATTTTACAAGATGGGAGGATTTCCCATGTTTATGGATCAGTAGAATTAACATAGTAAAATGGTCACTTTATCAAAAGCCATCTACAGATTCAATGCAATTCACATCAAACTTCCAACACAAGTCTTTACAGACCTTGAAAGAGCAATTCTAAAACTTCATATGGAAAAATAAAAGACCCAGAATAGCTGAAACAATTATGTACAATAAAAGAACTTCTGAAAGTATCACCATTTCTGATTTCAAGCTGTACTACAGAGCAATAGTAATACAAAACACATGGTATTGGCATAAAAACAGACAGGTCAATCAATGGCATTGAATTGAAGACCCCGAAATAAACCCACACACCTTTGAACACCTAATTTTTGACAAAGATGCCAAAACCATACAATGGAAAAAAGACAGCATCTTCAACAATTGGTGCTCATTTAACTGGATGTCTGAATGTAGAAGAATGGAAATAGAAACATGTTTATGACCCTGCACAAAACTCAAGTCCAAATGGTTCAAAGACCTCTACATTAAACCAGGCACACAAAGTCTATTAAAAGAGAAAGCGGCGGGGGGGGGGGAGCCTTGAGCTTATTGGCACAGAAGACAACTTCCTGAACAGAGTGCCAACAGCTTAGGCACTGAGATCAAAAATAAATAGGACCTCCTGAAAGTGAAAAGCTCCTGTAAGGCAATAGACACTGTTCATAGGGCAAAATGGCAGTCTACAGAATGGGGAAAGATCTTCCCCACTCCTACACAGAGGGCTAATATCCAAAATATCTTTTTAAAAAATTCAAGAGAATAAACCAAACCAAATAATGTGAAGTACAAAATGGGGTACAGAGCTAAACGGAAAATTCTCAACAGAGGAATCTCCACTGGCTAAGAAGCACTTAAAAAGAAATGCTCAACTTCCTTAGTTATCAGGGAAATAAAAATCAAAATGACTCTGAGATTCCAACTTACACCAGTCAGAATGGTGAGGATGTGAAGAAAGGAAACACTTCTCCATTGCTGATGGGAGTGCAAACTTGTACAATCACTTTGGAAATCAATTCAGAGCTTTCTCAGGCAATCGGGAATAGCTCCACCTCAAGACCCAGCTATATCAATCCTGAGCATATACCACAAAGATGCTTTATCCTACTGCAAGGACATTCACTCAACTATGTTCGTGGCAACTTTTTTCATAATAGCCAACTTAGATGAAACAATCTAGATATTCCCCTTGACCAAAGAATGGATAGAATAAAATATGGTACATTCACACAGTGGAATACTACTCAGCCATTACAAAAAAAAAAAAAAGACATCATGCAATTTGCAGGCAAATGGATGGAACTGGAAAAGATCATCCTGAGTGCGGTAACTCAGACCTGAAAAGACATACATGATATTTACTCACTTATAAGTGAATATTAACCATAATGTACAGGATAACTAGGCTGTAATCCACCAACCTAAAGATGACAAGGAGGGCCCAAGGGAAGATCCCTGAATTTCACTCAAATGAGGAAATAAAATAGACATCTGAAGTAGATGGAGGAGGGGGCTGTGTGGGAGACAGGAAGGGAAGGGTAACAGGGTTGATGATCAGGTGTAGGAGAGTGGAGGGAGTGAGGAAGGGAGGGGAGGACCTGAAGAAAGAACGGGAATAGATGGTGGAGCATCTTGGGGACAAGGTGAGGTTCCCAAGAGTTTATAATGGTGACCCTAATTGAGACTCCCATCAGTGAGGGATATGGAGCCTGAAGTAACCACCTTCAGTCTCCATAGCCAGGGGAGACTTCCAGTGGAGGGTGGGAGACATCAAACCACCCATAAAACCTTCAGCCCAAACTCTTCCCTGCCTACAAGAAAAGTAGGGAAAAAGATGGAGCAGAGATTGAGGGAATGGCAAACGAATGACTGACTGGTCTAATGTGAGACCCATTGCATGGGAGGGAGCCAACCTGATACTATTAATGACACTCTGCCATGCTTGCAGACAGGAACCTAGCATAATTGTCTTCTGAGAGGCTTCATCCAGCAGCTAATGGAAACAGATGCAGAGACCCACAGCCAAACAATAGTTCAAGCTTGGGGTGTTCTGTGGAAAAGTGGGAGGAAGGGTAGAGGGAGTGGGATGGGGGTCAAGGACACTGTAAGAAGACCTACAGGGTAAACTAACCTGGGCCCAAGGGGGGCCACACAGAGATTAAACCACCAACCAAAGAGCTTGCATGGGCCAGACCTAGACCCCAACACATATATAACAGATGTCCAGCATGGCCATCCTGTGGGTCCCCTAATAATGGAAGTCGGGGCTGTCTCTGAGTCTGCTCCTTGCCTTTGGATCCCTTTCCCCTAGCCAGGTTGCTTTATATGGCCTCCATGGTAACTGTCTTATCCTGCTGAGACTTGAGATGCCAGGGCACCTCTTAGGAGCCCTCCTTCTCAGAAAAGAAGTAGAGGGTGAAATGGGCAGTATGAGGGCTGTAGTGTGTGTGTGTGGGGGGCAGGTGGCTAGTGTTAGAGTGTAAAGTGACTTTTAAAAAGAGCAACCAAAGGAAATAGGTCAGTAGAAACTAACATAGAAAGTAATGTTCTCGACAAGGACTTTGGACCAATTCTACACATGTTCATTATACCTCTAAACTAGTACTGGTCATTTAAATTTTGTCTATTTCTTCTGATTAAACTTCAAATTGTTAGATAAAAAAAGAATACATTTGAAAAGATGCAAGGCAAACAAAGAGAAGAAAACAATGATGTTCTTCATATATGTAGAGATGATACGGAACAGAAACAACTGAACACAAATTTATCTTCCTCAGAGAACAAAACAAAAGGACCATATAGGTGCCATGATTTTGAACTTGTACATAAAAAAAATAAATGAATAACCAGTACCTTTAAAACACATAACCAATGCTTTAACAACAAATGAGAGAGTAGCGTGTCCCATGCCATAGCCAAACTGAGGCTTTCAAAGGGATGAGAGGTGGCTTCAAATCTGAAAACAGGTGATATTGATGAGGAAATCTGGCCAACTTCCTCCATGCTTGATTAGTAAATTAACACTAATATGTTATTGTATCGAAAGAATGCTATGGCTGTCTTACAGGCACCAGGGCCTTTTCTACTGGAGGAAGAGGAGACATTGCCCATGAGAACTATCAGTTCTAGTCAGAAAGTTTCAGCCCCACTCCCCTCCCCTCCAAAAAAAATGTGTTATTTTAGTCACTAAAAATTGTGGAACGTACCTTTCTCTGCCTTCAGTCTACAGACATTTTATGCTATTACTAATTTTATGCAAAGGTAATTTTTGAAAACCCCGTTTTTAGTTTTCATGTTTCATGTTTAACTATTTTACTATCAAACCTAATAAAGCTGAATGACAAACATAAATCAACTTTATATATTCCTAGACTAAATGTGAAGAAGAAAAAGAGACATAGGAAGTCCAGCAATCTCCCAGCAAAGTACAAGGCAAAAATTCCTAGTAATTAAAGATGTGGGGGAAAGGATAGATGTCTGTAGACAAGAAAAACGTGGGAAGATGAGGTTACAGTCTAGTAATAATATTCCAGCTATACTATTTCATCTGACTCATGTAGCAATTAGTCCAATTTAAGAGATAACAGTTCTGTATCTGATAGGGTGATGGAGATAACAGAGGCTTCAAAGCATAGCTACAGTTACAACCAAGGATCAAGGATGTGACATTCTTCTCAGAAATGAAAGCAATTGCCCAAGTGACAAAATGACCAGTCGTAATAACAGACAGAAGAAAAAGAAAAAATAAACTTCAAAAACTATAAATTAAATAAAAGACCAGTGCCTGGAACAAAGTATGATATTTATGAAATGTATTTCTATGAAGCTGGTTAAAAAGATACATATCACATCCTAATGATATAGATTCATATGATCAGTTCCACTTTGATGTAACTTTCTTCTTTGAGGAAATGGAGGCATTTGAGTTATTCAAAGTCATTAAGCTAATATTAACATTTGTGCCATTTAAATATTTAACATCGTGAAATGGCTGCAGGCTGGGTGCCCAGACAGTTACTTCAAAAACTTTTGTTTAAAAACTAAATTGATATAGAGGCTTATAATATATTTAACTATAAGGAAATACATTACCAGAAATTACATATCTTTTGACACCGCCAATTTATCAATATAGTTTTAAAGTATGTATTTCAAACTATGACCATGTTAGATACATCATTCTGTGGCATATCAGTTGCCTGATATAGACAACACCCCGAATTTAACCTCTAACCTCCAGCAACACAGAAAAACATTAATGCAGTGAACTTAGGCTTTTACTTGTGAACACAAATTATGATAACAGCTATTTTCTTACTTTAGTTGTTGATGTTGTTTGAAATTCTCCTACAATAAGCACACACTGCCTCATACAATCTACTATTTTTTAAAGGGTATTGGAAGGGACAGTTTTTGAAGAGTTATGCCCTCAGAACAAGTAAATGCCACTTTTCTTTCCTTCCATTGGAACCTATGCCACAGCTCACTTGCTCATCCCTGCCACCAGGGAAGTATAATTTATTCTCATTTTAGAGGAAAAAAAAAAAGAAGTGTTCCCTCTCATTCTTGAAAGCTTAAATAATGATGCATTTGTAAAATCTAAGCACCAGGGAAGGAGTTCTTAAATATGAGGATCATGTGTTTGAGGCTAGCCTAGGCTACATAATAAGGCTGACTCAAAAGGAAAACAACAAAGCAACAACACCAACCAACCAACCAAACAAACAAAAGCATGAGAAGAAAAAATAAAATAAATGGCTAATGCTAGCGAGGCAATATTATGGCTTTTCTACTTTCAGAAATTTTACCAACACTACTCTTAATAGCCTAAAAATAAATACAAAGAGAAAGGTGAGAAGGAAAGAAACAAAGAAAAGAAAAAAGACGGGAGCTGGATGAGGTAGAGAAATAAACCAGACAAATCTTGACTGTAAAAGAACTGAACTTAAAAACAGAGGACCCCCCCATCAGTGGACTAGGGGAGGGGCACAGGGGAAGAAAAGGGAGGGGCTACAGCTGGGATACAAATTGAATAAGCTGTAATAAATGATAATAATAATAAAAACAGAGGACTGGCTATACAATAAGAAACTGAGGCTTAAAATAATTAAACTTAGCTCTTAACATATATTCTCCTTGAGGAAAGAGGGAAGACAGCACAGAGATTCCCGAGTTTCTCAAGAGGAGACCAAATGCTGAAATCAACTTTCCAGGAATTTCAAGGGCACATCTGGTTGAACCCTACAACAGCACGTCTCATTTCAGCTGAGGTACCCACTATCTAATTTCTGTTTTTAATCCTAATAGCTGCCCTCACGAATTTGGAGTGATAATAATGAGAAATGTGGTATTTATTTGCCACATGTATCTTAATTTAATTTATGAAACTATTATGGCTGTGACATTGCCTTGGCAACTTAACATTTCTCACAATGGACGCGCATTACCATCATTTCATTTCATTTCCTTCTGCCTTCATATTGCCTTCGCATTGTCAGAAAGTTCTCAGAATAGCGATGCAAATCAGAGCTTCATTACAGAGCCCACTGAAACAGCATTACCGCGAGAACATTTTATGAAAGGTAACCACTGTGCATGCTCAGGGCCTGAATTGAAATGATAAAATATAGATTTCATTTACTTTTATAACACAACCTTTTTAAAAAAAATAATAACGTCCAGCCTCCCAAATCCTTCCTCTTCAATTTACTCACTCAGAGGGAGACCCACTGCAGAAGCTAGAGCTCAGGGTATAGCATACGGGATATTTCTCATCATTCCCACTGACAATATGGATGTGATTAAATAGACTCTGACCTAGCTTTCTCCATGAGATGAACAAAAGAGCCCTCAGTGCTGAAGCCCTGAAGGGGATGACTCCAAGAGGAAAAACAGTGGTGTCTTGGGTTTTAATAAGGATATAGCTCTTTTGGTGCCCAATCTCTGAGCTAGCCTCACTATGAAACTGCCTAGGACCCTCCTTGACTCTGTTTCTGACGTACAGTATAGATGATAAAATGAGAAAAATCTCACGCCTCACTCTTAGGACCAGTTTGGATATTGCTTTTGATGTGTACAGATGGTCTACTAGAAGCTGTTTCACAAACTAGTCACTTTAATAGACCCCAAAGACAAATCACAACATACAGCCTGTTCACATCATGAAGGCTTGGGAAAGATTTGATGGGCACAGCTGATTACATTTATTAGCTTGCAATTTATAACTCTCTCCAAAATGTACCTCTTCCACAACTATTTAGGGCAGTATGCTCTGTGCTCAACAATATTCAAGGTATTGGGGATGCCAAAAAAGAAAAACCAAATGGAAAGCTGAGCTTTCCAGAACTTACACACAAGATGATAAATGTAAGCTGCTGACTGTGGGTGAGTTCCACAGAAAGGCAGAGTAGAAATGACAGTTTTAAATGTGTCTGGGAGAGAGTTCACTGCAAAGGTGGCTTCTGAAGACCAGGTCGAATGGTGGGTGAGATAGTAATATGGGTCTCTGATAAAGCCAATATATATATGTATAAACATATATATGTTTGAAGACAGAGGGGTGAAAACTGAAGGAATACAAGTCAGCCAGCTCTACAAGTTGTCAAAGGCAAGAAAACAGAATCTCCCCTAGGGCCTCCAAATATTGACCAACTCCATCAGAAACCTAATGTTAGCTGGATGAGACTGCAGGTGTATAAGCCAACACATTTACATCATTTTGTAAGATTGAGGAGAATGTTGGAACTAAAGAGGATGGGAGTTAGGACGAAGTTATTGAGATGGGTGTGGTAAGGAGATAAGGAGCAGGCCAATGTATCATTGCTATGGACAACAGAGAAGACTCAAAGCAGGTCCATAAAAGAGATCTTGACTAAGAGAAAAGTAAAATGTTCACCCACAGATAAAGCAGTCACTGGCAGAGGAAACTGGGTAGGTGGGAGAAGGGATAGGAAGTGAGTGTTACTATTAAAATATATATATATTATGGGCACAAACCTGAAAAGCAGTGTAAAAGCCTGGGATATACAATGGTGGGTGGAGCCTGAGATGTCTAATGAAGGCTATGACCTATTTTAGAGGTTAGACCTTGTTAAATATAGTTTATAGAATGTAAGGTTAAGGAGGGCAGGGGTGCTTGAGAGAAAGATTTGCTTGGCACCTTGGCTAGGAACATACACTTTCACTTTACAGACATTATCTATTATATGATAGCTCTACGGGGGCAATTTGGTTTTTAAAACATTCATAGGAGTAATAAGAGTGTTATATAGATAGTTCTTTACCTTAGGTGGGGTAAAACTATTTTTGATTAGGGGGAAAGTTCTTAAGTTTTCTTGTGAAACTTAATCCATGCAGGGGTCCAATTAAACTGCAATTCACTCTGGTTTTGCCTTGTTTTTCATTAATTACCAGATGCGAAATACAGTAGGTTATTCCTTAAGTCATCGCTCAACAGGCAGGCCTTCTCTCATTATTTTAATAAGTTAACACCTGCCTAATGCCACTTTTAACCAATACAAGTCTTGGGGGTGGACAGATTGTGCTGTATGCCAGACAATCTACACCCTCCTTCCTGGTACCTGGGAAGAGTACACTCACTGTTCTGCTGTTCTCAATGATGAGTGCGGTCAGTGGGTGTTCTCATTTCACTCCCATTGCCATGACAAAAAAAAAAAAAAAAAACAAAACAAAAAAAAAACAACAACAAAAAAAAAAACACTAACAAAAAGCAATTTGGAGAATCAATGGGTTTATTTCATCTTAAAATTCCAGGTAGTCCTTTACTGTGGGGAAGTCAAGGCAGGGACTTCAAAGAGCTAGTCACATCCCACCCACAGTCAAAGAGCACAGTGAAATGAATACGTATTTGTTTGCTCAGCTTGCGGTTTCTCCTTCTACATATGCCAGGACTCCTGCCTAACATATAATACTCCCCGTGCTGGGCTTTGTTTCTCCGCATTAGTCAAACCAGTGAAGAAAGGCCCACCTAGACACATCCACGGGTCAACCCAACATGTATAACCCTTCCTTAAGTCTGTTTTCCCAGGAGATTCTATGCTGTGCCATTTTCACACGTACACTGTACCAAGCATGCTACAGTTGAGATCCGAGTAAGAAGGTTTGATATGCAGTTTGACATCAGAGGCAGGGCTGGTAATAACAACACATTGCAAATCTCAAGAAGCCAAAAGAAAAGCTTTCAAATATCCTTGCTATAAAATATGATTGGTGAATGAGGCGCTAGAGGGGCTGGACCTGATTTAAATATAGGGGGACTGAAGTACCACTGGCACCTCACTGGTCTGCATAATTTTTATATAGCAGGTGAAATAAAAACACAGATGTTAGCCCTTAACACGTTTGCACTATGGTTAAAGAAATTCATTACTCTGCCCCCACCCCTCCAAAAAACCCTTCCCATAGTTGTTGAACCCCATAACAACCCATGTGGTGCAATTCTGAGCCAACATGTTGAGTAGCTTATGCAATACTATCCTGAGTGGTTGCTGTAGGACAGCCAAAGAAGACCTGTCTCCCTAGATCAGAGTTACCTTGTGGGGCTCACTGCTCTGTTGAGTTACCTGGCTCTACTACGGGACTGTGCAGAATGGAAAAGAATTCTGTTGAATTTTGTCATCGAGATGTGGAGGTTCAGCCAACTCAGACTCAATCACAGATTTTATAGTGCAAAAGCAAAACCGTGTAGCATGGTGAGTGTACCTGGGCTTTGCCCTCATGGTTATAAATGAGCATCTGTGGAGCACTGTAAGAAGCCACAGAATAAAGAAGAAACTACAAAAAACTACAAACATACACTGAAAAGAAAACCAAACTCATTGTGTACCTACTGTTTTGTGCAGGATGGCTCAGGGAAATGCACCTAATGACAGCTTCATGCAGAGCTTTGAGAAGTCAGTATCTCAAATTCTGTGGCTAGAAGTTCCAATGAGAGGCTCAGGCAAGCAGCACAAGGAAAAAAGAAAAAGAGAAAAGAAAATCTTCTACGATTATAGGACAACTCTGTCATCACACAAAAAAAAAGTGAAGTAAGTTTGAATGCAATGTGGTCACAGAAATATCAAGGTTTCACAAATACCTTTTATATATTTGAATACAAAAGTGTACATTCTATAAGTTGACTATTTCATCATCTTTAATATTTTTTTACACTGGGAACTATGGTGTCATGTACTCAGACACTGAAGCATATGTGATAAAAATATATTTGGAAGTTTTAGGGAATCAAATTAAGCAAGAACAGAGCTCACAACGTGCACTTCCTTGTAACCTGTAAGCAAACAGAAAAGTTTTCCTGAATTCTCTCTGATTCTGAAAGCATACCAAATGCTTATTCTATCACTCTAAATGTTCTGGTAAATGTATCAGGAGTCCTGTGCCTCCTAAGATACATTGAACTCGCTGAAGTAAATTGGGTAGTTCTCAATTCCACTTTATCCTTATTGCTTACAAATGCTATACTTTAGCTGAGAGTTCTCTGCTTCCAAAGGTGTCCTTGTGAATATTACAGGAATTAAGAGGGGTACTTTAATGTATAGGGGAGAGGAGAATGATTATCAGTGGGATTGAGGCTCTGGAATTAAGTTTAAATATCACAGGAAAACGTTCTCATCTCCAGTAGATAGAATGGGTATGGCACATTTGCTCTTCTTAGGTGAAAATGACAAGTGCACCTTCAAAACTCAAAAATCAATTTTGAATACTTTCTGTGTACATTCTGTAGCAAACTACTTTATACATACAGTGGGTGAAAATGTTTTTGAATGTTCTCATTTCTGAAAGTACGGCATCGGCATCATGGGAATCAGAGTCGCATTTTCAAGTTGCCTTCTCATTGACAGGGCATTCTCCCTGACCCCCTGGTGCTCTCCAGCACTTCCTAGGAATGATGCTACTGAAGAAGTATGAAACTGGAGAGGCTCTTGCAATGTGTTAATCAAGAACTCACTGTACCACACATAACTTATGAATGAGGTACCTGTCCAGGCAGGAAAGACAAGTATAGTCCTGACTAAGCTGATTATGCTACATGGTAAAACTAACTCACAAGTAGGCAAAGGGAAAAACTTTCAACTAAACTAGTCACAGCATGACACTAGGCATCACTGAATAATCTTACTAAAAAAAGCCAAAACCCCACAAACAAACAAAACAAACCAACCAAACAAACAACAGAGACCCAGTGCATCTTGCAGGCAAGACAGGTTGTGGGTTATAGATTCTGTGGCTGGGTTGGTGTCCCTGTGCCACCACTGGGAGCCTACTGTGCTTACAGAAGGCAGACAGCTCAGGGTCTGTATCCTCCATCCTTTTCCAGCTTTGACATGAGGGTTTATACTTAGCCTTATTGCATTTTTTTATGCCCTGTTCACTTGATAGCAAGGGGAGGACTGCTCTTTTCTGAAGAGAAATAGAAAAGCAGTGGAACTGGCAGAGAGGGAAAATAGGGAGGAATAGGAGGAGAGGAGGGAAGGGAGGCTGTGATCTGGATGTACTGTATGAGAGATGAATAAAGGAAAAAGAAAGAACAGAACCTAGAGACCCAGCTCCCAGGGAAGGGTAATATCAGCAAAAGGAGTCCACTGATGCTTAAAAATGCAACACTTTATTTACAATTGGCCATTGCCGCAGGAATGCAAGTTTTGTATACATTACAAAATAATTAAGACAGTTAATCACATTAATATATGATAGCATAAAAACCATTTAGATATCTCAGTGGATATAGGGATGAAAACATAAAGCAAATTTTCAATTTATGTAAAAAAAAAAAAATTCTAGTGACTAGAATTTCCGCAGCCTGAAAATCCTTTTGGTATTCCTTGATTGGTCCTTGAACCCAGACTGCCATGGTTGGAATGGAAGTGGGGACAGCAGGTGATGTTACTCAAAATTCTCACAGGAGAAGGAGAATACGCTTGGCTTCTCAACCAGACTCAGATAATAAGACACTCACAGTGTTTCAATGTGTTGCAACACACACAGCCCCATTGCAAGTAATTTAACATAAATATCAAAGTAACATACAGGCATGGCATAATGGGAATTACATGCACATTATACATAAATACAGCAAAGTCACAGGCAGAGCTGGAAGGCTGAGCAGATTCTTATTAGGATGCTATACAGCGTCACCTGCATCTCACTGCCTCCGCTTCACACTGCAGACCTCAGCATCCTCGGGCAAGAAAGATGCTATAGTGATTAGCAATAATAATAGTAATAATAATCATTAAAAGGCTTAAGTAAGCAGCCATGTATGGTGTGACTGCTTGTATAGGGTCGCTAGTAGAAACAATTAAACAACCCAAATTCAAGAATGTCCTTAGGAAATTTCCTGTCTTAAAATTTTTGTATCTGAGGCTGGAGAGATGGAGTGGTTAAGAGCATTTGGTGCTCCAGCAGAGGACCCTGGTTCCGCTTTTGGCACTATCGTGGTTGACAACTATCTGTAACTCCAGTTCTGGGGTTCAACACTCTCTTCTGGCCCCCAGAAGTACTGCATGAATGCGGTACACATACAAATATGCAGGAGTAACAGACACATTAAAAAAAAACCTTTAAAACACAATCAAGTGAAAGCAATGGATGAAGAGAAGGCTAGTTGTAGAGCACAAGTATGAGGGCCTGAGTTCACTCCCTAGCACATAGGTGCACAAGCATGCACACACGTGTGCTCACATACACACACACACACACACACACACACACACACACACACACACACACTAATTTCCATGTAGAAAGGCCTGAGTCCAGTCCCCAGCGTGCGCGCGCGCACACACACACACACATATGCATACATGCACATGCATGCACACATATACTTACACACATGCACACACACAAATTGATTTCTATATGCCATCAGTGAACACAACCAAATCAAATGAGTATTGTTTACAATAGCAATAAAAATTGGGAACTTGGAAATAATTCCAGCTGCGCACAAATGGTTTATGCAGAGACGATCAACCTTCGCTGACTATGAAAGAAGAAAAGAAACGGTGCTAAGATATGGTTCTGGCTAAGAACATGCAGAAGCACATAGATGTCCCTGTCCCAAGGAAACATAGACTCACTTCAGTCTCCATTAAGTTCATCAGGCCAGTTCTGAAATTTAAGTGGAAAAAAACAAAGGGCGAAGAGTAATCCAACCATTTCTAAAGAAGATGAACAGTAGGGGGACCTGTGGTGACAGACATCATGGACTATTACCGAGCTACAGTAATTAAGTGAGCGTGGCATTAGCATAGAAAGAGACAGAATGACAAATGAAATAATTTAGAGCATCCAGAAACAGATGCAGAAATATTAAGAAGTTCCAATTTGACAGAAATAGCTCTGTAAACCGGTGGAGAAACAAGACTTCATAATAAATGATACCTGGAAGTAACCATCTCTTATGGAGGGAATGCTGCACCCCAATACCCACGGGCAAAGTCAAAATTTAATAGAGATAAAGTTATAATGTGCTATATTTGAAACAGAGCCTTTTATCTCAGGCTGGTTTCAGATTCACCCTGTAGCTCCACGTGACTGAATACCCCACCTCCCTGCTTCTGACTCAAGAGTGGTAGGATTAATTTGATACCGTCATGTCTTGGTCTACTCATCCCTAGGGCCTGAACCCAACAAGCTGTTGGGTTAGCACTTTTCCAACTGAATAACAGCCCCAGCCCCAAATTATCTAAATGAAGAATTTATTACCTCTGGAAAGGTATGAAATTTCCAAATAGAAAGAAGAATATGATGAGTTTGATTCTACTGAGGCCAAGAATTCCTGTTCATAAAAAGATAAATTTGAGTAGAAAGAGAAATCACCAAGCCAGAGAAGATATGTGGAGTATATGCTAACCACAAATACTTAATATTTCAAACATATAAAGAATTTCTATAAATCAGGAAGAAAAAGTACAAAGGTGGCCAAGAGTCGTAACAGGAGCGCCATAGATAAGCCAATCTGCATGGTCAATGACTATATTCACTATGCTTAAGTCCAAGCACAGTGAAATATTTCATATCTATAAAGTGGCAAAAATTTAAAATACAGCTACATTAAGTTTTGCTGACCATGTAGAACAACTGGAATTCTATTTTACACTTACTGGTTTTAAAAAATTAGCAAAACTGCAGTGAGAAGCAATTTAACACTATCTAAGATGTTTGAAAAGAAAGATATCCTATGAAACAATGGTTCTGTTCCTAGGATGATTTCCTAGAGAAATAACCATTAAACATGCTACCAGAATATAGGGAGAAAAAGTTTTAATAACTATGACTCATATCTGGATTCTTTTCCCTTCGACCACGTGCTAATGTGTTTTGGTCATCTGCAAATGTGGTCCTATTGGGAGGTCATGGGAGCACTAGAAATGGATGGTCCACGGAAGAAGCAGGTGATGTCCCCAAACTCCTCTCTTTCCCCTTAGTGGCTGTTATGATTCAGTGGCTTTGTTTCAGCACGTAGTATAGAGTATAACATCCGAGTCAATCTAAGTCTGTGATTGAGAAACTTGACCATGGAATGACACTACAAGCCAAGGTAACTCCCCCAGGTCCGTCTTTTAACTTGTTTGTATCAAGAATCTTTGTTTTACCAACAGATATCTGACTGACCAGAATCAATATCGTATATAAGGCAAAACCTTGGAACCAACATGAATGTGACTCTCTAGTAAACTACAAAACTACACAGCGGTGAAATGCATGGATGGCATCAACACGTGACAGCATAATTTGTAATATGCAGGCAGTGCCTCTTGTAGAAGGGTGTCCACAGTATAAAATTCAGTTCCTAAGGTTCCAATAAGTTTCACTAAAATATGAGCTATATAATCCCCAGAGATACAATACTAGATGGTAAAATCATGGCAGAAAGTGAAGGAATTAATATCCTTGGAAAAAGAAAACAGATTGCCAAATGGTGCACAAGGGACACCAAAGGCAATGGTGACTCCTTGCTGGTGATGATGTTGGATGCCCTCACAACTGCCACTTTTCACACCCAATGTGCAATTTTAACAAACACTCTTGCATTTGGTTGACATTTGACAAACAAACATGCTTTGAGGAAGATGCCATAACTCCATACCTTGGCCATTTCGACCCCCAGCTCAATTCTCTCCTCCTTTCCTGACATTTATTATGAGTTCTCCCCAGGTCCCACCTCCTCAGGCTCCTTGTCCTAGTCCCATGCCGCTGTCTTCATTTCCTTGCACATACAGTGCTACTGACTTTGCCTCGAATATTATTTCCCTTTCCAAGACCACAGGTAATGTCTTGTTTCCTCTAGGAAAACTTCTCCAGATCTCCCCTCCCCACTTCTTCATTAGGGCTAAGGAGCATGTCCCAGTCCTTCTTGTAACCTGTGTCCTCTTGTCTTTACATCTTGTCTTTAAATCTTTTGCTAGTCCTTGCTCCCTTTCTGTTACGTGCATTAGTTTGGGTCATAAATTCAGTTCTTGAGGAAACTAAAGCACTGTTTGTTCATTTCCCCCTATCAGATTCGATTCTATAGCCTCCACACGTCAATCCAAGCTCATAGGATGGCAGAGAATGACGTGCACCCGTCACTGTCTACTGCTCTCCCTTGCTCACACAGCTCTAGCACCTTCTTTCTCTGGGCCACCTGCTGGTTGTTGTTTTAAGATTTTGGTGTCCATCTTTAAGGCATAGCATTCCGCAGCCTTAAAGATGGAGCTGGTTTCCGCCTTCCACCTTCCCGATGGTGAGTGCTCTCTGTCACGAACAACTCCACATTTGGCTAAGGCCGAGGATCTGGCTTGCTTCCATGTATGTGGACCTATCTGCATTGCCCCCGTGGCACGCCTGGGTTGGCTACCCAGAGGCTATTTAAGCTGTGGGCTGGCTTTCCCCGGGGTCCGAGGATTGTTCAATGTTCCTGAATAAACTGCATTGAAAAAAAAAAAAAAAAAGATTTTGGTGTCTCCTCCCTATGAATCCTGCTCCTCGTCCTCTGAGGATGACAGACCCTGCTCCTTGTCATCTGAGATATGTGAGACGCTGCTCGTCCTCCGAGAGGTGCCAGAGCCTCATTAGACCTCAGTGCATTCTCTTCTTCCTGCTCCTCCTCTCCTTGTGTCAATTTCTCATCTAAGTGCCTCTCCCCAGATTTTCCCTTTACCCTCCAACAGCCCTTCTTTTCGGGCTTTTTCCTTGTCACCTTTTGGATTCTGTTTGTCAGCTGGAACAAAACAGTGTACTCCCAGGGGGAAAAATATAAAGGAATGAAAGACCTCTCCATGTGAGTTAACAAATTATATATCTAAATTTTCTGGCATATGTTTAATATTTGGTGTTGTATAAATGCAGTGACATAAAATTGAGTCCCAATTGGAAAAGACCAAATTGTAAACAAACAAAAAAAATTCCATTTGAAGGTTATTTTTAATTCAAATGTGCTCATACATACATTGAGTGAATATTTATTGACTCACCACTATACACCAAGGCACTCTACCAGGGGATAAAGACAGAATAGCACTCAGAAATGACAATGTCCCAGAGCTCAGAAACAAACACTGCAGAAAGTAGACACTTTGAGAAACACATAAACAAACATATACACCCTTATAATTTGTGTCACTGAACTGCATTAAATCTTTTTTATATTTTGACAAAGTTAATGCTATAAAAATATTCTTAATGAAAGTATATGCGTTACCAATCAGCAAACATTCCATTCTGGTGACATTTTCAGAATTAACGAGAAAATACCCTTTTCCCAGAGAAAATATTAGTCTTCTGAATTTGCATGTCACCCCAGGGCTACATTTTAAAAACACATTTATTTGCAAATTGATTGTCTTCATTTCACCGGTAAGTGCTTTAATTTTTTTTTTTCTCAGGATATTTTAACTGGGTGCCTCATAGTCCACACTTTTATCAAAGTCACAGCTACTCTCTTAGTATGAGGAAAGGCACCTTTGAAAGTTGACTTCAGTCTTATAGGACACAAGAGTACCATTTACTACAACAAGCCAATGCTATGAAGGAGCCATAGAGAGTCCCTTACGCACCTGGGAAATTTGATTCAGCACCTGTACTATTGTTTTAGAATATCTCCCTAAAGGAAATATTTCCTCCAGGTAATGAAAAAATACCTTGAAAAGAAAGAGAGCTTTCAAATTTTGAGGAACTGCACTGAGGGAGATATGCAACAAATGACTATTGAGAATCTTATCTCCTGAGTTAAAATTTCATTCCTTCGTTTTATGGCAAGGAGATAAAGGGTTGGCTGAGAGATGGGAGAATACTGTCCATCAAGTGTCTGTCAAGTTATCCGTTGAAAAGGTCATTCTGATCACAGTGATTCTTCTAGCTGCTATCGTATTAGGAGATTTTTTTTTTTTTTTTTGGTTTGAGATTTTTAAACCTCCCAGAACATACTAAGAAACACAGAAGCATTTTCACATAGGCAATGTAAGAATCATTTCATCATGCTAACACACACTCACTTGCATGCTTCAGAAATATAAATGTGCTTAAGGTAGTAACTAATTGTTGGATGGTTTCTTCCTAGAAAGACCTGAGCCCAACAAAAGAAGGAATGTCAGCACCATGAGATGGTAAGGCTAAGGCCAGGCAAGTTGTTGAGACACTCCCAGGCCAGCGCCTGCAGAACTGCATTGAGTGGTCTTGTCTAGACCTTGTGACATCGTCAGGAGCGTGAGTAGGAGAGTGAAAGGGGAATTCTTTCCCAAGAAGACTTCTCCAGGCCCTGCTTGCACTCCTTCAGCCTGAAGCAGCTCAGTAGTCACTTGAGGCTCTTAAATTCCATCATTACCTCCTTATCTAAGCATGGAGACAGGGAGGTAGGAGGGAGTAGCAACATTTGTGTCTTATAAGGGAACACAAACCCTTCCAAACCCTGGGCCCAGGGCCTTCCCTGACACAGCACTGAGTTCTTCTCCAGATAGCTTATAACTTAAAATAGCCAATTACACCCCCAGGGCTTACCTAGCACACACAAATTTACCTTTCATATTAATGTCATTTTTATTGAATACAGAAGTGAAAGGATGCTCCGAGGAACCTGGGCTGTTTATTACTCTAACTTTAAAATTCCATGAAGCCATTTTACCAGATTTCCCTCATGTGTTCTTAAAGTCAGTTTCCACCTCAATATGAAACTAAAAATTTCAGTGATAAAGTAGTGGAATAAATTCATCCACACATATGAAAAGTATGTTAATTGTTTTCAATTGACTAATGAGAAAATTGAAAAATCCTGACTATTACAAATATGTTTAACAAAAATCTATTAATACTTGTCAAATAGTGCAAGTCAGGTCTTTTGAAAGAGAATATATTTTATTTTATTTTATTTTACTGCCAATTTAACTACTAAATTACAAATCCAATCAAAATTTTCTCAAACCTTGAAATTTTAGACAACTCTGGTTAGTTACATAAGACGCTGCCTTAAATTTTCTTCACATTCGTTGAGTTATTCCTATACACTGAATTTCATAACGTAACATTCAAGTTTCCTTAAGGGAAATTTTCTCCTTTGCTGCATTCCTCCTTCCCGATCTATGAACACAACAAACTGGTTACTACACCTTGCCGTCTTAACCAGATTTAGAACCTCTTGAAGACACACTTCTAGGCACATTGGAGGATGCTTTTCCAAAGAAGCTGAACTGGTAAGAGGAGACCTTTCGTCAGCAGACTGGCAGCGCCTGATGGGCTGTGGCTTAGACTTGGTTGGGCGGAGACTGGCACAGCTCCGGAGCTTGGTGAGCAGCTGCACCCATCCCTCTCTGCTGCCTGGTTGCAGATGAAAGGCGACCAAAATCCCGCCAAAATCTTCTCTGCAACGAAGAACTATGTGCTCTCACACTACGGACCTCAGTTAGTTATTCATTCCTTCAGTTGCTTCAACTCAGATGTGTCATCATGGGGATAGGAAAAGTCACCCATGCAGCCATCATGCAGACTTTGGATGCACTGTTTACTAAGGTTTCAATTAAAAATTTGGAGTGTTAATCCAAACCATATGCTCAATTCATTATCACCAAAGTTAGAAGGGAAGGAAGCATCTTTGTTGAGGGTTTTAAAACCAAAAATATTATTTCAGAATGCAACTCCCAAAAGGGGAAATTCTTATATCATGTGTGAAATTACATCATACACAACTACCAGTTGCACGATCCTAATTGCATTGGCTTTACCAAAATGTTGCAGAATCAATCACTTGGGTTCTAATGACTCTGCTAAGAAAATATCTGTTAACAGCCTCCTGCAAAAACTCAAGCTGTGCTACTTACACTAAATCAGGTGGAAAATGGAGGTAATTATCCAAATAAACTAAGCAAAACATGACAAAAAAACTACTGCAATTATCTGGATTCCTTAGGACAAATATTTTCAGCTTTTCTTCATTTTGGTAATTATATCCATTCTCCTCTTTGGACATATGCAATCTAGAATTCTCCCCTCTAGTGAAATCAAATGAAGGGAAAGACAAGTCATATAAAATATATTGTAATTTATAAAAGCAGATTGATTTTTCTCTTATGCAGTAACCAATTCCTATCTTGTTAATTCTGTACCAATTTAAGTCACCTAGTAAATTTGTAGATATAAAAAAAATAACAGTGAATTAATTTTCATCATTTAGTTGCACTGATATAGTTCTTTAATCATTTCAAAATACATAATTGGACAATGTTTTGAGGCATTTCCTATATACATAATTAAACTCTTGTAGCTTTGTGTTGAATACTTTGTGTACTGGAGTAAGTTGGTATCCCTGTGAAGTGATAGCTAGCATTTCCCTAACACTCCAAGACAATTTGTTGTCACAGCACTCCCAAGAGTTGCTAGGCAGACCAGAAGCCAGCATCCGTGTGGACTGGCAGTTGGAGTATGCTACTGTTTGGGTTTTCCTGACCATGGAGAGGGTTTGTTCAGAGCTGGCCAAAGCCATGCTTGCTCTAAGCTTCCCAGTGTGGTCCGCTAGTTAGAGAAACTTAAGGCAAGAATTCTTTCAGGAAGCAAGGAAAAACTATTCCGTCAAGACACGGCCAGCTTGATATAAAATATATTATTTAAGGATCAGCAGCCCTACTATACCAGCACATTGTGTATAAATGTCCATCTATGCATTCTCTCAGTGAGAAGAAAACAATGTAAGACATGATGTATTGTGTGTGAACAGCTTGAACACAAATCTGTATTTTGTTAATCTTTACAACTCAGTGGAGAAGATTACCATGTAATCAATATGGATAGCTAGTTTCAATTAGTTTAAGCTAATAAAAAAATAATAAAAGGCATTGTTTCTTTCTCAAAAGGTGCTTGGAAATAGCTTGCACACATTATAGCAGTGAAGGAAAATTCTTACAAAGCCCATGCTAAGTCAGGAGGAGAACATAAAGGTAAATATTGGAGTTAAATAAGGATCAAAAGGATCACAGCAATTACTCTCTTGCAAATCTCTAAACACATGCGGGAAGGTATTGCACAAAGCTGGCAGCCATCATATCAGCAGCCATCAGTCATGCCATTCTGATTAATGTCCTAGCCACTGTTTTGTCTTCAATAAGCCGCTTTGCCTCTCATGTGTGCTTGAAGAGAAGGCATACAAAAGATTTAAATTCATGGTTTGAAGGAAGAGACAGAAGGCCAGACTATATATTTATGGAAATATAATATGGTTTCATGGGTGGAAAGTTGAAAATGGGAAAGAAAGAAAGATGGGGTCAGACGCAAGGATCTGTGAATAAACATAAACTGATTTCATACGTTCGTTCAGAAGACCCGGTAGATCTGATGAAAAGAACAGTATCTAATGCCACTGTTTACCTGGCAGGCTCTACTCCGGGACACATGCAAATGTGCTCACTTGTTGCTCATAGCAACTCAGCCAGGCCACTACCATTCCTGTGTTAAATGAGGTAACGCGCACAGCGAGGTTAAGTGACTTCCCTGAATTCATCCAGCCCGTAGAGGGAGGAGTCATATTTAATCAGACTTGCTTCAGGGCTTGTGATTTTAATTTGATGCCATACTGCTGTGGAGCAAATGTGTACAATAATTTCCACAGTTCCCTATCCCTAATTGTTTCATTAATGTCTTAGATGGGAAATGTAAAATATTTTGGGTTCTGGGGGAGAAGATACCTATGTTTGCCATGACATGAATTATAAAAAAGAATTTTGCCTAACCTCTAGGAACTCTGCCTTACTAAAATGACAGAACATTATGATACCAGCTCAATGAGTGCTACCAAAAAAAATGCTAAGTGTTATTTTTAAAAAGGATAACAAGGCAATCAAGAAAGGTCTTCTGGAGAAAATCAATTATTGAAAAGTTCTTTGTATGTGTAAGATGATGCGGTATATGTGTACATGTTTGTGTTTGAGAATGGGCACAGGTGTGCAGGTCAGAAACAAACCTGAGCCATTGGTCTTCATCTTGATCTTGTGTGAGAGTGTGCCTTTTGTTTGGGCTGCATTGCCGGGCTAGCGCGGCCCACCAGTGTCTGAGAATTTTCCAGTCTTTCTCTCCCACAGGGCCCCTGGACTGTAGGGATTAGAGACAACTGCTTTATGTTCATTTTGTGCATCCGAATTCAGGTCCTCAAGATTGCACAGCCACTGTGTTAGCCTCGGAGCCATCTCCCACGTCCTTGAAAAATTCTTAAGTGATGATTCTTTCAAAAAGCAGAAAGTCATGAAATGTATTCACTGATCTTCCCAAAGAAAATCCTCCATGATGCGCCTCTTCAGCCCAAAATGTAGTGAATTTTATACACAGGATAATCACATTCGCTATAGCGTAAAACCAGAGAATAATGCTTTGAGTCAAAAGAAGATGGGGACAGAAATGAATTTCCTTAAACGTGTCTGCGTCCTACAAATAAATCAAGGTCAGGTGTCATTAAAGCCTTGCTTGGAGAGGAAAAAGCCAGGCAGTAATTTAGGAAATCCTCAGTGAAAAGGAAGCAAAGTGTAGGTCTCAGACTTCTTTCTGATTGGGCACAAGTAATTCTTACAGAGAGTGCACCTGCCGAGTTCACCAGTGGGACAGCATGCTCTCCATATTGGCTGCTTAGGAATAAAAGAACACATTTGCCTGAAGTGTCTGTCTTCAGGGAGCAGGACGGATGGATACATGGATCAAGAGATACTCATCCATCAATCTATTAAATCCTGGGAGACCTCCTCGGGAAGCAGAGAACATTGCTGGCTGCAGTGGGAAGACTTGGAATCTGAAGCGTTTCTAATTGCTTTAAGGTCACCCACTATCCAAACTGGAAGACAGAGGAACCACACACAGACTGAAAACTTGTTTTCCTCCCACTAGGAGCTGAGAGCCAGATAAAAGACACATGATTAACCAAGCTATGGGGAGACAATGCTCACGACTGACACAGGCCTATGAGGAGTTCAGATCTGAACTAACGTACAAAGCAAAGTTTTGGGGTTTTTGTTTGTTTGTTTGTTTTTATTTTTATCTTTTTTTTTAAGTATGAGGTCTGGTAATTGTAGCCTCTCTATTGGAACAGCAGCAAATTATAAAAATGGCATCCTAACCAAGTTAAGAGAAACACACAGTAATTTATTTTCTGTCAAAGAGATTGGGAGCTGCTTGGGAAGGAGTTCATGACTTCTGTTATTTTATATTCCTCTGGTAGTCTTGCATAATGCTTTTCATCTACTGAGACATCAATAAATAATTATTGATTAACTGAAGCCGGTGACAGGCACGCCACCATTTTTT
The DNA here is from genome assembly GCF_030254825.1 of Meriones unguiculatus. NCBI lineage: Eukaryota > Metazoa > Chordata > Mammalia > Rodentia > Muridae > Meriones > Meriones unguiculatus. The sequence continues at coordinate 49,676,286 of NC_083362.1, read as the reverse complement.
TTTAAAGTGTGGACACCCAATACACTGATTTCCATAGTTACATTCTTAAGCCGAGCCTTCCACAAAGAGCAGATGTGAGCTGTGCACAAGCACAATCCCTATCGAAAGGGCAGTTAACTGTAACACCAAACTGAAGTCACAAGGTCAAAGGACATTATTCTTGAACTGTGACGAAAGGAAGGAGTTTGCCTCATGCTTTCATATCTCTAGGGTAGAAGGTCTATTTATTTTACAAACAAAAGTGAAGTTTAATTGATCATCATAGTTTTACAGCAGCAGATGACAACAAAGCCATCTAGCTTCGTGCATCTATGCTTTTTTTTTTTTTTTTTGCTTGTGCATCTATGCTTTTTTTTGAGGACAAGTTGTGCATAAAAATGCGTAGAGGCAGCATTTCTCCCTGTTTTTAGAAATATGGTCATTAAAGTCCCATCCTTTTAGACAACATTATCTAAAAGCCCAAATATAAGTATAGTAATTTCGCATGAGTTGGGGTAACACAAAATGCGTACTTTGTTTCCTTGATCATATGTCTTAACTAACCATAGCTAAACAGTGTGCATAAACAACAGAGCAGAAGATGCATCACATCTTTCCTTTCCTCTAATTTTATACACGGAATCAAAGTACTAGATTACTTCCATTTGTAGAGGTCTGAGGAGTTTGTATCATCTCATAGCCACACAGATTAGTAATCAGAATTTATCCTGACATTTTGAAAGGTATTTGCATTTTCTGATAGCTGGTAAAATGTTCTCATTAATACAATGCCTAAACAGATTGAAAGTCGCTGTTTTGTGTACCACAATATGGATTCATGGTTCCAAAGGCAAACTGACAAGGTGTGGTGGTGATAGCTAGGGGGTCCTGCCTTTTTATCTACTAAACATTAAAAGGCTAAACAAAAGGGAGATAACTTTTCTTTTGCAGCCATGGCTCAGCAAAGGCTGTCATTCTTATCGCTATGGATGTGAGTATGAACAGACCAAGCTGTTTCAGGATTTCTTACTTTCATTTGGCCAAATCAGTATTTCAGAAAAAATTTCTCCTAGGGGATAAAAGGAAATAACCAAATGCGTTCATACTAAATTATAATTCATCATATAGATTTATAGGAAAAAGCAAATGAAAAAAATCTCGAGTCAGTCATGAAAGCATGTCCAACGCTGAGTGACTAGACTTGAAGATGGATCTTCTGTAAATAATTAAATTAGTGAGGTTTTTTTTTTATCTTTGCCCATCTGGACAGAAAGAAGAAACACACACACACACACACACACACACAGAGAGAGAGAGAGAGAGAGAGAGAGAGAGAGAGAAAATACAGATGGCTAAACCTTGTTTTTATAGTGTCTATATAAAACCTTTACCCAACGTAGAATTTTCAGTGAGACTGTTTAAATATAAATGGCAAAATAAAATCCAGAAGCTTATGATACTTTGGCTAGGGGTAATGAGAAAATTACAAATATACACATATCTATACAATGTTTCTAAATCTGGGTCATGTCATTAAGAAATGTTTGATACAGGTAAGTACTGTGTAATATGGTAATTTAACAGCATATTGTAACTGACAAGCTAAAAGCAGGCTCCAAAAGCAAAGGACATCTCTGTCTGCACTGTCTTGGCAGCAGGAGCTGGAATAAGAGCAGAGAGCTGAAGTTCTGGTCCCAAGAAAGGAGTCCGGGGTTGTGACAAAAGGAGGTGGAGACATCATCGATGCATACATTCTTTTGTTATTTCCTCCTTTCATTAAAAATAAAAAATCACAAATCACTTTTATCATTGGTCCAGGGCATTCCGCAAAGCTGAATATGACTACGTCACTGGGGATATTTTCACTACTTAGGGAGCAGGCCACTGCAAAATGTGGCTTCACTGCCTTTACTATTAAAAGCAATCTGCAAAAGAGGCTTAAAACCCAAGGGTCTAATATCAAGTGAACAGTGGGAAAGGTGACCTTTCATTCTGTTTATTGGAGGGTCTGCAGCCTCCATCTCAGCGTGGGCCCAGCATTGGTAAGAGGCCAAAGGCGAGATGGCAAACTCTGTTTTCTTAGAGGTCACATAATCACCTTAGAAAATACAGTAGAAAAGACCAAGAATGAAAGCTTGGCTTTTTTTTTTAAGGTATTCTCTTAAGAGTTTTGAGTAAATCTACACCCTGTACTAATAATTTTCTATTTAGAGTACAACAAATTTAGCATCCACTTAGGTAGTAAATGAAATCATTAGGTGTGTTGTACAAAATTAAAAAAAAAAGAGACAAAGCATAGCTAGAAATAAGTCAGAAAAAGTGAAAATTGAAACGAGACTAAGATATAAGTCTAAATTAATATAAAATGGACAAAAAAGAGAAATTGAGATGGTGGTCACATATTTTTCCCATGTACACCCTTATATCATTTAATAAACAATACATCATTTAAAATCCATTTATAATAATAAAGACTGTCTTTTATGCAAACTTCATTAGGTTAAATTTCTAGAGAGGGATGGTCTAAGCTTGGCAGAAGCCTGAACACACCCAATGTGTGTTCTATGAGAGGAAGCACTGTTAGCTATGTTTTAAATTGCATACTCAAAGTATAAGCCATATTCAATGTATTCAGTGTACTTAGCTAAATACAAAGAAAAATTACTCCCGTGCAGTAATTAGTGTTTAATGTTTCTTAGGATTAAAGCTGCATTAGTATTGACTTCAGTTTTTCAATTGATTGGTATGATGTGGCTGTTTTCCAACATACATTTTAGATATTTCGTGAATAACCTGTTCTTTTCCTGCCCCGCCCCCCACACCCTGGGCAACATTTCACCTACTCTGGAAACAAAAACTAAAATAAAAAACAAAATAACAATAGCAAAAGAAGAATGGTGCCCAGAATAAGTTAGACAGGCTGTCACCTCCTTAGTCCTGATTTAGTTACCATCATACCAGAAAGCAGCACACATTTTGTTGACTATGTGGCCATGACTGATGGATGATAGCCTAGCAAGGTCACCATAGCTAATTACAGCATCATTCATCTGGGCTGCACGAGGGAAAAAAATACCAGGCTCCCAGGGAAGAAAAAAGAAAAGAAAGAAAAGCTATTCTATAGCTGCTAACTTTTGAATAATCAGCCTCAAAAGAAACAAATAGGATGAAACTCAATGACCAAATTATGACTTATGGATTCACCCAAGCAAATGACTTCAGTTCTGTGGTAATTTTAACTCTGTGTTTCCAGCCTGCAGGAGAGAACTTTCAGAAACAAGGAGCCCTCACAGGCTTAGGTGCTTTGTAGTGGGGATTCAAAGGCTTCATCGGGAGCACAAGCCAAGCGTGAGCTTTGGTTTGCTATGTGTGTGGTGTGAGTGTGTTTGTGTAGGATCAGATGCCAAGACTTAAACTCACATTATGGGCACAGCAGCTACTTACACACTACAGCCTAATTAAAGGAATAAGCTTCCCTCTTCGTTATGTTTTCCCGAAGATCAGGGCCATAAAGGGATTTGGTTTCCTTAAGAACTGAGAAAAATGTTCCCATATGTTGCCTTTATGCCCTGAATTATTCAAACTCAGAAAGAAAATGGTAGTGATTTCCAACAACAATCCAGGGCTATACAATGTTTTCTAAGAGCTACCGAAAGAAAATAAAGAAGAGAGAAATGAGTGTTTTGAAAATAATTCTATTATAGCAAACATATAATCATAATTTCAGTTTCTGTTTTGAAGAAGCACAAACACACGTGGAAACAATAAAGCATCCAAGGTACCTTTCAAGTCTCGGAAACAAGACTTGCTTGCCATAGTAAGTGCATCATCTTCAAAGTTTAACACAGGAGAGAATAAAGCTAGTATATTTCAATGGCCAACTTTAATCAGATTGCTTTCCATCTAGGTAACACAGATCACAGGAGTGGCAACATCCAAATCCAAAGTACTTTTTATCCTGAAACACTATTTAAATTGCATTGCTAAAATAATTATAATGAAAGGACTATTTTCTCATGTAAGCTTGAACCCAAAATAACAAATTTCAATCAAGTACTGAGAAAATTATCAAAAGACCCAAAATAAAACTCCCAATTAATTGGGGTCATGACATGGAAAGTGACAGGAGTACAGAGCTGGATTCAAACTCAGCTAGGTATTAGTGAAATAGTCCAGAGACAGTCACAGCTCTCAGAAGCAAAACAAAGGCTTAGTTTACAGATGAGAAAGGTTTAAAAGATGTAACTGTCACAGAGACGAGTTACATAGCTTAGGACACACATCTGGAACTCTGGAACAAGAACTTCAGGAATGTGGATCAGTTCTGTGCTACTTGTTCTCAAGTAACAAGTATTGGGTCAACCTTGGGTGATGGCTACATAACGTGTTTTGGAGAACAGAGAATGAGGTACCACTGATCAAGAAGATGACATGAAGAATAGTCATGGGAAAGGTAGAGGACTCTTATTTCTTATTTTTCCAGGTTTCAAAATAAAAGATCCAGTATGAATATACATATAAACTGAACTAGCACCAAATGTGCAGAGATAGCTACATTGTAGAAAAAAGTAAGGATTCCATGAACATATGGGTTTGCTGTAGATCACACAGATGCAGGCACACACACATAAACACACATAAACATGAATGCTCACACACTGTATGAAGTAGAAAGAGGACAATAGCAAATACCCAACAACGAAAGGATTCAAAAGAAACGTGAGGCTCAATTGTCCAGTCTTTGTTCCTTCATTTTGATTTATAATTATGCATAGTATCTGTTTATTAATGTATGCTTTATCTCAATTCCAAAAGGAAACGAAGTGCTGTTATTATCACATCTAGTATTTAAAGGGCATCGATAACTGAAATACACAATTCATCAGAAATATCACGTAAATGAAGGAGCATTGTCCTAGAGACCCAAAGCACCAGTTTCTGATGGCAGTTTTTAACCAACTAGTCATTCAGTATCAGAGCAGACAATGCACTGAAGCTTTCACATAGTCATTTGTAAAACAGTGTCAATCATCTAGACAATTCTAAATTCTAAAACCTTATACAATTGTATTCATGTTTATTCTAAGTGGTACACAATTCCTTAGAGGTGAGCTTCCTTGTATGGGACTTCTAGGAAGTGTCTAGACTCTGCTTTCTGTCTATTCACCAAACTCCTATACTCTTGTCTTCCCTTCTATTATAACTTACCTTATTTGTTCAGAGATGGAGAATGGAACAGCATCCAGAACATAAGCAAAGAACAATGTTATTATTAACTAGGATCAAATACCTGTCAAATCACTGAAATATGTTTAGAAGTACTAACGGGCTCTCGAGGGGATGGGGAAGGTTCTTGAACAAGAAAATTTTGAAGTACAAATAGATTCTATGATTATGACTCTCTACAACTCTACCTGCTGTTTTCAGCCCCCAGATTTCTTCTCTTAAGTAGACTATTGTTAGCAATTTCTAGGATGTGTGATAAGAACAATGACCAACTAGTAATTTGTTAGAACTGAGTCTGGGTTAGTCATTTAGTCACTAGAGAATATAGTTGTAAATTCTTGGTAGAAATAATTTAGATAAATGATTTTGGAATGATGTTATTGCCCACTGATTTAAAACTTACCTTGCAAATTAAATATAACACACATACATACATATTAGTTTATAAGATATGGAATTGCAAACCTTTCTGTGTTGTGAGAAGTTTTCCATTGAATGAAGAACTGAAAGTTACTTCCTGTACATTTGTGTATTATACTACCTTAAAGATTTATAGAAAACTTTACAGGAAGATGGCGTTTAAGGCTGGATAAAAATAGCACATGTGAGCTTACCCGATAAACAGAGACAAGGAAGACAGTCACGAAAATGAGCAGGATTTGAACACAAAGACAAACATTTGAAAGAAATTGGTAAATGATAAACGCTTCATGGTGGCTGTGGGTAGGTAACACAACTATGAAACGTGACCAGCAATGAAGACCAAAGAAGCCAAGTGGCAAGAAGCCATGATGGCCTAGGGCTCAGTGTCTGGCTTGGTCTAAGCACCCTTCATGGTGGGCTGCTGGAACGGAAGTGCTATTCCTCTTCTGGCAATGCCCTCTGTGTGCTGACGTAAGCGGGAGCTTGGAGTGTGCCTCACAACATGAGACGGACACATCCCGGAAGACCCACGGGTGTGTACTGCCCAGTCCCATCCAGGCAGATTAAGTCCGCCTCCTGTGTGAGAGAACTAACGGGAACAGAATGGACGGGGCACAACTGTTATGCACTTAACTTCTCTATTAGAAGTTAAGTTATGCACTTAACTTCTCTATTAGAATGAAACCCTGCGGTTTTTAGTTCTAACTAAAAGAAGTATTCAAAAGACAACCATCACCCCACTGTTGTTCCAGTTAAAAAGCTATGTGTGATGATTGATCTCCACTGTCAACTTGATCAGATTGGGAATTGCCCAGAAGACACGCCTCTAGCTGTGTCTTGGAGATGTTTAACTGAGGAGGGAGACCCCACTCTGATGTAGGAGGTACCATCCAATAGCTGGGGCGCAGAACTCAATAAAAAGAGGAAACAAGCTTCATGCCTTCAGCCGTCTCTGCTTTCTAACTATAGATTCACCAGTGACCAACTACCTTAAACTCTTCTCAGTGTTTTTGTTAGGGAAACAGGAGGCCTGAATGCCAGCTCCTGCCATCATTCAATCTACCTTACCAAATGAAATGGACGTGTGAATCTAAATGTTTAGTCTTTTCTGTGCTTTGGTTTATATCCACAAAGTAAACTCCAAGAAGCCTTTATCAATAATTTAGTCTATGAATAGCATCTTAGTATAGTCAAATGGTTCCTAACACTTGAGCCAGAAAATGTTCACATCCAGGTTCTGCTACCTACTCAATATGTGATTTGGATGAGCAACTACACTTCTCCATCCCAGCTCCTCATCTTTTGAAAGAGGGACTCTTAAAACAGGACTACCTAACATTGAGTATAGAAGAATTTTGACAAATAAATCGGTAGAGTTTAAAGTCATTCACTATAGTCTCTTTATGTCAGTGCCTGATACCTATTCCTATTGAACAGACTACATTTTTTTTTCTATCTCAGGAGAAAATCAGTTTCCAAGAAAGAGGTTTGAAGAGATGGCTCAGTGGCTAAGAGAGTGTACTGTAGCGGACCTGAGTTTGGTTTCCAGCATCCATGTCCAGTGGCGCATAACTGTGAGCCTACAGCTCTAAGAAATGTCCCATCCTGTTTTAGCCTCCAGTGTAACACACACACAGACACACACACAAATAAATAAATAAATAAATAAATAAATAAATAAATAAATAAATAAACAGAAATTAAAATAAATGTTTTGAAAAGAAGTAGAATCTACTTTGAAAGGAGAATTTGAGTTGGTTTTCCTTCTCGGGTTGAACAACACTGTTTTGATCAAATGGTCCAATAAAAGAAGCCATGAAAAATCAGAAGAAAAACAAACTTTCTTCCCTGAAGAAGCTCGTAAGAGAAGGGTGAAAGCAAGTTTCCAGAGACAGGGATACCCTGAGTTTCAGCCTTTTGAAGCCCATAGCACTTGCTTATAAATAGAATATTAAAACAAGCAAGAGCAATTTTCTCCCTTCGTCTTCCCTTATTGCCTAATTTTCCTCTCATACCATTTGCATAATGGATAAAAAGGCATCCATTATGCAAATGAAAGATGGGGCTGCAAGGTTGCTGAAGCCACAAGCCTGGCTTCAGAAGAGGAGCAGCCGCCAACCAGCCCTTAGCCATCTATGCGGGCTGCTTTGTTAGCTTTAATTCCAAAATATGCAGGAAAATTATAAAGAGCATAGGTCATGAATTTCCATTTGGTTTGTTTTTAAAAGGGATGCTACAGATGCTTTTCAGAAAATAGAGACAAAACAGGGTTGTTTTGTTTGGTCATATATATATATATATATATATATATATATATATATATATATATGTATTCCTTATAGATATAATAAATTTAACAATAATTTTATTTATTTACTTGAGACAACATTCTCCCCACCCCCATGTAGTTTTGTTTGTCCTAGAAGTCACTATGTGAACCAGACTGACCTTAATTTCATGACCTCTGCCTTTCTCTGACTCCTGAGTGTACCACCATGGTAGGCAACAGTAAATAGTGAATTTCATAATGAGGGGGAAAGGTACTATGTTTAATTTTTACAATTTAAGTACTTCAAAGTAATTAGAGTGTGTGTGTGTGTGTGTGTGTGTGTGTGTGTGTGTGTGAACTAGTGCATGCATTCCAAGATACACCTGTAGAAATCTGAGGGCAACTGGAAAAAGTTGGTTTCTTTCTTTCTACTTTGTGGGTCCCAGGGATAGTGATTGATAGTAAGTATTTTTATTGGCCTAACCTTTTTGCAAGCTAAGTTTTCACAATTTTAAATGCATATTATTCTTTAAAAACAAACAAACAAACAAACAAACAAACAGATTCCTTTTGAGACACGGGGACTGTGTCTGTCCTTCTGCCATGAGAAATAAGTCTAATTAAGTTTTAGCCAATACACTGGGTAGTCCCAGAATGTTGTGTTCACAATTGACCCGAATAAAAATTTAGTTAACATTAAAACATAGTAGGTTGTCAACAAAGGCCATGTTACTAAGGTAACCTAAACTTACCTCTAAAAAGTATCAGCAAAAACAAATGTGTGAAGAGTACTTGACAGAAAATTTAGAAGAACGTTTATTTCAATTCCTATACCTTCAAAAACAAATATTAAGAAAAAATAATTCTAAGCAAAACCACTAGGTAAACAGTTCATTTTGAAAAAAAAAAATCAGGCAATTTCAAACTTCAAAACTAACTTCCCAACTGTTTTCTCCAACGTCTAAGATAAATATAGGAAGAAAAACAGGATGACTAAGACAGAAATGGAACCTTATTTTGCGTGTGGGTTCCTTGGTAACCCTTAGCTTTTTCCAAATGATGAACTTTATACGAGATGCTTCTAAGAAACAGGCGAACCTCTTTCTTTACAGTCTGACTTTACTGTGTGATTCAAGGGCTTGCGATTGGGGGTCACCTTCCGTTCACCACCAAAACTGCCTCTCTTTACGTGAGCTCCTGGAGCAGCAAAGAGCCTCAGAAAAAAGAACTTAGAGAGAGGAGCAACCGGATGCATTTATAAAGAACAATATTAGCACCTCACAGAAGAGGAGGAAGGTCAGTAAGCTGACGTAGTTTGCGACCAAGTGGAAGGAGATGTCCGCGAAATCCACCTACCTAACTTGAGAGCAGAAGGGGTTACTACGATTTCCCCGCCGATTGGTTTGAACGCAGCCAGCTGGGCAGCCACTTCTGTCTCGAAAGCATCTGGGCTCTGCCGATCCACAGCCTTTACACTGGGGCTCTCCATCTTCCGGAGTGGCTCTTGCTCATCAAACACAGCGACCAGCTGCAAACAAGTTGGACAACACTAATTACTTTGTAGGACCCGCTTATCACGGGAACACTGTGTCTGGCTGATTGTGATCTTTGCTTGGTCCTAAAAGACAAACGCCGCCTTAAACAGATCTTGGAAGTTTTAATATTACTATGCCAAGATGCCTAAATGTTCAATATAGCCCCCCAACCCTGCGCGCATGTCACCAACCACAGCAACAGAACGTGATGAGTCGCTTGGTTTGTTTGTTTGTTTGTCTGTCTGTTCCTGGAATTGTCAGTTTGGACCAGGTCTCATTAAAGGAATGGAATGGCTGCCTCTCACCTTCTCTCCTCATGAATCTGTCTCATGGCATGTCTGTCTGTCAGTCTCAGTGTTTTGTCGCTGTGTCTGTCTGTCTGTCTGTCTGTCTCTTTCCCACCTCTCCCCCCCTCTCGCTCACTCGAAATGCAAGGCAAGTATTTTACCAGCCTCACTCACAACTTTCACTAATATGCCTAAAAATTATCTGCTCCCAGGGTACAAAATGAAAGCTCAATATACAAAAGATGAATGATAGAACACATTATAAAAGCATATATTCCAGTCACAAAGGAGTAAACCATTTCCTCATGGCATTTGTCTTTCTAACACAATCTAAATCCACACACACTTGCAAACATAAAGGATGTTAATAGTAATAAATCATATGTGTTTGTCATATATACACAAGTATTCCATTGTTATACATGTCTTTTATGTCATTTTTTCCCCCACATAATGGATTTTACGGACTGGTTTAAACCCAGTGAATGCCAAGTCCAGTGGCACATCAATGTTTTAACTTAGTTACTCATAACTTCATATCAATTATTATTTCATTTAAGATATCTGCATATCTTTAATACAAAAAAAACCCCTGAAATGTTGTTAACAGTCATTTTTCATGAAAAATTTGACATGTTTTACTAATCATGTGATGCTATGCCACTGTAGCACAGTGAAAGCAGACCTCCGTTACTATAGTTTGCGCCACGAGGCTGCACTCCAACAGAGGAATTTCAAATGTTCCTTGTTGGCTTAGGTAGAGAAGACCAAATGTGATTTTAGGAGGCAACTCATGGATGATACTTTCAATTAAAAGAAGAACAATGTATATAATTTTGAAAGCTGCAAGTAACTCTTTGGATATACTTCATTCATTAAATAAAGCAAGTTTACTTATAATTCAGACATTTATCCAGAAAGGCGCTCAAAGCCCCATTCATGGGGGAAGCTTGCAAGAACACAAATGCAGAGGTAACCAATCAAAACATTGTAAATTCCAACTTAGTCTTTCAAAAGAAATGAACACAATTAGGGATATGTAAATTGGCTATTCAAAAATAATCTTCATAATTGACTACTCATTTCCAGTATGGAGACTTCTTTAATTGGAAAACCCAACAATCCATTCACCACAGAAAAGAAATGCTTACTCCCAAGGCATTATTTTTAATTCTTGAAATTGAACACATGCATTTTCTATCTTTAATTGCGAGCACTGATGAACTGACTTGAGATAAGACTTAAATAGATTAATAATGAAAGATTATTCTAGTATAAAAATAATCAGCAAAACTAGATCTTTCTAATCATCTGGCTAAAATAAAAGGTTTTACACTTTCAATCTTGAAATAAAATAAATTTTAAAATGTGGTTGAATTATTTTCTCCATTATTTCCATGGCATAATTTATGATTTTTAACTTCGCATATTGTAAATTTACATATATTCTGAATGTTCATTCTGATATACCCATCAAGTCGGCAGTGGGATATTGAATTGGAACTGGGAGCAGTTTTTAGGAGTAGTGTCTTATTTTTCTTATTTCCTTCATCATTAACTCTCAGTATCAACTATGTATTGTAAATATTGCAGAGAAAGAAAAAATAACATCAGTCAGAAATATAATACATATTCTTAAAATTGATAGCTCATAATATAAATCAGTAGATATGCTTGTTCTATGAAAATTTCACTATTAGGTATTGCTTGTACCCACAAAAACTTAGGGAGTGTGCAGTGACAATATTATACCCACATATCTAATGGAAAAACAGTTTTTGTTTGTCTCTTTTTTTTTTTTTTTGAGAATCTGATTTCAAAGGTTATGGACCAAATGGTGTCTAGTGATGGAATCAATTGTTTTCTTCAGTTTTTCAGCCCAGGATTGTACCTCATACTGTAATACTTCCTTAAAATGAAAACTATTGAAAGATACGTTAGAGAATAGCTCTAGTTCGGTCATGTATGACTTATTATTTGGAGATAAAGCATCACAGCGTTGTTCTGTAGGTGGTGATTATGAGACCTGGATGATTCCCACATTGAATGATCTCTCCAGTTAATTAATTGCTTACTCTGACTCCTAGTCTCATGGTAGACGGGATTAATCACAGCAGAGCCTCATCTGGATCAATGGAGGAAACAAAATCTCCTTCTGGAAAGAATAGAGCCAGACCTGCTCTCTGATGTCCAGAAAACTCAGCAGCCCTGTGGGGCTGGTTGGTGAGGGCTGCTACGAGCTGGCCTCCATCTCAACAGCCACCAAGTACGCAGACTCAACACATGCTTCCAGAGAGGTTAGTCATTTGAGTTGCAGGCTGGAGGTCCTTGTTAACTAAATTACTGGATTCATCAAGACATCTCCATTGCTAGGTATCAGTTACAGGGGAACCCTCCCTGTTACACAGCCACAGTGATTAACAAGCTGATAAGCTGTTCTCTCAGCAGAGTGTGTGCTGGATTCACAGCATCTAGCATATGGAAGAGGCTTCCCTCCCCTCCCCTTAAGCCACACAGGGCTACCTCTTTCCAGAGAGGCAATAAGGATATCAAAGAAAGAATTTTACCTAAAAGTTTCCACGGTAAAACTTTCACAATGGTACTTTAGAGGCTACCATAACCCAAACTGTGCAAAATGCATATGCGAAATATTTGACTTGATCTCTCTACTCGGATAATCTGCAGGCGTGCCTTCTGTTCTCCTTCTGTGATGCCATTGTTCTCATGTTACCAAGTGTAGCCATGACATTTTCAAATACCCATAAGCACGGGAGATCTGTTCACATGGCGTGATGACAACCCAGGCTTCTGCCCTCACAGATTTCTGTATTTAGCCATCTAATTTCCAGATAGACTTAGGAAGGTCAGCGTACAGAAATGTTATTAATTCATGTAGCCAACAAAACCAAAAGCCTTCCTGGGACCCCATGTATGAAAATAGGAACCACAGCGATTCTTGACCATCTGTAAGAAGACCGTCAAGACTCCGAAGAGGTTCTGACTCATTGAATCTGCTTCTATGAAGATCAAAAGCATCTCCAGGTGGCTGAAGCCGTGCCATTTCTCTGCTTGATTTTGGAGCACTGCTGAATCACTTTGTCACCCTCTGTGCTTTCTCCTCATGCTCTTCTAGAACATCAGACTGGCTTCAAGCCCCTTCAAGCCTCCAGGTCCTCAGTCACATTTCCCTTCACTTACCCCTTTCTAATACCTTGCCTGGTCTCTGAACGTGCTTAGCGACCCGTGTCGACAGTTGGTTACGAACTCACCTGTTTCATGCTTATCTGAAAGTGCAGGCAAAAACATTCTATAATTCATCAGACTTCTTAATCAGGCTCACGTGATCAGCTGGCCATTCTCTCCAAATCTGTACAAGTCTTTCCAAATCCTTTCCATGCTCCTTTATACCAAAACTGAGAGCAGTTGGTCAGGCTGAAAGTGGTTTAGCAATTCTTCACTTTTCTTTCTCCCTTACAGCCACACATAGTCAATTTCTCAAAAAAAAAAAAAAAAAATCTAAAAAACTAACCAGTTTTTTTTCTTTCTTTCTTTTTTTTTAACCAGTCCTCACTACTTTTGCTGTCACCTATTTGGACATAGTTCCCAGACAGTTACTACAACAGCCTCGTTTCTAGTCTGCTTCTACCTAGACACCTTCCCATCACTGGAGCGATACCCAACTCAGCATTAATGGCAATCTCGATGAAGCCTGAGATCATGGCTGCCCTATGCTCACGGGCCTGTAGCACCTTCTTACCCCACATGGAGCACACCCCATGCTTTTGCTATGGCCTCTGGCTTTACAGGGCACATTACATCTCTGACCACGTGTTTGAATTGCTGTCTCTCTTGCCCCCAGCGCTCTGTGCAGATACACTAGAGTCTCTGTACCTAACCCTGTGGCTTTCTATGCTGTCTTCCTGGAGAAGTTACCCAGTGCCTCTTACGAAGTTACAGTAATGTTTCCATATCTCAAATGCCAAGCTTCTGCTGACCACTCCATGGTCTGGACTCTTCACCACACCCTGTAGTCTACCCTTTATTACTTCCCTAGAGCTTTTAGCACAGCCTTAATGATTTATATTTTCTCATTTCTCTCATTTCTTGACTGCCTATCCTCATGTCATCAGATTTGACACTTTTTTTGGTTTCTGGCTTTTCGAGATAGGGTTGCTCTGTATATCCTTGGCTGTCCAGGAAACACTCTGTAGACCAGGCTGGCCTTTAATTCACAGAGATCCACCTGCCTCTGCCTCCCCAAATGCTGGGATTACAGGCGTGTGTTACCATGCTCAGCTCAGAGTTGAAACATTAACAAGGCAGTGGTTTTTATCTGTGTTCTGGATGGTTTTGCCTCCATGAGTTAGAACAATAAATGCAACATAAATATATGTTCAGTAAATAAACATATTCATAATTAAAATATATTTATAAATATTTTAAAATAAATTATAATTTATACATATATAAAAATATATTTATATACTTATATATAAATAAACATATTTACTGAATAAAAGCGTGAATGATAAGGTAAAATATATGCTAAAGTCTAATACATCAATTCTAATTTACATATTTAAATTCAAATTTTTAAAAATATGTGTGCATATGTGCTGTGTGGCTCGTGTGGAGGTCAAAGGGCAAGGTGTGAGGCCAGTCCTCTTCCCTCATCTCTTCTATAGGCTCTATGGACTGAATTCAAATCAGCAGGCTTACAAAGGCACAGTCTTTTACCCTTTGCCCTCTAGGCCACCTGGCTGTCCCTTAAAATATTTCAAAACAAATATATATGTATTATTATCTCGTATCATACATACGTATATATTTATGTACATTTCACTTCCTATATGGAGAGAAAGTGTGCAAATGGTGTGCAGGGTGGAAAGTGAGGTGGGTAGCAGTAGCAGTTTGGCCCTAGGTATGCCCCTGAGAGCTTTGTTCCAAGATTCTGCTCCATGTGGAGGCGTGCTATAAAAGTCAAGAGGACACAAGAAAATTGCAGCCTTGCTATGGTACATGTAATCTCTTATTCTTAAGCTGGATTTTAATCGCCAATGTTGAGCATTGTTCTAAGTTTAAAGATTGGGTTTTGGGGGTGGAAGTCTAGTGTCTTCTTCCCTGACACCCCTAGAATGAACACCAGAGAGTTTCCAAGCAAATGAGATCTTAGTTTAATGAATATTTCCACCTTCTACTGACTTTGTGCTTTTTAAAGATTAAGGGAATGGAAGAGTCAACAATAACAAAAACAAAGACTCAAATGAAATACAATAACTTTGTGTAACTGATAATATACCCCTTAATAACAGATCCAATCAGAAGGGCCCTGTGTGCAATTTTACTCCAGCATTAACCTCTCATGGGCTCAGATCTGCTTTTGTATTTGAACCAAAAGGCTATGATGAGCAGTTGGACGTTAATTCCCCACCAACTGGTAAGGTGTGTGTCTTTCTGGGTGAGAAGACAATTTGCTTTGATAATACTCCCAGCATACAGAACACATAGCTTGGCATCTGGGACACAATGGTGGTTACATTTAATTTTCTTCTCTAACACAGAGATCACTCCCTGGCCTGTAGACTAAGTCCCACTTGACTTGTTTACCCATATCCTGCATTCGCTTTGTTGTTTCTCTTTAATCTCTTCATCACAGCGTTGACAGAGGAACACAGGCTCTACCAAGATCAAACACATCAAATGGGCAATTTTGGTTCTTCTTTTCATTTCTCTTACTTTTCATCACACAAGAACACACAACCTTTAGAGGTACAGTGCTTCTCCTCCACCGAGCCCTGTGTGGCTTGTGGCACCGCTTCCGTGCAGCTGTAGCTCGAGGTGTTTTGCCAATGTCTGTAGCTTCTAAGCTGACAAGTAAATATTTTAACAATAAATGCCACCAAGTACATCTACTGCAGAGTCCCTCAATATTCATTGTGTGGTTTATTCTCTTGTCAACCTGTAGCATTCTGTCACTTTTATAGCCTGCATTTTTATAATCTGATGTTACTATCCTTAGCCTGTGCAGAGAATGAAAAAGAATCAACTAAATGCTCACAGAGCATAATAAACTGTACTTATAAGGGCATTTTTATTAGTAATTGCACTGAGAAACACGTGATTCCATTTTAATTACATGTCTAATGAACTAATATAAAGAGAGGCTTATTTCCTACACTGAGCTCTTCGGGTTAAACTGTTGAACTTAACGAATTGCACTTTTACTGTTTTCTACATAGTCCAGGTTGCCAACCACTGTATGGTAAAATTAAAAGACTAAGAACAGAATCTGACAACACACGGTTGGAATCATTCATCTCAAATCTTAGTGCACACAATTAAGTCTACATAAGACTGTGAAATTCCAAGTGGAGGAAACACAGTATGCCCTGTGAGTAGGGACTGAAGACAGCTGGGATCTCACTGAAATTCAGGCTTCTGCCTGGAGCCAAGCAACAACTGCCTCCAAGAGCTGTTTCTGCGACACTTTAAACAAAGGTTTCAAAATGGGTTCTTCTTCTTCATGGCATCTTGACATCTAAAAGCCCTGCATACCATCTTAAAATGTAGCAGCTCCCCATTAGCATCTCCATCGGACATTAGCTAGCAACTTCAGACTCCTTACTCAGGGGCTACATTCTCAGGAATGTCAATCTGCATTCAGGAAAGGAGCTAATCCTGTTTTCATTTCTTTCTCAAACTGAAAATCCATAATTGGAGCATTCATGAACTTCGTAGCTTTAAGCTTCAAGCGAAAGAAAATAACACGATTTCTTTAGTTGTGCATAAGATTTCTGTTCATCCTTATCACATTTGAAAAAGGCTTCTCTGTAAACTGTCCCATAACAACAAAAAGCATCTCCATGTGGCTGGAGCCATGCCACTTCTCACCCATATTTCAATGCCAAGTAGTTTAAATACCTCCTTTAACTATGTAGCAAGCTGCTGAGAAGTCAGGTGTATGCTCAATGTATTAGACAGAATCATATTTTTCCTCTGAATGACTTGAATTAAAATTTTAAAGTGTATGGAACTACTTGACAAGTGTGAGCAAATCTTGAATTTGTTTTCACTGCATTTTTAAAGTTCCTTCTTGAAAAGAGCTCACCATTTATTAAACAGCACTCAGTCCCCATGTTTAATCTACACAAGAGAAGTCTGGCTCGCAGGGAGGTCAAGTGGCAACCATAAAACCCGAATCCATGGGTAGTTGGGGCGCACAGCTATAGAGAAAGTGCGTGGAAGCAGAACACAAATCGAGCATCACCAGGACAATACAAACCTCAGAAAATTTAAAACCCAATGTATTTCCTTATAAGTAATAATATTTCTTCTGCTTCTGAATTAAATGCATTAATAACACCAGACGTACAGGAAAACTGAAGATACGGTACTCGGGTTTAAAAGGCTAGCGAATGCTCAAAGACGACCCCAACCTGGGTGAAGTTACCTGCCATTTACCCAGTGGAGCACTGCGTAGTTCCTCAATTTTGTCCAATCCCAAGGGCTTTGAAGGTCTCTGGAGAGTCTACGTTATTGGAAATGAAGACATAAAATAGGGTGCTACGTTGGACATGCACAGACCACACACACACACACACACACACACACACACACACTTTCCCACATTTTAAAAAGGCTCTACTATATAAAAACTACATCTATCATTAGAAAATAAATTAGTGCATGGAAATCCATCTCATAAATTAGAAGCTATCACATGCATTTACTTTATTTTCTTTAGTTCTCTAAAATTAACATTTTCTGGCTGACCTACTACTTACGCTTAACAGTCTCAGAAACATACCCCTGGGAAAGTTCTTTGCCAACGTGGAGCACAGTCCTCAGGAGGAGAAGAAACTTTAGGCTGATTCTCTGTGTAGGGAGCCCCTGATTACAGTCAAACAGGGCCCTGGCTCTGACCTGGCCCTCTAACCTGCAGCAGGGCCTCGACAGCTGTGGCCTTCCAACCTGGCCTCTAGCATTTAAACACAATGCTATAGCTATTGTGGGAGTATTTCTGCCATCAGATCTGAGGACGGTCACAGTTCAGCTTCAAGTTCATGGTAGCCTTTTCCAAATTTCCCACTGAAGAGCCTTCTACAGAACGCCTGGTATTCCTGTGACACTGTGTCTGTTCCTCTATCCCCATCTGTCACACAGCATGAGGCTCCTAATTTCCCTGCTTCTATCTGAACTTAGACTGTCAACTTAAAACCGTGAGCCACACCACTAAAATAGAGTCGATGAATACTTTGATTTTTAAAACAGAAACAAAGTCCATTGGAAGAATATAGTTTACCTCACAGAAACAAGAAAAACCAAGCTTAGCGTGTGGGCAGAAAAGGTCAGACAACAGCCCAAAGCACGCTAGAAGATGCCACTGTGCCGATGACATCAGGGCTGCTACCTCTGTAGCCCTTCGTGCCCCACGGACTCTCCATAGCCAGACATTTAATATCTATGAAATGCTTCAAGAGAGTGGAATGAAGCATAACTGGGCGCCATACTCAGAACACCTACTGTGATGCTCCGTGTGTGGAAAAACACTGCCCAGGCAGAGGAGTGGTCA
This sequence comes from Meriones unguiculatus, assembly GCF_030254825.1. Taxonomy (NCBI): domain Eukaryota; kingdom Metazoa; phylum Chordata; class Mammalia; order Rodentia; family Muridae; genus Meriones; species Meriones unguiculatus. The sequence continues at coordinate 49,657,995 of NC_083362.1, read as the reverse complement.
GTGCTCTCCCCTGTATCCCAGAGGGAGAACAAAACGCTGGTTGTAAGGTTGTCGGGCTTTGTCCTTGCTCACACAGACACCAGCCCTCTCAGCTCTGACTTTCTGACTATTAGGACTCGGAAAGGTCACCCCCACAACCACGTGCGCCTCTGTCCATCCCCGAGGTTCAAGACAAAATTGCATTTTACAATTTTCCATCTAAAACCCACTTAGCAAATTGTGGTCCCGGTTCTGTTTTCTGATAGACTACATCCATGTATTAGATTTTCTTCTAGGGCAAATCTTTTGAAATCGTAAAACTAATTTGTCCACCGCACGCCCAGTTTAGAAATAAGCACAACTGTTCAGTGTTCCCCATGATATCTGACTGTTAGGAGAACTCTGCTTTTTTATCCCTCTAATGACTGCAATCTTCACTGTATTGCTTAAGTTTTTGGATTAATGAGTAAGCAATCAAATGTGATTTTAAGTCATGAATACAACAAACATGCTATTCATTTATTTTGACAAGTATTTTAATTTATGTGACTGGGCTACAAATGCAGCCGCCAATTTTTTTAAAAGGAAAAAGAAAGAAACCTCTGCTTTTCAGACAACCCAGCAGCTCTCAGATAATAAACTTCCATAGAGAATGATAGCAAAGTCAGAATCTTCTAAAGACAATGAATTGAGTGCTTGCTAGAAAAAAAACAAAACAAAAGAAAACAATGAGTTCTTACAACATCCTCAAACATATCAAAAAGACACGTTTTCCATGTGCTTGAGCTGTATGATTGCCCTTCATGCCACTAGGAACACCCTAGCTAAAATAGGCCAGTAGTAGCCCGAGGCAGGTGCAGTGGGTAGACCCATCCCTGGGCTCGTCACACTAGCATCCAAACACAAATGTTGGCAGCTTGCTCTGGCCTTTAGGGGGCCCTGGATCTCAGGCCTGAGATCCCTCCAGGCCAGACAAGGCAGTGAACACATTCTAGAAGTGGTGGTGGTCAAAACTCCTAAAATGAGCCACTTGATGAACTGGTGGTGTGTTTCCACAGGTCGGTTGGTCAGGGAACTGACTCTCTGTCGTGGATATTTGAGCAAAACTGACCTCACTGGTGGCTGACAGACCTCGTGACACTTCCAGGTCCAGCGACGTTCTACTCTCTCTACCATTTCATGACAGCTGGTCAACTGGTGGAGACTGAAAAGGTCAGTGTGAGCCTGACTGGGTTTGCAGGGGGGTGGGAGTGAGGAAGCATTTCTCTTACATATTCCGTTTGGACTCAGGTCTTCCTTGGCAGGGGTGACAAGTCTTCGAGGCTAACATTTAAAAAAATTAACACTGCCATTGCGGGTGGGCCTGGCTGCCTGAACTCCTCGCAGTTGAGCAGAGCTAACCTTTCCTGTAGCTTGTAATTGCTCTCCTTCTCGTTCGCTGGTGAGGCTGCGGCTAGCCGTGCTGGGATGGCTGTTGACTTCGGGAACATCTAAATGTCAAGATTTGTAATTATGATTGTGAATGTATCAAACTCACATTGAATGAGGCCTCACTAATTGGGGCTGAGGACAACCAGGCTGGAGCCCTGCCTCTTTCTCAGTCACAGGTGGTTTGCTACGCCTATCAGGGCTGGTTGCATATTAGGTTCTGTCTCTACTCGCACAATGGTAGTCTGTGAAAGGGAGTAATAAATTGGAGGCTTCTAAAATACATTCTTCAGGCATAGAAATTAGGATTCAGCTCTCAGACAAAAGCTGAAATGCATGGTTTATACTTATGGCAAATAGAAAGAACAGTTCTGAAACTAGGCCTGGGCCCCGAGAGCCAGGCTCCTGGCAGTAAGGGCTTTCTAAAGTCAGTCTTCTCAGTGATGTTTTCAGACCCAGTGGCCACTTTAGCAAAAGTTGAACTCCGCAACTTGTGACTTTTATATTTTCTAAGCAAAAAGAAAAAACATAGGCCACGGTCTCTAAATTCCCTCTAAATTGTGGGTACTAGGTACATCCATGTGTATTGCAGATAGAGCAAAGATAAATCAAACTTCACGAGAATCAACGTTAGAGTGGTCTCTCCTGCATTTACGTTAGCTACATGCACGAGCACATGCATACACATGTGAGCACACACACATACATATGCACACATGTGTAATAACATGACATAATTCATTCGGCAGAAATTATGGATTTTTTCTATTTTCAATTAGAATTTTCTTACGAGTAATTTTCTCTAATTATAATCCGTAAAAAATGAACAGAATTTGTGTCTGACTATTTCATAATGTATTCAAGCACATCACAGATAATTTAGTTATTTTGCCATCCTAGACACACGAAAGTACTGGCTGTTTTTACAGCATCCCAGGCCTGAGTGATATTGAGTGATACCATTTTTTCAATCACTCTCAGTTTGTGGATAAAATTATACCTTATTTAAATTTAAATTATTTGATTACTAGGGATAATAAAAATAACTATGTGCTATTTTTACTTTTTGCAGTGGAATATCTGTTAATACACTTTACCCTTTTTTCTTTTTCTTTTTTTCTTTTTGTATTTTTTATTTAGCTTCTTCTTATATTTATGAATTTATGTTTCTTTGTTGGTTTACCTTTTAATTTTGTTATGATGCAAATGTTTTCATTATATGGTATTCCATTCACTAAACATTCCTATTAAATCTTCAAAGGTCCCTGTAAACAGCCACTCACCTGGAATCAGTAATATTTTATGATGGCTAAGCACTAAAACAATGTTGGTTTCGTTTAATTTACTTCTTTGAAAGTCCCTTAAGAGAGAGCAGGTGGGAAATGATTTGATTGATGGGCCTTTGGTTTTTAGATCATACATTCAAATTCTAAACAAATACAGATGGATAAAGGGCATTACGAGGAAGACCTGCATACAAAAAAAAGTCTGATATTTCAATGTCGACCTAATCCAAATGTTTGCCACTATTTTCTGTAAATTTGTTAAGCTGAAATTCCACACATTATACTCTCCAAATGGATCAAAGTGGGCCACAAAATTCATTAAAAAATTCTTCTAGTTCACTGCAGATCTTTTTTTTATTAGTTGTTTGTGTCTCCTGAGATGGGACATTTAATAATATTTAGCCTTCCATCTTCAATCGCTTCCATGCAAGCTCTTTATTGCTGCAGCTGTCCTATGTGAACAAGTTCCAAAGCCTTGAATTACTAAGAATTCAAACTTCTGGAAAAAGCCTGAATACGGATCCTTGTGTCCTTACCGCTGATCCAAGTCTTCTCAATGCTGCTTAGATGGAACTGGTCATGGCCGCTGGGGCCTGAACCACACTTCTCTATTTTATGGAAACGCATTGATTCTATTTAAGAAATCTCATCTGCCACTTCATCCTACTCTCAAGTAACTTTCAAAGTGAACATTTATTTGATATGCAACATGTACATAGCATAGGGGCTGCTTCTCCCCAAACCAGAAAACATAAATTCTCACATAGATAATTCATTAACAACTATGAGTTGATTGGAAGTACACAAAGTGAACTAAAAAAGTGTATACCTGGAATCATAATGTACTGACAATATTAATAACGCAGTGATGTGCCCGTGAGCGTAGAGATGAAAATAAAAAGAGAACACAGTAGGATATACTGGCTGCAGTTCCATGTTAAGTGCTTTGAAACAGAAGTGATCCACTTGACTGACCAACTAAACTTCAGTTTCAGCCAAGAGAAATAGTTTGCTGTGAAACAGGTGACACCCACATGCCATATCATGTAACACGTTGTTAAATCCCTGATCAAGAGCTGAGGACATATAATCTAAGGACAAGGGCATCAGGACTTGTAGAATAGTGTTCAAGCACTTTAAGAATTTTAAGACATTGGCAGCAGAGGATTAAGGCAAGTGTGAAGCTCGTGTGGGCACGGAACCCCAAGCAGCTGCACAGGGCACCTGCCCCTGATGGCACACTCTTCTGGTTCCGTAGTCCCTAACCAATCCTACTTTGCAATTTGACTTTCTTCAGTAATCTCCCAACAAAAAGTAGGTCTTCTGGCTAATGGTTATGAAATATTATATCACCGTGAGTGGGTTTACATATCTATTTGTAGCCTCAGTGGACAGCAGTGGAGTTAGAATCTTTGAATCAAACAAATCCAGAGCAAAGAGAAGAGAGAGTGGAGGAATCCACAGCTCTGGGGCTTTGGAGGAAGCTTATAAAAACATGTTCAATGTAAATACCCTTTAAGATCTCTGCAGAAAATTCCCTAGTCTCCCATTTGCCTGTCTACATTATATTTACTCAGTGGAAATGTTGCACCAGATCAGAATACAGGAAAATTCTGGGATGTTTGGTTTCAATGTTAATTGCAAAAGATAACCTCCAGGAAGTTCCTAACAAGTTGTCCAGACTCAAATTCAGCATCGTGCGAACACAGATACAGGAATACAGATTCATTTATTTACGCTGCTGTCTCCCTCCCTTCAACACTCAACACTCCCCAGCCTTGGAATATACCAATCAGTTCTCTTTCCTAGAACTCTCAGGGGTAGAGGATCTAGACCACAGTGCCAGGGTACCTCGAGGCAAATCTTAGCTCACATCACTCTCTAATTGTAGGAAAGTGACTTAGCATCTCCGAGCTTTGTGTACATAATGAGGATGAGCCTTCGTTCACATCTGCTTCCTGTCAGACTATATTACCCTTCCCATTCGCCCTACCATCACCGGGAGGTATTCACACCAATTTCTATCAAACAGGAGAGAGTGGTAAGAAATAAGACAGTTTGCACAGCCAGTAAATGACAAAGCCAGGAGTAGGAGCCATGAGGCACATTTCAGAAACTCGTTAAGTTGGGCCTAAGTCAAAGAATGCTATGTTACATAACATATAACTTAGCGTAGCCCCACACAGAAAGAGCTCCATCAATACCAGCTACCATTGTAATTGATTATTGTCACCATTCTCATCATCGTCTTTATGGACCAACATCTTACTCAACTTTTAAGACCCAATTTAAGATGTTTCTTGGACAACATATAGAATCTAAAGAGTTCTTCACAGCATGCATTAATCAATGAACCTACCTATGTTCTCATTAAAGACACATTCAACTTTAAAACAAACAAAAAATTAACTCCCAGTTCAGATCAGTATTTGGCAGAACTTTTAGCCAGTGATAGACGGGACTTGCAAAGCTCACAAAGAGTAAGAATTTAAAAATTCAGATTTTTTTTTTTGCAAAAGTCTGTGCACTAACTTATTAAACATAGAGGTATCTAGTGATAGTCACAGGCATGCCTCCAGATCGAGTAAGTTTCACACTGACAAGGAGAAGACAATCACAAAGGTTGATTTCACTTCACAAGAAGGGTAATTAGACACCAACCAGAGCTCAATGTTCCTCCTTCACCGGGAACTTGAAACTTCTGTCCATGGGGTACTGATACTGAGATCAGGAGAAATAAATTCCATTTCCATAGAAACACAGCAAAGTCAGCTAATGAAAGTACAGCTCCAAATATCACCTGCTTCCAACTCTGCTGTGCTATAATGGCATCTCTGAAGTTGGTGGGAGAGGAGGTGCCTATCACACTGTAGTATCTTTCAGGCACACTTAGGGCTGGAAAAGCGATGTAGCACTTTCTTGGAAAGTAGCTAGAGGCCTCTACAGTTAGTCAGCTTTAGAGAGGCTCCAAAGAATAATTTATTTTGTTTTTATAGGCAAAAAAAATGAAAAATAAAAATAAAGGGCTTGTAAAATTTCCTATAGGACATGGAAAAATACCAGGATCACTAAGGTTAAACATATTTTCTTCCTAAACCCTTGAAGTCAATGAAAATGGCCTCATAGAATGAATCACACACACACACACACACACACACACACCCAAAGGGATGTATTTTATTTGACCAAAATTCACAACTTCTGTGAATTGCTGGGACAAGTAGACTGTGAATGCAGGTACCCTGAGGTTCATGGCCAACAATGGACTTGGAAAACCCCAGGAGAAACACTGAAGTATTGCAGAAGATTCTGAGACAAATGCCCCCATCCCTTCCCTCCTTCTCTCTGTCCCTTCCACCCTCCTTCATCCTTTCCAAGTCCAGACATGGTTAGTCTCTGTATGCTGGAGGAAAATTGTTTTAAATGTGTTCATAACAGGGGACTTTTTGGGCAAAGGTGAACCCATTTATCTGGAAAAATCCAAATGAAAGTCTGCAGTGAGCACATGATGAAACATGCAAATTGCTCTCAATTAATGTATCTAAACCTGACAACTGGGAGTCAAGCATCACACGACTCTAATAGCCTTGCTTCCAATGGAAGGGGAAAAACACCATTTACTTGTAGCTGCCAAATACTATATTCTCACTAATTTAATAAGCAGGCACCATTTTCTCTGGCTGTGAAAATTTATGTTGGTCTGTGGACAGGTTCGGCTGCCTTTTTAAATCTAGTGGTCTGTGACCATCTAGGGCTTTAGCCAAAGGGAAAAAAATGACTCTATAAATCCTCAGAGGCTGTCTCACTTTAAATTATAGTTTGAAGTCTTCAGGACTATATGAAAGGTCTTTGAAGAAGAAAAATCAACACGCATGCACAGCAAAGTATTCTACTTCACTTCACAAGAGGAAGCATTCTTCAATTCCTCAAACGCACATACTTGGTCAGATGCAGGCTCCGCCCCTTCTGCACGGACCTTGCTCCTTAATTCTGAGGAGGTTTGGTCATGTTATAGCTTGAAGCACATTACAGTGAAAAGTGGTTTTATTTTTATATAAAATGTGTTTTATTTTCCCCATGATATTCACATAAGGATAGACCTACTCATGACATCATCAGCAGAAGGCTAATTATGTCATTTCTAAGAGTGACACATCATTCACTTTTAGGGCTCATATTAGGTCTACTTCAATTGGCAAAGGTAACATTTTAGATTCTCCTGACTTTAACAGGCAAATAAAAATGCTCATATAGATTAAGAGATTAGCTATCTAGTCTAATACAATGATTAGGGGCTGGAAAATGAATTTCCAAAATTTTGTGTAGGTTAATAATGAAATCAAGTAAGGGGGAGGTTCCACCTGTATGAATGTTCCCCAAGATGGATACAAGATCACCTCAACATAAAGATGGAAATTTTCTTAAACATTATGGGATTTTTTTTAAAAAAAATTTGTAGTCCTACTGAGCAGTTCTTGACCATGAACTTTGCAGATAACCTCATGTCATAAAGTCAAAAGGTCGGACACACATTGCTCTCAGGTTCACAGATTTAACAAAGTGAAAATAATTCATATATCATTAAACAGGTTCAGAGACCTCCCATGCTCCACACTTCTTACCAATTCTGCCTGGGACTATGGTCAACACACATTTCTCTTATTTATTGATTTGCCAAGCTACCAACATGATCTAACTTCAGATTCTGTCTCTATGTTCAACTAGAATCTATTAGATCCTTTCCACTCTATACCATCACAAATAAAATACGGTTGTCAAATGACACTTTACTCCACAATTAAAAAAAAAATACTACGATTCATTGCAATACAAAAGTAAAAGAGAAACGGAATTCCTTCTTTAATCAACAATTTGCCACTGACTCTGAGCTGAATCACCTCGTGTGTCAACTTGAGTAGATTACATGGTATCCATTTAGTAAAGAATATTATTATTGAGTAGCTCATGGACTGCTTCAAGATTAATATGACTGAACAAAGCAGGTTGCTCTCCCCAGTGGCTGGACATCTAAGCTACTGAAGGCCTGAAGAGAATAAGAAAGCAGATTCAGAAAGAACAATTTTCTTAGGTAGTTATGAGACAGAACATTAGTCTTTTGCATCCTTTAGTCTCAGATGAAACATGCTCTTTAGGTTTAGAGCCTTCTGGCAATGAGGCTGAATCTATGTATCTGCCACCTTCATCCTCAGCCTTCAGGCTTGTGCTGCAGCCACACACTATTTCTTACTTCTAGTATCCTAGATAAAATTTTGGAACTTTTTAGCCTTCAAATTGTGTAAACTAAACTTCTATCTATTTATCTATCCATCTATCCATCCATCTATGTATCTATCTATACTGTCTATCTGTCTATCATCTGTTTATCTATGTATCTATTATTTGTGTCTATCATCTGTTTATCTATGTATCTATCTATGTATCTATCTATCTACCTATCATCTCTCCATCTCTGTATACACACACACACAAACACACACTCAAATACACATGGATGTACATACATAAATATACTCCTGCTTATTCCATTTCTTTAGAGAACTATGATTAAGATATGAGTAACATTACTGAGAGGTCAGTCAACTAGCAAAACTAGACTTTAAAAAGATCCTCATATGTAGACAACAAAGGAAGTTAGCTAAATGTTCCTTAAAATTATATACGATGTATAAGAGGATAAAATATGGAATTTCCAGGGTAGAGATGATTAATACAAAGAAATGAAAGATTAAGACTTTGTAGACACAAAGAAAAAAAGCAGAGCTAATGGGAAATAGAGTAAGATATAAAAATAGGTGCTTAACTATAGCAGGTACCGTGAATGTGCCTCAGTGAGAATGGTCAAGATTCCAGTGAGAATGTGGGTGAAACGCTACAATCACTATAGCTCGGGAGCATTTCTTTGGTATACAGAATGTGTCAAGAATTATGTCAAGAATTGAAGACACATGGCTCCAGCTCAATAACCTTTTCATGAAGGAAAATGAAGAGTAGATGAACACTCAGGTTGCTACAGACAGAAGTGATGGGGGATAAGACATGAACATGAAAGGTCCCAGGGCTGGAAAGAGGCACACGGCTCATTCTACACTTGCTGTTGGGTCACCATCGAACAAGGCAGAGAGGGAAAATAGCATTTCAGCAGAGCCTTTGTTAGCATAACTTCACAAGATGAAAGTTCTGGAAAGACAGAAAAGTGAAACAAAACAACATGCACACAAAGGAAGGACAGTAAATTGCAAACTCAGTTTGTGCAATGCCGACCAGCTTGCAGGCTACATTTAGAACCCAGGCCCCTGGAGACTGTGTGGCAATGAAACAGAACCTAACCCAAATGATGGGAGAGAGACAGAAAGTAGAGGCCAAGGAGTTTCCTGGCCCACTGTCTGTTTCTCAATATTGGACCAGGTTCTGTGACAAAATCCATGCTTATACTTGTTAGAACTTTAGTCCTAAGAACACCTCTCCAAAGAAAGCAATCCATGGGTTTTTTCTTCTTTACACTAGATTCAGCTGTAAGACATTCTATCAAGAAGGTCTCCTGTATCCAGCATTCTTGCATCCTCTCACCCAGTGTACTTCATCAAACTACACAAATCAAATATCTATTTTGGGCCCTTGATATTTGAGTTTTCTGACATGTGCAGGCTGTGAAGGCTTTCCCCCTCACTTTCCTACAGTCTTAAGGAATGGAAGCATCAGCCCACACAGACTGTTGTGGGGGTTAGGAGACATAAAGGACAAGATGGAATAGGGGAGAGGGAGATGTTTACAACTGCAACTAGGTGATGTCAGATAGATACTACAATATCACCTTGGAAGATCTGGACTTTCCAAAATAATGCTTGTTTTTTAAATTTAGAAAGCTCTTGGCTATTTTTTAGTTAAAAAAAAAAAAAAAAAAAAAAAAAAAAAACCTACCAAGTGTCAAATGTTTACCCTGGAATAAAGTTAAAATTTTAAGACATAAGGCAAAAAAAAAAGTGGCTGAGTAGGTGATGGACTATCAGCCATGCTTGGGTTGCTCCATGACAACTCCAGGCTAGATGCAAGGACTCCCTCGAATCCTGAAATGGGGCTGTGCCAAGGAGTTGGATGGTGGTGGGGCAGCTCACACTCCCACATGCAGCCAAAAGTTGTCTATTGGCAGCCTGCTGACTGCCTGTTGCTCAAGTAGATCTCTATTTGCCTTTTCAGGTGGCTTGGAGGAAGCCACTGGGGATGTCTCTCCCTCCACAGCAAAACTCCCCCCTGCTTTCATTAAGACCCTCATGCACAACCTCTCACTGGTAGATCACAGTGAAAAGCCTCCTGATTTCTCGTTTTCCAATATTTCCATCTAAAGCTGGTTTCTAGTCCTGTGGCTTCATTTCTGTTGCCCCATTTGACTGTGGTCTGTGCTTGTTTCATTTCTTCTCTTTTGCTCAAACCAGCCTCCCTAGTCTCCCTGTCTTGTTTCCTTCTTGTCTTAGAAAAGCTGGTGTATAATCACTTCTTTGCTTAATTTTCTCTATTTTAGGAAATTGAAAGCATGGCTCCTGTCCCTCTTTGCAGTAGGTTTCCTTCTGCATGTCAGAACCAGCCTTTTTTTGTTCTTTAGTGGGCCACCAAACAGTTCCACGAATGAGCAGTGCAATAAAAAGGATGCATGAAATTCCAAACTGGCAAATCAAGGATCCTTTTATAGGTGATCAGGTTTGCTCTCTTATGAAGTAAACTTTGAGTTCCTTGGTGAGCAGCTTCCAGAATGTGGTGGTTCAAATAAGAGTGGCCCCATAGACTCACATCTAAATGCTTAGGAAGCGGCATTTGGAGGTGTGTGTGGCCTTGTTTAAAGTAGGTATGGCATTCGGAGGAAGTGTGGGACTGGGAATGGGTTTTTGGATTTTAGGCCCAGTGGCTCTCTCTTTCTGCCTGTTCATCCAGATGTAGAACTCAGCTCCTTCTTCAGCACCATGTCTGCCTGTGTGCTGCCATACTTCCTGCCCTGATGACAATGGACTAAACCTCTGAACCTATAATCCAGCTCCAGTTAAATGTTTTCCTTTATAAGAGTTGCCATGGTCACGTATGGCTTCACACAGCAATATAAGCCCTAACTAAGACACGGAGCTCAAACCCTAGCATCCATGGCTCCAGGCAGGAGAGTAGAGTCCAGCACAGGGAAGGATACCAGGTCAGTTCACAGAGCCAGTGAAGGCTGCACTGAGTCTCACCATCACAGGAACAGAACCGGCATGTTGCTGGGATCCAGTGTTCTCTGCTGAAACAGCCAGTGCATCTTGAACCTGTAAAGTTCTCGTCCAAGGTCACAGGAAGTACATGCTGATAGTTGGTCTTCCACTCACCTTCATCCCAGAAGAGATGTGTGGGTTTGAGAAAAGCACAGAGAAGCCATACAGATCTGTGGAAATCTCTAAAGTATATTTTTATAAAGCCAAAGGGAATTCTAAGAGCAGATTTACACAAAATGCTTCTTAATATTTCCTTTGAAAGTAAAGGATACAGACTTGCATTAGGGAAGAGTCAAAAGTCACTACCTGAGAATAAGGTAAAGACTTTCCTCTGAAGTCTGAACCTTTCTACCAGTCTTGAATCTCTCGTTACTGTTGGGTCAGAGGAAATCAGCCACAGGATTATTCTCCATCAGTCACTGGTGACCAGCCCAGCTCTTGATTCTTGTCTTATTTTTTTATTTTTATTTCCTAAAATTCTGACCTTTACAAGAAGAAAGTTAAAGCTTTGTTAAGACATCCAAGTCTGTGGAGAGACAAGAAGGTTTTCCTCCTATTCTGTTGCTCTCTTGGGAAAAAATGTCAGTAAAATTCAGAATTCAGAAATGCTTCAAATGCTCTCAAAAAAAAAAAAAAAAGCCTGTGATCCCTCAGAGGCCTATCAATAAATCAGCGCATAGAATCTGGTAGGTTTATTTATCTGACTGGAACTAAGGAATTTGTACTAAATCACTGCATTTTTTGAAATATTGGTTCTCAAATGAAATATCAAAACAGAGAGAGAAAAGGAAAAAAAAATACCTTGGCCTGACATCTTAATGCAGCGTTACAATAAAAACAGAAAAAGTAAAAGTTACATTTCCAGAGATAGTCAGCATGAATGAACCACAACAAAAAGCCATTTCATCTTAGTGGCCCACTTCTGCAATTGGCTCACAATACATGTCTTCCAAGTGCTTTGCCTGTTAAAGAAGCCTGGCTGGCATGCTGAAATCTGGCCTTCCTCAGCTGTACAAAGGATAATTGCTGAATAAATGCACGGTGTTTTTCCTGGAGCATTTGGAGAACACCTAAACGTAGCAAGGAAAGAAAATTAAACAGAATATTCTGAGAATGATAACTAAACAAAAGCAGCCTACTGATAGACATCGAGAGTCGCATTGAGAGTCCCATTCAGACTTAGATAGTTCCGTGCTATATCTGACATTTAGAACATCCTCCGGAGTATGGTGTTGAAAAATATAGAGATACAAGAAGTATGGGTAACGAGAACTCTAAAATAACCAATGGAATCCAGTTCTCAAGAACACGCCTCATTTCCCTAACATTCTGCACTGTCCCCGCTCATCTACTGAGTCTAAAATGCCACTGATGGGGGATAAATCTTCCTGGAAATTTTCCTTTAAATGGAATCAAAGGTTAAAAGACCCACTTTGGAAGAAGCCCTGAAGCACAAAGGACTCCAATATTACCTTCAGCGATTTACAATGAGCTTTAATTTGCCCATTTGGAAAACCTGATTTCCATAGGAAAGGTGCAGCTGTAATAAATCTTATCCTTCTAGGAAGTCTAAGTGGGGAAAACCAAATCAAAATCTCACCAGCTATGCGAGCATTAACTCTTTCATGCTGCTAATAAGTATGCTGTTATTAGCATGTTATTAATTATTATCATGTGGTTAATTACTACCCTCACAAATTAATGTACCTACAACATTTAATCTATTGTTATTGGTTGAATGCTTTAAGAGTGATTATGTGTGTTTGTGTTTTCCTTATATTACAGGTTATTTAACCCTAACTCTCCCGTTTGCATGTCCGGATGGATTTTAATTCAGCCACTCTTCAGTCTAGACTATGGCATATAGACTTTCCGACTAAAGGCCAACTTCTGAAAATACAGACACAGGAATCTGAAGGATTATCCATGCCTAAGATGTTAGTTTTAATTCTCCTGTTAACTGAATACAATATTGACTTTAAACATCTACTACTCAGTCAACTATTTGAGATGATTAATTTGTTATCATATCTCTTTCAAGCTCTTCCATATTTTCTCACCATGCGGTTACTTTTCTCTTTATTCTTAATGAATTACACGTTCCGTGGGGCTGATAACTCTGTGTTACCTAGAAGCCCTGTAAAATTGAGCACTATGCTCCAAATGCAGCAGGGAAACTTTCTGCACACGTGGCAGTTCCTAGCAGCTCAGGCCTTCTATACCCTTAAGAAATGACCAATCCTCACTCAGAAAGACAAATGGGATGGACACTGGAAGAAGGAGAAAACGGGAAGCAGGACAAGAGCCTACGACGGAGGGATTCTGAAAGACTCTACCCAGCAGGGCAACAAAGCAGATGCTGAGATTCATAACCACACTTTGGGCAGAGTGCAGGAAATCATATGAAAGAAGGGGGAGAGAGAAAGACCTGGAGAGGACAGGAGCTCCACAAGGAGAGCAACAGAACCAAGAAATCCGGGCCCAGGGGTCTTTTCTGAGACTGATACTCCAACCAAGGACCATACAAGGGGATAACCCAGAGGTAGCCTGTGGCAGCTCAGTCTCCAAGTGGTTTCCCTAGTAAGGGGAACAGGGACTGTCTCTGATATAAACTCAGTGACTGGCTCTTTGATCAACCCCTCCCCTTCCAAGGGGGGAGTAGCCTTGCCAGGCCACAGAGGAAGACAATGCAGCCAGTCCTGATGAGACCTGATAGGCTAGAGTCAGAGGGAAGGGGAGGAGGACCTCCCCATCAGTGGACTTGGAGGGGGGCATGGGAGGAGAAGAGGGAGGGAAGGTGGGATTGGGAGGGGATAAGGGATGTCACTACAGCTGGGATACAGAGTGAATAAACTGGAATTAGTATAACAAATAATTTAAATTAAAAAAAAAAAAGAAATGATCCTGTCATGAAGGGGTTCCATCTCTTCACGTCTTCAGCCATTGGCTGTCCCCAAAGTCCCTAGCAACATCTTCTAGCTGTGCTGTTGGTATCCTTACCTACCTCAGAGTAGCCTCACAACAATTACTACTGTAGTGATATTCCTGCATATATGAACCGTGGAATCAACCCAAGACACAAAACCTTAAGGCGAAAACAACACAGTATAAATAAGAAAACCAACTCTCAGGTTAGTTAATTAAAATCATGGAACGACCTATGCTTCTGCTGTCACTCAACCGTCATCCATCAATTCTAAGGCTAGAGACCCCAGTGCACCCCCTCCCCCCAGAAAACTGTCACTGCTTTCTGACTCGCCGCTCTAACTCTCAGATCACAGCCCAGCAGTGGGACACTATCGCATTTCTTAGAAAGAAACCTGGGGCTGCTGACTAGACGCACGTGAGGCGACGCGTCTGTGAGGAGGCCGCGTTCTTTGGCCTACAGCTAACTGGCCTGGTGATTAACCTGTAAGAGGCACAAAACGCTGGGAACTGTTTTCCCGAAGCATCTATCTTCCTGTGTGGCCTCGGGAGGAAACTGTGCTATGAATTAAAAATGCCCACGGAGCACGGTAAGCTCTCCCTGGGACCTGGTTAGCCCTCCCTCCATCACTTTCCATATGGATCTGTGGAAAAGCAGTGTCTTTATAAGCTCTGAAAAAGAAAAAAGAAAAAAAAAGAAAAAGAAAGTTTAATACTTCAGTTTCTCTTTGATTCTGGGGTAAAGTAGCAAGTTACACTATTATCAGGAATATCAGGAAGTCAGGATTGTCATAGCAGCTGATGGACAGCTGGGGCCTCAACAGCTCAAGAAGAGCATGCCGGTGGGACAAATAGCGGCCTGGTGCTCAGTGGGAAGTTTCTTTCAAGTATTGTAAATTTTGGATGAATGAGGAGGGTTCCCTAAAGAAATACTTTATTATTTTCAATAAGCTATAAGGCCCTATTTATAAAAATTTCACTCAAATCTTACACATGAACAATGCTGTTTATTCCCATTGCTTTCTAAAGATGCCAAAGGAATACATGGCTCAGTGCATGGACACTTGTCCTTAAGTTACACAGGCCAATCATAATCCCATCTTAGTAGCTTTCCCAGTGGCCAAAATGGATGAAATCTTATTTTAGTAGATTGTTTCAATTTCCAAAATTATTTAAATACCACTGAGTTAATTTTGGGATAGAGTTCTTATAGCATAATCGCCATTAACCTGCTATTTCCAACGTTTTTAAAGCAGAGACATGACTATAAATTTAGTATGCTAAATTTCACCGCGTGTCTTCCAGCTAGCTGCTCTACAGCAATGTCTCTGAATGGTAATGCCACTTCTTATAAACAATATACCATACCTTTAAAAACTCACATTTGCACTAAGGGATAAAGAATCTGGCTACATCATGGCTATATCTTACATGGGGGATTTGCAAAGAGATGATACTTAGACAAATTCTCCATGTGTGGAATCAAATTTTATTGGGAAGTTATTAATATATCAGAATGAGGGTAGTCTAATTAACCTGAGGGAAAGTAAGAACTAAAGGAAAAGTCGGCAGTGATGATAGAAACAAGTGAAGCATTTCGGAACAATCATGTGGAGTAATATTAATTTTCCTAATGAGCGTTAAAGATGGCATTAGTGATGTTTTGCGTAAGTTCCAGGCTATCCATCATGTGAACATTGCGGAGCTAGGACCAGCTCTAATTCCCTCGGCACGACAAGCCATCCAAATCACATGTGCAAGCTGGGAGCTCACTTGTTCTTCAAATGTTTGCCTTAGATGTCAAACACAGGTAGGAGTGAGCAGGGGCTAGACCTCACTGGCCCACAAGAGGTTGGGATGGATGCTTATGGATCCTCTAACTCCCCAGTGCAGCGGAAACTATTGGATGAATTACAGTTTTGTAGAAAAATGATGTTCACAGAATCCCTGCCCATTCTATTGGTATTTCTAATTTTTTTTTTTTAGTTAAAAAAATAAATCTGGTCAGACAACAGACATGTTTCCAGTCACTAGGCACAATTCCTTTGTATTCCTCACAATTTTGCCCCACGTCCTGCATGTTAAGCACTTTGCTACACTCAGCATTCATCAGGGGGAAAACTCGGAAAATGGCGCTCTGTGATTACAAAGGAGAATTAGGCTTCATTAGCTGCTTGCTTTAGGACCTAAATTTGAATACTTGTAATCAAAAGCAGGAGAGTGATGAGGCCCAGGGTAAGCTTCCCACTGTAGCCATTTAGGAAGGAGCCTGGTATATCACTAAGAAGGCCTGTTGGGTCCTCAGGATTTCTGTGGTATATCCTGGTATATCACATAGTCAGGATATGAGGGTGACGTCATGCCTCAAGATTCACAGTCCCTAAGTATTTTCACATCGTTGTTTTTTTTTCAGTAATACTATCTTGGGCAATACCACTGAAAACCACTCGTAACAACGTGAAGCTCCCCACAGGGTCATGAGGCGATCCGACACCTGACACAACGCCACATACCAGCAACCAAGATGAAGAGCTAAAGGAGAAAATGAAATAAAAAAAATCTACGAGCACATTCGTGTAGTGTCTGGAAAAGAAATCTGAGAGATCTAGTCAAGTGCCAATCAAGGGTCTCCAGGGAGGTAAGAGAGTGGGGAGGAGGGTAAGAGTGGGGAGGAGGGTAGCTGGGTGCTGAAATGATCTGTGTACAAACCAGTGGGGAGGACTCTGCAGATGGAAGCCAAAACTCTTGAGCACACACATAAAGCTCATTGCTTTTGTATGAGTTCCATGTAAGTTACAGATAGTTCTCATGTTAATTTCATTAAATAGCTACATGAAACCCTATTAAAAACCTACACATATGACAATGGTGGATCTTTAAAACTGGCATAGAGCATAAAACCCATGCAGAAATATGTCTAAAACACGCAGAGAGGTATTAGACAAGATAAGTGAAATGCTGGTTCTGTACTATCTCCTTTACTGTGTGGGCACTTTTACTCTACAACATGGCTCCATGGTCCATGCGAAAATTTGAAAAATTTCAGTGGGCTTCTTGGTACTATTAAATGAGATGGACATTGTTCACCATCCTAAGTCTTAATAACTGCAGTATTTTTTAAAATGAAAAGGAAGAAATAGTGTGGCCTGGAGATACACAGTACAAAGCCACAAGGAATGAAAGTCACAACCTGGTATTTTACAGATGATCTGCAGTGGCTGAACCCTGTCACTCTATTTGTAAGCACAAAACGCACTGTTTGCATACCAGGGATGAAGAGACAAACAGAAGAGCATCTCCTCTTCAGATACTTTTGACAGTAACAGGTGGAGAAATCACCACTGGTTTCCAATGACAACATGGCAAGAGAGGCCTACCAGGGGTCCTGGGAAAGAGAGAACTCAGAGAGGCAATGGAGGGCAGATAGATGTGTCAGCCATGGAGGATACCTGTACCCTGGAACTTCAGGCTGGACAGCTCAAAAGGCATCAGCCAGCTCTCAAAGGAGCCCCTGAGAAACAAGGTGGCTAGCCTGAATCCTGCACAGGTTTCAAGAGTACACTCAGCGATATTCTACTCCACACAATGTATAACTTTTAGGTATTCATAGAATCTAGTGCACAATGTATATTGTCCTAATTGCTCCATTAATGGAAGGTTTTTTTTAATTTCAGAATAATTTTCCAATCAGTTATGATTTTCTATTTATAGCCGTAGAATTGCCCCAAACACCAAAATTGCCGTACTGTTTTAAAATAAAAAAGTTAAACGCTCCACTCAAGTCATCAACACATTGTGGATACTGACTGTGCTTTGGACGATGTGGCTGATGAGAAGGAAAAGCTGTTTTCTACTGCATTTGCATCACTCTCACACAGTACAATTGACAGCAAGAGCAGCAACCAAAATTACCTAAGGGAAGGACAAATTTACCTCTGCACTCCTAATACATTCTCAGAAAACCCACACAATAGATCAGGTGATCTTATATGAAAAGAAAAGGTGAAGGAAACGGGAGTATGAAATATGGACCAGAAGGAAAAGGCAATGACAGTATGGATAAAAGTGACCAAAGACACAGTGTCAGGTTATAATCAAGCAACATGAAACAAATGAGTCTTCCTAAATGAGGCCAAGAGGGCAAAAATAATAAGATCCACTGGTCAGCAAATTATACTTCATTGTCAATAAATCTGTGGTCAGCACAATTAAATCAGTCCCTTCTATTATTAAATCAATGAGTTATATATATTAGAACCAAATATCATGGGAAAACCTTGATGGATACACCCTTCAAGTCTTTTGCCCTTCCACTAACTATGCCTAATACATACATACGCATGTATGTATGTATGTATTTATATCTCACCCCAGATCCCACTGCTTCAGAAGCACAAGACGGGAGGACCACAAAGGAGACCCTGTGTCACATTTCCATATAAAAAGGGACAGGGCACTTCATCATGACAAAAAAGGCACTGAGACTGAGACCAAGCTATAACTTCATCTATATTTTAATGATAATATATACCTGTGACCTTATTATACATTTTAATAGTTGACTAAAAAGAGAGATATTTACTAATTAATGGACACTTCACTGAGTGTAATTTGGTAACTGACTAATAGATCCTGTTTTGCTCCACTGGATATAGATTTGAAAACTAGGCCAATAAATTCAAGACACATGCATCATTCGAAAACTCCAAGGTTGGTAAAAATGAGCCCGCAGAATGCCCCATCCCATCAAAGTTCATCCAATAACCATAATCTACGAAAACTAATCTACACCTTGTCACCATAAAACATCCCTGTTGCCCTCCTGTCACATTAAACATATTTCTAAATGCTCAGGGTGTACCTGTTTCCTTTAGCTAATCTTGTAGTAAAACGGTATTTAGTAGTTAACAGCATGACAATGATGGAAACAGATGTCACCAGTGAAAACATTTGGAAGGAAAATGATGCAGAAGATGAAGAAATGGTCCAGGATAAGGAGGGCCTGGCTTCTTTCCCATAGATATCGCTCCTTACGGCTTTACCTAAGGCAAGTCATTTAACCTGGTTATACTTGTTTTCTGTTTTCAACCATCTGCCTCCTACTAGAAATTCTGTGACAGTTAACAGGAGTGCCTATTAAAAGTGCTTTGGGGTCACAAGAGAAAGACCACCTAAATACAAGGTATGATCATTCTGATTATGTGGAAGTATCAAGCAGATTTCTGGGTAAGCTACAATTATAAAGGAGAGTAATCCACCATGGCAAAGGTAATGCTGTAAATTGCACTGTGTCACTTTTGAGACTTCCTTCAGACAGTCACATTAGAGACACACACAGAAGGGAAGCAGCTTCAAGTGAGCCGCCAAGCAGAGGTGAGAGATGTGAGTAGCTGCACTGGAAAGCATACAATGCAGAGCCATTTATTAAATGCAGGCTTGAACCAAAGCCGCTAAAAGATGAACTCTGACTGCTTATAATACAGCACTGTGGCTCAGCAGCCCCTGAACAACATTAAGAGCAATCTGGGGCTTTGCAGTCACCACCATTATTTCTATCACAGCACATGTTTCTAAGGGAGGAACCTAAATCCTCCAGATTATCAGTTTTAAGATAACTGGTAATAAGATCTACATAGCATTTTCTAGAAAATGAACAAAACATTTAATAAAGCCACACTTCATTAGTTAAGCCTCCTCTATTTCCAATTACCAATATTCTAATCTGCCTACACTTTTATTTCTTAATTAAAGTTTCTCCGATCTATCAGAGTATCATCAATTAAAATCAAATGTAAATTAATTGTGGCTTTGCATCCCTACACCCATATACAATTTTCATCAGCTGGTAAACGTACTCCTGGAGAGTCTCTGGGTAGGTTTCATTTGTCTACAGCTTGGAGAGTAATTTAACTGCAGGCAGATACGTGGAGCGAGCATAGGGCCCTCCACATTATGTTAACCTTAATGATGAAAACATTTGTCGTAACTGATCCAGACGGTGTCTTTGCAGACACCTTACTACAGCTGGTCTTCAAACTGAACTTTCCCTAATAGGTATAGGACAGAGGTTGCCTAGTGCCTCTCAGGGTCTTGATCTCTGCTGTTCAAGATTTCAGACACTGGGTATTGTGCTAACATACATAATTCGGCAATTCATTTTTCACAACAGCAACAAAGTGGGCACAAGAATGCTGGCATCAACCTGGAGTTTATCAGGTCTGATGGCTACACACATGGGAAATGTAGCCTTTTAAACAAGTTGTCATTGTCTGGTGAACAAATGGGAGCCCAGGTTGAACCACAATTCTTTGCGGGATAATTACAGATGGCTTCCACCGTGTTACTGAATCTATTTTCTCTCATACACAAGCTTCCTCATTCCCCACTGTTAATATTTTAAGCACTACCATCTAACTCTACACACGTGTATTTTCCTCCAGAGAATGTTCAAATTAGTAAGAAATACATTCTCTATTGACCAAACTGCTTCATTTTTCTGTTTGCTACCATTTGTACAAAGAAATATTAGTTTGCTTTTTCACTTGACACATACATTTCAGAGAATCCTGTGATGCTCACACATGGAATATGCCATATTCCTGACATCATCCCATTTCACCTTCCTTAGAAAGGAGTGGTAGCTGTTTGTAAGAAAAATACTTTAGGAATAAAACAGAAAAAAAAATGCTGGCCAAAGTATGGAATCTCAGCACTCAGGAGACTGAGGGAGCAGGATCCCTAGTTTGAAGACAAGCCAGCAAACAAACCTCAGAGACACTTCCTGACAGATTTGGAGAAAAATTTAAGTGGAACTATTTCACTAAGAGAAAGGGGGAATCCAGAGCATCAGGTTGGTTTTATGGATGAAACAAAATCATATGAAGGCAATGATGCCACCATTAAAAACCTAGACAATGACAAGATACTTGAAAATCCAAATTTCAACATAACCAAGCTCTAATTTTTTTTTTCAGAAACATTGAAAGTGCTTAAATGAACAATTTCTACATGAATGCTCTCTACTGAAGGGAAATGACATCACATCACATTCCACTGAAAACCTGAATGAGAAAAGTTCTGTGGACACCATGTGAACTCATCCTTCAGTGTAAAAGGACAAAGACTTGATAATAAAGTTGCATGTACAGATAAAGGGATGCTAAACACAACTTTCTTTCAAGTTCAATCTCTATAACAAGGAAGATTTTGAAGTTATGCAATTTAATACTGCTTATACTCTATAAAAACACTAAAACAGCCAAGTTGTGATTTTGAGTATCCAAGGATCACCTAAGCATCACATACAATGTTTATGCTTCTTTTTAAAAATTCACCAGCCATGCTAATATTCCTTGCCCATTGCCCCTACCTGAGCATACTTTTATTTGCTTTAGCAGTAAGTAAACACAAACAGGATTTACCTAAATTATTCAGTCACTGGCACAGGCAGTGTGGGTCTGGAAGAGGAATAAGATTTGTAGTATCTAAGACTAAAGGGAAAAGTAAAATAAGTATAATATTTCTACGTACTTATGTGAGAATACAACATCAAGTAAGTTATAACTCATAATAGGTGAAAATCAAAAGATACTTTATATCATGCAGTTTTCAAGACTTCAGTTGTAATGGGAAAAGGGATATAGTTGAAGACAGTGAGATTTAACTATGTCAATCAAAACAGCAGAACTAAAGCAGCATGCTTGTTTTTATTTTTGCCAAGAGTCCAAGGAACCAAAACATTTATATAAATATCTCAGTGAACTTTGGATGATCTAGAAAATAAAAATAAAAATTTCATTTAACTCATACTTACTGAGTAGTTTTTAAAGACTGATACTAGCCTCTTACTGTTAGAACAAAAAAAAATCCTCATAAAAAATTAAGGATAGAAGAGTATTTTTAATATTTGTAATTAAAAACTTGCCATCAGTCATTTCTAACTCACTTCATCATCAATATATTAATTGCATTTAGTCAACTAACATAACAATATTAAATTTTCCTTTAATGTGACATCACAACAAATGAGTTTCATGGATCCAATTTTTGGCCAGTAATATTGGCAACTCTGAAGCTAGATTAACTGGGAATCTTTAGCTTTCAATGTCAATTAACAGTTATTGTGTCCATTAGCAGATTATTTGACTACTCAATAAAATATTTATGCTGCTACGTTTCAGAAACAATAGTGTAGCTTCTTAATGACATTCACAGTGATATTTCATTGCCAAGTTATTTAAAGAAAAATATTGGGAATAAGTCTATGTAATCTGCTGACTCAGTATGCCCAAACTCCATCCATAACAGGGTTAGGCTAAGTTACCTTCATCTGTCCCATTTTGCACTGAGATTTTCATCTAACCATGGCACGTGAGATACACTGGCAACACTGCTCATGAACATTTTTTTTTCCTAGAAACAATGTTTGTGCTCTCAAATGAATGAGAACCCCATTCATTGGTCTTTAAACACCAACTACATCATAAAATTATCTCAGAGTTTTCGGCATATATTTTGCTCATGTTTATGGTAAGCTGTTTAAGTGCTACTGTTTATTCCCCTGCTTCTGTCCTTTGATTTTATAAAGGGAATTTAAATGCTGTAAAAGATGGCATCCCTTTCTCTACTTCTGTACCTGCAGTGTGAGAGCACTGATATTGGTCAGTTTCAAATCCAGGCATTCAGAGGACCTCTGACACTGCTGTAGGAACATGGCTACCCTGTCGGACAGCAAAGGATCCCATGCATAAGAGCCTGGGGGTACTGCCCAAGATGGCCTCAAACAATCCAACAGGCACACAGTTCTCAGGCACACAGGAGAGCACCGCCCACAACAGTACAGACAACGCACAGACCCAAGGGCAGTCAATGAAAATGATTTCTTTTATTTTTAAGTCATTTAATTTTATCCTAATTTGTTTCCCCAAATTTTCTGATTGATGGGTGACAGAGGTTCTTTTATTTCCTAGTGGGCCTATAAAAATGTAGATGTTACATTATCATCTATTGATCAATCGATTGATCTATGTGTTCTTATTAACACTCACCAGAGTTTTCCAATAGATTGAAAAGATTTTTAGGAAGCAGAAGTAACACACGCAAAACCAGCCAAAGCTATTTCTCGCACTCCTGGAGATGGAAAGTCTAAGATCAAGGTGTGGTAGCATTGTCATCTGGAGAAAGCTGCTTCCTGGTTCCTAGGATATTCTTTCTGATCCACATGGCAGAGAAAGCAGGGTCACTCCCAGAATGGTATTTCATCCCATTCATGGGAACTCTGCTCTTCTCATCTCATCACTTCCCAAAAGCCCTTTCTCCACCAACAACCATTCATTTGGAGATCCTTGCTTGTAAATTCGTCTGATATTCAAACATTCGGTCCACTGTATTAGTCTAAAGCCACCTATAATTATGAATTCTTTCAGTATCACACACACAAATAATAGTTATTATTTGTCTGAAGAGGAATTGGCACACCTGGCTAAAATTCTGCTAAGGATATTTGAAACATATTTTTAAAAAAGGACAATGTATTTATGGCTCTCATTCTTCTTGTAACTGCAAAACCAGCTTCCAAATGTGTTATCTAACTGACTACTGAGAAGTCTCCTGCCTATCCTCAGGTTGCAGGATATTGTGTAGTCTTGAGAGTGTTGGCAGTTTGAAGGAGCCAGATCAGACACTGAGGAAACTGCAGAACTACTGAATCCTGCTCTTTCTGGACAGAAATGCTGCCACAGAAGCTGGAGCTTCTGCAGGAGCTCAGCACGGGACAATGCCGTGTGAGTACTTCTAGCTGAGAGACTCCTAGCAGCCTCATTAACATGATTGGAATGAGACTTAATTAGTCTTAGGCAGGTTTGACTCAGTGTGAAAGGGTGTTCTATTTTCCTTGGAGAACTCTTTCACCTAGGGCATTTTCAAGAAGCCACTTCAGAAATCCAGTCAGAGTTTGAATACACTGAAAATACTGTTTTGACAAGAACTCTTAAGATAAACTGCTATTGTCCAGTACTCAATGACCAAAGGTAAGAGAACAGACCTTTATTTATAACCAGCAGGAAAAGAGCCATTGCTAATAGCCCTCTGACTTTTTCTACAAGTTTCATTTCTAAACTCCAAGCCTGCGTGAAGCTTCATGTTTATTATCAGAGCTAAAGCTGCGAAATACTAGCTGTGTGGAGGCGGCATAGACCTTTAATCCCAGCACTTGAGAGGCAGAGGCAGGCAGCTCTCTGGGATACTGCTGACCTTTATGGTCTGGTCCAATTAGAGGCCTGGTAAGACCTAGGGTTAGCCAATGAAGTCTAGGCTAAACAAGAACAAATCAAGTCAGGCATCTGCATCGCGCAGAATTACCTCCTACAGCCTTCCTACATCACCTACCCAATGCTCAACTCTCCACAGTTTGCTTCCTTCTGATCTCATGAGCCCTCACGTTTTCCCAATAAATTTCTTGTTGGAGGAAGGGTTATCCTTGTTTAGAAGCCAAGAGTTGTAACTGTTGCAACTACCACGTCAAAACACATGACTGCTACATGTCAAAGGGATGGGTTGTGGGTAGAGGGAGAAGCTTTGTTTTCACCACAACTGCAAAGGGAAATAGTATGTTCAATAAATGACCAACATCCGCTTCTTTCTTCTTTATAGGCAACATTGTCACCAGGAGACATTTTATAAAAATCCGTCTTCAGTCCCAAGATTTCCTGCTAGATAATTTACACAGTGAACAGCTCCACTCTGCCTTTTTCATTTCTTTCCATTATTTCCTACCTATCTACTCAGAGAAAATCTATTACTGTTCTCGTGACTGCATCTTTTCGGCTTTCCTTTATGTTTACACACACACATAAACACACACACACACATACACATGCTTACGCTTGGCATAGTTTCTTCATTCTGTTTCAATTTACACTGTTTTCTTCATTGAAAATCCTGCTCAGTACTCAGTTTCTGGGAAGATGTCTTGTATTAACCTCACCGACTGATTATTTCATTACTGTGAATTCAATCCAACACTTACATATACCATTTGCATTGCATTTTCACTTATTTTAGTTTGTGAAGAGTCCTAGATTTGTGGATATGACTTTTTAAAATTAAATTTAAAGCTTCTACAAACCTGAAACAAAGTGGTTTCTAAGATACAAACCCAGTGTTTCTGTTGTAGAATTGGGTATACAAGTGAGTGATACCATTGAATCACTGTTCTCAAGATTTCCAAGAGATATTTAGAAGAACAAACAGCCAAATCTTAGAAAACAGAGTTTTTAATAACTTTAGTAATTACTAATTGATATTTTTATAGGCTTGGAATACACGGAATTGCTTAAAATGAATGTCTATGCATTTGGCTTTCCCATTCTACTATTATTTTTAATCTTAAAAATTATTGGTGTGTTTATTTATTTATTTATTTTCAAAACTGCCTGTGTATACTATATGGCACTGGTGTGTGGGTGCTAGATGAGACCAAAGAGAGCCTCAGATCCACTGGTGCTGGAGAGACAGGCCTGCCAAGACATGCTGAGCTGATAAGGGTCCGGGAACACAGAGCTCAGGTCCTTTGAAAGAGAAGCAAAAGCCCTTTTACCCCACCCCCACCCCCACCCCCCACCCCCCTCCCACCCAGAGCTGGCTCTCCGAACTTTTCTATTCGCTATTAAAAATAAAACCAAAACCGCTACTGGTGGCACAGGCCTGTAATCACAAACTACTTGGAAGGTTCAAGTAAGAAGATTATAAATTCAAAATCCAAATGAGTTCAAGGCCCATCTGCATAACTTAGGGAGGCGGTGTCTCAAAATAACACAAGACAGTTAAACAACCAAACAAGACCACGACCTAGGGATGGAGCTCAGTGACGGAGGGTCTGCCTGGCGTGCATGAGACTCTATCTTTAACTCCCGAACCACTAAATAAACAGTCAAATCAATAGGTTTCGCTTACGAAATTAATGCCTTCTTCTATGAGAATTGTTTGAAACTTTCCACAGGCTCAGACCACACCAGCTCCAAGCATCTATCAGCATTCTTGGCAAGTCTGCACGGTTGGGGATGCTTTTGTCTGACTGTCCCTGGATAGCCTTTCCTTCGGTAGGGATTATCTGCAGTTTCACGGTCGTCAGCATCGTTGTTTTGCTGCATAGCCTCACCATACACTTTCTACCCTTTCAGGGTGGTGAGGTAAGACGCGGGGTGAGCGTGCAGGAGGTTGTGCTTACCAGGGACCTCTTTACTTGGTGCTCTAGCTTAGACGCAGCACTCCGGTTTTAATAGGCTGACTGTCATGTGACTCACAGGGTGCTAGGAAACAAAGGTAAATGGCACATTCACAACGTGCGGCCCCCAAATTCAAGACCACGCTGACCTTTAACCCAAAGCACCCAGCTCTCAAGTAGAAATCTAGGTATTTGAGTATCTGCAATTGCGATTAGCATGTTGTGAATCAAACTTACTTCCACGTATAAATTTTAGCATTAAACGTGTACCCTCAACAACTATTTGTGTCTCGTCAGTAGGCTTCCTTCCTCTTGTTTGTAAAGTCAGTATCAAGGATGTATACTATTTTACAAATATCACACACACACACACACACACACACACAGATATATATATATATATAGTCAATCAAGATAATAATTAATGCTGAGAAATTATTGATTCCTCCATCACAATGTTTCACAACATTTGCCACTCTCTTCAACCCTAAGGCCTAAGGGGCCTTTTGGAGACATTTTTGTAACTTTCACTTCCATATGGAATTTGAATATATTCTCTCTGTGTTTGCATGTAACCTGTACTGTATGCATTTTATACATAAAATATATAAATGTAAGCTTTCAATGACTAAATAGATATTTTAAATGAAATTCAATTTAAAAATTTAAAACCTATTAATGTTTAACTTAGGCTTATAGCTACTTACTGAAAAAACATTAAAGGAACTTGTTTTTACTTTACATAAATTGCAATATATCAAATTTCGTATGTAAATCAATTTACATGAGTGCATATGTGATGTAATCAAATCTTAAAAATAACATTCAAAGTGCTATATTTCCAGGAAAAAAAAATTGAAAGTTAGATTAATTTTTTTTAATACTTAATTAATTTAACATTTAAATTTTGCTTAACATAAGAAAATAACCTGGGCCAGTGAAGTGCCTCAGTGGGTAAAGTTGCTTGCCACCAAGCCCGCCGACCTGATTTGCCCGCCGACCTGATTCTGACTCAAGCAAATGTTCTTTGACCTCCACACATGGGCTGTGGCACAAAGCCACACAGATAATGCATACATATACACATACATTCATACATACATACATACACATGCATTTGCACACATAAATAAATGCATTTTTTTGCAAAAATTAGGAAATATAAACCGACTATGAGATAATTATACAGATATTGTCAGTCTTTTTGTTTCAAATAATTATCGACTGAGTAACCTTCAGAAAATTAAGTACTAAGACACTTAATACAGTCTTAGCCCCATGATCTATTCGCTTCTGTCTGCTGTACGTGCTCTTCCAAGGTAACTGCAACTGTTCCAGTAATTCCTGCTATTGACTATACACTTTTAAAATGACCACTCAATATATTCAACTCCGCTCACTCTTGTATTGTTAACTGGATACTTGTAAGAGCCCAAACTCAGCACTTCTTCACACTCCCCATACATCTGCCGTCTTCACTGAGAAGGTGACATAATCCATAACCCATTTCACCTAGAAACGTGGTGAATATTTTGTTCCCTCTTTTTTTTTTGCATTGTGCATGCTACTTCCTCGGCCTGCAACACCTCACCAATTGTACAAGGCTTAGGTTTTAGCTGGTAAATGCTTTTACACCTTACTCATCTTTTCTATCTATATGGCCACTGTCCTCATCTCCCACCTGGTGGGTTGGCATTTGTGCACCCTCTGACGTCACATTTTGCTCCTCTTTTCACACTAGTGGCAAAATTCTCTTTCTAAATATTAGATATAGCTGTGACACATCTTTGCTTTTATTAAATCCCTCTCGGGAGAGTGAGATAGTTAAGAGAGAAAAGGTTCCTATTGGCAAGCCTAACATGAATTCAACCCTCGGACCCCACATGGTGGAAGGAGAGACCCAAATCCCTCAAGCTGTCCTCTGAGCTCCATTTGCCTGTGGTGGCACTTGCGACTCCTATACACATATGCAACATAAATAAATCCTTTCTGTCCACACGATAAAGACTTACCCCAAGTTCTTCTAAACTGCTATTCTTATTTCCACAACAGAAAACTGCTAGTTCACTAACAAACAATGGCCTCCTTTATCCTGATTGTGCTTTGTCATTCCTTTTTCTATTTCTTTGTATTTCCACCCCCTCAGGCTTCTTGCCCTCCCCATTTCCTTGTCTAAGCACCCACCTAGGTTGGAAAGTGAACAGCAGATCTCTCCGGATCTGCAGAAACCCACCCCCCATCACATTGTTTCCATGTGAGATGTTCTCACCTGAGGTCTATTGTTTGCAACCCCCCTTTACTAGAAGATGGCTTATTGTTCTGTAAACAGATTTCCCTGGGTTGTTAGTTCCTTTTCTGTGTTTGATAGAGTACGTGAACTTAGCAGCATTCTTCAACATTAGAAATAACAACCTAAAGCTTCCCTTTTCATGGGAAAAAAGAACCCTCATTCCTTCATACATGGACAACGAATGGATGCTATTAAGAACACTGAAGGTCTAGTGAACCAGCACTGATTGCATAGTCTTGGGTTTGTAAAGAGATATTCAGAAATGAAATAAAATTCATCAAAGCTTGGGAAAGATCACCAGTCTAGTCTCACTTATCTATTGCACATCTGCCCGGCCATATTATCTCGCTGCTCAAGCATCGTTTTTGCATTTCAATGTGGCATTCTATCAGATTAATGCCCGAGATATTCCAGCTGCACTGCAAGAGAGTGAGTGGACATACAGGATATTATGCGTGGCTTGTATCATTGACACTGAGCAAAGGAAATGTGATTAGCACCAAATTGCATCTGACAGGGGAATCAGAAACCTGTCAAACACGATGACATGGATCCAGTGTCTAGGAGGCAAAGGGGGGATAGGGGAGCAGGGGAGCCTGGCATGGAGACAGCAATAAAACACTGGAGCAGTGATAAATTAATTCATTTACTTATGAAAAATTAGAGGCTTCCACGCACAGCTCTCATTTATAATCTTGTCAATCTGGCTGAGTAAATAAAAAGGCTCTGTGATATTAGTGGAAAACACAAGCAAGAGAAAAGAGAGGCGGAAGCCGGATGGCTGGACTTGCTTTTAATCACATACACTAATCTGGTGTGCAGTGCAACGGCCTGGGGAAGAATTTTCGTACGTGGATATAGGACGCTTATACCATTTTTCACTTATGAACCTCGTCCTGGTTTGTTTACAGCTGTAAAACCTCAGGACATGGGCCCACCATGATGTTCCCAGCTTTGAGGTGTTCAGGGTATTTAAACAAAGAGGCTTATCGGTATGGCCTCCATGCTTTCCTTTTGGAAGTCTCTGAGAAGGAAAGCACAAAAGCCTGTCTGGTTTCTTCTGATACCAAGTGGTTACAGACAGGTACTACAGCCCAGCTCTGAGAAAAGGGAGCTGGAAGTGTCCAGGTGGCTCACAAAGGAAGAAGGGCGAGCCTAAACCTTTTGTTTTGTCCTGGTCTAAACTGAAGAGGGCGCTAGACCTGCTGCTCTTTCAGGTACATCCAAGAAGAGCTTTCTTACTCCATGCTGATGTAAGAAAACCCTCTTCTCTCTTTCCCCATATGAGGATTAAAGGAACAGGGGTAATACAAGGAATACAGTCGGCAGGAGCAATTTTGCGTTCATCTAAATGGAAGATCTAAAAGGATAAATGACCCCTGAAGAAGCCTAAAAGACACTCGGAGCTTTTGGGTTTAAATAGTCAGGAAAATTTTTCTCTAAAATATTTTTAAAAGATGCTTTATTTCGGTGTGTCTCTGTGTGTGTGCATTTGTGTGGATGTATGTACGCACGCATTTGCAGGTGTCCACAACGACCAGAAGAGGGTGCTGGGTTCCTCGGATTCGGCCTTACAACATTTTGTGAGCCATCAACACGTGCGCCCCTGAGACCTGAGCGCCAGTGCTCTAAACCACGGATGCAGCCCTCCAGCCCCTCAGGATTATGTAGCTTTGCACTGTACTGGGATTAAACCTATGGCCTCAGGCATGTAAGGTGTACCAATGAGCTATTGCCTCAGGCTTAAAACAAAACAAAACAAAAACTGTTGCCGTGTATGAAGCATTAAATTTTTTTCAAACACTGTTTATATTTATATATACGTATATATGAAAAAATGTATGCATATATATATAATTTCTGAAAACAAGATTTAATGAGACATTTTTTTCGGGAGAAAGATAGTTATTTTGGATAAAAATGCTGTATTTTTAAAGTGCAAAGTTATACTGCTTTTATCAACAATCCCAAACTGGCTCTGTCTCAGGCATGTCCCTGTGGCACTTCTACACAGCTGACTACTTGCCAGCATTAGAAAAGCGCTAACTATGAACATGGCCAAAAAAGGCCAATGTCAGGAAATAGCACGCCGAGAGAAAGAAGCCTCGCCTCAGTACACACTGCGTTACTTCAGTTATATGAAGTTCAAAGCCAGGGGAGGACAGTCCATGGCAGAGAGC
Organism: Meriones unguiculatus; assembly: GCF_030254825.1. Classification (NCBI taxonomy): domain Eukaryota; kingdom Metazoa; phylum Chordata; class Mammalia; order Rodentia; family Muridae; genus Meriones; species Meriones unguiculatus. Next base: position 49,627,432 of record NC_083362.1, on the reverse strand, counting down.
TCTGAGAAGCGTGGCTGCTGCCTGCCCTTTGAGGGTGACTGGGGCAATGATCTTCTGAGGCAGTGGCGATTCTTCTTGTCTCTATATGACTCAGCACGCTACAGACATGTACATTTGTCAAACTCTTCAAATGAGTCCCTTAAGACTTTTCATATTGTATAGTATGTAAATTTTACTCTAGAAAAACCCATAAACAATACAGAACTCCACGAAATGTTAGGCACACGCAGGCTGAATTGTTTCTGGGTGATATGTAGTGATGGCTTCAAATACTTGGAAATGCGTTAAAAAATAAGAGATTAAATTCAGTGACAGGAATACATGAATAGATAAGTGATGAATAAAATAGAGTGATGTGTTAAGTCCGATGCCTGGGCAATAAAGAAAGGAGATTTCACAGAATAATTATTACAGCTTCACGGTATATTTGAAAAGTTTTCACAGTAAAATTAAAATGAGGACACTTCTGCATGCAGCCGGAGCCTAAGAAGGCTGTGGATGGCTCCCAAGAACCAGAGAAGCAGGAAGAAAACACAGGGATGTAGAGCAACTATTGAACATTTGGTGCTGAAGCAGAACACACAAACACACAATGCCCTGTCAGCAGGAAACAAGTAACTGAATCTGGAACACAGGAAAATCACCATGTCCTTCAGAACAGACAAGTGCTACATCCACCACTAAGTATCTACATTATCTTTCCATGTGTGTGACTTTTACCTCAGCAAAAAACAAAGTAAAAGAGAGAAAAATCTATTCAGATTAAAAAAAAAAAGCCTAGAAGAAAATGCCTCCCTTAGGAAAGAGCTTGATTGAGCATTATAGTGTCTAATAAACAAATTGACTGCTTGCCATGTATAAATTCCAACAGATTTCACCTTTTATTAGGAAGTTCCTCAGAGAAAGAACGTCAAAGGACATGCTTTTCATTTTACTCCATTATTTAGTTCTTTATCCCTTCTTAGCCTCTCCTGATTTTAGGGAAGTCCTCCCCATGCCAAAATGTTCATCAAATTTTAATAAAACAAAACAAAACAGCCCCTCCAAAAAAAACATAAACAAAACAACAACAAAACAGGCTATATGGTACTACATGCTTTTCCTAATTCTACCAACTTCATTTTAATTTCTTTAGCCAGCAAGGCAAAAACTTGTAAACTAATCTATGGGAAAAGCTTTCATTATTCACACTGCAAATCCTAATATTTAATTGGATTAAGAGGATGAAAATATAATCACTGTCAGGACCGCTATGGCCAGAGTTCACCAATAAGGAGACCAATACCTTGTATCAGCCAGCCTGAAGAAATCACTGTAACCATCATCCCCAGTGGGTTTCCAGATCCTCAAACAATTAGCTTCTATTTGAACAAGTGAAATGCCCTGGCTGGAACTTAAAGACCTGTAATTGGCTACATTCTTGGTTGTGTGCCCTTCTGAAAGATATCAGAAACAAAAACTGTAAGCCTGTGGTGCTCCATTCTAACATCACCAAGAAATGGCCTCTGCAGCAGCTCCTGCCTCCAGGCTCCTGCCCTGTTTGAGTTCCTGTCCTGACTTCCTCCGATGATGAACACTGATATGGAAGTGCAAGGCAAATAAACCCTTTCCTCTCTAAGTTGCCTCTGGTCATAGTGATTTATCATAGCAATAGTAACCCCTAGCCAAGATAACATGATAAAAGTAGAGGCAATAGTGACATTATCATAACTTCTAACTATATGTTAAAAAGGTTTATTAATGTCAATGGTCTAAAATTATAAATGAGAACATGTAATATGCTCACACATTAAGAGAACTCTATGAACAAATGGATAATTTAGTTGTAATTACAATCTCTCCACATGAAATCTTATTGGAAAAACATTTACAATTTAGATGGTGAAAATATTTCCTAATTTAGCTTTTAAAATTATTTTCTCTAGATTATTTATCACACAAAATGCAATTATGCAAACATAAAAATCACATAAAATAGAATTATATACATGTGAAAAATAATGTGATTTTTAATAAATCTCCAATTTATTTTATATGTAATATGCTACCATAGAAACAGAGTTGCTCTTACTTTTAGTCATCCCTAAGTTAACCAAGGAAATTTTGAATATTTACATGTTTCCATATAACCTTTTTATTATTCTATAAATGTACCACAACCTCTCCTAAGTATAAACAGAATTTAGTAAGGGGTGACTGTAAAGATGATCTAGAAAGTTCCATCTAATCATTTGTCTCTTATGTAATTTTTTTTTTTTTTTTGAGATGGAGACACACATCTCTGGCTGACTTCCCACCTGCTGGAGAGTAAGCCCAAGGTTTCCTGCATACCAGGCAAGCACTGTCCCAACTGAGCAGCACCCCAGTCTTATCGTATGTTTCTAACAGAAGTGACATGGCCAGGCAAGTAACGATTTCTGTCTCACAAGACTGATGAAGTACTCTTACATCTGTAAGAGTTCTCCATATGGGTAGTGAAAGTATGTAAGCATGACCCAAATTTTTACCTTAGAAAACAGTCAACTGTCGTTGCTTCTCCAGTTATTCTAACAGCTTGTTTCCCAAAGCCAATCGTGATCACACAGCATTTCAAAGCCCTCTGCCATCCCCTTCCTGAGTGATCTGAAAGTATGAGGAGGGCAGAGACTGGACTTTTAACCAACCATGCAGTCCCATCAAGGACACTTAGGGGCCCAGCACTCAACCTTGCAACAATCAAATTCATGGCCACAAACCACAAATGAATTTTTAATTATTCCATATTTGATTTTTACAATGCTTTGAGACAAGCAATTACGAAAGGCACTTTATTTGTCTGATGTCATTAATATGCATCAGTGAGAATGAAACCACTGAAAAACCTAGTGAATATGGAATCATGAGTACTAATTAAAGACTTTCCAAAACTCTCTGAAAACGAAGTCTTATGGAAACCTCAGAGCAGTTTCAAACATGTGATTCATAGAAAATTAAGTTCATACAAGGAGACTTTTGTTTACTGATAACTTTTTCCATGCCAGAAACCACGTTTTATTTAATTCATATTTTAGTCATAATTTCCCCCTATATAATTCTGGAAATATTACATATTTTAGTGTACATTTTAAGTCTACACTAAAATGTACATGAAATTACATTAGATAACAAAAGATTATTCAAATAACCATAATCTAAAAATGTCTTTAAATGATGCATAACAAAGTTCAGAGCCATAATTATCACCAAAGGAATAATAAAAATGAACCCTAAATTTAAAGTGAAATAGTTTCATATGGGAGAAAGAAGTTTTTCCAGAGAAGGAAAGTTTTCAAAATTAAAATTAATTTTATTAATTATATCATTTACAGAGTATATCATGAAAAGAGAGTATTATAACTTAACTTGGAAATAAAAATGGCCGAGACAAGGGAGCCCAAAGAGTATATGCTTGCATATGAGTATTTAAATGGAATTAGCAGAAAATGTTTTCTACTTCCATTAACCCAGTGTTTTCCAGATGTGGGTGTTTCCCCTGGCTTTGCCCTGAGAAATACACACCATCAGCAGAACAATTCACACAGTACCTAGCCCTCTCCATCCCTTCCACGACCCTACCATGGTGAGAAGTGGCATTCTCTAGGTGTTTCTCTCCCTGTCTGTCCTGGCTGTGTATCCTTGCTCTTCCTGGTAAAATGCAGCCCCATCCGATTGTTGCACTGGCTTTCAGCTCTCCCTAGCCTTGAGCTCAAGCTACAGCTTCGAGGCAGTCAATGCCCATCAATGCCATTTCCTCCAGGTGGCACAGTTGGCCCCTACCCCTGGGTACCTGTCAGGACAATCCTCAACCCTGCCTCAGGCTCTTTCTCCCTATTGTCTGCCCCTTCCACCTTACTTGGTTTCTTGCCCTTTTTCTGCCCATCTGTTTCTGAGCCTGGCAGAACTGGGTCATGTTTCTAGATCTCCAGGCTGCATTCATTGGGGGGGGGGGGACTTCTAAAGAAGATGTTTATGGCTTTTCAGCCATTCCTACATGATAAACAACCGCTGTTCATTTTGCAAGGGGAGGGGGGCATTTATTATTTTTCGTTTCCACCTTTCTACTCAGACAGTCCAATTTCTAATGTCATTTTGTTTCTTTTTTCCCCTTCCATTCTTGCATTCCCATTTTGTCTGTCCAATTAAATAAAAGAAGCAGTTGAAGTATTCAGCTAAACTTGAGAAAATGCTTCTTACTTTCTAATAATCACCACAAACAAAAGTTAGGACCCTTTGTCACTGTGTGCAGGCATAAAAGCAAACGGGGGGCTGGAAGACCCAAACTACTTTGGGTTCATGGAGATTCCGTGTCTTGATATTTTTTTCATGGTATTTTTATGCCAAATTATATACCAAAGAGTTTTGTTCAATAAATGTGCCTAAGTCTGGATGATTTATGCTCTAAAAACTTGTAGGTATTAAGAAAATGAGACACATAAGTTGAATGCAATTGTATTTCCAACTGATTTTAAGAATGATTACTAGCAATTATTATTAATGATTATTGCTCAATGTCTCGTTGTGTTTTCCGCAGTGTTCTTGGCTACCTCAGTAGATAGTCTGGAAGCCAAATAGCCATAGTTCTGAGCACTTGTAAATGCCTTATTTCATAATCTTCTCTTGAGTGAGCCCAAATATTCTTCTAGAGTTTCTAGCCACAAATAACATAAAGTACCTTGGTGTGACTCTAACAAAGCATGCCAAAGAGATAGAAGAGAGATTATGCTCATGGGTCGGTAGGATAATCAGATGGCCAGAGTGACCATCAGAAGAAGAAAGACAACCTTAAGGCAATATGGCTGGAATTCAAGCCCTGGGTTATCAGCAAGTTATACTGCAGAAAATACGTGCATTTGAGGGATACAGCGGAAGAGTTCTGCAGAAGACTGCGGACTTTGTCCTTGGAGAATCTTGGAGGAGCTGTGATGGATAATATTATTCTCCACTTGATTGACAATTACCCAGGAGGTTAACAAAGCCCACATCCTTGGGTCAGTTGGAGCTCTAGATAGTCTTGACCACAACAGGATGATTACTGGGAAGTAGTGAAAGGAAAGAAATGGGGCCCCTTTGGAGAAGGTAAGTTGCTGTGAGGGATGTCTTTGGGAGGCTTTAATTTATCCTAGCCCCTTCCTGTATGCCCCTTCCTCCCTTCTTCCCGACTGCCCTGGTTAGAGCTGCCATGCTCAATCAGGTTATCACCATGACGTCTGAACTTTCTGTAACCAGGTTCAATGTAAATACTACCTCCTTTAAGTTGTTCTCTTGCTAACAAATATAGGAACTATCATAAAAACTGTCAGTGATGTATGACTGTCAAGCATAGGATTTGGGGAGGGATGAGGTAAAGCCTCTCCTGTGAACACAATATTAAGTGCAATGTTGCATCTTTAGAAATCATTATTTTGAGAAAGTTAAACATTTGAAAAATTCATTTTATAAACATATGATGCTCATTTTACCTGTCAGCTAAATTACCATCAGTGGGCTGAATTCATTTCCATGATAAATGATAATAGCCCCTTTGAAAGTCATCACTCTAATGCTTCCAAACACCCATTTGTTATGGTTAGTATTCAGATTAGCCAGGTGAGCTGGTGGGATCCTGATAAATACAAAAAGAGGCCTGGAATAAAACAGGCTCTAAAATAATGTTAGAAACAGAAAAAAACTCAAACACACCTTACCAATCTTGTGTGTGTTAGCTTTTTCTAGAAGAAATATTTAAACTTTCCTCCCTTGGCTGCTCATTAATTTGATGGACTTGCCACTATCCAATAGCCAAGACACCTCAGACATCTTACAAGGTCAAGTTTTAATTGTTCTACATGTGTATCTCTCTTAAAACAGCTTCTCTTATAATGCACTTTAGAATTTGGTGAGACGATTGCTAAAGTATATGCTTATGATAGAAAATACCTTCTTGCACTACAAAGTCACTATGAAATCAAGACAGAAACACGCATGACTTATGAATATTTAATACAATGACAAATTCAAATTTAAAGTCAGTTTATCTTGTCAGTCTCTTTTAAGGAATTTTTAATTGACACAAAACGAATGCATATTTATAAGGTTCCCAATCTGTTTCGATATGTGTACGTATTCTGTGACGTTCTTCACGGTTGTCCTTCCTCTGCAACGAGAAGATTAAAAGTCTTTCCTTGCAGCTTTTATGAACTGTACATGGTTACCACGTGACGCCCCTCTGTGCAGTGGCACACTGGACCAGTGTCTTCCTTCAGACTGGAACTTAGCGACTGCAGAGCAACCTTCCCTCTCGGTCACCACTCCCCTCTGTTCTCCTCAGCCCCTGGTAACCACTATCCTATTCTCAACTTCTATAGAAACAGCTCTTTAAACTTTCCAGTGTGGGGCAAAGTCATGATACTCTGTCTAGAAAAGCGCAGAAGTATCTTGGCCATTTTACTTAACACATGACTCTAGTTGCATCCATGCTGTCCACAATGGTAAGATTTTTTTTTTTTGTCCTTTGAGAGTGAGTGATTTTCCACTGTATAGCTGCACCACAGTTTCTTTACTTATTCATTTGTTGATGGCCCTTGAAGTTGTTCCCAATTTATTGCCAGTAAGACCAGTGCTGCAATGAACATGGAAGGGAAGGCATATTTTTAACATAGTGATTTCAGTTTCTTCGGATAAACACCCAATAGTATGATTATTGAATCAGATGGTAGTTCTATTTTTGAGGCAAGAGCATATTTTCAAAATGGCTTTTAAAGTCAGTTAGTCTTTTGAAGCATTATAAGGAAGATCCAAAAAAAATATGAAAAAGTGATTAAAAGCTTCAATAATTTGACCATAAAATATGTAAACCAATAACTGGTATCACTTCTATGTCTATGCTGCTTTTATTGCTTCAAATATTGTGTACATACAGATTTAAGATGGCAATTAACTATACTTGATATATTGACTATTTTGGTTTTGATTTTTTTTCTCCAATTTTGTTGCATGTATAAACATATAAAAACTGTATAAATTTAGAGCCTGGGGAGATAGCTCGGTAAGTAAAGTGTCTGCTGAAAAACAAGAAGATATAGGTTAGGGTCCCAAGACCTATATAACAATTAAACCCTGTCATACACACTTGTAATGGAAATACTGGAGAAGCAGAGGCAGGAGGATCCCTGGCTCTCATTCACCAGTTAGTCTCACTGAACTCCCGGTTCACCAAGAAAATACTGTGCAGAAATAAAGGAAAACATCCAAAATCAACCTACACACACACACACACACACACACACACACACCTCAGTCACACAAAGACTGTACACGTTTGGGGTATATAATATGTTTGGTCTAGGTATAAATGTGAAATGGTTATCACTGTCAAACTAATGGATTCATCTGAGTAGAGTTAAACTTGTAATTCTCTCGTTTTGTCTCTTCGGGTAGATTACTGGTATGTTCTGAGATTCCCTGTTATGAGCTTCTTCTGTTGGATTTGGCAAACATCCCTTATATCCCACAATACATTTGCCAGGAGTTGAGCTGCTTTCTCAGCGGGTCATGAAAAAGTACAGAGTATGATGGCAAACAGAGTGCAGGGTTCTCAGCCTGGAGCAAATCTTGGTCAGAAGTTTCCCTGATGAGATGGAAAACTATTTGGAAATTCAACCAAGAAGTAGAAAGTATTCTTCAGTTTTGAGAAATGAACTGATGAGCTTTTGATTCTCAAAATGACGGATGGACTAAAACCTACCAGCACTCTTATGGGGTTCCGTCCACTGCTGATTTCCGTAGTTCCTTTTAGGTAGGTAAAAATCACTGCTGCAGTGTACCTGGCCCAGGCCGGGATCTTCACAAATGGGATGAAAATGGATTGTTTGGGCTTTCTGCTTAACATGGAATCACTTGAGGGTCTACTCCCTGCATTTCTACAGAGAGCTGAAAAGTCGTGTCCCATACCTTCTCGTTTATTCTTTGAGTCATGGGCATGTAGAAGCCTGATGATTAAATGCTTGTAAACAGAAATAAACAACAAAACATGAATGCAAATATTCCATAAAACAAAGAGAAGACCTAAGCACAGTGTAGTATTGCTATTAAAATTGTTGACAAACTATTAGTTCTATATTCCTTTTGGGAACCTCTTTCTTAATTGAAAAAATATTTTATTCATGGACTCAGAAAACATTAATATGCCTCTTGGGAGATAAACATCTTAGGGACATTCTGATTCATCATAGTATTTTGTATTTTATTTTTCAAAATTTCCTGCTGATATTTAATTGCAATTTTTCTATCCAGACTGCCATTCCCTTACCTAACAAGTACACAGTTAAAATTACAGAATTTTTCTTTTTGATATCCTGTAAGTTTTGATTCCTAAACTTTCTTCTCTAGATGATTTTTCTCTATTCCTCTCTAGAAAAATATCTGTTCTAAAATAAAACAGAATAGGAATCACCAAGATGTAGTTTTAAAAATGGTTTTAAAATAGTTAATATGTGTATTGTATTTATGAACAAAATAAGGATTCTCAGTGTATTTTCTAAGTTACAAACAATAAGCATTCAACCCTTCACAAGCTTGCTTCTCTTTACCATATCTCACCACGACCATTGTCCAATCACTTTCTTTTCGTCAAAGGCCACTGTTAAAACATTTTTCATCTAGTTTCCATTCACTCTCTCTGTCAAAGCCTCATTGATCTGATTCTTTTAGTTTACAATATTCCTGCCCCATACTGTCCAGTCATTTACCCTGCTTTAAGCTCAGTCGCTCTACCTCATTCCCACCCAAAGGGAGAGCATAGCAGATCAGATAGCTCTCTCCTCTCTGGAACGTCACTGATGTCATCCGTCCATTCTATTTTAAACACCTTCCCTTCTGTTACCCAGGGGGAAAAATATTTTAAAGATTCTAGATGTCTGGAAATCTGTTAGTTTTTGCTAGCACGAGAAGCATTTAACAGGGGAAAGGCTTATTTTGGCTCACAGTTTGGGGGGGATCAGTTCATCCTTGCGGAGTTTGTGATGAAGCACAGAAGCTTACACCAGAGTGCAAGAGCTAGAGGAAATTGTAGCTGGATTTTGCTACTGTGTGGGTTCTCCTTTTTTCTACTTTCCATCCCACTGGTTTCATCCCCTATAACTAGATAGGAGAGAAAGAAGGATCAAGAGGAGAGTGAGATCTTTGAATATAATTTCTTCCTTCCTGTTCTTTGAGCACCACTGCTTACAAACTGCACCCAACCTCCCTAAACAACAAACAACCACCAACTCCAGTTCTCGGGCCCTCGCGTTTACATACCCTCTGAAAAGTTCCCGGATTTCAAAATGTCACACAATCTCAGAAACTATCTGCAGTTGGCAAAACCACGCCTCTGCCAGAGCACAAGGCAAATCATAGTCAGCTGCTGCAGACAATAGGAAGCAGACTCATATCCCCACACCAGGGATTAAAATGAAGACATATTTTTGTAATATTCCTGTGGAGTTTTTCCGTTTATTTGTTTGTTTTTCTGTTTGTTTGTTTTTGTTTTTGTTTTACAGAAACCAAAATTCCAGAATTGTCACTGCGGAGAGAATGACTGAGCAAACTTTTACTCCTTCTGCTCATCTGGGTTCACAGATTTTGGATGGTACTGCCGCAGGGGTAGAAAACCATATAGTTACATCTCTGTGGAATGCCATATGAGACACACCTAGAGGAACACCTGGGTACTTTCAGGTCAGTCAAGTTGACAGGCAATAACAGCCATCACAAGAGGAGAAGGAAATACTATATTATGATACATTCATACTCCAGAATACTGTACAGCAAAAGTGATGATCCAAAAAGCAAAATCACACATATCCCTATGGCTATGCATCATAGTAAAGACATCTTTATAAATAATAAAGGTGTCTTTATAAAATTTTCTCTCTGTTCGTTCTACATTGAAACTATGCCATACATTTTCAGCTTTAACGGCACATCCAAACTCCTTTCCTAATTTATTTTATTTTATTTTTGACAGATTTTTGCTATGTAGCTTTGGCTGTCCTGGAACTTGCTCTGTAGACCAGGCTGCCCAGGAATTCAGATACTGATTTGCCTCTGCCCTCGAGTTCTGGGATTAATGAGTGTACCACCACTGCCCAGCCACTTTCCCAATTTATAATCATGACATAAATGTATAAGAGTGTTCGTCCTTGGTTTTTAAGTAATTGCAGAAGCTTTAAACATTCCAGCAGATGGTAGCAGTAAATTCTCTTTCATTTTTATTTAGTCACATGCAACAGAATGCAGTTATCCTGAAAGACACAGTGATGAGGTGAATGCAACTGATGTATCCTCTCTGGATGCTAGCTGGATGCGTCCAACCAGGTCACATGGTCTTACTAGGCTCTATTAGTTATTGATCTTATTATGGTTTACTCAAGTCAAATACAGTATCTTCACAGAAATCTCTTGTACAGTAAACATACAGGACAGGACAACAGTCATCTGTGCCCTGCTGGTAATTAATAATGGACAGCTAGACCTCTAAATTCATTTGATGGGCAAGGACGGCAGTAAGACTAACAAAGTTTAAGCTACAATATAACATTTTTCTGTTTTAACCCTTTGTTACCTTACCTAGACTCAGCTTGTTTCACATTTCTTCGACTTTTATTGTTTGTAGATGATTATACAAAGCTAAAGTAACTTGTTTTAGTAAATAAAAAAAGGTTTTCAGTGATTTTCCCACAATGTAAAACTTCAGGTGCCCTTCAATGAAACTATTATTCTCTTGGTAGACAAGGTTAAATATACTGCAAATATTTTATTACCCTGGAAGTCTGGTGTGGAAGAACAGTAGCCACAGAACTGATTCACTCAGTTTCTGTTCAATTCAGTTCAATTTCTTCTACTTGATTCTGATATAAACTTGGAAAACTCACTTACCTGGAATTCAATTTCATTTTTCAAGTATGAAAATTATACTTACGTCAATTTAAATTTCCTTTTACCTCAAAATTTTTACGATTCAATTATTAAGAAGTCTTAACATACATTCATCCATCTGAATTTCTTCAGAAATTATTATATCCTTAAATTAAAAGCTCAGAAAAAGAGAGTCACCTGTTTTACTTGTCTGGAAAAAAAATTATTACCAAGGGATTAAGAAGATTTCTTAGATCGTTATAATGGACAGGCTACTAACAGCAATTTTCTGAGCCCAATAAGGGTCAAAAATGGAAGAAAAATGTTTAAAATTATTTAAGGAGAAAAGTGTGGGAAATAACGTCAACACAGCCTCACCATCTCAATAAAAGCCTTAATCCTTTGACCAGACACTGAGTGAAGTTGAATACTATGAAAATGAAGCTTGGCTAGTCCCAAATTATCTCTCATTTTATGACCAAGAGCGACAAAATAAAATTCTCTGAAAGAAAAATTCTTCTGCATTAGTAGCAGGAATTTAGAGAAATTAACTGCCCTGGGAATTATTTCCAGGGACATTTTACAACATAATGTGATTTACGTTCAAATGAAAATGCGAAAGTTGCAGGTATACCTAATCGAAGCTTCTGAAGACAAAAACCTATGAGAGTGGTCCTGTGGATTCAGATGACCTCTTCCACAGATACTCTCTTTTAAAAAGTTATTAAAAAGCTTAGATACTTCCACTTTTTTAAAAGTAGCATCTTTGCTTCTTCATTTTAGCCTATAATATCAGACATTTTCCAGGGTAACACCCTAGCATCCCAATTCAAATGATTTAGCTAACCAAGCCAATTAAAGATGCAATGTAAAATGTTTTACATAAAATAAACACTGGAGAAAACACTATTGGGTAACCACACCACAAAGTAAGGCTCCTCCATGGTGAAAGGTAAATTAAAAAGGACAAAACACTGAATTCACGCCTTTTACAAATACTAGCCAGGCAGCTAATACAACTGCCAAACTGTGCTTATTAAACAGAACAATGGTTTCTAAACTACCAGCATTAAGCAAGGGCACCGAAATTATAGCCTAGACACCACACCGGGCAAAAGGAATGATGATAATAACAATCAAAATACCATGTATTTTCTGGTTAACAAGGTCAGCTTCCCATATAAACAATTGGCATGGGAGAAGTTCTTCTTACATTTGTCCACGTATTTATACACACACGCACACATACTCACACACATGCACACAGAGAATCACAGGAAAAAAACCAGACATAGGGGTTCTGTCGTTTTTTCAATTCAAATGTGAAGACAGGGCATGAAAAGTCTGAGTCTAAATTAATGGAGTCAATGGGACTCCAACTCCAGAACCATATACTGTAAAGAAAGGAACAAGGCTCTTTCACCCTTTTCTGTTCTGATGAATTCTGTAGACACTGAAGCAACACACTATCCCCAAATAGTACATGGGAGGTTTAGTCAGAATGCACTTAGCCAGTTCCCCAGTCCAGGTGAGGAGTGAATGTGCTACCCAGGGCCACTGCAATGAGGACTCCTCCAGCTTTCAGAGCCGCAAGGCTGTCCCACCTTCTCCATCTTGTCTGACCTTCCTCTGGAATGTCCTAGGCCCACATATGCCACCCTCTTGCCTTCTCCCACCACTGACTGAAATGCCTTTCATTTCCTGTCATGTTTAAAGCTGTTAAAAATTGTTGGGTGGCTGCCACTACCCCTCAAGGGCCCGGCTATTTTTTTTTCTATTAGTTCATTGAAGTGGTGTTCTAACTCCATTCATTTCCTGTACACTGAAGAAAGAAGGCCCCCTAGAAAAGCTAATTTCAGCACCTACTCCCCTCCCATTCAGTGTGCTCCCTGACTGTGTAGGGACAGGCAGCCTGTCACCTCTGGCAGAGTTTAGCTGCCTCTGCAAATCTGAGGAAGCACTCTTCAGAAACCCTTCCAGAGGGTAACACTTCTTCCCAAAGGATTAGCATAACTTCATGACATTTTAAAAATAGTTACACACAATAAACCGTGTTTATATCTAGGTATTTGAATATTTTACCTTTAAATGTTGAAGACTTTTTTTTTTAATAGAAATCTTAGGATTAACCATGAAGTACATGTCAACTTCCTGAGCCTGGGAAGGGAGATCTTGTTACACAGGCAACGGTAGTAGGGTCCTGTGAGGGACAGTGGGAAGCCTACTGTTCTGTTCCTTTCTCTTATCCTAGCATGGTCCCATCAGGCCTCAGGACCATCCGGAATATCCACTCTTCAAAAATTGTTGCTGCTAGAAACATCACACGTGTCACCTCCTGGGATAGCTCGGGCTCCCATCCTCACATTTACCTCCCACCGCCACTTGGCTAACTTGGGGGAAGAAGAAGAGTTCAAGTTCTGTTATACACCGAGGTTTCTTGATACCGTCTCTACTAATCTTCACACAATGATGAAGCCATTCAGGGCTTACACGATCTTTCTAAGAGACACAGGGAAAATGGGAAGCCAGGATTCCATGCCGAGTTTCTTATTAAAAAGCCCATGCGCCGCTCACTGTGCTGTACTGCCTCTGTAGTCTTCATGCAAAATATACAGGCTGCAGATTCCATCCATGGTGGTTCAGTCACACACATGCACACACATGCACACACACAAGCTTGGAGCAGAGTTTTTAAGAAATTCTCAGGATTTTAATTTCACATGTGTGGACCACACATCAAAAATGAGTATCATAAATGTTAAGAACATAAATAGCATGAAACATTTAAAATTTGTCATCAAATGGAGTGGCATTAAAAATTAAAAGCAATATATTTAACATTCAAATCTTGACTCTAAGGTTGTAGCATTTCAAGATCTCTAAATAACAAGTTGATGTTAAAGATCATGTCATATGTATACACACACATAAAATCTAATAACATAAAACATGGTATCTTGGAAGAGGCCAAAAAAGGGTACGTGGGCAGTAACTCCATGGTTAGTGGTATATTAGAAGATATAATCAACAGATTAAATTTTTCATTCTTAGAAGCAAAATCCTAGGTCTATTACTAAGGTCCCATCGTGGCATCGTTTAAATGATGAACTGTGGAATGAGCTTCAAGTTTCAAGTCAGTATCAACAGATGAGCCTACCAGGCCTCACAGACTGCTACAAACCCATGGGCACACAGGAACCCTGGTTAACTCATTGGCTCATAAAGAAAAACCACATAAGAGAAACAGAAAATGGAACACTGATAGATGCTGGAGAAAGGTTGGAGAAGGTTGGAGAATGACCAAATATATGAAATTGTCAAAGTGCATATTTAATAAAAATAAAAATGGCAAAATATAACATTGAAATTAGCATACTCACCAATGACAGTAAAATAAACATTTTATTGTCACTAGTTGAATAGCAATAAAGCTATTTAAATTGGTAAATTTATCTAGATCATGTGAAGAATATTGAAATAATTTCACCAGAGAGCAATAAAAACTTTTTTAAAAATTGAACAAAGAATAGTGTTGACCTTAAGAAAGCACCAAATAGTTATTCACAAAAAAAGAGTAAATAAAAATTATAAATAATAACAGGAAAAAAATCTATTTTATTCCAAAGGTACAATATTGTCTAAAGGGAAAATCTCCAACCTCATGTATAGTGTAGATCAATGATTTGCTTTCATGTAACATTGAACAGTTAATGGGATGCCTTAGCACAGAGGAATTACAAATGGACAAAGGTGGGTGTGACTATCCACAGACATCCTAGTGAATAACCTCAGCATTGCACAGAGCTCGGCCACCCGACTGTAAGAAAAGTGCTATAGAAACCAGAAATATAGCCCTGTAAATTTCCATCTGCTGTAGCTCTTTAAAGATTTAGCTTCTATACAAGTAAATAATGGTTAGAGGCACCATCAAATTTACATATAAAAGGCCACTCCAGTGATGGCCTTTTTAAATGAAAAATTAGAGAGGAAGAGATACAGACATAGGGAATCATGTTAACTCTTCATTTCACTAGAGATCAATAATAAGGAAACTAGGAAATTAAAGAACAGAAAAATTGTGAAGCAATTAGGATGGCCTCTCTGGCAGTATTCATAGTGACCTTGGCTTATGGGAATCACAGCGTCAAGAAGTTATTGATATGAACAATGCTGTTGGACTTGCAAGAGATGGGTCAGTAGTTTCTTCATTCACTAATTTATATGGTGGGGGGCATACACATACAGGTCCAAAGGCCATCACCTTTATGGGATGAGCTCTCTCAATGGCCCAGTTTTAATCTATTATAATGATTTTAGCAAATCTGTGATTACAATAAACAAAACACATTTCAGTGTAGCAAGAGGCATTGCCTTAAGGACTACAGTTGGAACCTATGGAGGGTGGGGTGGTTGTCGGAAATCCATGTTCTTAAAGAAATGTCCTTAGAACCTCGAAACTGTGGTAACAAGCGTTGGTCACTCCATGTCTCTTCATTTGTATTTCTGTTTAGGTAAGAAGGAAGACCTACTAAATTCAAATGGTTCCTACTTACAGGTTTAAACTTCTCAAGTGTCTTTACTGGACACTTACCCACGTTCCCAATAAGGGGGTGGAAAATGGCATTCCCTTTAAAGGAATGTATGGGAGACAACTGCAGGAACACAGAGAAACTTGCCCACCTAACTTGAAAGTACTTGGCTACACAGATGTGATCACTGGACCTTACAACCTATATTTACAGCTTAAGCCTAGGGTTTCAATTCTGACATCATGGGTGAAGAGTAGTGATCTATACTTACGGTGTAGAATCTCTTCTTGATACATATCTTAACTTTCCCACACCTAATAGGAAAACATGAACTAATGAACTTAAACACTGCTTAAAATATGACTTCTGAACTGAGGTTAAATGACAAGAAACTTGACATGATTTTTTTCTTTAGTATTTTATTGACTGTAAAATAAAATACCTTTAATGTGTAGTACACCACCTCACCCTTGTTTAAGCATGAAATCCCAGGATAATTAAACATCTCTATAATGTTCTGAAGCTGTCCCAATTATTCTCACTTCTACAACTTTATATCATTCCAAAAGTACTCATTAGTATTTTTTATTGATCAAATCCTTCACTTAGATTTTTATTATCTATAGAAAGATTTTCTTGGTTGACTAACCCAAGGTCTGTTAGATCTCAAGGGCTTAATACTTGAAAGGGATGCTAAAAGCAGTCTTTTGCTCTTTGTTCATGGGTGCAGCCTGAGTGACCACCACAGCATTCCAACTACCATGTGGAAAGCAATGATCAATGTTCTCCTGATACAGCCCTGCCATGCTTCTTTGAACTGATCCCGTATTAACCCGATCCCTTTGAGATGACTTGGACATCAAAACAAAATATTAACAACAAATGCTTACAGTAAGGAGACTCTATCTCAGCTTGCCTTTATCAGCACAAATACACTAGCAAGAAAGGTTTAAAAAATATCACCATTCCAGGAAACTGGATAAAGAGTACACATGCTCTTCATCTATTATTTCTCAGATCCAGGGTTGTTTCTTTAGAAGTTAAATAAGAAACTACTTACAAAATAGAAACCTCTGCTCGAGCTCTTCAAACATCCAAGGAGCCTGTTAAGTCTAACATTACGCTTACGAGTAACGTTTAATTGATTTACCTGGTCTTGATTCAGCTTTGGTAAGTGGAATCGATCAAGAAAATTGTCCATTTCATTTAGATTTTCAAATTTTGTGGCATATAGACTTTTGAAGTAAGTCCTAATGATTGTTTGGATTTCCTCAGTGTCTGTAGTTATGTCCCCCTTTTCATTTCTGATTTTGTTGATTTGGATGGTGTTTCTCTGCCTTTTCCTTAGCTTGGCTAAGGGTTTGTCTTATCTTGTTGATTTTCTCAAAGAACCAGCTCTTGGTTTCATTGATTCTTTGGATTGTTTTATTTGTTTCTAATTGATTGATTTCAGCCCTGAGTTTGATTATTTCCAGCCATCTACCCCTTTTTGTATGTCTGCTTCTTCTTTTTCTAGGGTTTTTAAGTGAGCCATTAAGTTGCTTGAATGTGCTGTCTCAAATTTCTTCTTGAAGGCACTTAGTGCTATGAACTTTCCTCTTAGCACTATACAAACTTGTGTCCCACAAGTTTGGGTATGTTGTGTCTTCATTTTCATTGAATTCTAGGAAGACTTTAATTTCTTTCTTTATTTCTTCCCTGACCCAGCTGTCATTTAGTAGCAAGTTGTTCAGTTTCCATGTGTATGTAGGCTTTTTGCTATTTCTGTTGTTGTTGAGATCCAGCTATATTCCATGGTGATCAGACAGGATACAAGGGATTATTTCAATCTTCTTGTATCTGTTGAGGCTCACTTTGTGACCAACTATATGCTCTAGTTTGGAGAAGGTTCCATGAGGTGCTGAGAAGAAGGTAAATTCTTTTGTGTTTGGGTGTAAGGTTCTGTAAATGTCTGTTAGGTCCATTTGATTCATGACCTCTGTTAGAGACATTGTTTCTTTGTTTAATTTCTGTTTTGTTGACCTGTCCTTTGTTGAGAGTGGGGTGTTGAAGTCTCCCACTCTTAATGTGTGGGGATCTATATGTGGTTTAAGTTTTATCAATGTTTCTTTTATAAATATGGGTGCTCTTGTATTTGGGGCATAGATGTTCAGGATTGTGATGTCTTCCTGGTGGAATTTTCCCGTGATGAGTATGAAGTGTCCTTCTCCTTCTCTTTTTATTAATTTTGGTTGAATGTCTATTTTATCAGATATTAGAATGGCTACTCCTGCTTGTTTCTTGGGTCCATTTGCTTGGAAAGCCGTCTTCCAACTCTTTACCCTCAGGCAATGTCTATCTTTGTGACTTAGGTGTGTTTCTTGTATGCAACAGAGTGCTGGGTTTTGTTTACGCATCCATTCTGTTAGTCTGTGTGTTTTTTTTTTTTTTTGAGAATTGAGTCCATTGATGTTGAGAGAGATTAATGACCAGTGGCTGTTAGATCCTTTGATTTTGATGTTGGCTGTGGTCGTAAGGTTGTGTGCTAGGTTATTTATTGTTTTACTGTAGTGAGGTTAATTATTTCCTGTGTTTTCTTGAAAGTAGCTAGTTTTCTTGGGTTGTATTTTCCCTTCTAGTATCTTCTGTAATGCTGGATTTGTGTGTAAGTATTGTTGAAATTTGTTTTTGTCATTGAATATCTTGTTTTCTCTGTCTATGAGGATTGAGAGTTTTTCTGGGTATAGTAGCCTGGGATGACATCTATGTTCTCTTAGGGTCTGCATGGTATCCGTCCAGGCCCTTCTGGATTTCATAGTCTCTATTGAAAAGTCAGGTGTGATTCTAATGGGTTTGCCATTATATGTTACTTGGCCTTTTCCCTTGCAGCTTTTAGTATTTGTTTTCTTTGTTCTGTATACTTACGGTTTTGATTATTATGTGGTAGGAGGATTTTCTTTTCTGGTCTAATTTATTGGGTGTTCTGTAGGCCTCTTGTATTCTTATTGGCCTCTCCTTTAAGTTGGGGAAATTTTCTTCAATGATTTTGTTGAAAATATTTTCTGGGCCTTGGAGGAGGGAATCTTTTTCCTCTATTCCTATTAGTCTTAGGTTTTGTCTTTTTATGTTGTCTTGGATTTCTTGGATGGTCTGTGTCAGGAAATTTTTAGATTTAACATTTTCTTTGACAGATACATCAATTTCTTCCATTGTATCTTCCACACCTGAGATTCTTTGTTCCATCTCTTGTAGTCTATTGGTTATGCTTACCTCTGTAGTTCCTGTTTTCTTCCCTAAGTTCTTTCTCTCCACAATTTCCTCCCTTTGTGTTTTCTTTAATTTTTCCAATTCTATCTCCAGATCTTGAGCCGTTTTGTTGATTTCCTTCACCTGTCTGACTGTATTTTCCTGTTTTTTCTTCAATTCCTTCAGCTGTTTGTTTGAACAAATAATTTTTCTTAATTGGTCTTTACTTGTTGAAACCTATTCAATCTCTGTTTTATATGTACAATTAGCTATTAATAGTGCAAGTATTCCTTTGTATCCTGGGAGATTTCTTTTCTAGAACCTCACGGACTCCAAAATCTGTGTTATTCATGTCTCTTATGTAAAATGTTGTAATATTGTTGCATGACCTTTGTACATCTTGCTGTGTACTCTCAGCCATCCCTAGATAGTCTGCAATGCCTACAATGAACTGAACACTCTGCAAACTGTTTTTATGCTGCATTTTCTAGGACATAATGTCAAGAAAATGGTCTTTGTGTGTTTGTGTTTGATTCAGATAGTTTTTCTCAAATACTCTTCATATGCAGTTGGCTTTGGAACCTGTGGAAACAGCATCCCTGCTGCCTTCATTTCTAGGAGCTTCAAATCATATGCACACTGGGAAGCAATTTCTATATGCAGATAAAAGGTAAAGCCTGGCTAATTGTATAACTTACCAACAAACTGGCTCTGCTTTAGTCTTAGATGCCCTGAGTAGAAGACTACAGCATTATCAACCATTACCTAACATGCTGACCCTGGTAGAACAGATATTTTTCAACTTCCTTCCTAATAAATTACTAATGAATAGCATTTTACATATGTCCACAGTAATGTCGTATCACACTGTCTTGCCATTTGTCTCTGTTTCCAAATAAAAGCATTAATAAAAGCAATCCTGATGATTATTGAAGACTAATGCATGCTAAGCTCCTACGATGTGTGGGGAACACATGAAGTTGCCTATAAATGCTTCCAATTTGTCCTTTCAAATCGACAGCCTGGTTGGATCGAAGAGCCACCCCTGTTCAGGTAGAAGGGACAGACGAGGCCAAGGAATAAGCATTATACTTGTGCTGCTGATTCTAGTGCAGGTACCTGACTCTGCATCCTCGGGCTTCCCTTCCTCACTAGACAATATGCCAGCACTAATCAGTTCACACTCAGACTCACTGCAAAGGCTAATGTCAAGCCCCCTTTATTAAGTTTCTACCTGTTCAATGTGATAGTCCTTTCTCTGGATATCCAGCTCATCCTCCAGTAGGAAGCCTAGTCCTATCTATCTTACTTGCTTGCCGGTTACTCCAAATGCAGTTTTAATAGCAACCCTGGCTACCTTCCCAATGATCCTAATTTCACAGAAGAAACAACTCTCCAAAATACAGTGTCAAAGGCTAAGCAGCAGCAAACTGCTGTAGGCAGTCAGAGTGGCACAGAACCAAAGTGCTCATCAGGGAAAAAACTTCACACACAATTATTTACTCTCAAACTTGATTTATAGGAGTCTTCTCTATACAGTGTTATCAGCAGGGCTACCCTCTATATAACTTCCAATATATATTACAAACATCAGTAGTATTGTTAAGGGGCCCCTTTAGCAAGAAAAACTTGTTACCTAAAGGATTTATTTTTAAATTAAGAAAACGTTTGAATTTTTTCTTAGGGAATTTCAGGCTTGTGTATGTATATTTTTATCATTTATCAAATATGATAAAAATTTATCATGTTTTACCATAGACCTCAATCTAACTCTTAATACGCCATTCAAACCCCCTTTCAATTCTCCAGCATTCATTTTATTAATAATATACTGAGTTCAATAGTGCATGGGTGTGGCCCTCGCACTAGGGCGAGATCAACTTACCAGGAGCCACAACCCTTGAAGAGAACTGGCTCTCCTTCCCCAGCAACCATCAGTCTTCAATAGTTCCTCACCTAAGAGTGGAGCATAGTGTTCCCCTCCCTCTCTCGTGCCAAACGTCAACTGCCTTCACCTTGTGGAGAGCGTGTGCCCTGCTATCTGTAGGACATCCCTCTCTGATCTCAGGTTCTCCTGACCTTTCCACACTCTCTCTGTAATGTTCTCTCAGCCTTTGAGAAGAAAATGTGATATAGACGCCCCTACTATGGCCAAACACTCCATACTACACACCTACACACTTACCCTCTGAAGTCCTTTTTTTTTTTTTTTTTTTTTATTAAACAAGGTCTCTGTGTAACCCTGGATGTTCTGAAATTGGCTATGTAGTCCAGGCTGGCCTCAAACTCAGACATCCACCTGCTTCTGCCTCCTGAGTCCTGGAATTAAAGGTATATTAGTCCAGCTCTAATATACTTTTAATTCCTTTCCTAATGATTGATTTTATTCACACAGGCTGTAAATTCCTCCACTAAAATTGGCTTTCAAGGGAAAAAAATGTGAAAGCATCAATTTATTAAGGAGAATAAAATTTTGGAAGATAAAACACAATGATGCAAAGTTAATATTAGTGCTTTTCCTTTAAGATTCACTAAGTTTGAATGTTTGTTTCTATAAAATACCAATATTTTAGGTAAGAACGTACTAATACACTTAACAAGAGATGTATTATAATAATACATATGGGGATCCAAGATGGCTGCAACCAGCATGCACTGTGTCTAAGGGGCAAAGGATCCGAAACTCTGAAATATGTATGTAATGTTTTATATATATAATAAAGAACCTAATAATATAGCTAAGAACAAGAATAATATACATCCTTAGCCTATTATAAAATACTGTTACATTATTAACATTTATAGAACAATTAATATATATTTGAGATATAGCAAAGATATATAGCACTTATTATATATTGATTTATAGACTAGGTTAAAGATGACTAACTTTGGTTGAGTTATAACGTATTTATTAAAATTATCTAAATTACATTCCAAATTTTTTAAAGACCCAGAAAATATTAAACCTTAAACCCTGAAGACCTTTATGGCTGTACATTCATGGTAAACATTTTCTTTTTTTAGTTTCATAAAAAAAATGTTTAGGTTTAAAATTGCCAAGACATTTTAAATTATTCTTTAAAAATGACTTCATATACAGTTTATGAAAGAAAAGCTAAACTGCTAATATTACAGACCTAGTACCTTCTGCTCCTTGTTTTCTTTCTTTACATAAAAAACTCACTTTCAAAGGCATCGCTTCATTTGACCTGGCACAAATGCCCACCTTCCCATACTTCCCTTTACATTTCTCTAAAGCACCAGGAAGCTGGGGCTGAGTTTCACAGTGTTTCTTTCATGGAGTCTTTCATTACTAGATGTAAAGCTTTTGCATTCCATGTTTACAATTCGACAGAAAATTCAAGCTCTCCATTTCAGAGTGTCACAACTTCTGTGAGTATGATGTTCAGTCCAGCTGTCTGTTCAGTGAAGAAACAATTCAGGCAAAGGTGCTTGGCACGCACATTGACAACAAGGGAAGGTTAAAATGAAAAGAGAGAGAGAGGCCTGTGACCTCCGCACCGTGACAGCCATCTTTCCCCAACACTCCTAGAACTGGGCTTCCACACATGCCTCCCTGTGCTCTGCACTCCTTTTTCTGCTTTTCATCACCTCAAACCGTTTGTTTAAAGGAAATGTCCGCATAACATACTACCTTGCAAACATGCAGTTCCATTACCCCAGTTTCAACGGATCCAAATAGAATACACACATTCTTTTCAAAGGACACCATTAATCTCTGAGTACCAACATGTATAATTCATCAAAAAGCCCTTAATGCCCTTTAAATCACCCAAAACTTTATAAATAATATTAAATCCATTTCAAATTTTACTTCTAACCACACAGTCAAAATGACAATTAGCATTTTTTAAACTGAAATGGGGTTTAAGATAAAATCTCGGTCTCTTTGAATGGAACACAGCCAGGTTTTAATTTAAAGTTTGTATTGATATGATCATATAAATGCAACAAATTGATTGTGGAACCTTAGCTTCTCATTCATTTAGCATCCAATCTTATATATCCTTGCTAAGACAGTCTAGTTTACTCTGAGACTAGCTCTTTTCCATAATGTTTCTGAGGAAAAGCCTCAAGAGCTAAACTATTCATCATGGCAGCTGCTGGCCACACATGGCTGTTGGGCATGTAACATGGCTACCATAGATTGGCCCAAAACACACAGATTTTCAAGAGTCACTATGAAAAGGAGCACCCATCATCTCAGGAAGTTTTATAATGAGTGTAAGTTAGTTTCTGTGTATCAAGTTAATGTACGACCATGAATAATTTGGCCTATTCCTTTTTACACTTTCATGTGGCTCATAGAAAAATGCTGGTTGCACAGTGCTCACATGCTGTTTTTCCACAGGGCACAAACTGAGTCTTTAAGTCTTTTTGTTTGCTTGCTTATTGACTCCTCCTGCACATAGCAATCATCCAGTTGCTTTGGCCACATTCTATCTTGCAGGAACGTTCCACCTCTCTAAATGTTTGCTGTTACCTTTTACAAAGAGCAGGCTTATACTCTCTGACCATTTCACTGAAACAGCTATTCTGGGGGGGACCAATGATCTGAGCTTCAAATCCAACTGTCCATGCCACGTCCTCATCTTACATGGTCATCCCCTTTTCCTTAAAAATAATCCTCCTTATTCTGTTACAATGTTCCTCTTTTCCGCTTCTTCTTCACCATGTTTTTGCTTGTCAAGCTTGGGTCTTGTACTTAATCAAAACTTAGACAGCAGAAGGATCTGGAACCCACTATTTTCTAGCAAACGGTCGCTCTCCTGATAAGCAGTGGAAAAAATAGTAAAAATATACAAGAGAGCAAGAAACCATGTGCCTAGCAACCTAGAGGGATGGGGAACGAGAGCATCAGTGTAACGTGTGAGTAACTGTGCCTGGTTCTGCACTGGATGTCTATGGTGGAGATCCAGGGAGGAACAGAGGAGAGACAGAGGGAGGACTGAGAAAAAAAACGACATGCACATACACAGGTACACTCGTATATGCACATAGGTACAATGCGTGTGTACAAATATAGAATATGCTCATGCATATGGAAGTACAAATGCACATATATACACATATTACTTATATATGTGTGTGTACACACACACACACACACACACACACACACACATATATAAAGGTGTCAGCAGCATTTTCCAGAACACATTCAAATTCTACTTTGACTTTCTATTTTTCTGTTACACATTCTAATCTAACTATTTGTTGTTGTTTTTGAGATAGTTTCTCTATGTAACCCCGCTGCTCTGGGACTCACTCTGAATGCAGGGATTCGATTCGCTGGCCTCTGGATTAAAGGTGTGTGCCACCACACCCAGTTACAATCTAATCTAAATAGTAGAAACAAAACAAACCAACCAACCAAGAACTCAGCTGGATGTGGCCGAGTATTATCCAGGCACTGGGAAAAGCAGAGGCAGGCAGTCTCCATGAGTTCAAGGCCAGCCTGGTCCAGGGTAGCCGAAGCTACATAGAGAACCCTTGTCTCAAAAAACAAAACAAAGCAAAACTGTTATAGTAAGTATAAAAATGTGTGTTGGACTATATAATGTTTATTATTAGCCCTAAGATTACCATAGCAGTATTATCTAAATATTAAGACATACACACCTGTTAGATATTATAATTGTCTTATTTACCTTGGGACTGGTATATTTCACCTATGCTGTCTGAATTACCTCACTATCCGTCTTCCAACCCCCATCCAATGCCATCTGCCTTAACCATCTTTACCTGGACTACCTTCCAGCCATAGTCTTATAAATACTTGCTTGTTTGCCTCATCAGGCCTCATTCACGCTGTCCTCAGAAACCTTCCTCCTAGTCCATGTGGTTCCTTCTCCTCCTAACCCTTCCCGGTGTCCTCCTTCCTCATCTCTTCCTGTCCATCTCCTTCCAGTGATTCTCCTGTCCTCAAAAGCCTGGGAACATTAACCATACCTACCCCATTCTGCCCTGACCAGGTATAGGACCTTTAATCAACCAGTCAGGTAGGTCTCAGGCAGGTTTACACAGCAAGGATAGGTATTTCTGGGGAGGGAGCAAATCTTGAGGTTCAGCACAACCCCCAACACAAAACAAGGAGTGTAATGAAAGTGTTGGTTTCTTTGTAAACTCAGTTATGTTATGAAAATATGTTTTTGATTTAATCCTAAATATTAGATTTTACTTGGGCTTTAGTTTGTCGACAGCTGATAACTGTCTCATGCAGGACTTGGCCTTTGACAGCTGGTAAGGCCTGCCTCATGTGGTATTGAGAGGGGAGTGGTCTAGGGCTCTGAGGATATAAATATCGGAGCCGAGAAAGATAAAGAGTGTGGCGTGCGGTGGTAGCATGTGGAGAGTGGCCGTTTGGAGAGACCAGAGCTGGATGGTGTGGTGGTTTGGAGGAGACAGAGGGGGGGGGGGGAGAGAGATGCTTTCGGGCACAGCAGCTTGGAGGAGACTGTTGGTGGCATTTGCTGTTGACAGATATAATATGGTATAGCCCTAAAAGAACCCACTGACCCTAAACAGCCGGGGGTGTAAAGCGGTCTGCGTCCCCTCTCCCCACTAACCTTTTCTCTCCTACATAGGGTTGGGGATAGGAAGGGAGGGGCTTTAAGGAGCCCCAAATAAAATAGAGTTTCAAAAAATGAGCTCAGCACAAGAAGTCTCCCAAAATACATAAAACTGGTCTAAGTTTTAATCGCTACTTAATTTCTCCCTTTTGACCTCAACTTGGAATTGTTCATAAAAAGTGTTTGTGTATATCTGCAGGCATGAGAATCAGTGACTGATGTGGAAGCAGATGTATTTCTAGGATTCCCCCCCACACTTCCTGTAGAAGCAAAGGCTCCTATCAATGGACACAAAAACTCCCCTTGGCAGAGAACCCCTTCTATTCAGCACAAGCTACCAACAGCCAGTTCCTACATGGTCCCCGGCTGATTCTTCCTTCATCTGATGTATTAATACAAGGTCTCTGAAAAAACAGTTAATCTAGGTGAAAGTAGACATGATAGCCACGCATTAAGCTTGACTACATGGTATGGACTGAAAGGTGAGTCACACCAGAATTCCATCAGGCCTCTAAAGAAGATGGGATGGGTTACAATAATAAAGTAACCTGGTGGATACAGTTCCGAGAAGTATGTGGTTGAATTGCAATGAGACTGTAGGAAGCTTTTTATTGCACTGTGTAAGCATCGCTTAATAAAACAATATTAGAATCTGTCTGCTGAAAATATTTGCGTTATTTTGAACACTGATTAAAACATTTTGTGCAGGCTCCAACGCAGGAGTGGCATATACTATGCAGGACCTACCGTGGCACTTGGCAGAAAATAAATCATCGAGCTCTGAAATCTGCTGTGGTTGCCGTCTTCATTATAGAGACCTTGCACGCAGCATACAGAAACATCTATAATGTTTGCGGCACCTGGGTGCCTGCACTATTAAACATCAATACAATCTGTGTTCATATCATCTCCATGCTAATCAGATCGATTACTACTGATATAGTGTCTTGTCACAGTATCTCAGTGCTAATGAAACAAATGGAGCCATGCAGAGATGATTCGGATATATAGGTATTTAATAGCGCGCTGTAAAAAGGGAAAGGGCTCAACAGAAAACACACAAGGAGCAACTGTGTCACAGGCCTGCTGCCTTCTCATCAGTCCTGGGTGGTAATGCTGTAATTTTGTCAGCAGCCATTAGAAGGAGGAATATAATACAGTCTGATGCCATAAAATGGACTTGAAAGGGAAATGAGATTACTGCAGCCACTTAACATGGAAGAGGTAATTAGCTGCACAGGTAATTAGATACAGATTCATAGAATACCCTGGTGAAGGACAGGGAAGAGGGAAAGAGATAACATCTCTTGCCTTTGAAAAGGATCAGTGACATGGTTGTTTCCCATATAAGACAGCATCCCTAACCAGGACAATATCCTCCAAAAGCAAAGATCCTAGATTAGTGGCATTACAGAGCACCATCACTTAATAATAACGAAGGAGGGGAGTAGAGATGGATGGTGGGGTGACACATATATCCGGCACATATATCTGCTTCACTGTAGCTAGCAGGCCTGAGGCCATATTAGTAGCTGCCTCTACCGTCCTCCTTCGTTAGGCATGTCTCCTGGTTATCTTCAGCTAATTTCATGTATAGCCAAATTCTCAGACTGTAATTACAGAATAAAATCACTGAGACCTGATAGGCTAAGGTCAGACAGAAGGGGAGAAGGACCTCCTCCATCAGTGGATGTGGGGAGGGGCATGGGAGGAGAAGAGAGAGGGAGGATGGGATTGGGAGGGGACCAGGAAGGGGGCTACAACTGGAATACAAAGTGAATAATAAATTAAAAAATAAATTAAAAACAATTCTGAAGAAAAATAATCTTTGCATAAAGTATCAAAAAAAATCACTGATAGTATGAAGTCATGGAAAACCAATTGAAATTCTTTAGGTATGACCCAATGGGTTTAATATGATCTATTGTATTCATTTTGTCTAACAGGTGAGATATTCCCACCATTGGATTAGTAAGGAAGCAAACAACAACAACAAAAATATTGACTACAGACTGAAAATTATTTTCTCCTACCGCTAGGAAAGCAGGAGAATTCTCCAAATGATCTTTGTTGGTGTGAGTGGTGTTATCTTCCACTTAAATGTCCCATTGATATCTGTGGATTACCAGCTATGTGTACAGTTCTGAGCAAAGGTCCGCCTGCCCGCACAATCTCCAGCCACCACAGCAGGGCACAGGCAGCTGGAAGGTGTGTGGATTGAGACTGCCCAGGCACTGGGAACAGGAGAAGCAACACAGTCAGTCCTGGTCCAACTGCAGTGAAAACACCTCCAGGGAACACACAGCAAAATTGAACTTTCAGGAGGATACAGCGTGCACCTCCTTCCACAGGAAGAAAAAAAAAAATCACACAATCCAGAAGGCTTTAGGACTGGCAATTTGGGCTGAGTGATCAGAATGTTTCCCACAGAGACGGAATGTGGCTGTTAGGAAATCAATGTGTTCGTTCAATGAGGAGTGATTTTTCAGTTGTGTTAATGGTAGAGTTCTAGAATCTTCAGCTTTCCCTCACCACCCTCTGCTGACTGTCTGGGATCAGAAGTGGGTTGGTTGGGAAATAGCTTCACAATTCGGATGCTGTGAATGACCATTACGGGTATGCCCAACCAGGTCAGCTCACTGCTGGAAATCGTTAAGACACAAGGGATGACCTTTAATCAACAGATACTCACTTTTTGATCAAATGGTTCATTATATTCTCTTCTACCCTGTCGCTTTATAAGATGGCACAATGCTATTTCTGTCTCTGTGGCCTTGAATGGTTACATGGACAAGAATGAATTCATGGATGCTACAAGCTACAGAGGACCCATCCTATGCTTGCCTTCATGCTTCCTGGCTATCTTTAGACAACAGATACACAATGCTATTGGGCTTTGGGCCCTGCACATTATGCAGTTGCTGTCCCTCATGAAGGAAGGCAACAAACATCACCATCATTTTATATAGGGGTGAAGGATACCAATTCTTCAGTACCTGGCAGTCTCTAAGACCCTTTAGTGTGTTTCACTCTTAGTAATATAAAGTGGCCAGTGATAAGGAAGAAAAAGAAGAGTTTAAAAGGAGTCAGACACTATTGGTAGGAGTGACGTGGAACAACAGATCTGCTGTGTTCAGCTCTGGAGCACATGGTCCTGAAGAGCAGGAATTTCTGGAAAGCAGATCTACAGTAGCCAGGAGGCAAAACTGAAGAGGAACATGGCTGATGCAGTGTTGCCATAAACGTGGAAACATCTCTGGAAGCAGACGTGTTGATCTTTAGGCATCTAGAGATGCATCGTGATGCATCATGTGCCCTCCACTCTCACTGCCATGGCATTCCATTGGTTGTATTACCTGGGGAACGCATGATTAAAATACTGTGTGTATTTCTTCATTTCATGCTCATAGAATATACCAACCTTGAACTTCATGAAGTATCCTCACGTTGTCTAGCCTAACCTTCATTTATCTCCTCACTATTCTCCCAGATGCTTTAAAAGTTTCTAGCATGACTAGTGAAGATTCTCACAATTATCCACCTGGGTTCTTCACACCTGATCCCTGTTCTCTCTGATCTAATTTCAAGGCCTTGCCTTTACCTTTCCTCTCTTTCTCTCCTAGAACACCTTGGTCCACTAACACTTCCCATTGTGCATCACAGCCCCTGTCCTAATTGCCCCAAAACCTCTCCAGTCTGCCTTCTTCAGCTTCACTGTATTGGATCACATCATAATTTCTTACACATTTAACAAGTATTTCTGCCTTACCTGGAAAAGCGATTTTCAACTCTTCTAACTCCCTGCTCCCTGAAAACCCAGTGCTCGCTCCTGTCCATCACTGACTTTGTTTTCCTCATCGCTGACATCCTCCTTTCCTCCTTTCCTATGTCACAGCTTCTCGTGGACCTTCCCATACCCTCCCTCACCCAGTGTCGAACTGCGGGCTCTGAGAACAGGAGTTCTCACATATTCTTCACATTCAGCTCAAACATTATATTTTCTGTGAAAAATGTTCTAGCTGCTCAACCATCCTCTGTGCCCCTTCACCACTTTCCATCAATCCACTGAATCCAGTGGCTGTCCCTCCCTTCAGTGTGTCACACATATAGTTTTCCCACACTCCTCCTTTGCAGTCTTATATATCTAGTTAGTTTTTCTGAGTGTGTCCATTTCATGTATCCAGTTATATTATATTCTCCTTGAGGACAAGTGAATAATTTTAATTTGCTATAATTCCCAATAGTTTAAAATGAAGCTCTATATAGAACAGTGGCCTATATCTACAGTTTAAATTCAGGGAAACTAGATTCTCAAAATGGACATTATGTATTCTTGTTGCTTTGCAGTCATTCTCAATACAGTCATTCTCAAATAAAGAAATTTTGCATTTTGTAGTTCTTTTGAGTGTTTTGCTTTCAAAAGTTGGTATAACCAGCTAGCATGCAGGAAGGATATCCCAGGAGTGACAGGGCCACAGTCTAGATGAACAGCTAGCACTGGTTTCCTGCACAAATTGCATACAAACAAGTAATGGCCCCTGCTTCAATAATACTTCACTAATGCATTTTAAACAAAGATATATGCAGGCGGCGAGTGACTCAGCCTCTGAAATAGGCTTAAATAAAAATAATCGCATTGTTTTTAGAGTAGAAGATTGTGTTTAATTGGTAATTTGTGGGTTCTAAGATGGAAACACACCACTGTGGATTCTAATGCTCCGTTAATAAATGAATTACAGTAATATAATCCAATTACTATTCATCTCAATTGAACAGATAACTTTCTCTAAACAAAACAAAGGAAGCAAAGAGATTCAGTTTACCTATTCTCGAACAGATGGAACTGAAAAGTGGATTGGAAAAATAATGCCACTCAGCTCCAATGGATTTGATGCATAACAGTGATCCGCACCCCACGGGCCTCTGAAAATACCTCAACTGCCTGCCAGCCACCAGCAGTGACTGTTAGGCAGTCACAGTCATTAGGCTAAAGCCTCATCTAGGAAATATTGCCTTTG
Source organism: Meriones unguiculatus (assembly GCF_030254825.1). NCBI lineage: Eukaryota > Metazoa > Chordata > Mammalia > Rodentia > Muridae > Meriones > Meriones unguiculatus. The sequence goes on along the minus strand of NC_083362.1, from coordinate 49,597,171 downwards.
TATGCCACCCTAATGCTAACCAGACCAACTGTCTACAATCCCTCAAAGGACAAGAATATATGTGTCCTCGTCTCAGATCATTCTCCAGCCTTAGAGAACATTTTCCTCTTCAGCTGTCCCAGCTAGCCTGCAATGAACTGATTTTATAGAGCTCACTCAGCACTGCAGAAATATTACTGATTATATTTATTTGCTTGATTTTTATATGCAGCATAGACATCAATCTCAAACACTTTTAATGGCTACATCCTGCACACGTAGCAGAAGCAAGCTGGTCCTTCTTAATATTGAGTGTTTTGTTAAAAACCAGCATTTGGGTATGAAGGCCATTAATCAGAACAGTCAGGAATGGGAGAAGTAGGCAGACTCAAAAAGGACTCATAGCGCACGAGAGCCAGCCATACTCAGAATGTCTCTAAATGAGATCCCAGGCTTTCCAATTCTAACTGGGGGCACAGTGCTAGAGCAATGGTGATGGTGCTCTTGATGTCCCTTAATAGGGGTCAAATGCCTACTCTGTGGTGGATACAGGACCTATGATGGGAATTCGTAAATGGGTCGAGAACATTGAACCTAATTTTTGTCTGTTTATGTAATAGCCCAAGCAGCTTTGCTCCCATGTAGCCCTCTGTGGGGATGGAACCCAAGCAAGATTCAATTGAAGACTCAATTCTTGGATCATTGGCTCAGTTTGGGATATGTTTTGTGAGTTTTATAAAAACATTAAGGCTTTCCAAATTGTGGACAAAAAAAAAAGTTATGTAAAACTGAGTTTGCAATGCAGCTCCTCCCCACAGGTGTTCAAGTGCATGCTAAGACCTCTTAGAAACCGAAGCATGGGTGACGTGAGCTGAGCGTGGTGATCACCATGTTTAAAAGCTGTTTTAACACAGGGCAGCTGGTTCAGAGGAGCTCAGTCTGGTCTCTCCTACAGCCATTCCCTCAACAGCCAAACGCCTGCTAAACTCTACCGGGGAAGGGAAACTACAGTCCTGAGGGAGCTGTTGGCTTCCCAAATTTTAACTTTGAAATCAGACACAGATGAAAACAATTAGATGCACGATAGATGCTGTACTATGTCCAGTAAAATAATAACCAGATTTACCGGACTTTGTAGTCTGCATGTCTTTTATGGCGCTCAGTTGCTGAGTTTTGAAAGTCCAGTTGTGCCGTAGGCTCCTCAAGGGCAGGTGTGATTTTAAATCTACTACAATTCACAACACTGCCTGCACGTCCCTAGCTCCGCCTTTCCCAGAGCACTCAGACTGAGGAAAGGAGCTCAGGTATAGCTGCTGGACATGGAGAGCAACAGTATTAACGGCTATCTCAATGAAGGCTCAACTTACTAAAGGTGACTATTTTTCCTATTCTTAAAACAGAAGCAATAAATTCTACCTCACAGGCCTTTCAGGAGGATGAAATGAACATGGGCCAAGACCAGAAGGAACAGTGTTCAATAAACATTTCTGAGAAAATAAATGTGCTTCTGCATGTACCTAGCTGTGTTGCTTAAAGAATACACATGCTGCTAGAAGGAGGCCTCCTTTTCTGTTTATAATATTGCAACTTCTCCGGAAAGTCTGTATATTAAAAAAAAAAAATCCTCCAATGCTTACAAAGTCCTCATTCTTCTAGAAAGAACTCAAATCACTAAACTTTCACTTCACATTTTCTTAGTAAGTATGTGTATTTCATTCATTTTAACGGTTGCATTCCAAAGGCATGATCTATTAGTACGTTTCACCCCATTGGTTCTTCTCTCATTAGCAATAACCTCATTTGCAATGGTCTTCTAAAATTAAGCGGACTCTCAAATGCCTTCTATCTGCCACTGCCGAAGGTAAGAAACCTTAGTTTTAAACTTTTCAAAACTAAAACTTTCAGGCTATACATATGTATGAGAACATGTGATGCTCCGAGAGTGCGTACACAGGGTAATGTTCAAATCGGGAGAGGCATACCCAGATCCTCAAACATTTGCCATTTCTTTGCTCGAAAACTTTCAAAATCCTCTCATATGTATATATTTTAAATATACTAAGAGTTTTGCATCCAAAACACCCCCAAAAGGCGCATGTGTTAAAGGCTCGGTACCAGCTTGGCGCTGCAGGGAGCTAGTGGAAACTAAGAGATGAAACACAGCAGGAGACTTCTGGGAATCTATCCTGGAAGGAGATTTAGAAAGTGACCCTCCTCTCCCTTCTCTTTTTACTTACTTCTTGGTTGACATTAGGTCAGCAGCTGTGTTCCACATCAGGTTCTAAAAGGATGAACTTCCACTCATTTACATCGATTATCTCAGATATCTTGTTATGGGATCCGGTGCATATGTATCACATTGTTATTATTAATGGTCAGCACGTTGTTCAAAACAAAGCCAGAACTAATTTGCCCTGTTTTACAAGCCTCAGTTTATACTTAGGAGAGATGGAAGACTTAGCAATTGTCTTGTATTTATTGTCCGGGGTGAAGTGTAGTTTGTGTATATGAACACAGAACATGATTTGCTGTCCAAACTGAATCAGTGAGGGGCAATTTAGGTTTTCACAGTACTGTGGAAGATAGACAGTCATGGATATGAGACTGCTGGTGAGGGAGACGAGAAGGAGCAGACGGTATAATCATTTCATTATTTATTGTATCTCTGCTACATGCAACGTTTGTACATCTTCTCAAATACTTCCTTGGCAAAGCCTTAAACCAGAATGAGGCAAAGACTGTACAGGGTTTGTTCCACAGACTTTCTGTACAGAGGGAAACAAAAAGAGACATTAAAGCTAGATACGGAATTCTCAGTTGAAACTGGATTTAAACCTGTTTTCTTACTGGTTACAAAGCGTTATGCTTTGTGGGCAATATAAGAAAGGTTCCAATGACAAGTGATGATCGGTAACCCTTTTGGAATCATATTGTAACCAGTATTTCCAGAGATAGTAAAAAAAATCTATATATGCTTATTTTCATGATGATTATAAACAAATTGGAGAAACTCATAGAATGATTTCTAGACATGTCAAGGGATCTTTACAAGAGTGTGGGAGTTCATTATGCACAGAGGAAGATCTAGACACACCCCTTTTCCCGTAGGGACTAGGTTGGAAAATATCTCCCAAATCCTACCATAACATCCAACACACCCCGAGTGGTACTTTACCACCGTAACTCTCTGAGTCTGTTGTAGCAGTTTAGGATGCGGGAATTCACAACCACCTCCCTTCCCACAAAAGCTTCCTAAGTCAGTGCAAGAGGCAACATTCTGTATTTGGAATTATCCACGTTTCTCATACACTCCAACGAGGTTGGGTTAGTGGCTTCTAAGCCAGATCGGTGAGATTGAAAAGACCTCCAGGTGGGGCCCCTGTCAGGTCAATCTGATCCTTTCCATGCTGACAGGTGCTGACAAACAAGCCCTCCTTTGCGAAGACCGAGAAAGGGAGGAAGATTTAGAGGTAGTCTACAGAGAAAGCTTTTGTAGGCAGCCATTTGCTGAAAAACAAATAATACTTGTGATAACACATTCTATTGACATCTCAAGATTGCCCAGTATCATTCTAAATATTTGGAGGATTACAGCAGAATTGTCTGATTATTTTACTCAGGAAAGAAGCCATCAAGAGAGGATATTTACAGGAACCCATCACTAAACTAAGCAATAATAAATGCACATAAAAGAACTCAAGTACTGTCAGGCAATGGAGACTTCTCATTGGATTTATCTTTCCAGCAAGCAGAGGAATTGCAAAGAAGTTTAAACATGGATTATTTAGAATTCTGCTTTTCTAGACTATGAAAAGGCTTGAAACTAAAATCTACCCAATCATTGTATTCCTTCCACACACATGATAGGTATTTGGTTTCACATTGTAATGCAGGCAAAGCCATGCTAGAGGTGCCTATGAGGGTATGTAACAATGGTTGCATGCAGGATTCCAGACTGTGACCTACTGATACTTCATTTAGTATCACCAGCCATTGACAGGAAAGCCACAGATGACAACAATGCTTGGGCCTTGAGCCTACCTTTGCCCCACCTACAATACTCAGCATCCAGGGATAGAGCAAAAATGTCATGTAAAGCTCTGGGAGCAGAAGAGAGATAGGAAGAAGTAAGCTGATCAGGAAACCAGAACCTCAGGTCTCCCAATCAGTAATGAATCAGTAATTGACAATTTATTGACAATCTACTGACAATCCATTTTTCCTTTACCCAGAGACATGGTCCTTGTGAAAGAAACACACAGTCCCAGAATTTTCTTTCATTCATCTTGCCTAGAAGCCACCAGGAATTTCTCGTTTCAAAGAAACCTTCACAGGGTCAACAAGTTATTGTTGAGCCTAAAGTTCAAAACATTATTATTATTCTTATTATCATTATTATTTTACAGATTGAGGCACACATGTTAAAGCAACTGATTTCCTCAACCACTGGAGATAACAATGGTGAGTTGTTTGTGGGGTGGCGTAAAAAGAAAATGGGGTGGGAAAGAAAGTTTAAATATTTCTCACTGTCCAATCTTGTCAATGTATCAACAAAACTATGTATAGACATGACCATCTGTGAGGAAATACTGCCAAATTAAAATTTATCAACTTATGGATGCTGAGGTACTAATCTGTTCCACAAATAAACAAACAGGTAGATATGCACAACCAAACCAGAAGTACTCATCATATTGGAAGCTTAAAGAGTAATACTAATAACGAAATTTAAAATTAAGTAGCTAAAAGTTAACATTTCAACTTTATATTTCCCCATACTACATATATGTCTCTGTTTAACTATGAGTTAAACCTCAATTGTTTTAAATTATTTTTAAAGAGAAAAAATTTACAGAAACACTCTAACCATATATCACAGGTAATTCCAAAGATTTTCATTAGACGGCTTCTCCATTTTTTTTCCTTAATAAAATATTGAATCAAGATGCAAAGAAATATATGTCAGCCAAAATGCTGCAGCATGTTTGCTCTATTATAATCGCAGGATGTTGGCTTCACTCCTAGATAATTATTGCATTAGTTAGCCAGGGATCCCTGTAGGGTTATGCAATTTTTTAAAGTAGTTAGACCAGATATCCTGTTCATGGGAAAGTCATTTGTGTGCAACCCCATGTCAGCTGTGTCTTTCTGGGTGATAACAATCCTTTGGCATACTCAGCTGTATTCAAGACTTCAAAACCATTTATGTACTTGGTCACTGCTGAATGTTAATTTTTAGCTATTCAATTTTAAATTTTATTATTATCATATTATTATTATTACTATTACTATTATTATTATTATTATTATTATTATTTAAGCTTGCCAATACAATGAGTACCTCTCCCTGTCTTTCACTCTCTACATGTGTGACATACTTACACCATTTATAATCTCAGATGTCAACTAAAGCACACACACACACACACACACACACATACACGCACACACACATGGAATTTGCTAGCAACTAGTGGAAACAGAGTTGGCAAACAGCTGAAAAATCTAACATGCTAAACAATGCTAAGTCACAAACTGTTCTTTGGGTTTCTACCAAACCTTTCTTTGCGTGAGCTATGACAGCCCCTCTGAAAACACCGCAAGGCATCTTTCAGAAAAGAGGGTCATTTGGTAGAGCAGTCTCTATCTATTATGTTGGCAGTCTGGAAAAGAAAAATCACAGATCAGATCTTTTCCTTTCAAGAAGCACAGTCCATGTACATCAAAGGAATGCATCCCTCAGAACACTCACACTTTGTCTGATCAATATAAGAGATGTGTGGCTATTTCACACTTAATAAAACAACCAAAGTAAAGGAGCCCCACCTTTCTTTTCCATAGAAATTCCACGAGTGATCAGTTAGAGCCGGCTTGTTTCAAACTGACTGGAGTCTGGCACCTGGCTTTGGCTGGCCAGTCAACTAACATTGGCAGGAAGCATAAGCCCAGTGATATTCAGGCTCTGCAAACCTAATTTCACAATTAAGCTATGAGCTGTAAGTACACAAATTGATTAGGCACAAGTAAGTATGCAACAAGCACACTGCCATGAATCCAAAACCCAATTCCCCAATCTTTTTTTTAATTTAAATTTATTATGTTTTAAAATTTATTTCTTTTATATCCCTATTATAGCCTCGTACCTCATCTGATCCTGGTTCCACCCTCCCTCTCTTTCTGCTCCCTCTCCCTCACCTAGTCCTCAGAAAGGGGGAGCCCTTCTCCTCTATCAACTGACCCCAGCCTATCAAGTCTCGTCAAGACTGGCTGTGTCCTCTTTCTCTGTGGCCTGGCAAGGTCAACCTGCCAGGGGGAAGTAATCAAGAAGCAGGCAACACAGTCCAGGTCAGAGACAGCCCCTGATCTCCTTACTAGGGAACCCACATGCAGACTGAACTGCCCATGGGCTACATCTGAGCATGGGGCCTAGGTCCTCTTCGTGCATGGTCCTTGGTTGGTGCATCAGTCTCTGCAGGACATCCTGGGCCCAGATATGTTGGTTCTGTTGGTCTTTTTGTGGAGTTCCTGTCCCCTTAGGATCTTTCTAGCCCCCTACTCTTCCATAAGACTCCCAGCACTCAGCGCCCAAAGTTTGGCTCTGTTTCTCATCAATTGCTTCACTCCCCTGCTGGGTTGAGTCTTTCAGAGGACATCTGTGGTAGGTTCCATTTCTGTTCCCTCTCTTCAACTGCTTCAGGTGTCTATTCTGTTTGCCTTTCAAAATGAGAATTAAAAATCCACTCTAGGGTGCTCCTTGTTACATAGCTTCTTTAGGTCTATGAATTATAGTATGGTTATCCTGTACTATATGGCTAATATTTGCTTCTAAGTAAGGATATACCGTACTTATCTTTCTGGGTCTGGGTTGCCTTACGCAGGTTGATCTTTTCCAGATCCATCTATTTGCCTGAATTTTTCATGATTTCTTTGTTTTTAATAGCAAAATGATATGAACATGGTTGAGCAAGTGTCCTTTTTGTATGGTGGAGCATCTTTTGGGTCTATGCCCAGAAGTGGTATAGCTGGGTCCTGAGGTAGAGCTGTTCACAATTTTCTGAAAAAGCACTAGATGGGATTTCCATGCATTGATGTACAAGCAATGGAGCTGGGTTCCCCTTTCTTCACAACCTTGCCAGCATGTGCTGTCACTTGAGATTTGATGTGAGCAATTTCCCAATCTTTTAATCGTGACATTTGATCAAGTTTGTTAGTTTTACGAGAGGATACAATGGGAACCTGGGAGAAGTACTTGGGAATCCTTTACCATGCTCACAAACCATTAGAGCATCTGGCTGTGGAAGCAGCCTACCAGATATCAACCTGGCACGGCCTTCCTAAATGGCAGAGTAGTGCTGCAGAAGCTAAGCGATGTAGATGTTGACTGCATCATCCCCAGACCTCTGAGGTGAGGTTCGCCAGTGTCACTGATCATAAGACAAAGACGAACACGGGAAATCAACTTCTCTCTCATAACCCAGAGCCCAATGGGTCAACCCAAAAAAAGTACACCTAAATCCAAACGGCCTTAAACACCTTGAGAAGTTCCTTTACGCTAAGTATAGAAAGTCAGCTACTCTTTGCAGTTAGTCCTGTCGTGGCTTCCTTTTAAGCCAATGTCTAAGATGCAGATACAGGGACTTGAGGATCCTGGGCAACACTCAGTAATAAAAATGGGTTCGCTTCTTTCGCACCAGTGATTTTCTTAAAAACTGAATTGCCATCATCAGAGAATGCTGCCATAAATCATTTCTTTGCGCTTCTTTCCTACAAAGCATTTATAATTGAACCATTTCTGAAGTGACGACAATTATAGGAGTAAAACATTTATAGCATACATTTTTTCCACATCCCAAAAAGCTAAGGGCATCTGAAGCAACCAACAATTACAGCTTTCTGCTTTAAGTACTAAACCTTCTGCAAAGGGGGGAGAATCATTGTCAATCTTGTAAACCCTAAATAACTACTGCATGCTTCATTTCTTTCTTCCTGAGTAGCATTCCTATAATTTGCAATTTTCTAAAAAAGACATCACTAATAATCACATACATTCTGTCAAAGCTAACAATAAAAGTTCTGCTCTTAATCCCGGTATAACAAACAGCAGGACTCACTTCCTGTTTCTCCTGGATACAGCTCCTCATAAGAAATAAATATTAATTCATATGTGGGAATGCATATGTCATAGTCACATAGACAAACCCTATATACATACATACATATATGTATATATAATGTTTGATGTTGTTAGCAATAAATCACTATTGAAGGAAACATGTATCTATTTTAATATATACATTACTGAGTTAATTCTTATTAACATTTGCTATATTCTTGTGTTAGCATGAATTAATAACAGATGTGATCATAAATAATGTCAAGAAAAGAGCCAGCGAGATAGTTCAGTGAGTAATGGTGTTTCCCACCAAGTCTGATGATCTGAGTTCAAATTCTCAGAGTGTAGAAGGCAAACACTGACTTCAGCAAGTTAGTCCTTGACCTCTATATTCATGCTGTGGTACATATGTAGACACACACACACACACACACAACACAACAAGTAAACAAATATAATTTAAAAATTTAATGCCAGTAAAAAATTGAGACTGTATTCGGAAGGAAGCATAAAGAGACTCAATTTAAGCTTTCACTGTGTTTCTGTAGTCTTCAACCTCTGTTTCAGTTTTTTTACATTCAACATTTTTTTTCTGTATTATTGGACAGTAACATGTCAATTAACAAAGTCTAATAAGAATTTAAAGAATTTATATAATTATACACCTAAGTTTTACTGCTTTGCCTAAGATGGTTGTCAGCTCCTATAAAAACTTTTCATTAAAAAAAGGCAATTTCTTCAGTCCTTTGATGGGGCATAATTAGCTTTTCTGACATATCAAAGTCACCTTGCAGCACTAACTCTTAGCTGTAACACAGAACCAGGTGTGCTGGCACATGACATTTTCTTTACGGTGCCAACAGAGCCATTGATGGATGCCTCTGTAGTTTTATATGTGACAGTAGGTGTAAGTAAATAACATTTTTATTTAAAAAAAAAAACTATAACACACAGTGATAATGAAGAGCAGAGGCAGCATTTTTCATTTACAACCTGTCTATAAATTTCGGCAGGAAATTGAAACTAATTTAATATGCTCAGACTGAGGAAGTTACCCGGTTCTAAGAACATACACGCCATAGTTAAATTGCTACAGCCAGGGCAACTCTCACTGAAGTGAACAAAAGGGAGGGCTCCTACCTCGCGCCTCTGAACTGACACGTAGTATTTTCAAGACATGGGTGGCAGCCTGGAGCTTTTCTGTCTGTACACTGACTATAGTTATCCTAGTACTGAGTGTATGCTCAACTTCTGTCCCTGCCTCTCAGGGAGAAAAAAAAATACCAGTTTATTCTGTGTCAATTCAGAAAATCAGTGCAGAGTGAGGCTTCACAAAACCCTGGCAAGGCGGGCGACGCTACCGAGTGTGCTCTTAAACAAACTCACTGTACGGAATTTCCACAGGAGAGCTTTGACTTTCATCCCTGGGTCAGCAAATTAGGGACATTTCAGTTACCCGTTCAGACAATGTCAGGCAGAGGCGTCTGCTGGTGATACAGATTTTAATACGATTTAGATTTTAGTAAGAGCTGGACATGATCGGGGAGCCACAGAGGGGATGTCAGGCTGGGCTTGATGGCGGCCCGACCTGTGAGGAAGCAGCTCCCCGGAGGCAAAGCTCAAGCTTGGGAAAGGAAAGAAGCTTCCCCTGCTAAGGCTTGGTGTGCCATTCGGTGGGAGGAGCTAGCGGACAACCCAAAGTTTTCCACAAGAAAGCAGAATCCTTTACTCTTTCAATGATTACTCTCTCTACAGAAACACATTTCAAATTCCATGATGAAAAGCAGCAGCAGAAAAAGAAAATCTGTTTACACCACAAGATCTTCTCTACAGTCTAAGGAAATATTTGCACTTGAAGCTGCATACAACGCTTACCGACTGGATTCAGTTGTAACCGTTACACATGTAGAGAGGACTGTGTAAAAGATCCCCTGGGTTGTTGTATGTCAGAAGACAAAAGACTGAAGCCGCATTAAATGTCTTTGATGTAATTATTCAGTGAACTCCGAGCACTGGTTTCCATTCATGGGCTTGGCTGGACAGAGAGAGACAGGAAAGTAGCCACTGCCTCTGAGACATGAGCTGGGCTTCTCGTAGCCAGTCCTGCTGCAATTCTCCCCAACCTAGACAGCAATTTCCTCTTCACTTTAGGCCTCGATCTGTGGAGGCCAATGAAAGGTTGGTCCTAGGGACTGGATGAAGACCCCATCAAGGGCTTTAAAGACACCCATCCCCAGTGAGTCCCTGGAGGATTCTCTCTCCACAGGTATTTCTGGGTCACTCTTCAGCTTGGTGGAGATTGTCCCCACCGGCTAAAGATGTGCTCTGAGGCTCATGCAAGGCTTTCCTTTTTTGACCTCACTTCAAAACTGTCAGAATCAGTCCCCTTTTGATACACCTCCAAAAACATGTGACCAACTTCCTACACATTGTAATGGGGGGGAGAGGGGTGCGGAGATCCAACCTGGCAGTAAAGCTCTGCTTAGCATGTAGGGGGGCCCCTGGGTCCCACACAAACCCTGTCAAAACCGAGCAAAGCCAAACAATGCTCTTCTAAATGGAGCAAGAATCTCTGTACTGTACTACCACGTGCATATAAATCACCAGATACAATTATAAAAGCTACTGAACAAAGACGGCCTTTCTTTTCGCTGCCCCTTTCAAGGTCTTTCACTGTGCTGTTCACGGGTCCCACACGAGCCCAAAGGAAGTGGCTTCCTAATCACAATCCAGTGTTTGTTAACAAGCAGGTGATATGAATCCAAGGTTTGAACCTCACTGACCCAACAGCTTCACCAGAGGACCTCCTCAAGAGACGGTTGGGAAAGACAAGACCAGAATTACACGCGCCCTTTAAGCCCAGTGCGGACAGACGGGAAGCCGACATAGAAATCATAAAATTCTACAGCACTTAAAGACCTACCTAGGGGAACAGGGAATGACTGCTAGCAGATAGGACGCTCCCGTTTGGTGGAAGATGACTGACAGAGCAGGAGTTCACAGCGATCTGTTTGATATTGGGCTCTGCTTGGTGGGAAGGCAGAATAACTTCTATAATTTGTCTTCTGACATGGACCTGCACATGTACACACACACACACACACACACACACACACTCACATACACCCTAAATAAGCAAGTAAACAAGCAAATAAATAGTTGGAGCTTTTGAAAACGGAAGGAAAAAAAAATCACTGTGTATAGCAGTGAGGTACTCTGAAAGTGAATAGCAAATGGAAACAGGAAACATGGACCTGAGAATCAGACATGAACCCTGTCTCCTCACTTTACTAGCTGAATGATCTCAGACCAGAGGCCCTGGCCCTCTGAGCCAGTTTTCCTGTCTGCTAAAATGGGTCTAACAGCTTGTAACTGCATTTTATTGCTGCAAGGATGGAATGGCATCCAAGTGTTCTTTAGGGAAAGTCAAAGCACGAAGCCTAGTCAAACTGTGTGTGAAGCAAGAGCCAGCCAGGCTTTAGTGAGAGCTGGGCTGTGAAGTGCAGGCTGCAGGGTGCACACGTCCTCCTTCCAGTGTTTCGTCCACTCAGTCTTCAGAGAGCACCATCTCTGCTTCTCTAGCACGTCATTACAAAAGTCCTATAAGCTATAAAGTTAGCATGGAGAGTTTCCCAAAGCCAGTGCGTGGCCTTGAACAATGTCTGTCCTAACAGATAATAAGCAGGGTGACAACAGTCTGGACATATTCCACAGGCTTCAAACGCATGCAAAGACAAAGGGCCAGACTGCATGGCTGGCTCAAAGCAGAGCTGAGGGGAAAGCAAAACAGTCACCCACAAAACCAATAGTGGCATTTCCTCTCAGCATTCTGAAGGCATGAGTAAGACTCAAGGAAGAAACATCCCTAAACAGACAAACTGGAAGCTGTCTTCCCATAAGTTCCAACCAAAACCTTCCAGGCACAGCCAAATCTTTGTGATACATTTTCCATGTTGTTACATGTATACTCTGTATGTATATTATTATGTGTATGATTGTACCTACCTATAGTGATGTATATGCATAAAATATTGTGGGTGATTGTAAAACAATTGCTATGTACTCCTCATTGATCATTTTCTTGTGTTTTCTCCATGTCTGAGATGACTGAACTATTAGAAAAAAAAAATAACTGCAACTCTAATAACAAAATATTTAACCTGATTTTGAGTCAACACTGTTTTCTGGTTTTGCTCTTGCCTGGAGAATTTTTACATTCTTTTTCTTTTCTTTCTTTCTTTTCTTTTCTTTCTTTTTTTTTTTTTTGAGCAGCTCAGAAACAAATGATAATTATAGAACTGCAATTATCTGTCCATTTTGAGGGCTGTGTTTTAGAAGTCCACACTCTCTTGAAAAGGAAAGGGCAGAAAGGCTTTACAGTGGTGTGTGCCTAAAACCACCATAGGAAGACCTTGTTCCATTTACAGAAGATCTCGTAGCTCCATCTAGCTCCTGAAGGGGGAACTCGGGGAATATAGAATTACACCCTACAGGGCGAACACCGCAGACAAGGGAAATCAGTACGAGCCCAAAAGAAACTACAGAAGCCCTGAGTTTCTAAGTGTGGGGAATTTGTCAATTAACACTGATTAAAAAGAATACTCATTAGTTAATTGACAGTTGATTTTTCTAAATAAAGAAATCACTCCTGTCATTATTATTTGCCTTTTTAGCATCTCATTTTTTAAAAATAGAACCCATAATGTGAGAAGGGATTCAAACTGAACATTTTCTTATCCTTGAAAATGTTCTTTTGCCTTGCACATTGTTTTAAACACTGAGTTCTGCTTGGAGCTCATGACAACTGAGAACAAGAAGCACCTTCTCAGAGTGAAAGTGATGAATAAGCCTGGGGATGATGCAGAAATACGACATGATTAATTTTTTAAAAATTTGAACAATGGCTTGCTTTGAATTGTTTATAGCCTACAGTAAATCAAGAACGAAGTCTCACAAATCGCCCCAAACGGGACTACTTTAAAATGTAATTTCAATTCATGAAAAGTCTACAAATGTATCTTTAATCTGAAAACACAAAAATAAGCAGTAAGATACTAAATGATTAATGAAAATCCAACTAGGAAAATAACCATGGGCCTAAAATTAAGATACACAGGAAGCAGATATGCTTACAAGAGAGAATTTATCAAAGTCAATTCAAGTCAAATTCTGCATCAGTACATAAACCATTGCGATTTACAGTTGATAGTATGAAATTAAACAACAACATAATTCCTGTGTTACATTACTATGTTTTCAAGCATTTTTAAGTGTTTTAATAATAGGAATCCAATCTTACACTTCTCTAAATGTCATCTGATGCTGGGCAGATCAAAGCAAACCCCATAGCCCTGTAACAACAAGTAATGTGTGTTTAATTCAATTTAACTAGATTCCAGCTAAACAGTAAGAAAATATTATGTTCACATCCTTCCTGACTTTGAGACATTCGTTTTAAGCATGACTTTACTCAGCTGGAGGGCAGCACCACACTGCTTTCACAGAGCACAGGGGGGAAGCCGCCTGTCCTGTTCTTGCAATTGCTTCAGCACCAGAGTTCACCCGCCAGACTGAGTCACCAACCAATTCCAAGCAGGACTGCTCTGGATCCAAGTTTCTACACTGGCTTCCTGCTTCCAGCTTCCTGAGGGGTCAAATTTCTAGTGGTGGGTGCTATCTTCACCGAGTGTCAGCCCCTCCCTGTCCCTGTTGTGCCAAAGGCTACCATGCCAGCACTGTACCAGCATCCAGGAGAACTCTGAGATGCACTCAGATGAGTTAAGCAGCGCCATCTTTAAATTCCAGCCAGGGATGTTCTGAGTAATAGTTACAGTAAGAGATATTTTGGTAGTTATCCAATTAATTGTCATGCTTTACACTTGATTTGGCCTGGAGCCTGGCAACCTACTTAACTTCCTTGCTTCTGCTTCCCAAAGTAAGAGGGCATTCTTTGCCACCCCAGCGAAGGTGTGTGCATTTGAGGGGACTTGCAAGTGGGAGCATGAAAGAGGGAGAGAAAGAGAAGGCGCCATCCACAAAAAAAAAAAAAAAAAAAGCCTTGTTCCAAGAGCACAGCCAGGAGATTGTGGGAAAAGCTAGAAAGCTAGAAGCTAGAAGGTAGAATGGGGAAGTCTGTGGACCTATACCCCACTCACGTCTGAGTTGTAGCTTATCAGCACATATTCTGCTGAGCAAGTAGAACAGAAAAAAGGGACCAGAGGATGCTGTTCATCCATAGCCCTCATGGAGACAGGAACATCTTGGTGTTTATGTTGCAAATATTACACACACACACACACACACACACACACACACCTTTAAACATCATTCTGGAGACTGGTAGCAGGGGGGACTAAAAAGTTCAGGGAAGAGATAAGATTCAGTCCCTACATATGTTTTCTTTTTCTCACTATTTTCAGACTTCTTTGATGCTAGAAAAGAAAAATATTAATCGCCTCCAAGCTCAGTCCAATGTCACATGACTGGATAAGAAAACTCGAAGCCAATATAAACAAACTGTCTACATTAAAGGGAAAACTGCATATTGCATCAAAGAAGTTATCAGACTATTTTGTTGTCTTATGTTTCTAGACACCCTTAACTATAGTGCCTATGCAAAGTTATTCAGTCTTAAGGCTCCAAAGTATATATGGGGAGGGGGAGAAACTTCAGGTGTCCTAAGTTATCTCAGCAAAATCAGAACCACAGTTCCACTGAAAATCCTGCACTCTTCAAAGTTAGCTGAGGGCAGAGGCAAAGGAACATGTCTGCCGATGTGGGCCCTAGAGTCTAAGTGACACTCCTTAACAGGCTCCCGGAAGAGATTCTACATGAGCTTGGAAAACAATAAAAAGACTCAGAGACAACCAAAGGACTCGTCTCCTTCAGGGTGCTAGAACCCTGTGGAAATCGCCTGTCCTGGCTTTCACAAATCACATTTGATCACGCAGAACTAGGGAATCAGTAGCAGCAATAGCCCTTACCCATGCCAAGCAGCCTATAAGGTGTTCATGATAATCGTCAGGCAGAACGAAGGACTCATTTTACCTTACTCTAGTGGTAATGTACAAATTCGGTAGCCACACTATCTGACCCTCTGCTGCTGGCTTCAAACACTGCCACCCATCTTTCTAGTGAGTCATTGTGAGTTGTATGGATAAAGGCAGGACCTTGAAAGATTGGCCGAAATCTCTTAGCCTGCCCCATTTCCTGTGCCGTGAAACCTTCCTTGTCTCAAGGGGCAAGAAACTCTAAGTTATCAGGTGTAAATGAGCTCCACTTTGTGCTCATCACAATGTGATCATGTGTATATTCTAAACTATGATAAAGTGGTATCAATATGAAATTCAATAAAGGTCCTCTCTGGAAGTTGTTGAAGTGACTGAGCCTGGAAACAGTGTTTTGTAAACTGAAAATCTCACAATTCCAGGGTTCCCAGATGAAATACTGGTGGTCATGAAGAAAGATAGGCCAAAATCCCATGACCATGGCGTGATGGCAGGCAGTTTTTAAGCCTCATGCATTATGTATCACAGCCTTCTACTATAGTGTCACTATTTACAGGCACAGGGACTGTGTGTAAATTATTTAATTCCCATAAACCTGTCCCCTCATTTATAAGGTGAAGAAAATAATGGCACTAATATTAATCCAGTAGAATTGTTATGAAGGTAAAATGAAATAAACCTTTGAAGCGCTGGGTCCCCCTCAAACCCTTAATAAATAATATGTCTTATTTATAGATAGCTTCATTTGACCTTTTCTTCAACACAATAGATTTATTGGTAGTTAATTCCCAATTGGAGAACCCTATTTGACTAAAGTCATAGAAAAGGACCCATGAGTCTCCTGAGACTTCATGAAGCCATCTCATGAGTTCATCAAACATCCAAGAAGAGAATGAGATGCAGGGACATTTTCCAAAGTGCCCAAAGCTTCAAGCAGAACGACATCCATGATGCTCTCCTCAGGAACAGCTCAGCCTGCAGACCCAACTCCATCTTTAAGACCTAGTGCATAGCCCTTTGTTTGCTACGCTTGCAATGGTACAGGAGAACGTGGGTTAGCTTACATGTTTCAGTCTGGCTTATGACAACAAAACAGGGGACAATTAAAGATTACTAGAGTAGTGGTAGAATTATTACTTTTTTCAACAATGCAGTAACACCCATTCAAAAGAGACAAATGTCTGTGACATGCAGCCCTGGCAAGGAAAGGCACTATGGGAAATGAGGTGTCAGAACATATAAAATGGTCAGGGATTCCTTTTCATTACTGTTATCAAATTCCAAAATTAAAAAGTCAATAGGGGTATGTTATTTATTCAAGGGACACAAAGCACACAAAATAATGCTCAAAGGTGCATTTTAAAGACCTTGAAACACGTTAAGGGAGCTGAAGTTATAAGATAATAAAAATACTATTACAGCCCATTAAGCATGTTGTAACGGTGCTGAGGGGAAAGGCAGCCATGTTTTGTGAAAACTTATTTTCACCCATCTCCCTGAGAGGAAATTCAGTTCAATGTAGATACACTCAGGCTGCAAGAAATACAAGAGAATGATGTTAAATAATGCAGAAATGCAACAAGACACACAAAAGACTGTTAAACAATGGAGAAGTGCAGCCCTCCAGTCTGAAAGTGGAAAGTAGTTAGAAGGGCAGCAAACTGAAAAAAAGGGAGAGAATTACAATAATAATAATAATAATAATAATAATAATGTGTGTGTGTGTGTGTACATGCATGGGTTTGCATCCATGTGTGTAATCCTGGAATCATTCTTATTTCTCAGAGTCAAACATGTTAAGATAACTAAATCAGAGTTTCAGGTTTTCAATAATTTGAATTCATGTTTTAGAAAAATCAACAAATTTGTTACCAACTTTTAGAGCAACACTGTTTTGACAAGGGCAAGAATTCTGCTTTAAATGATAAAATAATTCAAATGCTTATGCCCCTGAACTATTTATAGCATACTCTTCACATACACAAATATTAATGACCCCTAGCTATATAAAATATACTTACATATACTCATAGATAAGTATTTGTATATATGTATACACACACACACACACACATCTCTCTCTCACACATGCATATACATACCTACACTTTAAACATCGACTTAGAGAACATTATCTAAAACTATCATTGCCAACAGTTGTTGTAGTTGTAGACTTTGGTATTTTTTTTTTCAATGCAGTTTATTCAGGAACCTTGAACAATCCTCGGACCCCGGGGAAAGCCAGCCCACAGCTTAAATAGCCTCTGGGTAGCCAACCCAGGCGTGCCACGGGGGCAATGCAGATAGGTCCACATATATGGAAGCAAGCCAGATCCTCAGCCTTAGCCAAATGTGGAATTGTTCATGACAGAGAGCACTCACCATCGGGAAGGTGGAAGGCAGAAACCAGCTCCATCTTTAAGGCATAGCATTCCGCAGCTCTCTACAGTTTCCCCTTTTTGTTTTAGACGCATCAGGCAAGAGTAGAGGTCTGATCTCTGATATTAGAAATAAATTGGGACTTTGTACAGATGTTCATTTAGGTGTCATCCACCCAAAGAGCATCAGACCCGTCCGATACCTTTTTCTCAGAGGCGGGACCTGGGGCATCAACCCGCATGCAATCAGACATGCTCTTCTCTGGGTCCAAAGCGGCTGACCCTGAGTGCAGTGCTTAGCCTCGCATCCTGAGCGTATCATTTTAGCTTTTTATGGTATCCAACCATGCTTGGGGAGAATGTCCTGCTTCAATGGCTGTAAAGGCCTGAATGATCATGGCTGCATCACACTCTTGTGAGACTCTAATCTTGCATATATACCACAGGCAAACCAAGGAGACCAACACCAGAAGGCCTGCTAATACTCCCATGCCTGCCCATTCTCAAAGTTGTAAGTTGCCTTAGCAATATTTATTTTCAGGTTAGTTATTAGGAACTGGAATACATATTTTTAGAGTTGTAAGTAGTGGTTACCTACAGATTCTTTAACAGGCTAGGAAAGGTTATTGATTTCACTTGACAGATAAATCCTATAACTGACAAGGTTAAACACTGCTTCTATGAAAAAACAAATGGAAATGCGAACTCATCCCAGTGCCAGCTATTGTCTGGCAATGAAAGTGAAAGGTCCTCACATGCAAAGGCCCACCTTGATGCAAGCGGGGACATCATGGTCCTGTCGAACTGTTCATGGATGTGTTGGAGAAACGCAAATCTTGTCCAGAGAGAATGGTGACAGAGGATGGAGTGTGGAGAGAGGTGACCCTGGGAGTCAGGTATGGCTAGAGCTATTTGCACTGAAATTGGCAAGAATTTGGCTGAAAATTGAAAAATCACTGATGGAATAAAACCCAGTGTTTCTCACTACATGGTAAGAAGGCTTAAACTTGGTCTCAATGGAAGAGGAATTAAATGGCAAAGGCAAAACAGGGGTGACGAAGGAGAGCTATGGTAGCCAGCATAGATAAGAATATCCTGAGGACAGGTTCTTAGGAAGAGAAGGAAAAGGAGGTGTGAATTTAGTTGAAGAAGAAGAAGAAGAAGAGGAAGAGGAAGAGGAAGAGGAAGAAGAAGAAGAAGAAGAAGAAGAAGAAGAAGAAGAAGAAGAAGAAGAAGAAGAAGAAGAATCAGCCTCAATGCAGTACACACTTTATAGAATGAACTGGCTGAAGCAGGTTCCAGGTGACATAAAAGTGGCAGCTACATGAAAGGTGGAGTCTGGTTCTTACTGTGGAGTAAGATGGGAATGCATGATATGCCACAGTTTCCAAACAAGATAATTAACATCAGTTCTTCATTCTTTCTTACCAATTATATCTTGGAATAGCAAGAAAAATTTCAGAGATTAATTAAAGCTCTCCTCTCTCTCTCGCTCTCTCTCTCTCTCAGCTGAAATATACAAGGACCAAGGTGACAAAGTAGTGTGGCCTGCCATAGACCTCGACAGGATAAGTGTTGCCTGGCTTGAGGGATTAAGTGGCTCCAAGAATAGTATCTCTGGGACAGAAAGAACATCAGAGGCTGACAACGAAGGGATGGGCTAACCAAGGATTACAACTACAGTTTCCAATTTAAGGAAATTACCGACTTAAAATAAGCCAACCATATTATTCAGATACTGTATCTAATAATACAACATGGCCTGAAGGTCTCTAAATACAAGCTCAGAGCAGACCGATTATCCACTGTGCAAATGGCCCATCTGAAAGTCTCAAAACACACCATTTTCTAAGAAAAATTGCCATTTGTCCCTTAAGTACTAAAACTTCTGTGTATTTAATGTGAATATGTTTAAGATACGATTTCTTAATTACGTGTATATCTGTGCCTGTGTACAGACAAGCGCGCATGACTGCAGTGCCCACAAAGGTTAAAAGATGGTGTTGGTACCTCAGAGCTGCATCTACAGGCCTGATTTGGAAGTTGAGGCCCAAACCCATGTTCTTGGCAGGAGCGGTATACCTTTTCAACCACCTCGCTATCTCTCTAGCTCCAAGACAAATTTGAGAGTCACAGTTATTTTCTATTAAGATGCCTTTTTTCATCTGAAAGTGTCACCTGCCCTCGTCAGCACTTGTTGGTCCCCTTTTATCTCACTGTTTCTATGCTCTTATTATCATCTTGCCATTGTCGCCTTCTGTTTCTAGTCAGATTCCTCTGATTTTTAGTAGTTTGGGAATAGCTGGATCAACTAAAATGGAAAGAAACGTGTGTAGCCCAGGAGTGGAGACACTCTAAGAAGAGACATCCCTGAAACTGAATAGCCATTATGGTGGTGATTTTGGTGGCGCAGGGGCAGTTACACTGACCCTCTCCTGAATATATTTCACTTACCAATTTAATAGCATTTTCAATTACATCTGAAAATCTCTGAGTTTTCTGAGATACCAAAAATATTAAGTTCAGTGAACTAGAGGAAAACAGTTATGGGGGGATGTATTGAATTGGGGGCTGGAGAGACGGAGAGTGGGTAAGAGTACTTACTGGCTGCTCCTACAGAGGATCCAGGGTTAGTTCCTGGCAACCACATGAACTCTCACAGACATGACTCTCCAGTTCCAGGGGAATCTGAAACCTGCTTCTGGATTCCCACAGGCACTGCATACATGGATACTTACATGCAGGCAAAACACTCACATACATAAAACATTAAGTATATATGGAATTGTTTTTTCACATAGGTGGTAATGTATATCTACTTTAGATGTCATTTTAACATCCCAAACCATTTTTGTTAACACTCTTCTTGATGTATTATTTTTGAACAATGTTATAAATTCTACTTTCCAGCACTACCTCTAGGTGATAATTAAATTAATTAATTAAATTTGGAAGCAATCGTCTAACAGAAATATTTAAGAAATCTTAGCTATATTAGGCAGCCCATGGAAAGGCAATGAGTAAAAAGTGGTAGTCATTCTTGAACCCACAAAATCATCAGGAAACAAAATGATTCTTTGTTACAGGGGTGCCGTGGACTCCAGAAACCAAGTGGAACCCCTGCAGTGATGGCTATAGGCCCACAGACTTTAGCAAGGTCAGTATGTGCGCCTTTTTTCTGGTGAAATCTCAGCGTCATATTACAAAACCTGACTTCCTTTCAAAGCGCTGTAGTGTGCCGCACACCTAGGAAAAACACCCACCCGCTCTGTCTCCACAATGTAAAGCTATGTCTCACTCTGTGATGCCAGGGAAACACAGCCATCAATAAAGTGTTTTGTTTTGTTTTGTTTTCACATTGTAAACAGAAAAACGTAGAACACTTCCTTCACATAAAGGTTTGAACAGATAAATATTTTAGGGACTCCATCATGAAAGACAAAACAAGAGTGTCCAAGCATTGCGGCAGGAAGACTAGTACAGGGTCCCTAAGGGCCTTTCATGCAGAGGAGTTCCAGTTACATCCTTGGGAGCACGCTTAAGAAACTTAACAACATCTTGCCTCTCTCCTCGTAGCTAACAATTGAGTATCTTTTCCTAGATCTCCACTCTGCCAAAACATTTTCTGAATGCAAGCTGGCAAAGCCAGAGAAGTTGTCTTCTCTCTTTCCAAGTCTTAGCATTGGTAGCCAAAGTGCCTTTGTTGCTCAAATAATCTGTGCCATCTGCCAGCAATCTCTATCCTGAGGGCCATCTGCCAGTGTCTCTGCTTCCAGCCCGGACTGGGTTGCCTGTGTGCTGTTTAAATGGCTCTTTTACCAGAGGAGAGAAGAGAGCACACAAAACTACTCCTTTCCATAGTAACCATTCTTGGTCATTGTTGCCAACACTGGCCTCTAGCAAGACTGGTCCTAAGGATGACAAAAGACTCCATAGTTTGAATGAAATAACTGTCTTCATTTTCTTTCTTTCCTAGTAGAATCAGTTATTAGACAGCAATGGAATGGTAATGCAATCAGTTATTAACATAACATGTTTGTAGACCTATGTTTCCTCTCTGTTTTTACATGATATTCTCAATTATAATGAATTATTCTCTGGATAAAGAAGCAAAGAGGAGAAAACAATCCTTATTTCTTCAGTTAATCCTGATTATTTTAAAGGCAACTTGTGGCAGAAATTACTAATTCAGTTGAGTGTTATTAACAGTATAATGTCAACTTTACGCTGCAATGCACTGTTCCTCACTGTAATCTACTTAAAATTCCTGACTTTCAAGTAGCAACAACAGGGCTGCAGAATAGCCTCCTAACGAGGTTAAGCCTAAAGAGTTCCCTTAAAGTCTCCCTAAGGCCACCAGGAAATTCCTTAAAGCAAAGGAGTGCCCGGCGTTTCGGTGGGATTAATCTTGGGGGCAATTTTCTTTTTAGATTTGTGACTACTGGGATTTATCTTACATCTCCATCACTGCCAGCCTGCAGGGGGAGGCCCCTTTTTATTCCCAATCACTCGGCAGAAATCCCAGGATACATAAGTACCAGGAATTGTGAAAGCCTTTGCTATCCCGGTATCAAAATTAAATTAGCATTTAAGTGAATGTCAGGAATCAGGTTCACTCAAAAGAAATGACATTGCCTTCCCTAAATGCCAGCAAATCTTTCCAAAGGCTGGTGTGATCTTTATATGGGTGGAGAGGGTGCTTACTGTATTACTCTATGCAATTCTTATACATTGGTTAGCATCGCAAACCGTGTATCTTGGCCCGGGGGCCCAAGGGTTTTTTTATCCATTGGTTTCTAAAAAGGTAACATATATGCTAACTCTAAAATATATATGATCAAAACCTTCTGACATTTTTCCCCCAAATGTCTATGTCCTTGGTGCAGGAATATCAGTAAGCACATTAACAGGATAGCTGTCCTCATCTCTATTTAGCCTAGTTGTATAAAAAGAAGTCTGTGGCTACTAAGCCTCATTCTTCAGTGTCACGCCGTGTTTGCCTCAAAATATACCATTTAAAAATAATTCATTCAAGAACAGTATTTTAGTCACACTTAAAATTTTACATTTCCTGGCCAGTGAGATGGCTTAGTCCTCACCTCCAAGACTGGCCACCTCCGTGTAATCTCTGGACCCAGAGAGCAGAAGAAGGAAAACCACTCCCACAAGTTTTTCTCTGACCTCCACACCGTGCCTCCGAATGCACATACACACACACAGGCACACACACCAAATGAATAAATAAATAAATAAATGTAAGAAATGAATTGTTTTTATTACAACTCAATGAATTTTAGAATTTAACAAAGTTCTTAATGAGCTGCATCTACCAGAACTACCCATGTATTCCTAGGACAGCTCTGGTCGGGTAGCTCCTGTACAGACCCAGGCTGATAAATACAGCTCTACCACTCAGCAGGAAGGCTTCTTTCTGCAACAGATAGAGTCTACTGGAGAGATTCACTATGGTCAAAAGCAGAGAATGAGTGACTATGGGGTGCACAGGTCCAGCTGATATATATATCCATAGAGCCAGGCTCTGGGAAAAATCTTAGAGAATTTCTAAGGGCCAAGAAGACCAGGCCACCTGCTGCTAGAAAATGTCCTCTAGACAGAGCAGGGAAGGTGCAGTCAGGAAGTTTCAACAGTTACCTGCAATGACATCAAGTGGCATGCTAGTGGGGAGGGAAAATACACACAGTCCAAGACCAATCAGGGAGAGGCAAGGACTGCCTGTGAGAGAGGGAGGACCAGTCTCCTTTAAGAAGTAGCTCTCTCAGAAAGTTGGGAAGAGTGCTACCTCAAGACCCAGCTAGACCACACCCAGCATATACCTGAAAGATGCTCCACCATACAATAGGACATGGACTCAACTACGTTCATACCATCTTTATTAGCAATAGCTAGAATCTGGAAACAATCTAGATGATCCTCAAATGCAGAATGGAAAAAAAAAAAAAAAAAAAAAAAAAAAAAAAAAAACAACCTTAAAACCAAAAACCCAAACCCAAACCCAACCCAAACCAACCAACCAAACAAACAAAATAACAAAATAACAAAATAACAACAGCTCTCTCATAGATTATCAATTCCTAGTGGTCAGTTATAAACTAATCTACGTTTGAACAATATAAAATGGCCTTGGTAGGTTGGATATAATTTAACAAAAACGATTAAATTTAACAACAAAATTAACGAAGATGAGGCTGTGAATTTGGGAGCAGGGGAGTGACACAGGAGGAGTTAGAGCGCTGGTTCTCAAACTTCCTAAGGCTGTGACCCTTTGATAACATTTCTCGTGTTGCGATGACCCCCAGCCATGAAATTATTTTGTTGGTACTTCATAACTGTAATTGTGCTATTGTTACGAATCTTAGATATCTGATATGCAACCCCGGTGGGGTTTGTGACCCACAGGTTGAGAGTGGCTGAATTAGAAGGACCATAGGGAGAGAGGGATGATATTAATACAGTACCCATGCATGAAATTCCAAAATACATAAAAATAAAAATTAAGAACAAGACCTCATGAAACCAGGACATATGCCATTGATTCCAGCACTCAGGAGGCAGAGGGAGTCAAATCTCTGTTGGCAGCTAGCCTGGTCTACACAGGAAGCTCCAGGCCAAGTGGAGAAAAGAGTCTATCTTAGTCATTTTAAAATGTGATTAAGCATATTGCTTTAACATGTTTTTATATGTCTATAACCATATATATATTTATATATATTTATTTATTGTTTGTAGTCTCCTCTTTTATTATTTTCCTTCAACTGCAAACTCCCATGTTCCTATATTTTGCTAACTTCAACCTACATCTTTTAAAGGTAAGAATTTGTCTTTTTAATCAATGTTATACAATACAAAGAAAACATGCAATAAACAAAGTGACTTGCTTTGAAAGTTTCTTTGTATTTCCTTTTCTTTTAAAATTAATTCTTTTGTTTTTTTATAATTACATCCTTACCCTTCTGTAATCCCTCCAAATCCTCTCATATTGCTGCTTTGCTCTTTCAAATCCATGGCCTTTTTCCGAAATGTTGTTTTACACACACACACACACACACACACACACACACACAGACACACACACACCCCGGAAGACATAATACAACCCACTCAGTCTGTACAATGCTACTTGTATGTACGTTTGCAGGGTTGACCATTTGGTATTCACTAACCAACTGGTGTGCTCCTCTCTGGGAAAGCTCCATCATTCCTTGGTTGCTAGTGGTTCTTTGTGTTGGTTTTTAGCTGCAGGGAATTTCCAGCATCTTTTTGGTACACCTAATGTTATTTTGTATGCCTACTGTTGTCCTTGTTCAGTTCATGTTTGGGAAGTCATGCTGGTGAGATTTTATGGCCGTAACTTCTGATATGACTAGGAGATGCAATCTCATAGCAGACTCTCTGATGATCAGGCTGTTACAGTATTTCCAGAGCCTCTTCTACAGTGTTCTCTGAACCTTAGGTTTGGGAATTGTTTTGTAGATGTATCCATTGTAATTGGGGTCCACAGCCCTACAATTTGATTGGTTGTGGTTTTACAGTGGTCTTTGTCTATCATAAAGAGATTTTCCTTTACTAAAGGTTGAGGTCTACACTTGCCCTTGGAAATGAGAAAAAAAATATTTAGAAAGCAGATAGGTATTGTGCTGCTTTAATAAGGTAGTGGATTAGAGGCTCTTCTCGGAGATCCACGGCTTCATTGGCCATGGGTTTCTGGCTAGGTTTCCATTACCAGGTAGGATTATCCTCTTGTTGAGTAGACCTTAAGCCCAATTAGGGAGCCATTGATTACCACCACCATATGCATTTTCTTTGAAAACTATATCAAATCATTCAAACTTCTTCTAAAAATCTCTCCATTTCTTTATAGTTTTTAGGGATTCGTTTGTTTTGGTCCCTATTCATAAGATATAAGATAAAGGCCACCATAGTTGGCCTACAGTGCTAATAACACAGATGACTGTGTTATTAACAGATGTCAACTAAAAATCATAAAAAGAAAATTGTAATGACTTTCAGTTTTTAAGCATCAGATGTGGTAACACCCTTACTGCTAACACATGACCGGCTGCCATAGAAGCAGCACGGTTTTGTGGCCAGTACGGAGTCCATACTGGAGACCCTGCTTCAGAAATTACTTTTGGAGGGGGGCAGTGGTGGTGCACACCTTTAATCCAAGCACTCAGGAGGTAGAGTCAGGTGGATCTCTGTGAGTTAGAGGTCAGCCTGGTCTACAGAGTTAGTTCCAGCATTGCCAAGGCTACACAGAGAAACCACGTCTTGAAAGAACAAAACAAAACAAAAAAATCTTTTGGGTTGAAAAAAGAATTTTTTTCCGTAGGCAAAGTCCTAAGAATACCAGTAACATGAGACAAATGCACAATTTTTTCAAATATCAAAGCAGTAAATATTCTGAACCATAAAACTGTTTAATAATTGTAATTGGGATTATAAACAAGTATGTTTTTTGATGGACATGATTTCTTTTGATTCTTGAGGCTGGCAGAGATTTTACCATATAATTAAGTGGTGACTATGATGTCATTAAAAATTTGGTAAAATGGTCGACTAGTTTATGTTAGTTTAAATTTATTGAGTCCATTCAGAACATGAGTTGGCAGCTATGGACACAGATATACTCTGCTGACTAAAGTTGGAAAGACATATCCAAGTCTGTAATGGCTTCATAACCAACCTTTCCCCCTGGCGACTAAGAACTGTGTGCCCCCAGCAACTGAAGATGAGTTATGAGGGGATTCATACACAGCACCCCCCAGTGCAGTATCACAATATTTGAGGAGAGAGAAGCAACCAGCCTATGCTCAGCTCTCCACAGCACATCTGGCCTGAGTCGGGTCACAAGACCCGGCACCCTTGGCACCCTCTGTATCCAGTAGAAAGGAACACTTTCCATTTCTGAAGAAGCATGGAGACGAGGATAGTTTAGAACAAACCAGGCTTGCTGCATAAATCTCTCACCCTGGGTCACTAGCATGACAACACTTGTCCAGTTATATTTCTCTACAACTATACCATTTTCTTGATCGATCTCAGCAGCAAAAAACACTGACGCTTCCCTGTTTCTTTGAGGCTTTGTATCCTCAAAGAAAGGGTACAAAATGAGGGAGACCATGTCAAGCATACTTTAACGAGATATGTTTACAGGCTTCTAATTTGTTGATGGATCTTCTTGTTTCATACCACCCATGAACTTACCAGTGAGTGAAGACATTTTTTCCCCTATATTATCTTCATGTAGTATGACTCCAAAAGTTACCAATAGATAAAGAACCTAACAGTCTTCACTCTCAAGAAAAAGGGCGAGGGAGGGGCTCTTACAAAAATGCATGGTGTTTACCCATGAAGTGGTAGAAGATGATACCTTGAATCCTGAAAACAGCATTAACTGAAGAAACTTAGAGAAGACATCTTGGAAGTTTACCATGCGAAAACAAGTAGCACTGAAGTTTTCCAGACTCTTCAGCAGTGACCAGCAATGGACAGGGCAGTTTGTTTGTTTGTTTTTGTTTTTTTGTTTTAATTTTAGAAAGGAAGTAAGGAAAAAAAATGAAAATAAAGCATCTGGTTGTAGCACCAGAGATACGTCACTGTGCATCTATTTGGTTAGATCTGAAATTTAGAGAGGTAGACACTTTTTAGAATAATATTCCTTATTTTAAAATTCATCCCATTTTGCATATGATTTCAAAGTGTGGTCTGTGAGAGAAAGTCAGTACTGTGATTGCCTATCCGAGATTGCCAATGACCTCTGAACCTGTCTGTCTGCTATGCTCCCAGTGTTAGGCTCAGGGCAGAGCAGTCACTATGGACACTTTCCATCTTGGTCTGGCCCATCATCATCTTGAGAGTCCTCCAGAATCATCAATGAGAGGCACACTTGTCTGTTTTGTTTTTTTGTTTGTTTGTTTGTTTTACCATTGCCTTTCAGATTATCTACAGTGTGCTGCTTCCTGCTCTCTTCCATTCTTCAGGGAAGACCATCATGAATCCCAGAATTGTTGTTGCTATTTTGAGACAAGGTCTTATGGTGTAGCCTTGGCTATCAGCAGCTTGCTATGTACCCCAGGCTAGCTTCATAGAGATCTGTCTGCCTCTGCTTCCCTAGTGCTGGCATTAAAGGTGTGTGATACCATACCCAGGAAAAAAATTTTAAATTCATCTAATTTATCCTCTTAGTATAGGAAAGTGTTGTTACTTCGCCCACTTCTTACTGCACTGAAGGAAAAGTTCCTAGGCCCTTACTAAACTGTGTTAATTCCACACAGGCACAGGAAACAGTCTCAAGAGCTGCTTCCTCACTTCTTCCAATTTACTCTTCAATTTACCACACCCTCCGAACTTCCTCCAGCTGCCCCTCTGAACCTCCCTGCACATCAGTCGTTATGCTCTTCATAGTCCTCATTCTTGTTTCCTCAGTGTCTTTGAAGCTTAGCTCTGGCCATTTCAGGGTCTTCATATTGCTCTCCAGAGAATGTTCTACCATTTGCTGTTTCCAGGGTTAGCAGGGTTTTTCTCCCTTGGAAAGGACAACTGTCTCTCTTTTATACTCAATTAAAGCTGCTCCATCCCATCTCCTTGCCATGCTTTACCTTATCTACTTGCATTTACTAAAACTTGTAGTCACATTTATTTGTTTAACAACTCAGTAAAAATCTATTTATCTATTAAAACACAATTCTCCTCCTAGACTGAGCAGCATCTAGCACCGGCCTTCATATATAGTCCGTTAATAGTTATGAAAAAATATGATTGAACATATCCTCAAACTGTTTTTGTTCCTTTGCTACTCAGCAGAGTTCATTCATTACTCATTTAGTTATTTGCTATGGTTGTCAGCATGTCCTTTCGTGGCTGCACTTGTGTATGAACAGCATTCCAGCAGTGACCCTCACTGCCAGCTTCTGTGAGTCAGATTTATCCCAAGCAATGCAAGCACAGAGCTGAATGAAGACCAAATGATGGCTGGAGCTCGCAGAGCCCTTGGCTGTGAATGTCTGACCCTGCCTGCCATCACGTCTCCGCTTTCACACACCCTGCTCCATCTGGCTAGCACTATACTCTTACTGAAAACTCAGCCCAGGTTATGACATCTAACAGGACTTTTCGAACTCCCTAGGGTGGAGATGGTCTCTGTTTGGAATCCAAATCTTCTTACTAGTTTGTTGTTGTGGAGGTTTGACATGGTGCTGTAATCTCTAAGTAAACAGTGCCCAAAGCCACAGCAGTCCTCACAGACACCCATCCACTATCCAAATACATTTGTCAAGTCACGCTTAGCACAAAGTAATATTCCATGAAATTATGTGAGTGATTTGATATCCACGAGGACAGTGATGGGTAAAACGCTTGTACATATAAAAATGGAGAAGAGACAATGATGCCAAAGAGCAGAAAGTAAAGAGTGTTTAATGGCCAATTCTTGTATTCTATGATAATGAAGTAGATTCTGATACATGAATACTTGGAAAGAATGAAGATGAGCAGTCAAGACACAGTATAAAATGACTTCGGTCCTGAACTCCTTTTCAGTGATAGCTATTTATTATTAAGACACAAATCAGACTCTAATAGGCCTTCTTAGGTATGTGTCTCTTCTTAGTGACAACTGGGTCCCAAACAGTCCCCATAGTCTATCTGGATTAAAGAAGACTTAGCTGAGACCCAAAACCTCTCAGACACAAGCCCATCAGAATTTAAAGCAGAAGTAGAGACACTGCTGCAAGCAAAGGCTAAGCATCGTGAGTGACGTCATCTCCACAGCACCGGTCTCTTAGCAAACACTCTGGGAACTAGAATCCATTCTATTCCTTAAAGCAGCTTGCTGTGTATATGGGTCCTTTTCAATATTTACATATCAATCATAGTTTTGGCATGTGATGATCATACCCTCCCCATATATATGTGCAGGCGGGCATGGCAACTCTTCTTAATACGAAACTCAAATATTGGACAAAGAACATTTAACTGCCACCACACATTTTACTGTGAAGCTATCGTCTTTATTTCTCAATCTGGTAAGTTGCAGCTAGCTTTACCAAGACTCTCACACATATGTGAGTATTAACATAGGCATGGATGTATATTTACAAATATATATATATATATATATATATATAATATCTTACATAAAGTCAAAGAATTAAATGTCAAAAAGAGCATTTCAGTCCATAGAAATTAAAGCAGAGTAATCATCTAAAAAAAATGCAAAAAGCTTTTGCCAAGAAAACAAGAAAAAATATAAAGTGACAGAAATCCTGAGTGTGTTAAAGGGTAGGCAGCATAATACACTACTATCATTTTATATTCCAGCAGCTCATTTTGTGTCACAGTGTGTGACTTTAATGATGCCATGATCAAATTGTTTTACCACCTAAAATCACTTAAAAACGAGAAAGTCAGATGCTATGACCCCGTGTTTATCATCTTTCCGCTGAGATCACTATGCTAGCCTGTGATAATAATAGACATCTCTTTGCAATATGTCTATTTACCAACAGTAACAGAGGGACAAGCTTTCTAATCTATCTATCCTTTGTAACACCGGTGAGTGGCACACTTGAACATATTTTGATCGTCATAGAGAAAATAACAACTATCAAGAAATCTCATTTTTAAAGCTAAGTTTAGAAGAGAAAGTAATCTTTTTACATTCTCGGGGTCTAGGGTGGTACACATCTCTGCCCACAATTCCTAGATAGACTAGTCTTTCTAAAGAAGTTAGAGAAAGTCAATTGGATTAGCATACGAGTGGGCAGGGTGAGATGCCTCCTAACAGTTTACAGACAGCAAGAGTCCATGGAGCGGTTGAAATGGTTTTTATTTTGCTGTACCAATTTCATCAGTGATGAGGAACAATGACAGGACCCCAAGAGTTTATTTCATGGGATGTGGTAGAAGTGAACACTTAAACACTATGAAGCAGGGCCCATCGCTAGGCTCCTTACGCTCGTTCTTAGGCCCCGGACTGCTGACGCAGTACTTCTGAGGATTCAATTCGACAAGTTTTACTGGCCTTAGGACCATTCTCCCTGTTCTAAGAAGACCACTTCCTAGGTAAACTCACTAAAGTAAGATTAGATTAGTAGCTAAACACAAGCCCCTTTAAATTCTTTGGTGCAGAAGTCAGGAAGCCAGGAGCAGTTCTGCACGGCTGTCCCCTACTTCACCAGATGGGAACAACGTGATTCCTTGTACAGCTCTTAGCACAACTTGCCCAACAGTTGGAATGATCAAGCCACCAGTACGAAGACAGCACATACCATGTGTGAACACTGTAAGATATTATGTAAAGCATAAAAGCTGCATTAACACAGACCCTTCCCTGGCTTGTGAAGCACACAGACTCATAGGCAGTCCTGCAGCCCTGAGCTTCAGCATTCTATGCGTCAACTGTCGATAAAGCATGAAATAGTAGCAGCTCTGAGCAGGCATCAAAGACTCTGGAACAAACCTTGGCTGTGCCCGCTGAAGCAAATGCAAGAACACAGTTTACCAAACTCCTTAAGCGGGTGACACAACACTCGTGTCAGCAATCTTACTAACTGTAAGATCTGCAAAGGGACTGCCATCCACTTCCTTCAGTCGAACCCCATTGACATGCATATACACACGAACTCTGACTGATAGAGCAAGTTCACCCAGGTTCACGTCTCAAAACTTATAAATCCCAATCGCAATAAGTTGAAAGCTTCAGCTGTCACAGATATGTTTATTTTCTGCAAAATATCAATGTGACTCCGTGACTTCAATTACTCGCTTTCTCCTGAAAGAATGATTATGTAAATCCAAGTGATCCTCCCTAAATTCATACACAACCAAGCAACACTAAATGGGCTCATCAGGATACATACATACACACACACATACATACACATGCATGTGTGTGTGTGTAACAATAATAACAATTTAAGAAAGGGTCATGAAGTTGAAAAGTATAGGAGGGGATAGAAAGGAAGAGGCTGGAAGGGGAAATACTATGGGATGGAAATGATTTAAATTACTCATGTATGAAAGTCTCAAAAAGCAGCTAAAAATGAATTCAACAGATCTCCATGTCAATTTACTTATAACATGAAAATCAGCAAAAAAAAATGCAAAAAAGCATCATACCATTAAATCTAAATCTCAGTGTTTTCAGAGAAGCAATAAATAAATAAATAGATAGATAAAAAGACAAGATGTAAATTATGCTTCAAGTAATTAATCTACAAACAACAAATACTGAGCTTTTGCCAAGGTGAACCAAACAAGTTGTTTGACAAGACTGACTGCTCTGCAAGACCAGGACAAACACAGACCAACTCCAAAAGAATTGGAAACACCCAATTCAATGGCCATTCATAGGTGTATGTGCACAAGACTCATTACAAAGGACACTCATAGGTCTATGCGCACACATCTTACTCAAAGCTAGGTGGAAGACGGTTCCCTTCTACTTCATTCATGAGGTACTATTTCTCTCTTACTCAAATCTACCGCTTCTTCCAAAAACATTAAACATTTCCTTATCTTTCTGTAAAGAACTACATTATTTCACTCCCGGTGTTTGATGACTGTTTTCATCAGCTGAAATAAAGGGTTTTTTTTTTACATCATAATTAAACCCAAGTTCTACCTGTACATAAATATATATTACTGGAAATAAGTTTTTTTAAAGATGGCATTGTTTTAAAAATTACTATTTTCTTGTTTCCATACCTACAAATGTTAAGTAATGTGTCACTAATCTGCTAGCAGTCAGATGACTGTGAAAAACTTAATGGGTGGAGACGCTGTGTTTAAAGGATTCTGAAAGTTGATGTCGGAAGATGATGATATTGCACTAAAAATTTCATAAAAAGGTTCAGAAGGCAGATGACGGAGATACCAGGACTTCACTATTCCCTGAAGGCAAGATGCATCTCATACTACTTAAAATTCAGTACTGCAAACTAGTCATTTAAAGGGTTGCAAGAAGGTCATCAGTCCCAGGCATGTGTTGAAACAGCAAGGCAGAGTGGTGCCTTCAGAAGTCCTGATTACAACATATTTACGAAGAGAGTCTGGTTGTAAAGAATACACATCTAGTAATTTGTGAATTAGAAATAATTGCGGTTCTCCAGAGATCCTGAGTGTCCTGTGTGTCCTACGGAGGATTCATTTTTCCATCTGTTTGAAAATGACAGCATTCTAATTATTCTGTCAAGGGGAATAGACCCCAAATTTGACCCTTAAATCTCAGTGGATGTCTTTTCCCAATAACCAATAACTTCACAGTTCTGACACCCTCCTCCCCAAAATTATGTGTTGCAGAAATGCTTATAAAGTCAACTCATACAGCAGCAACCTCTAAATCAAAGAACTTCCATGATACAATCATGAGATAAATTAGAAAACAGCAGAGTCTTAACAAGTACTTTGAAAAAAAAAAAAACATAGAAATGGATTTTTAAGAATTGTTCATGATGAGCTGCAATCTTTGGCTCTGTCAAGATCAAAGCAGCTCTCAGTGAGGAACTAACAAAGCCAGATAACATTTCCTATTAAAAAAAATAAAGCAACAAATCAAATATGATGAAGAACCTAATAAAATCAAAGTAGAAGAAGAACTCAAAAGAGTTAGCACTTACAGGCCTGCTTTTACTTTTAGAGCACTTGACAAAATTTAGTAATCTTGACATTATCCACCTGTGGTGAGTATAGAAGAAAAGTCAGACCCTCTATAGTATATTTAAGGTAAAGAGTATATTACAGAAATTTGTAGTAGACATTTACAAAGAGGTAAGACATAAGAAATGGCTATACTCTCTAAGCAACAGTGCTGAGAAATGAAACCCAATATAGGAGACCAAAAATGACACCTGGATGTCTTGAAACTGGCAAGAAGTGGAAGTGTGGAAAGATGGAATGTGGGAGAAGAGAGTGTAAAATTGGCTGGTTTTAAAGAAATACGTGTATGGTGGGGTGATGCTAGAGAGATGGCTGAATGATTAAGAGTGCTTATTCTTGCAGAGGAAGCAGGTTCAATTTCCAGTACCCATATGGTTATTTTAAAATCTGTAACTCCAGTTCCAGGGGATCTGACGACCTCTACTGACCTGCAAGGGCACCAGGCACACAAATCATGCACAGACAGATGTGTGAAAAACACTCTCACACACAAACTAAATTTTAAAAGAAAAATAGAAGGTGTGGTGGTTTAATGAGGTTGGCTCGTTAGGCTCCATGTTTGAATGCTTGGTTCCCAGTCCATGAACTGCTGGAAAGACTTAAGAGGGGTGACCTTATTGGGGGAAGTGTCTCACTGAGTGAGCTCTGAGGTTACAAAAGCCCACGCCAGGCCCAGTGTCTCTCTGCCTGATGCTGTGTATCTGCTTGTAGCTCTCAGCTACTTCTCTAGCAATATGCCTGTCTGTGCTCAGACATGTTCCCAACCATGATGAGAATGGACTAAACCTCTGAAACTGTAAGCCAGAAGCCAGTTAAAAAGATTCCTTTGTAAGAGTTGCCTTAGTCATAGTGTCTCCTCTCAGCAATCAAGCAGTTACTGAAACAGGAAAGAAATAAAAGACTGAAAAATAATGAACAAGAATGAATAATTTCTATCATGACTTGCATTACCAACCAACCAACCAACCAACCAATATCTTTTTAGACCTAAAGCATCTTCTTTAATCTGAAACAAGAAAGTTTAATTATAATCCTTTAGCTATTTAGCCTTCAACCTCACCAGAGACCTGAGAAGGATAAATATTATTTGAAAAAACAAAGTATATAGCAAGCAGCTTCCAAAATTATAGAAATGACAAAGACGGCTGGCTGCCTGGACAGTCACCCAATATTCTCTATAACATTGGAGCACCATCTTCAGCCTTCTGGTTCAGCATATCTGACATTTTTGTGAAGCAGGAATTATGAAGGACTTGCCTACCTTTTCCTTGCAAATCTCAGCAGTTGACTTTCCTGAATCCAGTTAGCCCAATATTCTGTCTTCAGTTGAAGTAAGGGCATTTTCTTGCTCAGTGGCTAGCTAGCCAAATATGATGCAAATACCACATGAAGGTTGTCTGATGCTCTTTGAAAAGGCGTAGGGCTGCTTATAGGAGCTGACATGTCTCATTGTCAAATAAGTCTTAAATTAATAAAAAACATCTTTAAATGGCATAACCTACAGTTCTCTGAGGTTTTTTTAAAACCATCTATTTCAGTATGTTTGAATAGGCAAATAATGCTTGTCTCTAGCTTTTTTTTTTTGAGCAAAGACTTTTTAATGAATATATTATATATTTTACAAATACGCTGGAGAATCATGCAATGTTGCTTGCCTTGGATGCAACCCTGGGCCACAAATCTGCACACTTCTTTGTAACTGGACCCGCATTATCAGAAACTTTCATCTCACCATTATTGTTTCAATGACCCCTGCATTATCTCCAAAATAAAGAAACACCCCATCTTTTCTTCGATATGACTTTCATTCTTGAATTATCACTGTAGGATGGACCTTTCTCCTTAGCTCTGGTTTGCCTTTCTTAACTGTAGCCATCACCATGTCACCCACATCAGCAGCAAGGAGTCTGTTCAACTGACCCTTGACTCCCTTCACAGAGAAGATAAACATTTTTTGGGGGCTTCAAAATGAATTTCATAGTTAACAAACCTGAAAAAATACATATAAGGACAAAGATCCCATCTTTACATGGTATAGTAAAACCTCCCGGGAAAAAAAGGAGTAATTGTGTTTGTTTGTTTGTTTGTTTGTTTTGGGTGTTCAAGGCAGGGCTTCTCTGTGTAGCCTTGGCTGTCCTGGACTCACTTTGTACACCAGCTGGCCTCAAATGCACAGAAATCCACCTGCCTCTGCCTCTCGAGTGCTGGGATTTATAGATGTGGCTGCCATGCCTGGCTAGAAGAGTGGATACTAAGAGAGCCAGAGAACAAAACACCTACACTGTGATTGAGTAGGCGAAGGTGATATTTTGATGATAATCACAGCAAACAATGGAATCACTTTTTTTTCCAATGTGCCATAGTTGTCTACTTACTTACTATAACAAATCTCTAAATACAGAAGTGAAATAGACTTATAATAGAGGACTCTCTGTTTAAACATCTCAAGTTAGGTATGTTAAATTAACCAGCTTTTTTTTTTTTCTCAAGAATACAAATACATTCACATTCAAATTTTAATTCTGTAACAGCACTGGGTCTTGCTGTACCCTGATTTGTAACTAAAGCACTTTACACAGTGGCTTTCAGTGAAGCTTGTGTGGAAACCACCACTAGACTTTAATGAGAACAAATATCAAGTTATTCTTCTCAACATAATTGAATTAAAAGCATACTGTTACGTGAAGAAAGCAAATTAGAGAGAGAGGGAGAGGGGGAAAGCTACTGAAAATTCTCAAGAAACAAACATATAGAAACAATACCTTATATAGAGTCACAGTCATGGAATTAGGCTGTATTTCTTAATCGTTCTGGGAGGGGCTCTTATAATAAAAATGGCAGCCTTAAAGTATGACTATTGCATACAACTGAACTGATCCCAGAATGTAAATCACTGCAGTTTCTTCTCCTGAAGGTAGAGTAGGGAAGGAAGCTGGCCCAGCACATGCTCTGTGGCTCAGAAAACTGAACCAACTTCAGGCAGTCAGAAACTGTGGGGTAAGAATTATTGCTTACCACCAAGGAGAAAATGCATTCATCCAAAGGGACACAGAGGGAAATGGGTAATGCCTGTGCATGAAGCCTTAGTGCCATTTTTAACTACTGTCTTATATTCTACAATATGACCATCATAAAATATTAAACATTCTAACGTTTGCCCTAGCTCAGCCTGGCATGAAAACTCCCAGGGACTCAAAGGCCTACAGAACATTTACCTAATCACAGAGGCTGGAAGTCCCAGGTCTGGTTCCAGCCTGTCTGTCTGGCATCTAGGCAGTGGTCCTTTCACTGTGAACATCTTGTCTCTTTTCTGCTGTAGATTTAATCCTCTTGGTGCCTTTGTGGGTAAGGAAATGGATGGGAAGAGCACATGCAAAAGAGAATGGCAGATCCCTGGCATCTGGGATGACAAGGGCACTAGCCCCATCTTGCCACGGCCTCACCCTTCCAACTTTGCTTTACCTTAATTATGTCTTGTTTCCAAATATAACTGCTCTGGGAGACACAGGGGAATATGATCTTTCTGTAGCAATGAGCAGCACTGTTTTGTTTTTTGTTTTTTGTTTTTTTCTTTTAGGTATTACGGTTTATAAAGTATGAGACTATCTATTTCTGTACATGGATAGTTAGCATTTGAGAAAAGGACTAAAAGTTATAGTATTTTTTGGTTTTTATTTATTTTTCTTAAATCTTATTATATAAGTAGATCACTCCTCACTTCCCTTTACTCCATCCCTTCCTTCCCAAATACTCTGTAACTGGTCTTTTGCTAATTTGTGGGTTCTTCTTCACTCTTTATTCTCCACCCAGTTTCACCCCTACTACTACTTAGAATGAGCGAAAGATGATGGGGTGGGGGAGTGAGAGAGAGAGAGAAAGAGAGAGAGAGAGAAATTCATGAATCTAATTTCTTCTTTCTTCTTTGAGCACAACTAACAAAACCGCAGCCAACCTCCCTGAATGACAAACAACCGCTCAGGGTTCTAACATTTATATACCCTCTGAAAAGTTCCCAGAATTCCAAACATCACATGATCACAGAAACTATCTGGAGCTGGCAAAACCATGCCTCTGCTAGACCACAAGGCAAATCATAGTCAGCTGCTGTGAAGCAGCCCCAAATCTCTACACCTTGGAGTAAAAATGAAAATGTTCTTATATTGTTTGTGTTTTAAAAAAATTTCCAGAATTCTAACTACATTACCCCTCCTTGCTCTCTTTCAAATCCATGGTCTCTTTTTCGTTGTTGTTGTAATACACATCTGCTTCTTAACTGCCATAGTTGAAAGGCTTCGTCTTCAGTCCCAGGCACAGAGATGTTCAATGGGTAATGCCACCTTCCACGTAAGCCTGACAGAACCTTAGTACAATACCTGAAAACAATGTAGAAAGCCAGATGCAGGGGCCAACAGCCCTAATGGGGGATGGAAGAATGAGACATGGAAATCCTGCCCCTAGAAATGTGACCAAGAATGAGGAAGAGAAGAGGAAAGAAATAAGAGACAAACTCTAGTAAAATCTCGTATAAAAAATAACAACGTTGTCATATTTCAGAAAATGCCTAAGGGGCAAGTCAATAATGTAGGTTGTCAATAAATTTTCAAATAAAATACAATTTGCCAGCTGTTCAACTTTTTTACTGGAACCGAACGCCTATAATTTTGTATGCGTAAGATAAAAAAAAAATAAAAAATTAAGAGGTTGGTGCAACACTGGGTGAAGAGGTTTGCACATCATCAAGATCACTGCTTAGTCCTGTAACAGTTCGCTGGTCCCTGCCGCCGTGAAGGACTCTGCATATAAACCGATCACCATGTGACGCAGCCATCACTCACACACTCA
Source organism: Meriones unguiculatus (assembly GCF_030254825.1). Taxonomy (NCBI): domain Eukaryota; kingdom Metazoa; phylum Chordata; class Mammalia; order Rodentia; family Muridae; genus Meriones; species Meriones unguiculatus. The sequence continues at coordinate 49,559,174 of NC_083362.1, read as the reverse complement.
CAGGTTCACTTCATAGTTCTTCTTTGAATTTAGTACAACAGCACATCTAACTGAAATAACGGGCTGTTGAGAATGCCTGGTATTTCCTAAAGTTGCATTTCTACAAGCTTCTCGCAAATCAAAAGGCATTAACAATTAAATTTAACATCTTTCTACTTTGAACTAATTGATCTTAAATGGCTATAACCCATGGCTCATAAGTCTCTCAAATGTTTCTTTTTCTACTGGAGATTCACTCATGTTTCTAAGATTATTTAGTTACTTTAAAAAGGTTAAATGACTTCTGTGCAGAAGCGTTTACGTAATTGCTTCATACCTGTTTGGATTAAACATGATTGAGTACATGAGTAGGGAGGGTTTTTCTGGAAAGGGCTCATTTTCTTCATGAGGTATGATCATACAGTCTCTCACGGGCATCTGCCCTGGACCACTACATCTTTCCAGTCACTAACAGTTCCGTTCACATACAGGAGTTTGCAAAAGGCATTTGAGGTAACCACACCTCGTTTATTGTCTTTGTGTCTGCCATTGCACATACAGAAGTTTGTGATTAAAAGAATGTCAGAAAACAATCTGAAAATCAAATATCCTTTGTAAGGAATTTTATAAGCCTCATAATAGCACATATGAATTAAAACGAAAACTAGCACTTTTTTTTTTTTCACAAACAAATGTAATATTATGCCTTGGTACAAAGAGGCGAAGCTTTCGACCCAATGGCTAATGTTCACATACAATAATTCTCTGGGTTTTAAACATTGAGCAAATTAACTTAAGAAAACCGAATTCTGTACAAAGTGATTTTGCAGCGCGTATATACCGCACCTTCAGCACAGAGCTGGATATGTTTGAAGGTGAAGGCTTGGGACCGTATCTAATTAACGAGGGTCATGTACCTATCTACTGAGGAGGGAGGTTACTGTTCTGTCATGGTAAATTTCTGCAAATATGTGGCAGTGCGATGTTCCTCAAAGAGCGAGCCTATCCCCAGCTGCAGCAGCATCACATGAGGACTAGTCAGAAATGAACATCCTCCGACTTCACTCAAACATACAGAGTCAGAAACTGCCAATAAGCCCTTCCTCAGGGCGAAGCAAACGGGGCTTTTCATTTGATATCCATAGTTCTCACCCTCCTGACGCCAGTGAACATGCTGAGAAGCATAGTCCAGTGGCCTGCTTTCACTCCTGGAGAAGAGCCCTTGCTGGGGACTCTGTCTGGGACGTACCCTTTCCAGCCACCAAAGCAGAATCCACCTCCAGAGAACCATCTCCAAGCAGGAACGACGTCTGGGTTCTGAGGACCTCCTTCCTCAGAAGCGTGCTTGAAACAAAGAGCTAAACTACACTGAAGTCACAAGACACATTGTTTCAAAATCTTCTTGCGCAGACTTTGTTCAGGAAGCCTAACCAGCTGTAACAGAAACCCTCCTCTAGGGAGGTTTTCAAAGGTGAATTTAAATGGGGAAAGCCCTATAATTTCTCCAGGTGCATTTAAACAAATTTAATTATTAGATTCTCCAGCTTCATCCCATTCCTCTGGCCTGATCCTCTTATCTTTTATAATAACTCTTCATACCAGATGCTGTCAATATATTGCTTCTTTTTCTTACAGAAACTTAATCCCCCTCATTTGAGAAAGCATTAGTCTTTAATGGAAATGAAAGCAGCCAGGGCCATTTTAATTCTGCAGTGTATAAATTCTGTATAATCATAATCATTTTTCTTCTTCCTACTACCACCTATATACCTAGGTAGTGTCAACACACCTAATATTTAGTAGCCTCTGGAGAGTTTTATATACCCTCATTTTAGAGGCTAGAAAGATTAGAGAAGGCTTGAAAAACCCGTACTTTGGAAAATAGCTGCTATTAGGTATCTATCCACATAAGCATGCATATGCACATAAACACACATACATGCACACACACTCACAATAAGCCCACACACCCACAATATTGCCATTAATCAACCCTAGCATAAGTGAGCCCAAAGACAAATGTTATTATTTTCCAGGGTCTTTCAGTTTATTTAAGGGTTTTCAGACATTTATTTTTTAAGAGATATGCTGGACTCTTCCTGTGTTACTACCAAGCTGAATTATATCATGGATTGAAACTCATCAACACTGAATTTTGGATTTCATTTTACATAATCTGACCATGTTATTTTTTTTGTTTGTTTTAGATTTAAGTCCTTACTTTATACTGACACAAAATACCACACTTTTACAAAAATGCAACTGGTTATTCCTATGGCATAGTATTGATAATATGCATTTTACATAGTGATCTATTTAAAAGCCACAAGGATTTTAATTAATTAATATCAGAGAAATTTCCCTATTCTCAGTGGAATACAAAAAGAAAATTTATCATCTGAAATGGGTGAATAAGCCAGAAGAAATAAGTCTTCATCATTAAATGCTGTATTCCAGATATAATATAAAATGTGTATGAATTTGAACAATTGCATATTCAGAAACTAGCGTCAGTTGAGTAGTAAAAAGTGAGTTTTTACTACTAAGCAGGTCCCGAAGTTAACCAGACTCCAAAGTTAAACGGAAAGCTGTCTATTGCATTTGTGGATGAAATAAGGCACATTTGTAGCATTTTCCTGCTTTATCAGTATGTAATATTGAAAAGAAAGCAGTGAACATTTTTTGGACATACAAATTCTGCCCAAGACAGCAGTTGGACAAGGACAATCCAAAGTTCCCTGCTTTCAGCTCTGACTTACTCATGTTCTGGTGATTCGTGGCTTTTCATTTACTAGTTACACTTGGCATGTCTCCTTCCTTCTTCTGGGAAGGATAAATCATGGCGGAAAACACACTGGAACTTTACGGCTCTCAAATAGAAGCAGAAGAGAACATTTCAGCCCCAAGGGTATTCACAAGGAGGAAGCCATAGGAAAGGTGCCTACCGAAGTTGTCAGAACTAGCACTGAGGCAAGAACAGCGCATGCAGACAATAGAGAGTCAGACCCTGGGCCCAGCCATGCTTTTCATTTAAAGTTAGGTGGCATAGGCTACCGTTTCCTTGGCTAGTACATGTTTTGGTGTGTTTCATTTCCACTCAACATTGTCTGAGTCAGTTCGGTTCTAGCATGAGTAGGAAGTGTTTGCTAAGGGCTATAACACCCAGCACTCCCAAAGCAAAGTCAACCATTTTCATCACCTGTCTCTAAAAAGAGTCAGTGTCCATTTATGACACATTAAGACAGGCAAGTTGGAAGGATAAACCAGTCCAGACTCTAACACTAGGTCTGGCCAAGCATCACCCACAACAGCGAGGGTGAAGTGGTGGGCTGGTTCATGCATGCTTGCAATAAAAACAAAAAACACAAAACAAACACAACACCTTTGTCATAATTTTACAACATTACGTAAACTTGGTGAACATGAAAAAAAAATAATTTTCAAGATCATTACACTTCCGGAATGTGCAGGAAACGTCACCTCTGTGTTCAGGTTATTTGCAGGGCTCCTCAGTGTAGAACACTGGCAGGGCATGACGAAGTTTTCACTGCATGAAAACACTTCATCATGCACGACTTCACCTTTCAGTAAATCTTAAGCAGCTATGTGTTCAGGTTGCTTTACAAAGTGGTTTGATCTTCACAATGGAATTTGTGATGTCTTCACTTCGATTTATATGAGGCTTAAAAATGTAAGCAAACTGTGGTCTTTTCAGAGAACTTAGTATGTCTATTGAACATGTCAAAAGTCTTGAGGGACAAAATCTATGAGATAAAAATATTCAAGGCAAACTACGCTCATGCGTTCGCTTGACTAACCCTTTAACTTCACTGAGGTTGCAGCACACTCTAGATCAACCTGAGCCTTGGAACTTTGCATATTAACTCAATAAACACACCCAGCTCACCCAAACGACAGAGTGACTGAAAGCAGAATAAAGGTCGAAACACGAAAACCTGCTTCCTTAACAAGGATCAACAAAAGCTCGCAGCAGTCCATGCGCAGTCTGAAGGGAGCCCGTATGCTGGTAACCCAAGTATGTGCCAGCTGCAAAGAAGAGGACACTCTATTATGCATCACGTGTTTAGGGAAAGGCTGCACAGTAGGTGTAAAGGCATCACTCATTTTATGAAGAGAAAGACATTTTCATTAGGAAAAGTTTTTTACTGTAAGTACCATTAAGATCATTAATAATAATAATAATAATAACCCTAGGGACAGTACAGAAAATTTGGAACTAGAAATGCTCTAAATCTTCTAACTTTTTGTTTTTGTTTTTTGTTTTTTGTTTTTTTTTTTTTACTTTCATGTAGGCCCCTTCAGTTTTTATCCAGATATATTTTCTTTGATCTAAAGCAACTGGCATTTTAATTGTACTGCCATTAAATGAGGTAGCTTGTCTATGCTCTGCTGTGGGAAGAGAAAAGCACTTCCTTATCTTTTTGCTCCCTTCATGTGTGATTTGGGGGAGCGGGGAGAGAACACACAGTCAAAGGAAAGGGATCTGCTCTTAGGAAAAGTAGACAAGCCCATGTTGGGAAGCAACAAATGGTTACAGGAAATAGTTCTCTCCACAAATGAAACCCATATCAATGAGCCTTTCTTCTTCTATTTTCTAACTTTTTTTGTAATCCCCTGGAATTAGAGTTTCAGACAGTTCTGAGCTGCAACATGGGTGCTGGGAATTGCACCCCGGGTTCTCTGGAAGAACAGTCAGTGCTCTTCACCATGGCGCCATCTCTCCAACGCCTTGTAAAGACTTTGATTTTCTTTCCTTAGGGTTAGGGTTATCATTCTTTCTCTTGATCATAGCATCTTTTTTCACATACTCCTGAGTATTAGAATGTGAAGAGAGAGAAAGAGAGAGAGGACAAGGAAAGATGAAGTCTTAGAGATATGGTTCTTGTTGAATACATCATGGATTTTTTTTAAAGATGAGGCATCTCGTAAAAGTAATAAAAAAAATCACTCCTTTCATGTGTGATTTGAGGGAGGGGGAAAGAGAACACACAGTCAAAGAGAAGGCATCTGCTTTTAGGAAAACTAGATAGATAAAAACAATCCGCCATCTAAAAATAAGGGAGAAGAGTGAAGATTCTGATACAGTCTTAATAATTATAAATCCTTACTGAATAACTTCATCATCTCTAGACTATATACTGCATTATAATAATTCACATGAAACTATGTCACATCAGGGAGTCCAATCATACACCACTGGAAGCTAATTAAATGCCTCATGTTATTGAAGGTGAAACATCTCACTGGGTACCAAAAGCCTAATTTAAAGTCAGAGGAGGGATCCTGTTGTTGGAGAGGCTCTGGATTTCAAAGGGCATAGAATTATTCATGCTTTTAAGGTTTCCTATAGCATATAAACACCAACGATATGCCACAATGTTCTTAGAACTGCTAGAGGAAAAATTAGGAAGTATGCGTCTCTTACAGATGGGCATTAGTAAGTCAGGCCCACGCAACAGTTGACTAAGGATGAGGAAGGAGTTCAGGAGGCCTTACCATCTGGGATGAACCATTGGCAATCCACAGAGTCTGGGAGGGGGAATTCGTTGTTGCTGCTGTGTACCCACCGTGGAGCTTACCAGCCTACCTCTTTTCTTTTCCTTGCTCAACCATGTTCATAGCAGCTTTATTTGTAATAGCCAGAATCTGGAAACAACCTAGATGCCCCTCCACAGAGGAATGGATACAAAAATTGTGATACATCTACACAATGGGATACTACTCAGCATTTAAAAAAGAAGAAGAAATCATGAAATTTGCAGGCAAATAGATGGAACTAGAAAAGATCGTCCTGAGTGAGATAACCCAGAAACAGAAAGACACACATGATATACACTCACTTATAAGCGGATATTAGCTATGTAATATAGCCTAGCCATACTATAATCTACATGCCTAAAGAAGCTAAACAAGGAGGAGGACCTTGGGGAGGATGCTTAAATCTCATTCAGAATGTAACACAGGATAGACACTTTATTAATATTTTAATGTCATTTTTAATTCTGTTGCTCTCTACAAAAACTTAAAAATATTGTGGGAATACAAATAATTATTTTATCTATTATAAATGTTCCTCAAGATTATTTACTAGGTAGAGTTTCTATAATTATATTTGTGATTAACAAAAATGTAATATACCAATTTCTAAGCTACAAAAACCTAGAAGTTATAAATATCATATTTATAATTAAATTTTAGAGACATAAAATTCCAATTTCTTAGGTGCAAAAATATTTTGTCAAACACAGTAAAATTCACGATTTAGTACATTTTATTATTTAATTACCAAGTTTATAGATAATACTGTATTTATTCCAAAAATCCCCAAACTACCGTCTATAAAAACTGCAAAGAAGGTTTTAAGTGCTGATTCCAAAATATATCGACACACATATTTCTTATATTTTCCTTTCAGATTATTTTTGATTATATATTACACAAGGTACACGCGTGTCAGAAATCAGAATATTTTATTTCAAAACCCAGTGTTCTCATTCATTATATCATAAATCTCACTTTCCCAACTGTCATTCTGCTGTCCCGGCACAAACAAAGAAAAGGAGGCTAGGATGAAGACGTGAAGGCAATAATCAGAAAGAAAGAAAGAAAAAAAAAGTCAGAAGAGGAGACTTAGGGTAGCCAGGATCGGCGGGATGAGAAGAGCGGGAGACAGACCGGATATCGCCCTCTTTCTGAGGTCCACATTACAGCATCTCTGACCACAAGTGCTTCACTGGTTCCGCTTCCCTGACTGATCCTCACACAACGTGAGGCTTCTCACCTACATCCTGATGACTTCTGCATCGCCACCCTGGGCACTGTGTGCGCATGACCTGCACGGGCCGAAGACCTGGCATGGCTCCGCCGTTTGTGCAATGTGCACAGCACTGGGACAGATCTGCATCCTTAACTCCTAAGAGTTCCTGTTAGCATTACCTCCAGTTCTGAGAGATTTCCTGTAATTATCTTATTTGATTCACCCAAGAATCCCGCAGGGCACCATTTCACAAATGAAGTCACCTTCTGTGAGGTTAAGTGACTGACTTGCTCCGGGTCTAATGAACAAGGTACGTGGTGACACCGAGACTGAGATCCAGGTGTTCTAGCTCTGAACCTCGCGCTTTTTCAACCCCATCACACTGCTGCAATCAACAGGGTACTTAGAATCAGGACTAAAAACAATTGCTCATCAATTCATGAAATGCAGGTGCCTTTTCCAGCCCCTGGCTGTCATGAAGTGATTTGATAGCTTTTGGTTTAATAAACTCTGCCACTGAATTGTGGGAAGACACGGTAGGAAAAAAAAATGTTTTGTTTTTAATATTCTACCTCTTATTTTGCCTCTCCTCCCTCTGGTTTGTTAACTCACAAAAGTTTCTGTTGTGGAAGTATTTCCTTCTTAATCCACTGCCCTGCACTGCTAATGAGGGCAGTAGTTCATAAGCATGTACAAGTACTCAAAATACTTCATTTTGTCTATATGTCTTGTGGTTTTGTGACGGCCAGTTGACACAGTACTATTTGCACCTACAGATATTCTGGTCAGTGTTATTGTAAGCTAATTTCTCTCCAAGATTCTAATGGGGTGTCACATACATCTGCCTTAACCCTTAACTTGTTTAAAAATGAGGAATTACTTCTAGCTTCATTGGTTATCCAAATGATCCCTTTACATCCGTCCATTCCCCAAACAAGTAAGTAGTTACTGAGCGTCTAATTGGTGCTAGACCCTGTGTACGACAGGAAAGAGAAAGGACAGATTTGCTTATAAAGAGAGACGATCATCTGGACAAACAGATGAAGAAATGCTGATAAACCTATAAGCACTGATAACAACCATAAAGGAAAATGGTGTATCAGGCAACATGTGTAGAGAGAAACACTTTAATTTAAAAGGGTCAAGGAGTGTAGAGATCATTTTCTGGGGAGCTGGAGTGGGCGTTCAGCTTACCCAGGTAGAATATCCATCACTGGTGTTTGTTAAGCCGGCGTGGTAACCAGGGAACAGAGGCAGGGCCAGACTGTCATGGAATAATGCAGAGGAGGGAGTAGGATGGTGGCTGTTAACATTTAGAAGGCCAGCCGCTCGTACATAAGAGGTCAGGTTAGCTGAAGTGTATGCATATAAGGGATTGTCCTAATTAGGTTAATGAAAGTGCGAAGACGCACCTTATGTGGGCAGCACCTTCCTGTGGTGCTGGATCGTCTAGAGGGGGAGGTGGGCTGAACAAAAGCACCCATTGCTATGTCTTTGCTGTGGGTGTCACAGGATCAGCTGCCTCAAGCCCCTTTTGCTGTTACTAACCTGCCATAGTTATGGTCAGTTACTGTATGTAATTTATACAACTGATTGAACTCCAAAACAACAACAACAAAAACCCTTTTTCCCGGAAGTTGCGTTTGTCAAGGTCTGTTATCACAGAACCTCGATAAAGACCTTAGACAAAGCAGAACTCTGAGCACTGGTGTTCAAGACCCTATTCCATTTTACTCACACAGGATCTCATTAGGTAGCTTTACCTGGCCTGCAGCTTGCTATGTTGACCAGGCTGGATTCAAACCCGCAGGGATCCAAACTGCCTCTACCTCCCAACTGCTAGGATTAAAACATGTACCACCATGCGTGTCAAGGAGACCCCATGTTGTTACAAGTGAGTGGTAAACCATTCAAACTGTTCACACACAGAAGGTACAAGCAGTGAGTGTGGTTAAGTCAAGCCATGCCCACACATTCAGACAAACTGTCTTTAAGAAGTTCTCGCTGTGCTGTGATCGAAACTGCTGGTGATCGAACCCTGAGAAGGCATGAGATTCGCAGTCACCGTTTTTCACAGTAAATGAAAGGATAGTTTAGTAACAAGATAGAGTTTAAGGGCATCTTGGTGATATAAATCTTCTTCTTATGTTTAATTGCCTGCTTAGAACATTTTTTTTTTCTTTTACAACAGTATCAATGGCAACTAACATCTGTATAGCTTTTGGTTTCAGAGAATATGAGTTCTTTAATGGCAGGGACCAGGTGTTCATCTCCCCTTCAAAGCACCCGGCATACTGTGCTGTCTAAGTATGGCTTTTGTTCTTAAGCAACTAATTACTATTAGTTGGAGATGTCATTACAAAGTAGATGCACTACGCTGACAATGAAACAACTTCCAGAAAAGGACCATGCACAAGGACTGCAACCTTGCCTCTGGCTCGGAGTGGCTCCACACACAACGTAGAATGAATGCACTTGCTCTTTTAGCTTAGCTCGTCTCTGCCATCTCTTCCACAGTGCCTTCTCACACACAGCTATGCCTGGGTGTGGCAGAAAATTACAAGTGTGTGCTTTTGTCCTGACGATGGTGAGTTCATCCTTTCCTCCAGAGAAGTAAAACGACCAAAAAAACTGGCAGGTGAGTGGGACTCAACATTCCTTCAATTTCCAAAGCGGTAACAGTTAAAATTCTTTTCTCTTCAGAAATATCAACTATTATTACAACTGGATCTAAGCATAAAACCAACCACCGATGTCTAAACATTATGAAAAAAGTTTAAACACCCACTCTGATAATTCTAGAATACGTGTGCTCATGTTTAAGATGATGATAAATAGTAAACATGTTTAGGATAATATAAATATTATATATTTATCTATACTTTATAGAGATATAAAGTTTATGTATGTGAATATATAAATATATTTAAAACTATGTATGCATATATATTTAAACACCATATAGTATATTGCTATATATATATATACATACATATGTATATTTGTATATATGTATATATCTCTATCCTTAAGTCACCACAGCCCCAATGCCAAAACATATGGGACACAGGATAACTATTTGTGTTGTAGCAAAGCAAGTTCTAGAAATTTCTTTCATAATATCTCTATAACACATTTTTGTTGCTTGGAGTAATTCCCTTTCAAATAGGACAATTCCATTAACACAGGGTGGAAGTACAGATTGAGCCACTGAGAAGGCTTTTGTCTGAAAGGCATTTCATTCGTCAGCTGCCAAATATGTCCAAAAATAAACCAACTATATTCACTAGACATGTTTTGAGAGTAGAGAAAATCTGTTTCCCTCTAATTGTAATCAAACTCTGTTCTTGTGTATCTTTGGAAAGTCATCATTTAGACTTTTTCTTTACATTTCACTTAAATATTTCTATAAAATTGAGCTTAAATGTGATGGGTTTTATTTCTGAGAAAACTTATAAAAGCAATGAAGCATCTTTATGTTAGGTCCTAATTATGACACGTGGATGGAGTCTCTGCAAGTTTTCATATAAATGTGATATTTAAAGAATGTTGTCCTCATTTTCAAATGCAATAATGAGAAACCATACTTCTACTTCAATTACTCATAATGGCCACCTAGGTCATTTCTCAATGTGTTTGATCTCAGCAACATAGCTAGAGGAGTACCCTTTGAAGTCCAATCCCCATTCATTACAAAGTTTAAGTAAAATTTTAAATAAAGTAGCATCCTGGAAAACAAAGCTTGTGAGATAAATTTCTGAAATGAAGGGCAGTTCAGACAAAGGTGACTCACGAGCTAGAGTCTATTATTCAATTAATAATAGAAATAGTAAGCATAAGTAATCCAGTCACCTAGTTCTGTAGGTAATAAAAGCAGTTATCATGTTATAGCATAACACATACATTTCAACAAACAAAGCTCTAAAAATTTTTTCAATTCTATTCACCAATTCCCAATTAGGAAATGGACTTCACATATTTCAAAGACATAATGAAAGTACATTCTTCATGGCTAAGTGTGTTTCTCTCTTAGGCTTAATTCCCTTCTCTACCTAGTGAGGACAGAAGGCTGCTATAATCTCTTGTGCTCTGAGACCAAGACAAGAAGTTGTTCCCATCTGGACGACAGCCATCATGAGAACTCTGCCCAGATTTCAGATCTGAGAGTGTTGGGAAAACTCTTCCTTCCTTTGAAAAGAAATAATCTTGATCTGTGTTATCTGAGTTTTCTAACATCAGAAGTTAAATCCATAAATGAGTTTTTTAGAAAAGCATATATTATGTTGCTATATACTCTAATGCCTTTTTTTCCTGTACTTAGCCATTTATTTCAATTTGATCTCAGTTTCCCTCACACAGTTTGGGATCTTACAAGAAGAACTATTGAAAGACAGCGTGCTAATCAACTACTTTAAAAGCTTGAATGACTTTTAAGTAGTTTTGACATAAGCCCTATAAACAAGGTGCTACTTAAATAAGTACTATTCCAGGCTACCTAGCTTGGGCTACAGTAGCCATAAATAGAGGTGAGTTGAAGATGGATCTTGAAGGTTTGGTAAATCTATGACCTTTCTCCAACTTCATGTATTTACCTATGTAACTACCTCTCTTGTTCACTGCATTTTAGGAAAACTAGATACTCAGGAAATTTAACCTCAAGAATTTACAAAGTCAGAGGTACAAAGTGTCAGTTTTGAAGTCTGAAGATTCAAACTGGAATTCTAGTCATATCTAAAACAAAAAGAGAGTTGATTAATATTCATGACCTGCATCTTCTCATCTTGAGATTTGGATAGTATTATTCTGTGTAACAATGTAATTAGATAAGAGGATACATTCTTAGTGTATTATAGTCCTTCAGTAGATGTTGGATGCCTGTACACATTTGGAAGATATTGTACAAGATAGGCCATATCTGCTTTGAAAATTCTTCACTTTGGTGCTACAACAGAAAACTCTCATATCCTTGATTTTCCTAACTCTTTAAAAATATCCGTGAGAAAAGGAAAACTATTAGCACAAATTCACTAGTGCATAGGCATAGGCTGTCATCGTAACAGGGAAAGTCAGGATTCTGTCCAGTAGCTAATAGCCAAACTTCAACAAAATAATTGTGAGATTCACTGTGTCATACTAGCAATCAGGCTAAGAAAGGAAGGTCTATCATAGTTGCGAGAAGTCAGGAAAAGAGTGCACATACAAGTTGGAACATATAGGCCTTTTTACAAAAGGTTGAAATGTACTGTGGGAAAACAAAACTGGACTGTTAGTCTAAATCTTTGGAAGCTTTGTATTTCATAATAAAGATCTTCAATTTGACACTACAGGCAAAGCATAGCTGAAGTCGTTTGACAAAAAAAAAAAGAAAGAAAAGAAAATAATATTAACCTTATCAAAGAGAGATTTGGCCATTGTATGAAAGACTAATTTGGTCATGTATATAAACAGAATTTGAACGAAACCTCAGGAAGGTCAAAAATTAAAATTTGGAGATCATAAATAATAAATGAAAAAATACACAGAAGGTAAAGAAATTCAGAGATGACATTTCAAAATTGAAATGCCTTCTTGGTTAGCCAGCGCAGAGACCAGGTCTGTAAGTGACAGGAGCCGCTGTGTGACACTAATAAGCAGCGACACAAGTGAAGTTTTGAGACACAAACAATTCCCTGGGCCACAGTCTAAAAAACAGCTCTGAACTCTCGCTGTGCACTGGAATTACTTACACAGCTTTAAACATTTGCTCATGCTTCGGGCCTCACCCCAGAGGTTGTGATCATGGCTGGGGTTGAGCATAGCCAGAACAGAGGAAGAACAGAGGGTAAAAAAAGGAGCCTCGGGGAACTCCCGGGGCAAGCTAGGAAAAAGAGGTCGAAAAGGAAGCAAATTTTGCAGAATTGAAAGGAGAGCCAGTGAAATGAAATATGGCAGAATCCCATGGAAAAGGAAATTTCAAGAAAGCGTGGTGATAAAAAAACAATGGTCATGGCTGTATGGAGGTCAATGGCGACAGATCTAAACTATGCCTGTTTGCTGTTGATGCTTGGTTTATGTGTATTCAAGTGAGTGGATGAGGGCTGGGAAAAGGATTCTTCTCTCTGGGGCTCAGATGCAGACAGCCTAGGGATCCTACAGTGGACCAGAAGCAGATGGTCTCTGCTGGGCTGAATGGGATTGATTACACTAAGCTTGGATTTGCAACCTCCCATAGCCCATGAATATGATCAAAAATTAGCCTTCTGCCAGAGAAGAAAAATATAACAACTTCAGAGTGAATAACTGATCCATTCATTCATTCAAGCAGCCAGTCAGATAGTTCTACATCCATTCATTTAGCAGCCATTTTCTACAGGCAATGAAGATAGCACTTCAAAACAATCTTGAAGCCACGTGGTTTGTGTTAATTTGCATATAATTTTAATCTGTTTCAAAACTGTAGTACAGCATATTTAACATGTATTTTTGAAGTACTTGAAATTCATTTTGACAGATTTTTTTAAAGCAAAAAATCATATTTTTATTGTGAGCAGACTATTTTTTCCCCTCCAATATCCCCCACAGTACGTCTGCAAGTGTCTACCTCAGTAGAATTTAGTTTTGTTATCTTAAAAGTGTCAGGCTAATGGGTACTTTTAAAATTACTACATTAATGTTCTTAATGCAAATTTCAGCTTTGAAGCCATTCATTAACAAAAGAGAAGGCCAGATCTCTTTAACTACACATGAACCATCTTTCCTCTTCTGTAACTATCACTGCCATTTTCACAAAAGCCTTAAAGAAAACCAATTAAATTAATATTCTCATGTAATACATGAACAAATCCTCACCTCTGTCACTGGCTTCTCTACTTATTGTGAGAAATTCCCTGTGTGTTATAATTTCTTGCGTTTCTACCATGGTACTGATTTTCAGAAAGCTGTAAATAAAGAAGGATGTTCGTGCTGCCAACATTGGTCTAACGTACGTCACCACAGCTATTAACATGGATCATGGCTTTAGTTACATTTTCTACCTAGACAGCTACAGATTCTTGGTTTATTTTATTTTATTAATTACACTTTATTCACTTTGTATCCCCCCATAAACCCCTCCCTCCTCCCCTCCCGGTCCCACCCTTCCCTCTCCCTTCTTCACACATGCCCCTCCCCAAGTCAGGAACCCCACAAGGAGAGCAACAGAACCAGAAAATTTGAACAAAGGGGTCTTCCCAGAGACTGATACTCCAACCAAGGACTATTCATGGAGATAACCTAGAACCCCTGCACAGATGTACCCCATGGCAGTTCAGTGTCCAAGAGGGTTACATAGATTCTTAGTTTTTATCTGATCAAAGAGTAGACTTGGGAGTCAAACACTAGGAAAGTAAGTGAGTATCACAGCACCAGAACTAAAGGCAATAAAGAATGTTCAAGCCAGTAAAAGCAAAATGAAAGAAATAACCTTAATTTTCACATGTGTGTTCACACACATAGTTGGAACTAGGCAGATGGATAAAATAATTCTGCTTCCAGGAGAAAAAGGGTGCTAGCAATATTTAACAATTTTTTAAATTCCAGCAGTAAGAGGTGACTCTTTAGCGTGTTTGTTAAGGTTATCTTGCTCTTGTGGCTCCTGCTGGAACTGTCCAACTGGCTCAACGCATCTGGAAACCAGAAAGTAATATTTATAAGTACCTGGGAAGGTATGAAGAACAGAGTAAATAGAATTGTATGCTGCTTAGGTTCAATGTGCTTGTGTTTAGAGCACAGATAACTAGGAAAATGTTTTAGCCTCAGGGGGAAAAAAACCTGTCCCTAAAACATCATTCCTCCTTTTCCGTTTTGATGGTATTTACTTCCTCTTTGTAGTTTACATCAGCCCCACTGTAGTTCTACATTTTAGTGGCCTTCAACATCAATGACACAAGTATCAGTGACAGTAAATACGAGGCAGAGTGGTGACTCATATCCATACACTTCTTAATAACCAATATTCTATGGCTCAGATTATTTTTATCCCGTAATGATTATGTTTATGTATGTAGCTACAGGGCTATCAGCAACATGAATAAGTAAATCATATTCCTCAACTTTATTTACTGTTACATGTTATAAATTATGTTCAAATGTTTTCTTTTACAAAACAATAAGCAACCGTCCACAATGGCCTCTAAACTTTATGCCATACACATACCTTTAAAAATCCAGTTACTCATAAATTGTGGAAATCTTTATAGTTTATATTTTATCTTTATGTTTACAGCCTCACTTCCAACACCCATTTTCCTACAACAAAATTTCAAAAAAATGTATCATTCTGTGGTAAAAGAACTGAGATAAATATGAAAAAGTACAAATAGCTGAAATACCCCCCCAGGTTTAAACACTGGCAACTGTTGTACCTTCAGTAAGGGAGGATTCCAAGAGCAAGGGTGAAAAGGAAATGGATGGGGCTGAAGGGAAAGGTTTATCCACATGTGCTAATTGATATTTTGACCTTAAAGAGAAAGCCATAATATGCAATCGCCATTTCAAATAAGCAGATGCGCTGTGGCACAGAGATTTCCTGAAAGGCGACCCCACTGCTTCAAGATCCTATTATGAAGGAAAGGGATTAGGAGAAAAAATATGCTTCACATTACACAGCATGAGACACATTTAATGAGCTGACTATTTCCCATCTCTCAGTATTTATTCAATGCCATCAATGGGAGTCTGCCTTAATCCAGAATAACTGGGAACAAGTTGTGTGAC
The DNA here is from genome assembly GCF_030254825.1 of Meriones unguiculatus. Lineage (NCBI taxonomy): Eukaryota > Metazoa > Chordata > Mammalia > Rodentia > Muridae > Meriones > Meriones unguiculatus. The sequence continues at coordinate 49,543,684 of NC_083362.1, read as the reverse complement.
AATCTAAAGAATATGTTTACTAGATACATATAAAAATGAGCCGAAGGAACTTTAATTTGAACTTTACAATTAATTTATGTGCTCCATCTGTTTTGTTACCTCATAAAGTCATAACTGATAGTATTGAGATTGCCATACTCCAGTTTCTCTTGCTATTAAAGCCTTGCATGAGAATGGTATAATTGTCAAATTTGATCTGAAATATTGGTATAATGTTAACAAAAATTCAGGTTTTATTTATGTCCTCAGGTTTTCTCCAAGGCTTTATTTCTGATCCTGAATCCCACCTCTCCTGCCACCTTTGGCTGTGAAAGCTTGTCAGATGACGCCTTTGATGACCTTGACTGCTATGAGGAGCACTGGTCAGGCATTTTATAGAATATCCTTTATTCTGGACTTGTCTTCCATTCTGTTATAACCGGACAGGGTTTATAGGTTTGGGGAAATCACAGTAGGAAAGTGTAGTTCCCGCCACAACGTATCAAAGATGGGCCTCATCATGGCGAGGTATCACTGGGAATGTTGACCTTGACCATCTGGAAGGAGGACTGTGCCGCTCCACTCGCAAGCTCTCTGCCCACCCTTGCCACACTGCTCTTTCCAGGGGACACTCACCATGTATAGCTCGTACTCAACGAGCATGGAGACAAGCTTCACCCTTTTGATGGTGAAGAACCTACAGAAATAATTTGAATTTTTATGTGTAGGAAATTATATATATTTATTTACTTAATTACTTAAGAGTTCACTAATAGCATAGAACTCCTGAAGATTTATTTGCTTTGGATTAGTCCCAGGACACTTATTTATTTCTTTGTTTAGTTTTTCCCGTCTGTGGCAATTGGAAGTATTTTTACTTGGTCCCCATGTCCCTATGATACATTACAATCACTATGGGACAATTTGAGCATTAAAAAAAAATCTGCTGGACTTCCCCTCCTATTGTTGCAAGGTGACCCAGGAGTACACTATGTGTCATGTGATCCAGGCTAAGAATCAGTCATTACTCTTAAGGACTACTGGACCCTTTTATTAGAATACACAATTAGAAACCAGTATTGGAGAACCAACAATGCTTACTTTCCTTTTGCTACTGTAGTGAGGGTCCCTACAGCTACAACTTGGCATCCAGAGCAACACTATTGTGATTACATACTAAAAAACAAATGTACAGACACGTGTTTTTATGGACATGCTTTATACATATATACTTCCATTGATATTGAACTAAACATGAGTATGCACTGATGTTCCTGCTACAATTCATTGTAGTCTCTCTTTTACTTGTCTGTCTCTTGGAAAATGGCAAGATTTTTAAAAGGAGAGTGATTTTCCAATCGACAGTACAACCTATAGATAAAAGTTGTATGAAGATGTTAATAACAGGAGGAATGAACAAAGACTTCCTTCCTCATTATAAGCACTATTTAGTCTAAGTTCCCATAAGTACAGGTCTTAGCTGAGGCTGAAATGTTCAACCTTCACTCAGTATTTCTCTTGGGGCAAGTTATAATTGGATGTCACACCTATTAACTCAACTTCATCCTGATAATTATTTAATAATTTTCCTCGTATTTCTTTTTTTATAACTGCATTTTGAATAGCACTAATATATGCAATGATAACATTTTGAGACATGTGAACTACTTAAAATTGTAATTACTGTATGATCATCCCAAAGGAATCATTGAAACTACAGTAACACATTCAAGACCAATATAAAAATAAGTCATCACTGTATTCTAGATGGCTAAAAATCCAATGCTTCACTAAACTTTATTTTTAAAATAAATACTTTAATTACCACATACCTAAAATCCTCAAAATGAAAACTGACTGTGTACAATGAAAATCTGCATCCAAGTGTGCTTATGCCTTATTAAACCAACATTTCTATTTTCTTCTACATGAACTGAGGACAGCAGGCAAACACGATCCACCTGAGTGTCCCAAGATCACACATTTCCTATACACCAACCAAAGCAAGAATTCAGCTCCTCTTACTGCCTGCTTTTTTGGAACTGTTTTCTTGATGCAATGACTACTAGTAAATCACGGCGGGTCTACTTTTTTCTCCCATACTCACTTCAAAGCCTCTGTCAAATAAGCCCTTTGACAATCACTCTAAAAGGGTACAGAATGCCAAAGAGATGGACTTCTATCTTACAGAATTACTCTTAGCTGAAAAGAGCTTATGTTATTGAATACATCCACATTGATAAAGTAAATCTTTATCAGGATCTTTGGCATGGTAAGCCCAGAGTCTACTAGTAAGCAGAGTCCCTCCCAAAGCAAACTTGTGCTCCAGTCATAACAGAGTTGTGGATGTTCAATATGTTTCCAGGAACAACAACAAAAACAAACAAACAAATAAAAACAGCAGCAAAAAAAAAAAAAAAAAACCAAAAACAAAACAAAGAAACAGACAAAATACACAGAGCAAAAAGTTGAAAAAAATGCATTAGAAAAGCAAGCATAATGACCAACAAGATATAAAATGGGGAGGCCTGCAACTTCTTCAGCCTACTGCCTTTATTTCTAGGACTAGGACTAGTCAGGACAGGGAAAATGAAGCCAAGTCCAGTGGATTACCACAGTCAGAAATGAAGCCCAGGAAAGAGCGCAAGGTGGGCAGAGTTCAGAGAATTGAGGACACCGCTGCAGATACGTACCGAGAAGGGACACAGCCAAGTATTAGTTGGCAAATACCCACTAGTAAACTACCTGGGAAGGCTGGAAATCGCTGCATCAGCAGGCACACAGCCAAGAACACTTAGGAATAGTTCTCCTTCTCAAGAGGCTGACTGAAAAGTCCTGACTGATGATGCTCAGAGGGTGCACAGCAGGGTCAGGAGCTCAGCAGCAGGAGACAGTTTGACTCAGCCTGAGTTCTTCTCTGCTGCCAATCTATAAACTCTTAAATACCTAGAAGGGCTGAAGTATGTCTAAGGAATGTAGCTCTGTCTCAGAATAACAATACACAATACTGTTAGGAATAAAAATTAAATCCAGGATCTGAAGAGATGGCTCAGTGGTTAAGAGCACTGGCTGCTCTTCAGAGGACCTGGGTTCACTTCAAGATGCTATAGTCAGCTGAAGTGCTCTGAGAACAGACAATGAAGAGAAACGAAAGGGTTAAACATAAGCAAGTGTGGTTCACTCTTACCTAGCTGCACTTGAGGATAACTAGCAAATAGCCACATGGAATTCAAACAGCTCAAATGCCCCAATGAAAAGCAGCCACTGATAGACCGTGATGTCTGTTGCCTACATGAAACCCATCAAATATATGCATAGAAATTAAAAGAAAAGAATGGAGGGACTGATGGTGCCATTACCATTGAAACGACAGCTAACATTTCTACACCCACACTGATAAAATGACTATCAGAGCATGAGTAGCTACGAAGACTTTCAAGAGCATTTCATCATCAGAAAAGGCTAAATCACCAAACATTTGCACCACGTAGCTGAGTTTCACAGCTAATGGCATAGTTACTACAAAACGTGATAGAAATGGGCAAACCCACAGTCAAGAATTGTAGTGTCCCATTGCAATGGTTTTTACAACAAACAGAAAGTCATAAAAAATCCCACCACCATCCATTCTTGAAAACATATTTAGAAAACATTATCAACTAACTTAATCTAATTGACATCTACAGAACAATTTATCCAATGACAGAAAAATACACATAAATCTCAATAAATTGAAAAGCATTCAAGTGACACAAATTATGTTCTCTGACAAGGACCAAGTTAAATTAAAAATCAATAGTGAAAGAGCTACAGATAATATAAATGTTTGGATAACAAAATACTTCTAAATAATACAGATTCAATGAAGATATAAAAATACTAAGTATATTGAATTGAGAGAAAAATCAATCAAAACCTATCAAAAGTTGGTAAGGTGTTGTTTAAGCAACACTCAAGTGAATTAATAACGCTGGATAAATGTCTATACTAGAAATGAAGAAATACTACAAATTAATCACCTCAGCTTCAAACTTAAGAAAACAATAAGGGAATTGAAACTTAATCACAAAGCGAGTAATAATGAAACAATAAAGAACAAAGTAGGAATCAATGAACCAGACACAGAAATAACTCAGAAAAAATCAATTAAATCAAAAATTGATTCTTTAGAGTTTATTTTTAAAATACAAATTTCTAAACAGATTGATAAAAAATAAAAGAGAAAACACAAATTAAGTAAAAATTATCAATAAAAAGACAACAGAACTAATAGAATGTCAGCACCTAGAGATTATAAACAGAAAAAGAAAATATTATTTAAAACTTTGAGCCAAAAATGATCAATAATTCAAATTAAATACATGATTTTTATGAACTACACAAACTAACAATGTTACTTAATATAAAAACTATTAGTACCTTTCCAATTAGAATTCAGTTAAAAAGCTTATAAAGAAAACCCAAAGTCCCAACTATAAAAGAATAAACAATAACAAGTTTGCATCAAATCCTTAAAAAAAGAGAGTTAAAGTGTACTTGACAATGCACCCTTTGGACAACATGGCTGATTATATAGCATAGAATCAACAAACTATAGAAATAAACAAGCAAAAATTTGATTTAGAAATCCAGAGAAAGGACAATGCAACACAATGGCTACTTTCTTTGTGTTTGTGTATGTGTGTGTGTGTGTGTGTTGTTTTGTTTTGTTTTGTTTTGTTTTATGGATAGAGTATTCCAGGTCATTTTATTTTTTTAATTTTTGTTTTTATTAGTTACGGTTTATTCACTTTGTATCCCACCTGTACCTCCCTCCCCCTCCCACTCGCACCCTCCCTCTTCCCCACCTGTGTCCCTCTCCCAGGCCACTGATAATGGAGGTCCTCCTCCCCTTCCCTCTGATCCTAGTCTATTATCAGGAGTGGCTGCCTTGTCTTCTTCTGTGGCCTGGTAAGGCTGCTCCCCCGTCTAGGGGAGGTGATCAAAGAGCAGGCCAATCAGTTCATGTCAGAGACAGTCCCTTTCTCCATTACTATGGAGGCCACTTGGACACTGAACTGCCATAGGCTACCTCTGTGCAGGCATTCCAGGCCATCTCCATGAGTGGTCCTTGGCTGGAGTATCAGTTTCACAAAAGAGCCCGGTGCCCAGACATTTTGGATCTGTTGCTGTCCTTGTGGAGCTCCTGTCCTCTCCAGGTCTTACTATCTCCCACTTCTTTCATAAGATTCTCTGTACTCTGCCCAAATTTTGGCTATGAGTCTCAACACCTGCTTTGATACCCTGCAGGGTAGAGCCTTTCAGAGGCCCTCTTTGGTAGGCTCCTGTCCTGTTCCCTGTTTTCCTTCCTCCAATGTCCATCCTCTTTGCCTTTCTGAATGGGGATTGAGCATCTTAGCCAGAGTCCTCCTTCCTGATTAGCTTCCTTAGGTGTACATATTTTAGTGTGTTTATCCTATATTATATGTCTAGTATCCACGGCTGGATCTCAACAACAGCAGTGGCTACTTTCAATGGAGGATAATTTAATTTACTTTAAAAAGTTAATTATTGTAACTTACCATATTACCAACAGGAAAGAAAACCACACAACCATCCCAATAGAAGAAAGTCATTTAATCTGTCCAGTGAATATCCTGTTGTTGGCACCAAGAAGGAAGACTCTGCTCATTAACCTGGGCATAGACGGAACAAATCTCCAATAGCAAAGAGACCTACAGAAAGCCTAGATCTGATCTTTCTTGATGGTGAGATATAGTGAATATTTTCGTCTTAAAGTATTCACTCATATCACTTTAATTCACCTTCTGAAATGGAAGGTTTCACCAGAGAAAGCAAGAAAAGAAAATAGTTATTTTGATAATGGAAAATAATAATAAAATTGCTTTAGGAGGCAAACCAGAGAGAAAATGCAAAAAAAAAAACCCCAATATTTAATACAACATTTATCTATGCATATATATACTGACATATTGCTGATATATATTAAATTATATATCACATATATATGAATGAATTGTTCTTGGCTGCATAGGCATCATAAAAGTTATATTTCTAAAAGCTAATAAAATATCCAGGATTGAAAATTCTTAAAATATCATTAATAATCAAATTTACAATCAAGAGCAAGTGATATGAAAGACTGATACAGAAAAATCACAAGGTTCTGTAAGAGAACTTAAAGGAATATTTTAAAGCTGGATTAACACTTGTTCTTTGTGAACAGGATGGTGTAAATTCCCCCTACAATGTACTAACAATACCACCAAATTTTCAATAAACTCTTTTGCACAAATCAATAACCTAATTCTTTGAAATGTAAAGAATTTAGAATACAACAGCAATTTTATAAAAATATGCCAAAGGCAAGGCAGCTTAGAAAGGTAGTATTTTGTGAAAATGGTATCAAAATAAATGAAGATTCGTGTAAACAACAAAAGGGCAGTGGGGACTAGAGAGGTAGCTTAACAGTCAAAAATACTGGTTGCTTTTCCAGAGACCAAGATTTGGTTTCCATCACTCACCAGTGGCTTCCAACAACCACTCCTCTCCCAGAAGATCTGACATTTTTGTTTTGCCCTCTGAGTGTAGTCTAGTCTACACACATGATGAAGACATATATGAAGGGTGAAACAGCCATACACATGAGGTAAATATAAAAAAAGATGACTTGGACTTTGTGTCTTTGTCTTTATAGAAAGATGATAGACAGACAGACAATTATTTAAAATAGATTACTGACTCAATTATAAAACCTAAAAGCCAAGGCTAGGTAAAGATTTCTTAAATATGATACCAAAGACATGATCTGATCTCAAAAATGGAAATGGATTCTAATGAAAATCAGAGATTCAAATTCTTTGTGTCACATATTTAAGGAAATGAAAACATTAAGTCACAGCATGAAATACTTTACAAGTAATATGGCAAAGAATGATTTGTGCCCAAAGTATATAAAGAACTGCAGAAATTCCGTGGGAAAGAACTCAACAAAGTAAGCAGTTGAAGGTTTCAGCCAAAGCCTGTATGAATGTCAACAAAGTATGTAAGAAGGTTCCACACCCTAGTCATAAAGGACTTAAAATTATAACCCACAAATGAAGTCACAGAGACTAAAAATGTTAACCACATTAAATGTTGGTAAAGATAAAGAATAATTGGATCTCAAATGCAGAGTCAATTTATAGTCCCATCTGGAAACAATCTTAGTTTTAGTATGCACTTGTCATGTGATCCAGTTATTGTATTATCAGATGATGACCCTGATGCGTTAAAAGCATATCCTAATCAAATGACCTTTACACAAGCACTCAGAGCAGCTTTAAATGTAAAGAGTTAGATACATGTCAAATGCTTATCAATAGGTAAAGGTGCACCTATTCTAGAAATGCTGCTCAGTCATCAGGATACAATTAACTATGCACACTGCACCATCAAGACATCTCAACATAACTAAACTTAGCCAAGGAGGGAGGACTCAAAAGGAATCCGCAAAAACAATGTGGTCACAGCTGAGGGAGTGGGAGCAAGATAGGAGGGAGAATGATGATGAACAGTTTATTGACACACCAGGGAAAATGGACACAATCATTATCTTCATTCTGACGAAAGTTGTATGTACATACTTTCATATATTCAGTCAACAACAAAAACATCCTAACAAAATCAGTATTTACAAATTAATTGTTCCTCAAAGAAACAATAAGAACAATAAGATATAGTGTGGAAAAAGTCATGAAGACAGGAGGTTTTGTTTGAAAGGGGGATGACAGTCTAGTCTGAGGCTGGAGAAGAAATGTCCTAGCCCACTCAAGGTTCAGGGATTGAAGCTCCCTGGAGACTCTGGCTGTGGGGTTGCTGCAGCTGGTACATGAGGTTCAGGAATTGAAGCTCCCTAGGGACTCTGGCTGTGGGGTTGCTGCAGCTGGTACATTGCTTCAGTTCAAATTCAAAGGGTCTACTAGACTCCATGTCAGGAGGCATTTACCTAAAGAATACTTTACATGCTTTTCTTACAGGGAACAAGTTCTTTTAAGCTATAAAATCAAACTGTCATCAAGCCAGTTTGCAGTGTTCATTGAGTGGCATCAATTAAAGACACAGTTGAGTATTAATGGTGTAGATAAAGGTAAAAAAATAAAAATATAAAAAGAAGAATGAATAGAAAAACAATGCCAGTATACAGAGTTGGAAGTTTTTAATATATGGCTGAAGTTGGAGGGAAATAGAAAGAAAACCTAATAGTAATGGCAAAAACAGAGTAAGTATATTTGGAAGTTTATTAATTCAAGTAGAAAAAGCGGATAAGAAAAGGAGAGGGGACAGATTCTTATGTCAGGGTGAAAGTGACATAAGTTTAGACTTCAGTGTTAATTAATGGAAGTGCTCAATTGATTTCATGACAGCTTAAAGGGATGTGGGGTAGGAAAAAAGTCTCAATGGTAACAAACCAGGAGTTCAACAGTCTACTACTGTAAGTCATAAAGTTGGCAGCAAAACAAACCTTTCTATGTGCTTATGCCAAATACAGGTATATTTCAGATAATAGACTGACCTCACCAGACCCAACTGCCCTTTTCAGCCATGTTTTCCAACTCCTTCATTAGAAACCTTGCTGGACCTTAATGTCTATCTCACTCAGCACCTATTGCTCACCACAGGGTGCAGGGCTATAAGACAAGTTCTCTTTCTATCATTTTCCCCTAAAAACTATGTTAGACACTGTGGGGAAAAGAAGCCAGATTCCAACACCAAAGATTCTATACAGACCAGTGGAATGAGATACAGCAGGCAGAAATAATAAAATGGTTGATTTATGCTAAATATTTCGGAATATTCTGTAACAGGATCAGACACAAAAATTCCACCTTCACCCAACAAGGAGCATAGAGAGCCACAGGTAGAGCTGGAAGAATACAAATGCAAAACACAAAAGGAGAGATGAATGACAGGAACATCACCCACAAAGTCAGTGTATGCACAAGCAGTTTCACTCTCCTTTAACACCAGAGATATGAACCAAGAAAGGCACATGCAATGGAGACAAAACCAACAAACATGGTCATCGTAATTTCACAATGACTTACATATATTTTTAAGTCGCCGAAACGAGAATGGTTTAAAATTACACAGAACAGTTCCTCCCTCACCGAGTAAATGCCATTTCTCACAATAATAATAATGTTTTGTTATTATTATTGTTAGGTGATGTAGAAATACAGCTTTGGCAACAACAACATCTAAAAAATTTAAAACATTTTTCTCCATTATTTTGGCTTCTTTGTCAAAAATCAAGTATCCGTAGGTGTGTGGATTTATTTCTGGGTCTTCTATTTTATTCAACTGATCCACCATTCTGTTTGTATGTTAGTACCGTGCAGTTCTTTTTACTATTGCTCTATAGTACAGCTTGAGATCAGGGATGGAGATACCTCCGGACAATCTCTTGTTTTACAGGACTGTTTTCGCAACTCTAGGTTTTTCGTTTTTTCATATGAAATTGAGAATTGTTCTTTCAAGTTCTGTAAAGAATTGTGTTGGTATTTTGATGGGAATTGCATTGAATCTGTAGATTGCTTTTGACAGGATGGCCACTTTACTATACTAATCCTACAGATCCATGAGCATGGGAGGTATTCCCTTCCTTTGATATCTTCTTCAATTTCCTTCTTCAGAGATTTGGAGTGTTTTTCAAACAAGTCTTTCACTTGCTTGGTTAGAGTCACACCAAGGTACTTTACGTAATTAGTGGCTATTGTGACGGGTATAGTTTCCCTAATTTCTTTCTTGGCCCTTTTGTGTTTGGCATACAGGAGGCCTTCTGATTTTTTTTTTGAGTTAATTTTGTATCTAGCCACTTTGCTAATGTGTTTATCAGCTGAAGGAGTTGTCTGGTAGAATTTTTGGGGTCGCTCATGTATACTATCATATCATCTGTGAATAGTGATACATTGAGTTCTTCCTTTCCAATTTCTCTCCCCTTGATCTCCTTTAGTTGTGTTACTGCTTTACATAGGACTTCAAAAGATAGCATCTTCAACAAATGGTGCTGGTCTAACTGGATGTCTACATGTAAAATACACATAGATCCATATTTACCACCCTACTAAAGTCCAAGTGCATCAAAGACCTCAGCATAAAACCAGAAGCACTAAACCTGTAGAAGAAAAAGTGGGGAAGAGCCTTGAATGCATTGGCACAGGAGACAACTTCCTGAATAGAACACTAACAGCACAGGCTCTAAGAGCTACAATCAATAAATGGGACCTCATGAAACTGAAAGGCTTCTGTAAAGCAAAGGACACTGTCATCAGAACAAAATGAAAACCTACAGACTGAAAAAGGATCTTCACCAACCCTATATCTGACAGAGGGCTAATATCCAGAATATAGAAAGAACTCAGGAAGCTAAACAGCAACAAATCAAGAAATCCAATTAAAAATGGGGTGCAGAGATAAACAGAGAATTCTCAATAGAGGAATATCAAAAGGCAGAGAATCACTTAAAGAAATGTTCAATGTTCTTCATCATCAGGGAGATGCAACTCAAAACAACCCTGAGATTTCACTTTATACCCATCAGAATGGCTAAGATCAAAACCTCAAGTGATAACATGCTGGAGAGGATGAGGAAAAAGGGGAAAACTCCTCCATTACTGGTGGGAATGCAAACTTGTACAACCACTCTGGAAATCAATCTGGCGCTTTCTCAGAAAATTAGGAATAATGCTACCTCAAGATCCAGCTATACCACTCCTAGGCATATATCCAAAATATGCTCAAGCATACAACAAGGACATTTGCTCAGCCATGTTTGTAGGAGCTTTATTTGTAATAACCATAATATGGAAATAGCCTAGATGCCCCTTAACTGAGGAATGGATACATTCCTTGGTACATTTACACAATGGTATACTACTCAGCAATTAAAAACAATGAAATAGTGAAATTCGCAGGCAAATGATGGGAACTAGAAAAGACCATCCTGAGTGAGGTAACCCAGAAACAGAAAGACACACATGGTATATACTCACTTATAAGTGGATATTAGACGTATAATGTATGATAAGCATTCTAAAATATGTATACCTAAAGAAGCTAAGCAAGAAGGAGGACCCTAGGGACAATGCTCAATCCTCATTCAGAAAGGCAAATGGGATAGTCATTGGAAGCAGGAAAATACAGGGAAAACACAGCAGCCTACCACAGAGGGCCTCAGAAAGACTACCCAGCAGGGTATCAAAACAGATGCTGAGACACATAGCCAAACTTTGGGCAGAGTGCAGGGAATCTTATGAAAGAAGGGAGAGGTCGAAAAACCTGGAGGGGACAGGAGCTCCACAAGGAGAACAAAAGAATAAAAAAAAATCTGGGCGAAGGGGTCTTTTCTGAGACTGATACTCCAATCAAGGACCATGCATGGAGAAAACTTAGAACCCCTGCTCAGTTGTAGCCCATGGCTGCTCAGTCTCCAAGTGAGTGACCTAGTAAGAGGAGCAGGGACTGTCTCTGACATGAACTTAGTGGCTGGCTCTTTGATCACCTCCATCTGGAAGATGGGGGAGCAGCCTTACCAGGCCACAGGGGAAGACAATACAGCCAGTCCTGATGAGATCTGATAGGCTAGGGTCACATAGAAGGGAAGGAAGACCTCCCCTATCAGGGGACTAGGGAAGGGGCATAGGAGGAGAAGAGGGAGAGAGGGTCAGACTGGGAGGAGATGGGGGAGGAGCAAATTGTAATAAATAAATAAAAAGAAAAAATTAAAAAACTCTTAGCCTTTAAATAATAATATGAAATGTATTTGTTTAATAAACAAAGTAAAAAAATCCCTACAAATATCTACTTATAAGTTAATTTTTATTACATTTATTTGTCCAGCATTTCTTCTTTATATCACTTTTAATGTAATTTCTCAGTAAGCTAGTATTATTCACAGGTATATATTCTGGGTAAATTCATTTAATAACTCTCCTTTATGAAAGTAACATAATACAGTAACAATGAAGGAAATAGGAAGCTTGTAGCTCATCACAGTATAAAATATGTTGTTTTATTTTAATCTGGTTACAGTTTCTTTCAGGGAATAAACTTATCAATAACATAAGAATTCATTTCAGTAATGTATTTAAATATAAAATGGAGTAGAACGTTTTCCCTGGATTCTTGTAATAAAATTATTTTTAATTGAGAAAAGTTTTCCCATATGCTATAACTCTGAAAGTTTTTAATTATTAATAATATGCAAACAAGTTTATTTTCTTAAGGAACCCTCAGATTCTACAAATACAAAGTTCTTAATCTAATGACTAGCTTGAAAAGAATGTTAAAAGCACAGGCAGATATTATCTACATGCAGCATAGCCAGAGCCACATATGCAGCACCTAGTATCCGAACAGAACAGGAATTCCCTAGTCCCGCCATATTCATGTGCTAACTCTAAGTTCCTTAGCTTCACAAGGGCTCATGTTTAGGGTGTAGACTTACATTAATTATCAAATTGATTGGATATAGAATAGACAAGGAGATAAGCACGTAGTCCTACCTATGGAGGTTATAGATTAAGTTAGCCTCTGGGAGGGATATGGAGGACTTTCCAGATTAGGTAAAGTGAGGTGGAAAGCCCAACCCATACTCAAGGTTTCTGCTTCCCAACTGTGGATGCAAAGTCACCCATCTGCATGGGCTGCTGAGAAGGGCAAAGGGAGAGAGGGATTCTGAGAGCACTGAACTCCAGAGTCCCTCAGTCTTCAGGATGATGAAGTTTCTTTCTGACTCTGTGCTGTCTGGGTACCACTGTTTCTCTTCCCACCACGGCTAAGGGAGAAAATACCAAAAGCTTGCCACATTACATCTCCTCAGCAACATACCGATTTCCCTTGAAATTCAGGCAGCAGCGGCAATTCACTGAACTAATAACCCATATCACAACACTACATTCCAAAAGACAGTGATAAAAGACAGTCATTGTTCTCTAGGGATAGGTTATCCAACCTCAAATAAGCAACACCAAACAGATTCAGCACTTGTATTTATGTATACATATTTGTGCATGGATATATACACAAATATTTAATACAATAACAATTAAAGAAAAAGAGGTCATTAATTTGAGAGGGAACGGGAGGACTTGAAGGGGGAGAAGATGGGGAAATTACACAAGTCCGTATTCATGGACAAAGTTCTCAAAAATAATAGAAAGATAGATAGATAGATAGATAGATAGATAGATAGATAGATAGATAGATAGATAGATAGATAGATAGATAAAATGTTAGGTAACGAATGCAGAGGAGAGGAAAAAGAGACAAAGTGGGAATAGCACCTGGGCTTACAACCAGCCCACTGAGCAGCAGAGAGGCTATCCCACACCAACAGGACTTTCTCGGTCAACATCTCTTTGTATGTAAGTAGTTGATGGTATACGCCTCTTAGGAGTTGCTCATAAATAACGACATGTATGCAAGTTAAATAAAACCTCAAAGAATGTAAAATGCTGGGAAAATTGTTATCATTTTATCATTCACCTTTGCTAACAGGGACCTGTTAAATTTGACTTTCAATTCCTGATCAAAGAAAAGATCAGCCAAGCCATGTGTTATGTGGGATCTCTTATCTTAAAACAGAAGGGAGAGGAATCACTTCTCACTTACAAGTCTAAAGGTGTTTTTCACATTTCTCCTTCAACACTTTTACTAAATTTGTTTATTTGGAGTGTGTGTATACAGTAGGCACATGAATGAAATGGGTATGTGTGCAGATGGAAGAGTAGCTTACAGTAGTTGGTTCTCTCCTACCATACAGGTCCTGGGGAATGAAGGTCAGGATGCAAGGCTGTGCCTGTACCTGTTGGATGTCCCCAACAGCCCAATTTTTACAATTCTTAGGGGAAGCATTCTTTTCTAAGCTGGTGCTTATTGTCCTTGTACGTTTGCAAGTTCTAGAGTCGAAGTCAGGAAATGTATTTCTGGGCAGGCTCAGCCAGCATGTGCTCTACTAATCTAAACATAGAAAAGGTCAGACTGTAGAATGTCTTGCCTTTGAATAAAGCTTAGGTTGTTTCCAAGTGTTGTTTGTTGTTCCTAAGAGAAAAGAAACCCGTAAGTCATGGTGTCAAGTGGCATACCAGCATCTATTGTCAGCTGGGACTGACCTCTTGAGGCCTTCGCTGCCGCACACGTCATTTCCTATTGGCCGAGTCCATTCTGTATGGACCAGGGAAAGCCCCCTGGTCTTGGAAGTTATCTTGGTTTATAACAATATGAAAAACATAGCTTCCCTGTATGACAAATGAATACCTCACCTCTAAATCATCTAAAGTAACCAACAACTTAGTTATTCAAACACAGAAGGAGAAACTGGGAAAGACTCTGCAAGTCATGCCAGCTCATTAGAGGCATTACTGAACTAGTCATAATAAAAGGAGACACCTTTTTTCTCAATCCTAACTTGCACAAATATAAAATTTTAATTTCACTATTATCAACTGTTTACATTTTGAGTGTTTCTATATACATGCTTTTTCTTTTTTTAATTCTGTGTAAAATATGCATATCTTTAGATGGGTATATGCACATGAGTAGGGGAGTCCGAGAAGTCAATAGGAGGGTGTGAGAGCCCCAGGAGTTAGAGGTTGCTGTGAACAGGCCAATGTGGGATATGGGACCTGCACACTGGTCCCCTACAAGACTAGTAAGTGATCGTAACTGCTAAGCCATCTTTGCAGCTTCCACAGTATTTGTGTTTTCTTCCTGGGACTTAGACTCACTGTCTTGTTTACTCAGGAGCAATGACCAACTATTTTTGAAGCTCTTTTATACAGAACAAGCATTCTGTCAAACTTAGGCAGTTTATTAAAAATGTACATTAATGACGTTGATAATCGTGAGAATGAGAATATATGTAGAAGTAAGCAGGGCAAGGACAATAATCAAGGAAACGGATGCCAGGTACAGATTCAGAGCCATAATACATCTCCAGCTGTGTGCTAAAGCTGGCATGGGCAAGCTCGGACTGCCTGCTGTTTGCTTTCAGGCATTTCTTGAAAGGCTGCTAAAGCATACCTATTATTAAACATCTAATTATATAAAAATCACAATTAGGTGAATTGTTAAAAACAATTACAGCAAGAACTTTAAACACTTTGTAATTATTTGACCGCATCTTATTGTCATCCTCGCTTGACATTATTTAAATTGCTTGTTATCCGCGTGTACTCGCCAGTCTTCTGCTTAGGAACATCACACAAGGAGGCGGAATTGTCTGTGGCCAGAGTACCTGAACCACGGTAATCAACAGATGCTACCTACTACTCGTCTCACGTTGGCTTTGAGTATCAATTGATAAACCAGAGCCAGCACACTCCTGCACTCCTTAACCACAGAGAACAGAGCACACTCACCATGACCAAAGCATCACAAGTTGCAAATGTGAGCAAGCATTTTACAATAGGACCTAAGTTAAAATCTAAGCGTTTCTATTACTGTGACAAAACATTATGACCGACCGAGGCAACTTATAGAAGAGTTATGCTGGGCTTACAGCTTCAGAGGGTTATAGTCTCTCGTGGTTGGGACAGCAGGCAGTAGACATGGCGGCTGGAGCTGGGATCTGACAGCTGCGGGCTCGCTCCCATCTTGGACCACGAGCAGGAAGCTGAGAGTTGGCTTGAAAGGGCAAGGAGTCTTTAAAGGCCCCAGTGACATACCTAAGCTTCCCCAACAGCATATACTAGGGACAAAGTGCCAGGGAACACGGGGCACATTCACCACTTAAACCACCGAACATGCCCCTTGAAGTAATAGTGTTGTCATAACATGAAACTAATATGTAAGATTTCATATTTAAAAAAATTCAAAATTTTGATCAGGTGGGAGCGGGTAGCAGAGGGATGGTTTGGGGATTTAGAATTCTTACTGCTCTGTCAGATTCCAGCTACAAATGCCTGTAATTTCAGCTTCCATGAGTCTGATACCTTTTATCTGGCCCTCTGGGTATATGTACACCTCTATACACACACATACACACACACACACAGTAAAAAGAAAATATTTGAAAATAATGTTTTCTGTGTTGTTTTCTTCCTCTCTTTGCCTTAATTATTCCTTCCCCAATAGACTTGAAAAATGGACTTAGGGCATACTCTGCCTCCATTCAACTGACAATCTTGTACACACACACACACACACACACACACACACACACGAATGTTATAACAATCTGTACAAGAAAGAGAGCCCAAGCCACCAGAAAAGTAGTAATAAAAACCACAGTACTCTGTATGCTTTAACCCATGTCTACTAACTAGTGTCTCAGGATTCTTCTATATTCCTAGTTTTGAAGTTCTCTCTCTTTTAAATGTATTTTCTGAGATTCAACAATTCAAGGCTTTTCCCAATCCCTAAAATAAAGTACCAGAAAAAAAAATTCTTAATTCCTAATTCTACATATATAAATATTCACCAATGCAATAATAATGAAAAATAATAATGAAATATGCAGCACCCAAAATAGATTTTGGCATGTGTAATGATAAAAGTGGGAAGGGAGGAATTTCATGTAAATGGGTGAGTAGTAGGAATGGAAAGTTAAACCCTTTGAAAGGCAACCACCATGGGGTTTATTTGAACTGCGCTTTCTTGAAGGACTGCCATTCAGATTCACAAACATGGAAATGCAGCACTCACAAAATCTAAATAAATGAACATCTGTACAAAGTCCCAATTTATTTCTAATATCAGAGATCAGACCTCTACTCTTGCCTGATGCGTCTAAAACAAAAAGGGGGAACTGTAGAGAGCTGCGGAATGCTATGCCTTAAAGATGGAGCTGGTTTCTGCCTTCCACCTTCCCGATGGTGAGTGCTCTCTGTCACGAACAACTCCACATTTGGCTAAGGCCGAGGATCTGGCTTGCTTCCATGTATGTGGACCTATCTGCATTGCCCCCGTGGCACGCCTGGGTTGGCTACCCAGAGGCTATTTAAGCTGTGGGCTGGCTTTCCCCGGGGTCCGAGGATTGTTCAATGTTCCTGAATAAACTGCATTGAAAAAAAAAAAAAAAAAAAAAAAAAAATCTAAATAGTGAAACAAAAGCAGAGTGTGTTGATGACTAGGTGAAATGGCTATTTACAGAAAAAGAAGGATTTTGTTTTTAATGAAAGCAAGTAACAGACATTTGGGGCCTTATTCTCATGATGAAGAAGCTAGGGAATAGTGGTCTAAAATATGAATGAAGTATTCTGAATAATACTAAAACTTTGTTACATCAAAGAGAAAAAAGAATGAGAAAGAAAACGTAAAATAGAGCAAGGCTCATATATCTTGCAAATACCCATCACTGTCAAAATCAGCCTCTGCTGTTATTGGGGACTTCTTTTGATCACCTTGGATTAAACAAAAACTCATCCTCCTTTTTCCTTCCTTATTCATGCCCATGACAATCAAGGGAATAGAAAACCAAAGAATTCTCAAACAATGTCAGAGATGCTGCTAGCCACCAGCTGTTTGTGATATGTGACATTTCAGTGATGAACAGATCTAAATAAAACCACTCAAACTATATTATTATTATTATTATTATTATTATTATTATTATTATTATTATCTTAAGCAAGCCAGATGAAGACAGACATAGGGAATAACCAAGCACATGCCTTTTAAAAGAATAAGTGCAAAAGCATGTTGTAAACACTATGTTTTAGAAACCATAATACTTTCTAATTAGTCACATGAGAAATATCTGACTTTCTTACAGGTTTTACTTTATGTTTTGGGTTTAATAAGCGAAATACAAGCTTGTAGTGTTATCTGGGGTAGAAGAATAACAATGGACACAGATTCCCAGCAATTTTATGCTAGGAAGTTTAAAATGTCAAGGGTTCTTTATCTTCTTCTTCTTCTTCTTCTTCTTCTTCTTCTTCTTCTTCTTCTTCTTCTTCTTCTTCTTCTTCTCTAGATTTCTAGCTCTTTAAAAATCAGCATTAATTCAGAAAGAAACTTAAGCCTTGCTAGCTTTTCTTCATCACACAGAACCTTGAACATAAAGGGTGTATATTATTGTTCCTTAGTCAACATAGTTTGATTTTGAAGAGCACAAAGGTTCTGTTCCCAATGATTTGTTTAAAGATTTCAACCTTAAAGCTATTATTGCTGAATTGTTTAACAAGCAAGATCAGTGAAGCAGATCAAAAAGGATAATATTTTAAGTACTTTAAGAAAGGTAAGATTGGAGAAATATAATATGTTCTGATATTTGTGCTTTTATCTATAAAGTTCAGCTCATATCCATAACAATCAAAAGTCTAATAAATGTATATTTGCTACCAGATTCAGTATTCAGAATTTTTCTGTTTACCAAATTGGAGAAATCTTTCTAAATTAGATTTTTAACACCTTTCCAACTTTCATTATCAGATTTCACAAGGGCATAAACTCCAAAGAACGTTTTGTTAAATGTAAAAGATATAGTCTCACATTCCTCCTGAACCCATAATCCCATACACAGCATAACAGTAAATTTTAGATGCAGAAAGGCACCACCAAAGATTATGAACATAAAAAAAAAAACATTTAAAAACACCCAGGAACAAAGGGCCATATTTCAGCTCTAAAGGGCAGAAGTAATGTAGAATAATAAATAGAAGTAATGAAAACCAAGTTTGTATCATAATTAAGCACTTTCAATACTCAAAACTGGTAAAAAATATTAGGTTTTCAGACAATGTTAAGAAAATAATGGCTTTGTTCCTGGAAAAAAAAAAAAACCCTGATAGTTGGCACAAGCTTCATGCTGTAGAAGAAGAAATTCTAAAACAGTGAGTTAGTGGATAGCAACCAGAGCACAGGGATCTACAGTTAAAACTGCATGAACTTGAACTAATTTCTGTAGATGGGCAGTGAAGCTGAGTCAAACTTTCTTCAGTTACAAAATTAGCCTTAGTCCAAAAGAAAAGCACCCAAAACCTGCTCCACTTCCATAATCTTCTAGCTCACCACAACAGTTCTTCTGAAAAGCAAGGCAGGGAGGCGCAGTAGGACAAGGTGACCTTCATCTGCAGTCCTACCTCCCTGGGACTGGAAGGGAGTAGGATAAGTACCTGCATAGGCCAGCCTGGACACCATTGCAAGACCAAGTCACAGATGAAAAATAAATAGTCAAATTAAATCAAAACACAGATACTGTTTAGAGACTCATTCACAAAGCAGTCGGTATTTCTTGCTGCTGTCTTGGGTTTGTTCTTGTGAGTGGCAACTCAGTCATGAGTATCAAGAGGAGACTGATAAAAAAACAAGACATCGTTGATGGGAAACTGTGCTGAGAAAAGGGAGTACTGAGTTTAAAATTAAAGCAAATTACCATGAATTTTTTATTCTGACCAAAGGACACACAGATCATATTGTCGTAGGACCCAGCATCCATATCATCACAACTGCCCTGCACCCTTGAGTAGTCATAGAAGCGTGTTCCATTCTAATAGTCGGGGGGGAAATATTTTCCTTTATACTCTGGATTTAAGTCCTAAAAGCTAAGAATAATCCGTCCCATTTGCTGGACCCCTCAGAAGACTGACAATGACTAAATCAAAATGAAAGTTGTCAATGCAGAGCTTATGGCTTGGAAGGCGCTCTCTCTTTATTTGTTGATGGCTTTTGGACAGCGGTTGTTCATCAGAGGTTCCACTGTGACAGATGCTCAGATGATGAGTTGGGATTAGGGAATTGGAGTTGGGACAGCTCATGTTGGAGAGCCCACCCAGTCCCTGGAGCTGACTCATAAACACCACATCCAGAGGATTTCTCATACCATACCTGGTCCCTGTCTCTTCCCTGAACCTTGTCTGCGGGTCAGGTTATTCCTAGCACCAAGGTTCATTCCATGGCGAAAAGACTGCAGAATTATCAAAATCAGGTTCCTGACTCCACTTCTTTAACAAGAAAGGATTTTAATATTAAACATTATTTTTTTGTTTTTTGTTTTTAATTTTTTTAATATCAGTTACAATTTATTAAATTTGTATCGCAGCTATATCCTCCTCCCTCATTCCCTCCCAATCCCATCTTCCCTCCCTGGTCTCCTCCCTGCCCCTTTCCAAGTCCACTGATTGGGGAGGACCTCCTCCCCTTTCATCTGACCCTGTTTTATCAGGTATCTTCAGGAATGGCTGCATAGTTCTCCTCTGTGGCCTAGCAGGGCTGCTCCTCCCTCAGGGGCAGGGTGGGGGTTGTCAAAGAGCCATTCTTAAGATTTTAAACACAACTCTAAGCCTCCAAAGCAATGGTGGGAGTTTTTAGAACAGTATGACCCCAAAGTGATTTTGGTTGCAATCAACCATTTCAGAATCTCAGAACTAGGAGAAAGGTGAGACTGAAGAAATTTAAATGTTCTATAAGCTCTCTAGTTCAAAAATGTAGAAAGTGATGTAGAGCTCTCACAGCTAATGTAGACAAAAATGATGTAGCACATTTAAAAATTTTAAGAAGGAAACCTGTTCACGGAGGTTTAAAGTTCTGATTTACATTCTAAAACTGTGGGGGTCTGTTTGATGGATTTCCTGGAAGTTCCTGCTTCTTCACAGAATTAAACTTAATAGTCATGACATTACATTTCTAAATAATATAGTTCTTTCCTGTATGTAACTTGTAAGCTTTTTCCTACTTTAAGTCATTTAACAAACATTTAATTTTGATACTGAAGTTGTTATAATAATTGTTTCCCCACCTTATATCTCCAACATTAATACAGTCTCAAAATAAAAAAAAAACATTTCTACTAGTTTAAACACACATGCATACACATACACTTAGCAATATAAATGTGACACCTGCTGAATAGAACCATTGAAAAATAAGTGAAAGTGAATGCATGATAGTGCTTCACAAATACTAAATATTAAAAAGGATGGGATATAGTTACTAGAGAAAATGTCTTTTACATCACTCAAATGCCATATATACAACACTACATTAAACAACAGACAAAATTTTTCCAAGTACATTATTTTCTGTAATATCATAAAATATATACACTTTGCAATCTTTAAAACTTGCATCATAATTTATATATTTCCCTCCTTCTTATAATATCTTTATATTCGTCAACTTATGTCAATATAATAGAAAACTAGTACCCAGATCCTTTCAGTGGTCTCAATGTAATCATCAGAGGAACACTAGGAGCTAATGATTCATACATCTTTCTTTCATAAAAAAATATATCTTGCTGTCAGGAATGATGGGGCATCCAAAATTTATTAAAACGTGTTGGGTCTCCTCAGACATGTTTACTTGGATTTAAGCATTAAGCAACATATACATATGTTTAATCATCACATGCGAGCACATCCATATGTATAATTTTGTGATCTTATAGATTAAACAAAAAATAAATAAATTTAAGCTAAAAATACTAGGGCTGAAATTGGTATAGGAGGAGAAAATAGTGTCTGCATCAAAAGCTTTCTGAAGGATTCAATGAACCTGAGTCAGATTAATAATTATACTATGACAAAAATCGCTCACAGGGTAACAAGAAGAGTGTCACTATCGTGTAGAACATGAACAATAACGAAGGCTATTAAAGAGGGACTTGTCCTACAGGTTTTGCTTCAGTTGATGGTCAGGCTGCTGAGAGGCAGCACTTTTCGTCCACGAGTCTCAGGCTATCTCAGTCACCATCCCAATGAGAACGTGTGCCTTTCTTGAGTAACACAGTCCCTGAATGTGTGTGCATTCTACTGAGTAGGCACTCCCAACAAAGTGCAGGTGGATATTCAGTGAGGACACAAGCTTCTCATAATATGCCCATTAGAAAAGGTGGCTGCTAGTAGATTTGACAAGCAAATCAGTCAAGAGTCATTATGGAAACAAATTTATTCATGAAACATGGATTAAACATCTAACCTACACCAAGACACGATCCTGGGAAGTTCAAAGATGATATTCATGATGCCACAAGGGGCTCAAGCTAGAAAATCAATACACTAGTCCAGCAAATAGTGACATTCTGCCAAGACACGGGATAGGAAATCTACCTATAGTCAATGGGAGGGGTGGCGAGAACTGAGAATATGACTCTCCACATATTTACTCTTCTTTGTAACATTGGTGTTGGGCATCTTCCCCAAAAATATTTTCCTTCAAAGGCAACTGTCACTCCAAAAGTGTATTTTCAACTTAAAACTGTCAGGTAGTGCTGAGGAGTTGGCTCAATGCCTAACAACACCTGTTGCTCGTGGGGGAGCCTTGGGCTGAGGTTTCAGCCACCACATGGCAGCTCACAAGTACCAGCCATTCCAGTTCCCTCTTTTGACCTCCACATACATGAGACATATATGTAATGCACATACATACATGCAGCCTCATACTCATAAAAAGGTATGAGGTGCATAATTCCCACTAATTAAAAAATGCATTGCTGGTTCAAAATCCTAAAGTGTGAATTTAAATTGTATACACACAATCACCTCAAAAAAAAAATGAACAAACCAAAAACAGGAGAACTCAATACTACAGTCAAGGAAATGAAAGGTCTACTCTTTCTGGTATCTTGCTAGCATTTATACACTCTGAAAATTCTATTTATGAAGAGATTGCCAAGTATAACTACATAAAACCCAAGAGGAAGTTATAAGTTGCCTTCCAGAACTGCCACCTCTAATGGCGTCTGTGCTGAGGGTGTAATTTCACAACTGGGATGGAGCTGTACCTCCCCTTGATGCCTTCACATTAATATTTGATACAACTTAGGGAGAAAATCCTAATATACAACAACCTGACAAAAGCTGGGGTTGTCTGAGGAGCGAAGAGGAAGGATACAAAGTGAAATATGGCATGGGGTCCTTTCCAGGCTGAGTCAACCCAGAGGCAGCAAATCAAACAGCCCCTGGATAAGGGGCACCTAAGGATGAGGAACGGCAGTGCTCGGCGGTGGGGAAGCCTTGTCTCTAACTCCATGGTAATATGGACTCAAAAAGAAGCATCCAGTACCTCCCAGGGTATCATAAAAATGAGTTTCCTCTTTCAATCCTGATGAAATGATGCGAGAGCTCAGCTAACAAGTGAGAAGCCGGAGCGTATTTAGCTGATCTCAACTCTAAAGAAATAAAGCACTGACATCATCGGTGCCCAGAGACCTGAGCATCTCTCTAAGTCACAATCATCTCAGAGTGCATGCCTGGCAGACGGTTTTTAGTTTTATTGGTATTTTTTTGCCTTTATTGCCCTGAGAATGGGAGCAAAATGCTTGTAATTTTCACAGCATGTGATGCTCTGAGTGATATTATGATGAATATGGTTTCTCATTGCATTGATGGGGCTGTCTTGTACCATCTCTAATATAACGCTTGCTTTAGTTGTAGAGTTCTGTTGCTTGCTTGCTAAAGAAAATCAATGTACATTATATTTTTTTAGGCCATATTTGTCATGAAGTCATATGGAGTGTAGAGGAATACTGACAAGAGGAAATGGATAGGACAAAAAACTTATTAGCTAGACTAAGTTCTGGTGACCTCCTCAGGTACCCTGCAATGTGGTGATTTTTCAACTGTTTAGCGTATTGCCATCCAAGCAAATGGCAGTAAATTCAGGCCACTATGTGGAGACTGAGGTGCAGACAGGTCACAGAATCTCTGGGCTCCAGTAATTCACCAAAGGAACCAAAGCAAACAAAAGTGGCAAATTCAAAGCACCATAATACAGGAGAGTCACACTTTGTTTGACTGGGATATGTTTTATAGACAGAAACAGAATACAAGCAAATGAGCTCACAGACTAGAAAGGAATAAGAAGTCAGGGCATAGAAAAGAGATATCTTTTGATTTCCTGAAGGTAAAATTCCCTTAGAATCAGACAAGTGTCTGTCACCAGACTTTATACTCTCCCATATAATTCAGGCTATGTCCAAAACTAAAAATAGCATTTTTTTTTGTTCTACACAACTATATATGTTGACAGAATAACACCACCCAAAAAAATCTCTTAATATCTGCTCAACAGTTGAAACAGTTCATAAAGAAAGGGAGCAAAAGTAAATAGAGCCTAATAATTTATTCAACATAGACATACGCTTATATATTAAGTGCTTGCTGCATGTCAGGCACTGAACTATTTAGGATCAAATAGCTGAGAAAAAGTCATCTGATGTTCTAGGTGAGGGAACCAAGAGGAATAACTTCATAGTAAGAGGCTGAGAAGTACAAATATTATTTGTAGATTTAATATAGTACTAGAAGAGTATCCATCTAGCTTTAATGTATCAAGTTATGGAAAAACCACTAAGGAGACATGCCTTTCAAGCTACCAACGTAAACACGGCAGGTAATATAACAAAGAATATAGCAAAGCAGCCTGACCCACCTAAGAAACTCCTGCCACTAAATTCCGATCTGTGGAAAGGAAGTATTCAAAGATCCGGCTGGTGACACCTATGCTGAGGAGATAAAGAAGATGGCTTGGGTGACAAAAACATTCATATAGTTTTAGGGGGGAGAGAAGCAGGCAGGAAAAGGGATCAATGATGTCAAAGAACTACAACTGTTAAGAAACCATCACCCATTAATGGAAAGTTGTCAGTAAAATTTGATTTTTAATTTCTCTTGGTATAAAGGGTAGGTAAGCCTGCTCATACTGTCAGAATATTCAGAAAATATTCTATCCTTGGATTTGTTTTGACAACTTAATTCATGTAGTATCACCACTGACTCTTAGACTTTTATGGTTATTGTAATTAAAGAATTTGTTGTTACAGGGTCGAAAAGTTTGAGTTGTTGGATAAGGTCTATAGAATGACTCACCTTTGCGGTCAGTCCCTTCACCCACGTAACCTGCCACTGGTCAAAGCAGACAATGAAGCACACAGGCTCATGGGACCACAATCACTGCCTGCCACTCCCAGAACAAGCCTGAGCAATTTCATATTTGTTTATGAAGTGTAGATGACATAAATGTTGCCATAAAAATCATCCTACCGGCATAAAATTTAGTTGGACCCAGAGCTGCATTTGTCAAACAGTTGCTGAGTAAAGCTTAGTATGAAAAGTTTCACATGCATCACTAATCTTTCGAAGAAGAATAGTTAGTTACAAGGTGAGGATATGGACTCTGAAGCCAAACTAACAGTATCTGGGATACAGGGTAGACACTCCTGCCCCGCAGCCTAGGGTTGCAATCCGTAACAGGCTGGGCATGATTCTCGGGCACAGCGCTGTGATACAGGTTCAACTGTGTTATCCACCAAGTGCCAGTGGCATGGCAATAGAGAATTAGGTTTAGGTGATGTCACAGTGGTGGGACCAATGACTACAGGCTGATGCCTTTATAAGAAGAGGAAGCTCCCTGAAGATGGTTTCCTCTCTGTAGCACACAGTTGTGAGGACATAGAAGAAAGGAAGTCATCTGAACACCAGGAAGAGAAGACATATAAATACAGCCAGACTATTATGGGCTCACAGCCACTCCACATGCTTTCTACCCAGGCGAGTTTTTATCTTTCTACAGTGGGACAAGCTTGATGCTGCCCTCGATGACTCCTTTGTACAAAGAGCACAGAGAAGCCAGTGAGAAGCACATCAAGTTGCTAAATCAGTTCAAACTATTTCACTGACATCAGCTCAGCGTGAAAAATGTAGTCTGTGAGGCAGACACTGTCCTACTGGACTAAAGGAAAATACTATAATAGGTAAGTGACTCAGGAATTGTCAAAGGCAAGTACTCTTTGAAAGTGAAAGAGTCAGTAATGTAGAAAAGCCTGGCTTCTGCCTAACAGTTGAAATGGAAATAACCAGAAACTAATAGTGTAAAAATTTTTAATTAAAACACTACCAGAATCATAAAACAAAATACAGAATGCACTGCTTAATTGCCTAACAGAGATGGAAAAAAATACATTTAAAATATTACCAATAGCTTTAGTTACGCTGAATTTCATTTTCAAATGACTAATTTGAACTATTTTACAAATTGATGATTGGTATGACTTTGTCAAGCAGCTAAACAACCAGTAGTGTCTTAATATATATTTAGTAAACACTATCTTTTTAACAAGTAATGGAATTCTTAAGTGCTTCACTAATACGAGGAAACATTCTCTCATGCATATGCAGTGTGGAAAACAGTTATTCCAGAGACAAAGAGAGAGGCACAGCTGTAACAGGAAAGCAAAGAAGAAGACCCTTGGATAATTAGGCTGACCAGCATTCCAGCATAAGGAAACCAGTAAAATTACACTCTCCACACCAACTCTCACACCTCTTAGTTCTTAGACTTTGCTTGTTTTGGTAGGAGATTTAATTTTCATTGTTTAGCATCAAGCAAACTTTCAACAGCACTGTTAGCCTGAAAACTTGTAGTATGAAAAGAGAATAAATATTAAGACTGAGTCTGATTATAAAAACCGCAAAAGCTATTAACACAGAGTGAAAGATCTTAAGTGGTGTAATTCGAAACGCCACCATATTTGCAACCAAAACAGTCTATTATATCCATGCTTGGCCAATGAGTACGTTACTAAGGAGCAAATATGAGGCTCCAGTTAGTTACATCAACTGAACACTCTATCTTATTACACTTTGTCAGTATATGGTCAGAAACTATTTTTTTAAGCATCTGTTCTTCATCCCAAGAAATCATTAATTACCAGAGCTACTTGTATTTGGGTCAAAAGCAAGTTTGAAATTAAATTCTAGCAGATCAGCAATGAAAAGTGATTATCTACGTTGTTTTATACTGGCAAGGCTTGCAACTGGGTCCCTATGGCTAGAACTTTTACATTTTGATCAGAAAAGTAAATGACCACATTAAAATTAAATGTATTCTATGATTCATTCAGTTATAAAAATTAACTTACCTCAAGAATTAATCTTGCATATGATAAATGAGAAGACAAAACAATTAAGTATAGATATTTACAATACTACATTGTTGCAATATTTTAAAATAGAGTTAAATTCAACCTTAAATATATATTATGCATTTTGATGATTCTGCTTAATGTATTTGCATTTGTACACTATGTACTTTGGGTTCAGTGCCATTCAATCTACTATAGTAAGTTTCTAAGAATCTCGCATTGAACTAGAAAACAGACTCAAATTGCAGTCACCAGTCACCATATTCTACTTCAAAGAAGGTAGGGACAGGGGAAGAAGAGGAAGTGCCATGTGGCTTGTGCTCGCACATAACAGAAAAAAAACAAAACAAAACACAACACTATAATTACATACCACTAGCATCATCTCTGCCAATGAATGTGGAAAGCTCCCTTGAAGCCCTGCCTCCTCCAAAGGAGGTGTTACCTGCTCTCTGAGTGATGGAGGATACGGAGCACGGTGAAAAGCACAGACAGTTTTCATTTCCACCTTGATGGGTCCTGTCATTCTGGTTGTAATCCCTGCAGAGCTTCCTATTGAGAAGTGCAGGGAAAGAGCATCCCTCCTGATTCAGAGGGATTGTTCAGAATAGGAAGAGAAAGACGTTCTCCTTCTAAAGAGCCATGGCTTCTAGAATCCACCAGTGACACTTTGCATTGTCAATACTGTCTGCATGTGTAAAAGCAATATGCACCAGCCTGGAACTCCGCTGTTTTGGATCCAGAGAGGTAAATTCTGCTCACTCAGAGACCACTGTGCCGAATGGAATTATTAGAAGTCTCCCCAGGCTTGTATTAGAAGAATTTTCCATATCTTGAGGGAATGAGATTATTGCAGAGCCCTGTAATATGTGAAGCTGGTGGTCTAGGGCAGGGGTTCCTTTCAGTAGCAGTCAGAAATATTTTACAGAACACATTTCTGTTATTTATAAATTATTTAGGACACATTTTTACTATGCATAAATTATTAAAAAATCTTAGTTCTGTGCAAGCTTCCCATTCTTTCCAGATGAAAACCAATTATTTGCCCATAACTATCAAAGACTAAAATGCTTTAAAAAAATAAACTGTATAATGTTTTTAATAACTAGTGCTGCTAAGGTTTCTATAGTTACCCAGGAAAGGGTCATGACTGGCTGAAATACACACACTCTTCTCTGATAATTAGCCACATCATGATAGACTGACAACATTTAATGATTAATTAGGCAAAGGACTCAAATCCCTAGCAGGAGGTAAAAAGCATAGGACTCAGAATGTACTGAACACCTCCCAGAGAGACATGGAATACAAAGAAAGCTAAGTTTTAAAATGCAGGTTTGCAAATTCGGTATTAGTAATATAAATGTCTCCTTGGGGGTCTCACAGAAGAGAAAATGAGGGATTCTTTGCTTGCCAAATACAGCCACACAATCAAAATGAAGCCGCTGCTAAGCAGCTCAAGCAGATGCAATCAATGCTGCCTTTTGTATAAAATTCACATCTTCCTTTCTTCCACTTTAAAAAAATATGGCTTAGAGATGGGAAGGTCATCTATTCCTTAGACCTGACTTTGCTTAAAGTTGTACAATCCACACAGCACTTTTTATACATCCTGACATCTGATCTGAATATATAAGTAAACAGAGTTACTCGTCCAGGTCAGCCTGGACCTAAACAGGACCAAACTGTCACACATCAGCCACATGACCCCAGGAGCACTTTATACTGTTCTTGTAAAGTACTATGGTTATTTAATATGACAATTGGTAGGAAGTAAGAAAAGGCAAAGAGTCCTAGGCACACTTAATTTCCATATCTTTTGAGCTTCTGAACTGTACTTCTGTGTCATGCCATCAGAATGGTTTCATGTTTGACTATATTACTTTGACCTTAAGAAAAATGTCAACCAAAACACGTTGCTACCAACTGCCTCCTAAGTATTTTGAACCCATAGACTAGTGCGGTTCTACCCTAAATCAGAGAAGTTTTATTTTATAGAGGGTGATGGTTAATGCAGAAACTCCTAACTGGTCAAAGTATCGAGAATAAATGACTATATTCAGTCCTCAGCCCTAAATGGCACATCTTCATCACCACCACCAAGGCTCAAAAAATAACATGGTGGGAAAGATTGAAAAAATGCAGAGGATAAGAAACTTGTCATATGGATACGGCATGGCTGCTGCAACCATGAACATACAAGAGCAGTGGCTGCCTACACGGGCCTACATCAAGAAAGGACAGTAGGAGGGGGCATAGTGCTACTGGGACCGGAAGGGGAGAGGGTAACAAGAGTGACTATGATCTCATTGAGCTGTACTCATGCAATAGACTGACAAAATTAAAAATATACTTAATATAAAAGAAAATACAATTCACGCTTATGTCTTTCTGTATATTTTCTATTTTTTCTGTTGTATCTTTAATGAAGAAAATAAAATACTAAAGATAGAAAAAGCATGCAAAATGTATTTGAAACATATAGCTACTATATATATATATATATATATGTCATTAGCAAGCTCCATTGCAACATAAGTAAAGAAAATTTGCCTCTCTAGATACTGTGTGTGTTTCATGAAGAGAATGATGAGACTGCTGGCTAACAGAAGCTACCAAAAAACCACATGATACACCTGTTCTGTTAAAGCTCTCATTTCGTAAATCTGAATATATTTATTCAATAATTGTGTTCTGAAGGGGAAATGACAAAAGCGAGGGCCTCGATTAGGGAGGAAATGGATACAGATACAGATGGAGGAGGGTAGTGAGTAAAATAACAGTAAGGAGATCTAAAAAGCTACAAGGAGTCATATGATCAATTAGCTAGCTAAAATTACCTATACTAAACACATGTAGGCCTAGATACATAAAAAATACATTTTAAGTCATCTAAGCCATGTGTCTCTTTCTACTTGTTTCCTTCACTGTCTCTCACCAGCATAGCCAGAGCACATGACAGTGAATTAGCCAGTGAGGAACCCATACATTAAGTGTTTAACTGAACCCTAGCTCCATGGAATAAAAGCTGAGCTGTCTCCTCCTCTTCTAAATGTTTTCTAAGCAAATATATATGGTCACTTGAGGGTAAACTGACAACAGTCTAAGCAGTTCGTTTACAGTTCTTCAGGAAGCTGACTGCTTTTGTTTACCTAAGTTTTAAAATTGATTTTTTTTCAACAACAACAGGTACAAACCTATCATTACTTTTATTTAGCATCTCTATTGGCAAAGCTGCTGGCAAGGGCTCACCATGCAAGTTTTATTAGTGATTCTTTGAGTTCCTACACGAGTTCACAGGGATGATATTATCTTTCCACTTCTCTTTTCCACATTACGTCGCTTCTATTTTATCCATGTCAGCATCCCAACTCCTGTGTAGGATCCCGAGACACATGCTAGCCATCATTACATATTCACATAAGCTCCTCTCCTGAGCTGGGAATCCTTCCTGTGACAACCCACACATCTAAGGGGAATGGGAAAGTATAAATTATTGTTGAACTTGATCACACATCCCAAATCGCTCAAATGTTCTATCTACCATCAACTTGAATTTCTTCTACCTCTGTGGTCCTGAGCTTCAGCAATTTGAGTCAAGAACTGTCCTCCCTCACGCTCACTATGGAGTGCTAGCTGAGTTTTAGTATAAAAAGGTAGAATTGTATGAGTAAGTTCTGGGGGGGGAGTGTAGGAAAATGTTTAGGAAGGGAGGCATAAATATTGCACATACATCTGGCTTCTGTGAAATGGCTTCCTGCCTGCCTAAAAACTAGAGAGCATAATAAAATGTCACAACTGCCAGCCAGGCTACCATCAAATACCATCACTAATCTTCTATTCAGAAATCACACTGCTAACATAAATAAGAAACTACTCTGTTGGTTACTTCTGAAGCCAACAGGTTCACCCAGAATCTATTTTTTAACACATCACCTTCATATTGCAGACCTTACTCAATTAATGCTTGTCATCCTATCAACCTCTTTGGCAAGCCCTCATGGCTCTCAACTTCTGACCTAACTCACTGTGTCAGTCCCAAAGCCAGTGAACATCAGCAACAGTTAGTGACCTCTGAAGAATACCGTTTTAGCATGTCAGCAACATTTCCGAAGGGACTGCTTCATTCAATAATCGTTCTTAAAGAGGAAGTCAAACAAGGACAGAATTATATGTTAGGCAATCAATGGACCACATATGTGGTTACTGACATACTCTATGTGACCAATCTTCAGAAAGTCCAAAGTCTCTGCTGATAGAAACAGGGAATGACTAGTAAATCTCCAAGGAAAGCATTAACTGATTCTACTATTCTACTCCATCGTTTGAGCTTCTGAGAACCATGCTGTCATTACACCTCTCCTAAGAGAAGAAAATGTGCTAGCCAGGAAGATTTTATATAACAGAATTAGTCTTTCTAATTTAGCCATGTTGCTTATTTGATTTCTTTCCTTAGATGACAGGGAGCTAGCAGAGTATACACATTGAGGGCATCTGCCAGAAACTGAAGCCCTCAGAAATAAGCAATGGAGACAGCCAAGCAAGCAGAGCTACATATATCTAAGGCTTGCCATGGTGGTGAGCAAAGGGGCTCTCAGACTTAGACTGTAAGGACACACCTGTGCTGTGATGGGAAATGAATTCATCTCTCTGAGCCTCAGAGAAATCATGTTTCCTCAGATTCAGATTCTGAGTGGAGACTTACACTTTTGTACATTAAAATCCTGAGGACCTACAAGAAGTTAATTAACCAAATATAACTTAATTAACCTTACATCTTCATTTCCTCCTCCCATAATAAAGTTATGAAGATTTTCTCGATAAAATATTCTGGGAATTAAAAACAGATAACATTATGTTAAGTTCTAAGACCTTTTCTTATTGTGAACTCTGGGAATTGCTGGTATTTGAAACTGTCTAGAAATATAGGATGTTTATTGGAAATATCCTCTAATTCCCAAACAAGGAGAAAGAGAGAGAGAGCATATCTGGTGAGTTCTGGTGGTCAGAGAATTTTTAAATGTTCAGCATGGAAAATAGTAACATTTTTCATAATAGTGTTCATGTGACAATATTCTTAACATTTTACATGTTCCAAATCATAGTACATTTTTCTAAAAAGTGAATCCGAGAAATAAGAAATTTAAAAGGAAAGTGAAAACAATTGATGCAAGTGGGAGATGACTCATGAGAGGTGGGATGCTTATGCTACTGAGGAGGCTGAGTGGCTTCAAGACACACAACAGACAAAATCTCCCTGCTGCTTGAGTTCCAATTAGTTCCTTAACATCTGTTTGAAGATGTGATTCCTATAAATTTTAGCACCAATATTTATTTTATTATAAACAATTGCATCAACCAGTATGTGTCAAACTGGGTACTGAGAAATCAGAGAAGGGCAATTTAAAGATGACAACATTTGCCTTCCTACAAGGAAAGCAGAACTATATATGTGGGGTGGAGTGTGTGTGTGTGTGTGTGTGTGTGTGTGTGTGTGTGTGTGTAAATCTATAATATAATGTCAGGAAGAAAACATGTTTAAAAATTAGAGCAACTATAATAGGCTTGATGAGCAAAAACATGGCCTCACTGACAACATGCATCCAAACAAAACCATTAAAGACCCTCCCAATACAAGGAAACAAGGTTCTGTGCAGGAAAGCACAAGCTCAGACTGCTATGGTAACTAGCTCTGAACCCAGCTTGCGTGGTTGGAGGACAAGAAAAAGAATCAAACCCAAGACCAAAGCACAGGCAGTATCTATGCAAGAACAAGCACTTGAGACTTATGCTGAGATGGAAATCATTCCAGGCTTCTGAGCACACAGTCCTATGGTTGAATGGCCATTTTTAAAGAGTAAGCCTAGATCAGATGGGCAACATGCAGAAAGAAGAAAAGGAAGTCAGGACAAGACTAGACGGATAGGAAAACACCATAGGCATTCTGTGGGGGCACAGGCATCCTATATGGCTTCTCATGGCAACATGGACCATGGATCTTCTCCCCCCCCTTCTTCTATTATTTGAGGGAGGGTCACAAGGGCTGGGGAGGGAAGACTTGGGAGGACTAGGAAATGAACATAAACAGATTGCATGATGTGAAATTCCCAACTAATAAAAAATTATTATGTTGGAAAAAAAAAGTAAATACATCATAGTCTACAAAAAAGAAGGTGCTGGGTTGGCCTGCTGTCTGAAGCAGTATGGGGTATAAGGAATACATGGCTTTGGGATACTTTTCAAAGTATAGCAAAATAATTACATATCTAAGGTCTAATTGGCATATAAGGTCCGGCCATTGCCATGCCTGCACTATCTAGGACAGATGTGACTACAATGAGCACGTATGTTTTGAAGAGAAGGGAGAGAAAAAGAAGCTGGGCAGTTTGGGCACTATGAAGAGAGGCAGATCTGGAAACACAAAGGCAGTGAGGAACAGCCTGGCGTGACAGTCCTGTACTCCCACCTGAGGCCATGTTGACATCTAAACCTGTGCTATCATCTGTGGCTCTTCTGCAGCAGGAGTCTGTGTGGACAGCCATGGTCCATGTTACCACCCAAGGCCATGTGGACCTCCTTGCCCTGGGCTGCCATCTAAGCCCTTGTTGATGTCTGAGAACCAAGCTGAGCTGGTTCATGGCCCCTCACTGGTCACCACACGGTGGTGCCAGCAGTAACATGGGGTAGAAGAGATGGCCTGGCCCCTCTCTGGATACAGTACTCGGGGGAGCTGTCCCTGCCCCTTACCTGGGCCTGAGTCCAGGAGAGCTGTTGGACTGACCAACTCAACTACCACCCAGGCCTAAGATCCAAGGCATTGAGTTGGCCTGGAACACCTACCCCATCTATGAACTGCTAGCATGTGTGAATGGGGCTGGTCATGCAGAAAGCTGCAGGATCTCCATGATTCAGGGCACCAGCAGGACATCCTGAAAAAGGAGTGCTGGTGAGAATATAATATTGATAACGTAGCACAATCCAGAGGCCCCAAACTAGACCAATGACTCACTGAAATGAATAATTGTAAATAAAGCTGTTTGGACGAAAGGGTATACTGCATGACAACAGTGAAGCACAACAGCATCCACGGTGAGGCCTTTTATCTCAGCACTCAGGGAGGCAGAGGCAGGCAGATCTCTGTGAGTTCGAGGCCAGCCTGGTCTACAAAGCAAGTCCAGAAGAGCCATGGCTACACAGGGAAACCCTGTCTCAAAAATATTTTAAAAATTAAAAAATAAAAGTAAGAAGGGGAAAAGGAATTTTAAATTATTGAGAATTAACACCTTTATTTCATCAATTAAGGGTTGCTGTCTACCTTCTTGTCAAATTTAGCACTTCAAAATATTGTTTTTAAATTTATCTCTGATAAATCTAATCCCATCACTTATTCCAGAGTCTCTCAGAACCGAGAAAACTGCCGTAACCATAGTGTGTACACAGTATCTGACAGTGAAATTCCCTTTTCATGAGGAATACAAGGAACTGAGAAGGATGAGACAATGGTTTTACAGATTATATGTGAAGTTATGTTTCTTCCAAATAGCAGAGTACTCCAGTTAGCTAGCACAGACCCATCTTTATTTGCAAGAGTTCATTTAAATGGTTCTAACACATATCATTTTTATGTAAATCATTCAAAATACAACAATATCTATTTTGCTATGTTTCAATGGGAATAGTCACAATTTACCATTCATATCTTCTGTGAAATTCAATATTACTATAATGTGTAGAGACAGTGAAGTTTCTCTAATTTACATTTAACTTTTCTATTATTTATCCTAAATCTTATTTGCCTCTGCTTTCGCAAAAAATGTGCTTGGCAACTGTTCCCTTATGAAAATGTGAAATATGCAGTGTATTCTACTCCCTTTATTTTAACCTTGATTGACTGCTGTGAAGTTAAGCTTCCTGGAAAATAAAATATAATATAACCCTGTTAAAAATCATATGCCTTAAAAAAAAACACAAGTAGTTAATTATGTCTCACAATCTTCACACTCTAAGATCAACTACAACTATGTCTGCCAATGAATACGTTTTTCTAAACAAGGACTTTCCGCCTTTACCAAGCATAAGCAAATAACAGTAAACTGGTTACTGTGGTTATATGCTTGATCTACAGAATAAGGAAACCTTAACCCTTTCAGTACTCATTTCATTAAAGGAAGGTAAGTAAATTGTAAATAGATTTCTATAATCTATGTCTTGGAAAATGTTCTTCTATGGCAAATATCTCATTAGGCAAAATTAAAAAATAAGTTATAATAATTATTCTTATAAGCATTAATGATTCCAGGACAAATAGCGAAATTGTTTGCTTTATATCAATTTGGACTGGTGAGAAAGTCACCTTTACTAATTTGATTTGTTCAGGGGAAGACAAGGAAAAACAATTATGAAGTGTTAAAAAAGGAATAATTGAGATTTTGAACTTTTAAAGTTACTTTAATAAACACCTAATATAGAAAGGGAGCTACAAAAAAAGTCCCTTGTCTTTCTCCTACACTAAAAATTACATCTTATATCATGAGCACATGCAACTACAGCAGTCAATAGACTTTTAAAGTCCCCTGAAGGCAGACACATAAAGTATTATAGTTCTTATATCCAAGCATCCCTGACATAAAACTACAACAAAGTATAATCATAAAATGTGTTGTTTTGAAGGGGTATGTTTTAATACATCAGAAACAATGTATCTTTAAATCAAACACAGCAAATGTAAATGCCTTCACCGAAACCAAAATTAACCATTAAGGCATAGGATTATCCAGTATAATTCCCTGAGCAACTACAAGGACCAGTGTTTCCTGGCTGCAGAGCTGGCAAACCAGCTCCAGGCTTGTGTGAGCATCACACCTCATCAGCTCTGGAGGCAGACGATTCACAGGCGCTACAGGCACATGCTCATGCACAGACATTCTCCAAGTGAGGATCTCAAGACAAAAGAGGAAAAATGGAACCCATTTTCAAATAGAAGGGGGGAAAATCTATAAATTACTGTAATTACTTTAATAGCCATTGCAGAAAAGATCCTAACAAAGGCCTGGTTTCTTCATGCGGGCACACATGCCTGCTCTGATCCTTGAGAGGGCCCAGGCTATTCTTATCTACAATTCTTACCTAAAGCCAGCGATTTGCTAAACAATGAGCCTAATTTATATCATTTCAATTCTGTTCTGATTGGCCGTTTTTCCCTTTCCCAAAAGAAACATGACAATCTGCAAGTTATTTGTTAGAAAAAGCATAGCTCAGGATGCTGTTTGCCAAAACTGCACAAGAGATTAAAATTTTTCTAAACATATCTCGGTCAATGGCAAAACAAGCATAGAGACCTCTGACAGGGAAATAAGTACCTGTCAGGTGCAAACACAGGTGGAAGGTGGGGGCGTGTGTATGAAGAGAGCAGGGCACAAGCTGGTTCTCCCGAGATCCAGAAGGTGTACATAGAGATGAGCGAAGCTCTTTCTTCAAAGGATCAGGCATGTAAATTCCTGCACAAATCTTTTACCACATGCTTTGCAAATGTGCTAATCAGTGTGCCATATCTGTTGACCAGCTTAATGAGTGGGGACCATTTGTGATGGTTAAACTGAATGCCTCCCCACATTTTGAGAAGAAAAGCAAAAACACAGAACATTCTTGCACATAATTGTGTATAGCACTGTTACAATGAACTTAAAATCGAAATCAACTCTGAAAACATTTACTTATACATTTCTTATTAGAACCCCGAAATCCAGTATATTCCACTTTTTCAAAAGGCACATTTTTGCTTCATAAACTTAAGAAATAAATTAGTTTGTTGATTAGTTGCTAGGTGTTTTTTTTTTTTTTAATTTGAACTTCAAAGCTTTATGGAGTTGGGAGAGCCACACTTTTGCCTGCCAA
Organism: Meriones unguiculatus; assembly: GCF_030254825.1. Taxonomy (NCBI): domain Eukaryota; kingdom Metazoa; phylum Chordata; class Mammalia; order Rodentia; family Muridae; genus Meriones; species Meriones unguiculatus. Next base: position 49,506,966 of record NC_083362.1, on the reverse strand, counting down.
CTCAAAACTTTTAAATTGTTACAGCTTTGATATACTTCTTAGATTCAGGATGGTTTTGAAATTGCTACTTCAGGCTTACGAAAATTAACATCAACTTAAAATTCCAACAACACAATGTTTTGCCTTATCAGTCAAAAATTAAAATTTTGATAATCAGCACACTATGAAACAAACAATAACTATAGCATTTTAAGAGCGTAACTTACTAATATTTTAATAGAGCAAAGCGGCAAACATGAAATGTACAACTAATCTCAAGGCAATGGTATTGAGCAGTGGGAAAGAGATCTAATGCAGTTTCAGTTGTTATATTATGTGTCTCTATAATCATGAATTTTTGATAATGAGCAGTTACTCTTTTTTATAACACAAAATTAGTTTTAAAATCGGTAAGTATCCAGGACTAATTAAAGTAGGTAAATTGGGCAAAGAGATCTAGTTGTGAGACTTTCATCACACAGAGATCTTTCAACTATTTAACCCTTCCCTAATAATCATAAATACCGCATAGCTTTTGTTTTCAGTCATATATATAATAAATATAAGTAATAATTCATAAGATAAAGTGCATTGCAAACACACGTTAGAACTGAGATTAAAATTTCAAAGTTTGTTCATTTTCAGAACATGGCAGCTCCTACCAGAAACCATCAATATTAATTGCTTCCTTCATCAGCATTGGATGACTCTGCTGACTGTGATAGCTACAAGTTCACTGAGCTCCAAATGGCTCGTATTACACTTGCATTCATACTTCAGCACACCAAGTGCCACTGAATATTACCTCCCCCTTGGCAAGTTCCTTCTTCATCAAGTCCTATAGGTGTTGTGAGGACTCAGGGCCACTTCCTCCATTATTAGGTTATAGCCTAAGGGCGGCTAACAAATGTATCACTTAGTCAATTTCCCACAGCTCTTAAACAAAGAAAAATTACATGGAGATTCTTTCAGGCTATTTTTCCCTTAGAGCATAGTAATTGGGATAAAGGAATGAAACCAAAAATAAGCTGTCTTAAAGCAATAATAAAACTGATACATTTCTAAAATTGTGAAGCCTTGAACCCTGTGGAACCAAGCCAGAAACCATAATTTCCTCATTTTTTAACAGTCAAGATTTATCATATAAATGGGTGGTCTCACATCTGAGAAAAGGCTTAGTCAAAACCAGAATTCATGATTTTTCAACTGCTTATACCCCCCTCTCTGCTGTGTACAGTGTCTTCTTCTCTGCGTGTCTGCTGGATTTACGTGTTTCCTTACTCCTACCAAACACCTTTCTCAACTGCTAATTCTGTCCATGGTAGATGACATTTCTCTTCTGGCACTTTTTGCACTTCAGGTTTTTCTTGCCTTTTAGTTCTTTCAACTGTCAGAGAAAATGAACACAATCAAGGTGTCTATATGGCGTCATTTCCAGATTACATCATTTTGGGGGTTTGTCTCCAGAATTTCTTCTGTAGACCGTGTCATTTTGGGAGCTCATTTTGGAATTTCTTTTGAGGACCCTCAGCTCCTTAAGGCAGACAGCTGACATGGAACATGGCCATCCCTCTGGTGCTCTTCGTCTGGCTTTTGTCTGTCTTAGGGGTGGCTCTGTTCTGATGGGCTGGGGCCACTATTACTATGATTCCCTAGGGACACACTGTACAGTGTACAACTCCAGGGATGGCAGGGAAAATAACCTCTTCCTGAAGCACAGGGATGCCACAGGCATGTCACAGGCATCTAAATGTATGGATAATGTGTCTGAACACAAAGGGTTCTCCTTTTAGTGAGCACAAAATCAGTAAGTCCAATCAGAAGATGTCTTATCTGCACCAGGTATGGAGAGAAAAGAAGGCATTATTTCCAAAGCATTGCTCCCCTGGTACATAAAAGGCATGGAGATTTTAATACAGAGGCAAGACATATTTATATTAGAATGCACATGGGGGTACTCCGTGTGCATTCCTGAGCATGCTCAATTTAAGATATATTTTACTGAATATTGTCAGTATTAGGTCATAGTTCAAGAAGAGAACACAGTAGGCACATGGTGTGTGCAGAAAAGTGTGGATCATGCTCTCATCAAAGTAGGTGCTCAAGAGTAAGAAACAATAGGCCAGTGCCCTTCCAGTACATATGACGAAGAGGAAGAGGAATAGGAAGAGGAATAGGAAGAAGGAGTAGAAGAAGAAGAGCAACAACAACAAAAAGAAGAAGGAAAAGCAGGGCGAAGAAGGACAAGAAGAAGAGGTGGAAGCAGATGAGGAAAGAAAGAAGAAGAAGGAAAAAGGGGAAAGGAGGAAGGAAAGGTACTGAATTTAGTGCAAATCAAAAGAAAGGGCACTTTGAAAACATGTTAATGTGGAATTTGCCTTACATGCAGCTACCTCACTTGGCTGATGATAACAAATTCATAATAATTTCATTTAATAGATGTACTTGGTAAGGAACCTTGTCTCCGAATTAGTAGAAAGATATGTTAAATAATATGAAGGGCAGTAACTATGAACCCAGGACAACATATCATTCAGAAGCTATGTGGCAATTTCAAAGGATTGGCTCAACCAGGGGAAAGAGGTTGATAGTTGGTTTTTACTGGGTAGAGGCAGAGAGGCCTCTGAATACCCTCCACTGCTCAGGACACAACCAAAAGTCAGCAGTGTCTCTCTGGGAAAATTCTCCCAAACCAAACAGACTCTCACCATTGCTTGTGGTTTCCCACCAGAACTAACTGGCAATTTACTACTGTTGAAGGCATCTCAGGGTCTGCTTGCAGGGCATAAAGAAATCAAGTTGACAGCAAGCTGCTAGCAATCATATAAAATCTTGAAAGGCAGGATGAAGGCTGCTGGGCTAGCAATGTCATCACCAGTCTTACTGAGCTATAAACCCTAGAAACTACAATACCAACTTTTGAGGCAAAATGTCCCCACTGGTGTCTAGTGCCACAAATGTTATGGGGTAATTTACCACCTTCTGATTAGATTTGAGTCATGGTCCAGAAGAAGGAACTCATGCTTCGTACTATAAACCTGGTCAGGAATGTGGCTGGGAGCTGATGGGCCCTAGGAGAGAACATATTACTATTATTTCCCTACACAAACATGTTGTCAAACTGCCTTCTAACTACTTATGTTCATATCCATAGAATAGTGTTGCTCCCAGCCTTCACTGTAGAAGCTCCTTTATGCAGCGGTCAGCGGTTCCAGCAGACCTATAACTGGTCTGTGTGCGGAGATTAAACACCTGTTGCATGCTCAAGCCTGGACAAGTCTGGGCCTGTCAACAACTTCTCATGAATGAGGAAGGTGCTTATGTAGTCCCACCCCTCCATGAGAGATTATGGGCATTAGTGATTGCTGAGAGAAGGTGATATAATTCTCTTCAGTGTTGTAACCACTGATAGGTTGTTCATGCTCCAGCGAATGAACCAATGTCCATGCAATCAACCTAATTAAACTCAGTGGGTCAGTCTTTCTCTCTCATTGTTGTGTGCACAAACGAACACACACACAAACACACACACACGCCCACACATGCTCACTCACTCACTCACAAAGAAAAACAAAAAACAAAAAACAAAACTTGACCTAAACATGGGCACCACCTCACTCTACTGCTTTTACTGTAGTGCTAATATTCATCATCCCACTAACTCTTAAGTTCTAGAAAACATAAAAACTGTCCTCTAACACATGTTGAAGTCTTATCTTGCAAGACTGCACATAGCCACCCAAATGAATTTCCATTTCAGAAGGTCTCATTTAGGGCTCAGTGTTTGTCTTCCAAGCAACTTCACAAGTTATTCTGATGTTTGCCCTGGCAACCATATTCATAATCACTACAGGGTGATTCTTTCAGAGGGACAGGTGACTTACCTCTAACCTACAACACAGTGAAAGATAAATACTGCAGAGAAAGTACTTCCCCAAGCTACCGTGATTCAGTGTGCCCCTTAAAATATGTAGTGAAGAGTAAGTCAACATAGAAGTCTCTACAACTCAGAAAATGATGCCAGTGGCCTTTCAATGCATGACATATCTTTCCTCTCAAAAGCCATATGTGTTGAAGGCTTGGTCCCCCTTGCTAGAACCAATTGATGAAAAAGGGCTGGATTATAAGATCTCACCAACAGATGAGTAAAGTAATGGATTCATAATTTGAAGGCAGTTTGGAGAAAGCAGGTCACAGGGCCATGCCTGTGTATTAACCCTGATTCTTCTGGTCTTCTGCTTCCTGGCTTCCAAGTGGTCAACAGTTCTATAGCAAGGTACCCACACTGCCATGATGCTCTTCCAGACCACAGGGCCACAGCCACGAGACCCAGTGTCTGTGAACTGAGATCACCATCACAGTATCCTCAAATAATTGTGCTGCCTTCGAACTGCTTTGGGTATTTGCCACAACAACAAAATCTACCTTTCTGTGTAAAAAGTACAAGCTTCTCCCAAGTTCTCACTAGAAGATTAAGTGGAGTTATGTAAAATATATCAGCACATTCTAGGTCAAGTAAAGCAAAATATTGTTAAAGCTAAAATGAGCCTAAGTGCAAGACAGGAGGTATAAAATATAAAGATGTGTGTAACAATGAGATGACATGTCTGTCTAATCCCAAATATTGCAAGTATAAATTAAAATTTAACAAACACACACACACACACACACACACACACACACACACACACACGTATGCCTTCGCATGCACTGAATTCAGCCTAACCATAGAAGAAAAGTTGGTCTAATCCGTCAATACACATTATTTTTTTCACAATAAAATACACGTGTTGAACAACATTACTCTATATTTAAAAGTGCATAATTTCACCAGGCCCACAAGGCTTGACACTAAAGCCAGAATGTTATTCTTGACATGATCTAGTCAGGGGTTTCCATGTGGCGTTATGTACATATGAAATACCTTTTAGGAAAAGTCTAGGTAGTATATCAGTCAGAATTGTCTAGTGTTGAAAGTAAAAAAAAAAAAAATGCATATTTATCACCTTAAAAAATGAGTTTATAAACTTCTACAATCTTTTCCAAATCAGTTTTGCTTCTTTTAAGATACATTTTTCCTATTCAATGGAAATCACTTTAGCTCTTGTTTGCAAAAAGTGTAAACTCCTACATTTTGAAAAGATTGGGTCTCTTGCTAATCCGGCCAGGAAGACAATTTATTCAGGCTAAGTTGTCTATGTGTCAGCGCTGAAAAATGCATTGGCACGAAATATTCAGATAGAGTCAATTTTTAATCTGTAAAACTAAATCAAATGAACAAACACAAAGTAAACTTTGTGCGTGTGAGCTCTGTTTGGGCACAGCACACTTTTGCTTTGGGTTTACCAACACCAGACACAGCTTGAAGGACAGCAACAGCGGTATCTACAGAGTAGTTTACAGTGCATGATGGCTCTGGTGGGTGGAACAAAGCAGCGAGGAATATATAGGAAGAAATCACACAGCTCTGCCAGGTTATACAACATAGAAGACACCGTCTCTGCAGGAAACACAACTGTCAACCAAGAATAATATTTGATTCCTATGCCCCCTGATCAACATAGCGAAGAAAGTATCTCAAACTCAAAAAGTAGGAAAACTTAATTATCTGACTGTAGACATTGAAAGAAATAAGCTCCATTATTGCTTTGGAGACAAAGCAAAACAAATCAACATACACTTTATTCTTAATGTAATGCTAATATTTACCCACAGATAAGTCAGGCTTAATTTTAAATTTACTTCTACCATAAGGCAAGATCTGCCTCTTGAGTTTCTGCAAATTTATTTGATTTGGTTTTAGAAAACCTTTATTGTTTAATAAATATGCATTATCTGACTGAGAAACAAAGAAAATTAGGGGCTTGGAGACCAGAGGACAAGCTTCCCTCTGATATTAAAGATAGTGACAACAGCCACCCCAGGAGCATAAGACAATAAATCAGTGCATTATAAAACTGGAAGCCTGACTGACTCATGAAGATATCGTGACACAAAAACAATAGATATGATGCCCATTACAACCATGCCATATGCTACATGTGTGCTTCAAAACATCATAAAATTTAAAATAAGCTTGTAATTATTTACTTGTCAGATAAATCTTGATAAATGAAGATAAAGCTTGACATGGTCTTTCATTAAATTTGAATTTAGTGTAGCTCCTTGTGTTGAATAAAAGCACCAGATGAGCATTCAGATTCTCAAACAAAAGTTTATAAAGTATGATATCTAAACTGTGATTAAGTAATTTAACACACCTTGGTAAAACATTACATGTTAAAGAAGCCATTAGAAAAAAATCTATCTTTTGGGATTCTTATGTGTAAATGCAAGCCCCCATTATTAAAAGCTATAAATTAGCTAAATAAAAATGAGAATCTAGCCAGCATAGCAACTAACCACACGAATGACCTCTCTTGAATCTGATTCCTTAAAAGCAGCCCAATCTTAAGCATTTATCACTTTGAAGAGTTGCCACAGCTTGCAACTCAGGTGACTTTATCCTGGTGCTACTCTTTCAGCATGGAGACTGGACAGTGTGCTTTCAGGTGACCAAAGCATCATACCTCTTAAGGTGGCAGATAAGGCATTGCCTGGAAACATGAGGACCTCCGCTCAATACCTCAAATCCACATAAAAATGCTGGGTGTGGCAGTGTGCCCTTGTAATGCAGTGCCTAACAGGCAGAGACATGATCTCTGGGGCTCTTGGGTCAATAGGCCTAATTAGAGAGAGGTAGATGACACCTTAGGCTGTACTCTGGCCTTGATATGTACACATTGCAAACACACACACACAGTTTATAGAACATACATATACAAAATCATTATTCTAGTAAGAAGATAGTATTCCAATGAAGAATATAATGCAGAGTTTTTCACAGTTTCAGCTACTAGAATATCTTGAATCTAAAAATCACATAAGACAAGAGAATACTAAGATAAATCCCTTAGAATTTGGATTTATAGGGCAAACTTCAATCTCCAGACATCACCTTTGACTGTTGAGCAACTGAAAACTTCAGAGTCAGTTTGCATTCTTATGTGTTGGGCTGCCTCGGCTAACTTACCCATTCAATAGGCAGCTTCCTCTTGTAAACCACAAAGTGCAACAATGATACTTTAAAGGTCCTTTGAGATTACATGAAAGGAAACCTGAAAAAGTCAAGTACAATATAAAATATAGTCAATTAATTTTGTGGCCATGTAGAGGCTTGACTTCAACAGGTAAAAGAGAGTGCTCCCAATGAGTAAGAGGAACTTTTTGCTTGATGTAGAGAAAGTAACAGGACACCTTCAGATTTATGATTCCATTCTAAAAATAAACCTGAGTTTACCTTCATCGGTGTGGATGGAACACACAATTTAAAGGGGAACTATTTTACAACCCATGACACTCTTTCATCCATTAAAAATAAACAGCTTCCTATACGTACACCCCAACAGAGTAAGTACTCCCTATGCCCTGAAAGAGTATGAAATTATCCATGTCTTCCATCATTCTCAAGAAATGGCAGAGTGTGTAAGAGAGAGATTAGTTTAATCATGAACTAGGAAATTTTTATTTGCCCAAAGTAAAAGTCTCCAAAAGTTGAAGTTCCTTATTAATAAAACAGTTTCAATATATTAAAAGAAAAAAAGCTATAGAGGCCAGAAATGAAATGTAATTCATAAAGTCATGATTTTTTAATGACAGTATAATAATATACTGTTCTGTACCAGTTTTTCACAGTATAAGCTGCAATTTCCTCTGGATTCTCTAAATATTCACAGGGAATTTTCTTATTAGTCATCTATTCTATCACTTGTATACAAAAGGAAATCTCCACAAAATTAGCCCATGCAAAGATATCTTCATTATAGTTCAAAAATGAAATACTAATTGCATGCACATCAACTTCATAACACTTCGATTTTTAGATGGGGTTTCGTGTAGCTCAGGCCAGTCTCAAACTCCCTGAGCAGCCAAAGATAACCTGGAACGTCAGGTTCCTGAGTGCTGTGATCGGAAGTCTACCCACCTACACCTGCATTCAAGTGATTCTGCGGACCAAACCCAGGGCTTCTAATACCCTACAAAGATACACCCTCAGCCCCGCGCCATGCTTTCTACTGAAGATTTATAGATTTTTCAAATGCTATGTAAGTTACTGAAATGGAAAGCACCACACAAAAATTATTCACAACATAGTTTACAAATACGTGTAAACTGACAGGGTGGCTCAGTGAATAACGGTACCTAACCCACAAGCGTTCTAACTCTGAGTTCAAACCCTAGAGCCCACATTAAGGTAGAAGGAGAGAATCAACACAACAAAGCGGTCCTCTGGCCTTGACACACTCACCAGGGGACATTTTGCTCCCCACACCCTCACACACACACACTTAACAAATAAGTAAATGTAATAATTAGTACATATGCCAGATTAAATTGATGATTGCTGTGAGTTGTACAAGAGAAAATGGGGGCCTGAATTAAAGCAAAAAAAAAATTGAGCAAAGCTGGTGAAGATGACACTATAGGAGGAAAGGAAAGCTCATAAAGCATGACGGGAATATAAAATATAAACACAGTTTCTTTGGAAAATATTTTGGCATCGCTACTGCAAATTAAGGGTGTAACCTGTATGCCCCTGGATGTGAGTTACACATTTTTATGAATATGTCAGAAATGATACTTAAACCGAAAGGATTAAAATATCATTTAGGGTTTTGTGTCCCAAAGAGAAATCAAATATATGTGTTAAATTCGTAGAAATCATTCTGAGTAGCTGCAATTATAAACGATGATCTGGAAATTTTTGCAAGAAAACAGGAGTGTTGGGACAGACAGCCTTTAGCTTGGAGGTGAGGAGGACACCTGCTCTGAATAGAAAGAGTGTAAGAGTCAGAGTGTGGTCTGACAGTGGGAGACAGTATGAGAGCATGACAAAGCCATGAGATATAAACAGGAAGTGACTATCAAATGAGAAAGCCATAATACCTCGAGATAAATCTACGATAAGAAATAATGTAACGTCACTTGAGAAAATACTGAAGCATTTTAGAGTTCTGAGGGGGGGAGAGATAAAGATTGAGATGATATCTTAAGGGAGATTGTCCTTGGAACTGGAAGAAATTAGAATTCAAGGAAGGCATACAGAACACCAGGCTTAATCCTTTCTCACTGTGCATGCAGGCAAGCACTTCATCTGCATCAATGGCACTTTCTTCCATCAAGTCAAGTTCACCAGCCATGCTCCTGAAGTAGTGATGCTCAGCCTCGATGACGCATTGGAATCCTATCAAGGGCCTGAAAACACACCTGTGCCTGGGACAGTTCCTAGAAACCTTAATTTAATTACCTTGAAATACAATAACACATATATAATCTGAAAATTTCAGGTTCCCCAAGGAACCTGAAGGAGCAGCCAGTTGAGAGACTTAACTTTACAATGTACCGATTCTCACATTGGGAGGGATGCAGACCATCGCGGCCTAAGCCTATCCCCATTTTTCAAGATACCAATTCCCTCAGGTGTGACCAGATACATAATTATACATTTTGATCAATGCTCTGTCCTTTCCTGTCTATGGCAGATAGAATTCATGATAGTTTCTAATGAAGCTCTCCCTAAGGATTGATGCTTTTGTGCAGTGAGCTCTACATACTGACAAAGTGCTTCTAGGCAACTAAAAGACTAGATCCCACATCCATTCAGTGTGCTCCCTCGGTTTCTTTCCTTCAATTTAAAAATCCTTCCTACCTATTATTAAGGCATTGGGAAGAGAAGCAAGAATTCAGTGGTCCTCTTAGACCGTAAGGGATATTTATAACAAGTGTAGACCTGTGAACGATGGATATAGTTCACATTAAATCTATTTTCATATAAAATTCATCTTATGAAAAGCCAAACTGACCACTTATTTCAGCATCCATACATGTGTTTCTATACTTTGCGTGGCCTTTCTACTAATTTTAAACATTCAATTTTTATCCAATTGAAAAAAAAAAGACATCAAATAACAATCAGCAATTGGTAACAATCAGCTGCATTAATTATTGTTGTCTGATCGTAGTAGTGGCAGTAAGAGCATTGAAAAGCAGGAGTTAAGCAATTTAAGACACTGACTTCATAAGCCTCCTTGGAGAATGTAAATGAGAAAGTCCGCTGACCCGGAAGCAGTGCCTGTGGTCTGCCTTTCGGAAAAAGCTGTGGAGTCTATAACTGCAGCAGCCAGATGGTGCTCCTCCTGGTACAGGATGCAGTGTTGGGGTTCTCTGCCTAAAACACCAGGTCACATGCTCGGTGGCTGCAATTTCAATTTTGTCCTGATTATTCCTTCCCTCGTTCCTGAATTATAAGCAAGAGGCAGGATGCAGCTGTTAGGGAGCAAAGCTGAAGATGGACAGGCATTCAACACAAAGAAAGCTGCCCACAGCTCTCAAAAGATCCTGACCAAGAAAACGCCTTTTCATGTGTCATGTAAGCTATTAAGCGATCAACAGTGCTAATGTCATCAAACATTTTTGCCTTGTTAAAATATAAGTCCAAATGTAGAGAAGAGCTTTTATTTTCTTTTCTTAACGTCAATATTTTTATTCTTTGGAAGAATTCCTGAATAGAGACAGTCCTGAAAATATTTGTTGAACGAAGGAAAATGTAATCCTGCCTCTACACTTTGGGTCTTCTACCACATTGGGGAGAAAAGGTTTGCACCCCAGGCAGGGACTATTCCCTGTGAGGACTACGATGCGATAGGTGTCATTTCACCCCAGATTTGCCAGAATTAATCTACTTCCCTTCTAGGTGCATTTCTCACCAGTGTTTGGACTGGATGACAACCTTCTCAGTAGTAGTGTGACTTCTGTCACACACAAGATTGAAATTCTGAGCGATGCCTCTAAGGTTTCAATCTCTGCCTTTAGGTGAAAGACAAAGATCATCAATTTCCTATTGGCAAGACTTATGGTGACAGTTTCATAACAGGCGTTTCAGAAGCTATGGATCCATATCCCAGGAACACCTGAATGCTGCCATGCGTTGCTGATCACATGTCTTCCTTATTCAAAGGCTCCCACAAAATCATGACTGCTGGCAGAGTCTATCCCATCTACTTACACTGGTTTAACCTCACTACCTGAATCACAGTTCTAAGGCTAATAAGTTAATTCTACTTTTTACCACTTAATTAATCACTTTGGAGACATCAATCCATTTTTGTGTATGTGCATGAGAATTAAAATAACACAAAAGCTGTGACAGACATTGAATATTTAAACATGTAAATCACATGCAAATAGCACAAAATGTTTTGGCAAAGAACCTGAAACTTAATTGGGAAAACTGAGGGACCCAGTCTTTAGAATATAATGATATTGTGGTTACATGCTGGTTGTTTTCCAATATTCACTCATTAATCGTCAATAAAACCATCAGCCTGGAGTAATCCAATAGGCCTAGCAATTACTTCGCACATATTCAGTCCTCCTTTGAACCTCTGCTAACCCTCATAATTATGGTAAACAACACACAATCTAATGGTCTTGGGTAACCTCTGTGTTTGAAGAGGAGCCATGCCTTCCCTTTCTTTTATCTTACTCCTGGTAAACTCGAGATGGTGATAGAAACTGCCTCAGATCATGAGGCAGATGGAGCCTATCTAGATCAGTAGAGTCACAAAGAAGCCAGTGTCTCTCTAACATCAGGACACTGGCTACCCATATGCTTTCTTTTATTTTAATTTTTTGTTTGTGGGTGTTTTGCCTGAATATGTGTATCTGTGAATCATGTTCATGCCTGGTGCCTGTGGAAGCCAGAACAGGAACAGATCCCAGGAACCAGAGTTAAACGTGGTTGTGAGACACCAGGTAGTGCTGAGTAAAAGCCACATCTTCTAGAGCAGCCAGTGCTCTTAACCACTGAGCCATCTCTCCAGCTCCTGACAAGAGGTTCTTCCAAAAAAGTTCTGCTGTCAATCATTACTCTTTGGGGACTGTCAATTTCTTATGGCAAAATATATTCCCGACTGATATTAAAAACATAATTTTATGAAAATAATAATTTTATACAAATTACGATGTAACTTGATAACCTTTTCATAGATGTTGCTGTGTTTCAGGTACTCTTCCAAATGTTCGTCATTGAGCAGTGAACTTACTTTTACAGGAGTCTCATGAAACAGGCATACTTATCACACTTACTTTACACACAAGGCAACAAAGGTACACAGGGAATCAGTGATCTGTCCAAATTCTCATGACTAATGAGAGGAGCGCCCAACCCTGAATCTAGGAAAGCTGGTCTGATTCCTCTTTCTGACTTCTGTGGAGTTGACTGCCCCTAGAGCCCTTCATAACTACATATGCTTTTCCCCCTCATCAGTAATAATTAAGCATTTCAAATTCTTTCTGGATGAATGTGAGCAAAGGGGTCTCCTCCATTTTATCCCACCAACCCTTAGTACCCCAGGGTACTGCAGAATCCACAGATTCCGTCTTCACGATCTCAAATCCCTTTTTCACTTAACATAACGGACATTACCTCATAGTGGTATTGCTTCTCAGAGCTTTGGTCACTAAGAGTCCTAGCGGAAGGCCGTGGTAACATCAGCAATACCTGCATCAGCACATCTCCTCGCCTCCACTGTGAGCTGAGGTTTGCTCTTCATTAGTCAAAGCTGACTGTCTCCTCATTAAGTCCCTCTCACAGAACCAGGATGGAAGTTCCACAGGAATAGAGAAACCCAGTACTCTATCTGATGTCCAAGTATAACTCACATCACACAGAATTGTGTCTTCCTTCCCTTCCTGACAAGTATATATGTACATATGTACATATATGTACATATGAATGAATACATATATTAACTCCAGGACCAATTCTTCATACTATAATGCCATCTGGGTTTGAATGAAGCATTTCCCTTTGTGTTATTTCCTGAGAACAAAAGTAAAGACTAGTCTACATGAATGGGGTGTTAGGGATCTAGTTAGCTGAACTCTCATTTTAAAAAGAGAAAAGTTGAATTATTGAGAGGTTTGCTCCTTTGTGCAACAACCACAGAGTTGGGCCTGTGTTCTGGACTTTATGTGAGTATCTGTAGCAGATGTGGTTCTTATTTAACTGCAGCACCCTTGACAGCACCAAGTAATGAATGCTTCCAGATAGATTTAGAAGTATTTCCTAACGACAGCATACACTAAGGTCAGCTTTAGTGCATAGAGTTAAATGTGTTTTCAGTTCCTGAATCATGCACAATACCACACCTTGGTAGAAAATCTTCAACTCTTTTTGGTGGCCATCTAGCTACAATGTGGAAGAAAAGCTCACGATAATTCTTTTTTTTTAACTTTTATTAATTACACTTTATTCATTTTGTATCCCCCCATAAGCTGCTCTCTCCTCCCCTCCCAGTCCCTTTCTGCATGCATGCCCCTCCCCAAGTCCACTGATAGGGGAGGTCCTCCTCTCCTTCTTTCTGATCTTAGTCTATCAGTTCTCAAGAAGAAAACAGAAAACAACCTAGAAACCTGCTACAGAGAGCCTCTGAAAGCCAGAAGAAGAAAACAGGAAACAACCTAAGAACCTGCCACAGAGGGCCTCTGAAAGCCTCTGCCATGCAGACTGTGAAAGCAGATACTGAGCCTGATGGCCAACTGACAGGCAAATTGAATAGAATTTTATGTAAGAAGTGGGAAATAGTAAGAGCTGGAGAGGACAGGAACTCCACAAGGAGAGCAACAGAACAAGAAAATTTGAACACAGGGAACTTCCCAGAGACTCATACTCCAACCAAGGACTATTCATGGAGATAACCTAGAACCCTGACAATGCAGCCACAATAATTCTTTTAGAAGGCAACATTTCCAAGCTTATGAAATATTAGACAATAGAATTATGACCCTTCACATATTTTGGTGGACATTTCTGACTCTAAAGAAGAACTAAAAATCTCACTCAATAGTGATTTTAACAAATTGGAAAACAAATTATATTCTCAGTGCCTGATGGAACCATTTTGTATACCATGTACACATTATGGCTTTAAATACTAGATACTTTTGGTTTTAGCTAAATTTACCTAAAAATTTAACAAAATGCCAAAAATATCTCTCTTTCAACCAGACAGTATGTTGCATTTTGATCTTCAGGTTGGTGCTACAGACAGGTAACAGTAGATCCCTGTCACTCTATTGTTTGGATGGCAGAGGCAGGAAGCTCACTGCAAGCCAGCCTAACACAGATATTGAGTCCAGGTCAACAAGAGCTTCACAGGAAGCTCCTGTCCCAAACAAAACACAAACATCAACGAAAGTAAAAATAGTGGCAAAAAATAAGCTGTCTATGTACTATCTGTATAGTACACTATGAAAGGTTCTACATGTTTAATAGTTCTTACCATGTTTCCATTTAGGACTAGGGAAATCCCATGATGGACAGATCTCAGATATTAGTCCAACTGAATACAATGCAGAATAGTGGAGAATGAGAGAAAGAGCATTTGATATAAGTCATCTTCACGCCAAAGGCTTGGCAGTGATTTATAGAATGAGTTGAAATAACATTAGAAATGAAAGGATCAAAGAGACTAGGACTTCACTGAAGGAATCATAGTAGTTGTTCTTGGGCTTGAATTGGGCAGATTACAAAACTGAATGATGAATTTTGCTCTAAGCTTACTGATAGGTAAGTCAAAATAAAAATTGATTAAGCTCCACGGTTTTAAAATTCAGACAAGGGAAAAATATTCAGATTAATTTAAACACTTATTTGGTTCACCAAAGTTACAAATATAACAGATGGGCACAAGTATACGCTGAATCGATGACGACGTAACAGCTTCAAGTACGGGTACATGCTTCAGAAGGCTGCCATATGTCCGGCACCATACCAAGCATTCCCTGCTTATGTCCTTAATCACTGCATGAGGAAGCAGCAGCTTTCAGACATGAAGATTGTCCCGTGGCACCTGGTTTGCTTATGACCAAAGGCAAACAGACCCATCTCCAAAAGTCACACTTTCAGACATAACTGAGGACCAGGGAGGCAGCTCTCTGGGTGAAGGTGCTTGCCCCTGAGGCTGGTGACCTGAGCGCCATACCTAAAAATCCCATGGCAGACATAGAGAACCGTCTTCAGATGTTGTCTTCTGACTTCTACACATGTTCCCTGACACAAATGTAGGAAAATTATAAATTCTAAACTCTGTATTTTTTAACATAACCCTTCTTCTGCCTTTATTGCAAAAACCTTTTGTTACACCCTGAAATCGGGACAAGCAACATGGAATACAACTCTGAACTATCACAGGTACAATGGACAGTGAACTGTGGCTACGACCTCAGTCATAAGTCAGAGACTAGAGTAAAATGAGCAAGATGTTTTCTTGTTGTTTCTACAGTAAAGCGGGGAAAACTTCAGTGAAGGGCTAACCACAGCCAGGCTGAGGGGCTCACAATTATCAACAATTTTGGCCAAGCTGCATTTGCTCAGCTCATAAACAGCCAACAAAGTAAGTGTATTCAGTGACCTCATTTGAAAGTGTCGGGTTATAAAGAGACACTCTGAACATAAGGAATGAAGATGAAGTGGAAGAACTACTGGAAAAGGAAAGCTCCTTATCAGTGGGTAAGGCCTGAAAACCTGGCCAGGTCCCTTCACACCCACAGGAAGAACTGTTGTTCCCTCTTTTTTCCTGAAATTGGTATTTACCTTCAAGTTAGTGAGGACTTAATTTAAGACTGGACACTACTAAATACTCTTCTGCGGCTCTTAGCGTGAGACTAACATTTTCTCTTAGAAGTTTATGAATGTCCAAAGCTGATTGTTTTTCGATTTATTTTCTCCTGAAGAGTACTCCCTCCTCAAATACTTATGTGCTTCAGACACGACCAAAACTGAGTGTGGGGCCCAGTTGCTGCCCTTAAGACGGGAATCACCGCAAACTCCAGCAATAGTGATTAATCAAGACCACAAGTGTTTGGGGTGGTCTTGCGCACCATATATTCAGACTCTGAAATCTGTGCCCCAAGATCCGGTTGCAGTCTGGACATGGGCATTGTCATGACTGTTGAAGAATCTCCTGTATCAGCATTGTGTAACGCTAATACTTTATTTCTAAATTAAAAATTAAATATAAAACCAGGGCTTTATGTTTGTTTATTTTTCTTCAGAAGGCTGCCCTCCTAGGCCTTCTGTTATGAGCTTCTTCTTCCTCTGCTGACAGGTGGTTACAGTTTCAATCAGACTCACAGTCATAGGAGAGCACTGATATTAGCTTCTTCCAAATTCGCACAATATAACCTTATCTGTATGTGAAAATCAACCTTCACAAAAAAAAGCTAAGAACTGTGTCAACATACTAAATGTTTGCCTGTGCTGAAATTACAAAATAAGAATGCTTTATGATTATTTTGAATGTGAAGACTTTCTAAAAGTCACTCAAACTGTATTTCTTTAATTACAAAAATAATTTTCCCAATTAAAAATAATTTTAAAGTAATTCAAAATATTCAGTTATAGAACATTGGGATGAGGCAGTAGTATTTCTTTGCCCACAGAAAAACAAATTACTAATAATCACCTTTTTTTAAACTTTTTTTTATTTTTTATTAATTACACTTTATTCATTTTGTATCCCCCCATAAGCTCCTCCCTCCTCCCCTCCCGATCCCACCCTCCCTCCCCTTTCTGCATGCATGCCCCTCCCCAAGTCCATTGATAGGGGAGGTTCTCCTCTCCTTTCTGATCTTAGTCTATCAGTTCTCATCAGGAGTGGCTGAACTGTCCTCTTCTGTGGCCTGGTAAGGCTGCTCCCCCCTCAGGGGGAGGTGATCAAAGAGCAGGCCAATCAGATTATGTCAGAGGCAGTCCCTCTTCCCATTATTAGGTAACCCACTTGGACACTGAGCTGCCATGGGCTACATCTGTGAAGGGGTTCTAGGTTATCTCCATGAATAGTCCTTGGTTGGAGTATGAGTCTCTGGGAAGTTCCCTGTGTTCAAATTTTCTTGTTCTGTTGCTCTCCTTGTAATAACCACCTTTTTATTAGAAAATAAGATATACTGTGAACCTTTTAAAGAAATAGGGACTATGTTTTTGGATTCTGATTGTGGTATGTCCTCTTTTAACTCTAAGCTCCACTAAGATGTAGCAAATTTATTAAATCTTGTGCCACCCATGTAAAAACGCAGACATCAGAAACTTTTTCAAAGCTCCATCTACATATTAGTTCCTTTGTGCATATCATAGTGAAGACATACAAAAAATAGTTTCATATCAAAGCTCTTTTCCTTTCACACATTTCAACCCAATTAGAGATGAGACAGATGAGTGTTAACATGAGAGTTAATTTTAGAAAATATATGCAAAAAAGCCAAATGTTTTTAATTACTTTAATATTTTCCACATGTAGAATTTTATCTCGTTAGACATTACTACAATGTCTAAAAAGAAGGAAAACAAGATCCATCAGCATGTTAGACATGAAATGATCTGCTGGACAGAAATTGATATTTAGGTTCCTGAACTGGCGGCCACTGCTAGGTGCCTGTACAAGAGTCTGTGAGGAGCTTCTTGAGCATAGGTTAGCCATATGGCTTTCTCTGATGGTAGCCTGAGGTCCTTGGTCTTTGCTGTCCAAGATATCTTCTCAGTTTTACGGGAACCACGGGGGAAAAATAAAAAAATAAAAATAGACATTTTCTTCTTTATTTGTAACAAGTTTTCTAAGGTTGAATAAATTTATTTGGAATGAAGAAGAGATTAAGCCCAAGTTATGTTTCCATTAGAGCATTTCACTGGACACTAAACTGAGGGAGGCTGGCAAACCAAGGCGCTTTGCCACCTGTGTGCCCACTCACCTTCTCCATGAATTCAGACACTGGGGAGGAAGAAAGCTTCTTTAGTATTATTTTGTGATATCCTAAAAATACAAAATATTTAATGCAGTTCTTCCTACATACTAGAACCTTAAAAGAAACAATACACCGTCATTTTTTTCTCCTAAGGCAAACAAATTAAAAGCAGATATGCAACATCCTCTATGCACACCGGATAAAGACATTAAGATGAGAGAGATCTCTACTTCAACCACCTTAGAACTCATTGCTTTAAAATGTTAGCAACAATTCTAAAAAATTCATTTTTTTCCTCCAACAGCCAGTGTTACCAGCCTGAAAACAGAACTGTTGTACTTTTTCAGTTTGAATAGTTAAAACATCAATTTTGGGAGGGTTTTTTAAAGTCCCAGAATTTCAATTAATTGTAATTTGAATTAGGTTATACAGAATTTACTCTTCATGTGATCAGATGAAAGGGAGTTGAATCAAATACAAAATTATAAACATGTAAACTGTAGGAACAGACTGAAAAAGTTCTATCAAATTTACCTTAGGAGCCATTGTCCATCATTAGCTTGCTCTTAAGAATAAGGATATATATATACCTTATTATATATAATATGTACTACATATTTTGTAATGCATATATAATATATATATATAAGGTATATATATATATATATATATATATATATATATATATATACCTTATTGGTAAACAAATTTCAGGTTGCCTCCTATCTTAGATCTCTGACATTAATAATTTTAGTTATCATGCAATTTCATCTTACATCCTGCCTTCTGAATAGTGAGTCTCAACATATGAACTCTGACTGGCAGCCAGCAGCCAGAATCATCACTTGAGGACATGAAATTGTGTACCCCAGGACTTGCTTCATATCCCTACATAGTCTAACGTAATCCAACAACCTGAATTGTGATGAGTTTTACATGACTCAAAGCACTAGAATGTCTGGAAAACTACTGTCCTAAAGCCATGGAATCAAGCAATGGCCCAGAGACTAATGTATGGAATTTTATGAAAGAAGGGGGAGATAAAAAGTCCTGGAGGGGACAGGAGCTTCAAAAGGAGACCAACAGAACAAAAAACAAAACAAAACAAAACAAAAACTGAGCCCTGGGGTCCTGAAGAGAATGATACCCCGACAAGGACAATGCATGGAGAGGACCTAAAACACCTGCTCAGATGTAGTCCATAGACTCATTCTCCAAGTGGGGTCTCTGGTAAGTGAAGCAGGTGCTTTTTCTGGCATGAACTCAGTGACAGGCTCTCTGATCACCCCCCCCGGGGGGGGGTGCAACCTTGCCAGGCCACCAAGGAAGACAATGCAGCCAGCCCTGATGAGACCTAATAGGCTAGTGTCAAAAAGAAGGGGAAGAAGACCTCCCCTATCAGTGGGCTAGGGGAGGGGAATAGGGGGAGAAGAAGGAGGGAGGGTGGGATTGGGAGGAGACTAGGGAGAGGGCCAAGGCCTAGATACAAATTGGATAAATTGTAATAAATGATAATAACAAAAATAATAAATAAAAATTAAAAAGAAAACAACACCAAACACAGACAGAAAATATTCTAGTCTACCCATTCCTGTCCCCCTGACTTTATACCCTACTTCCCTGGATATGCAGCATGGCCTCAACCCTAATCCATTCTTAGGGAGGAGACACCTCTTCCACAGTTAGAGAAGCTACTTCCCAGGTTCAGGACTCTACACCAAGTCATGTTACAGCTCCCCCAGGCCTAGCTTCTGCCCTGACAGTGCTTTCCATCTTCAGCTGTCATCTATCCTCTGCTGGATTGTTTTGTTTGCTTGCTTCTTTGCTTGTGTTTGCATCTGGATACTTTTCCTATACCTAGACCTTTCCTTATTGCAGAGCTACATCCAACCTTGTGTTAGGCCTCAATGACCTAAGGTCTCTTTACTTATCAGGCAGGCATTATCTACATAAGCTCAATAAAATACATTAATAACTTTTAAACATTGATGTTATTATATATATGTTACTATATGTGTGTGTGTTATTATATATATGTACTGAGATGTAGGAGCCAACCCACCATATATATATGGTGGAAGCATTGTTATTGTTATTATCATTCCCAAGTATTGGGTAACATATATTCACTCCATCTTTATATTTGTCCTACAAATAAGAGATAACTCTATAGCTGAACACTAGCAATTATGATAAAATAACAGTTTAACTTCGTATACCAACCTACAATAGATCACATACTTCTCTGGCATTTTTACCTTATATCCTATTTCTCACTTATTTTAAAAGCATTTAACATATTGCTGAACACTTTACAACATAAACAATAACTTTTTTGGCATTCAGATACATGACACATAGGCCTCTAGCTGCAGGCTTGACAGCATCCTACAAATGCAGCATGAGGATGGCCAGCCATTTTCACCTGTGAGACATCAGCAGCTCCAGTCTGTGAGCAGACAAGGTGAGCAAGAACCTGTGCTTTACCTGTGTCATTTCCCGAGTCCTCCCAGTGATTCCATGAGAGTGAATGCACATGTCAGTGAACTAAGGCCCTAGGGAGGGAGATGCTTTATCAAGTCACACAGTAAGCAAAACTCAGAACGATGGCATTCCCTCTGACAACAACACAGCTTCATTACCAGATGACACCCCAAGTTAACCAAATTCAGGAGGTGTGGTGTGGCAGCCTGGGAAATTTCAAACCTACTTTCATTTAGAGAGTGAAAAGCAAAGCCAGCAACTCTCTCTTGCACTGATATGCATGTAGCAGAGTCCCAGACTCTACAAGCTAGTCTTCCCCAGATTCTTTGTAAGAATAACTGGATGACTTCCAGGAGATCCTCTGGAGACACTTATGTAAATTCTTTCCTACAATTTTACTTCATGTTTAAGTTCCCGTTGAAGAATGAAGAAAAGCACAACCTGAAACAAAGGAGGTAGAATAGAGAAAGATAGAGGATGGGTTTGTGGAAGCAGTATGTGTCCTCAGGAGAATTAAGTGTCTATGGAGCTTGGCATGAGACATACACGAGTGCATACTCCACTTCCAGGACTTCCCACGTGAAGAGTCTTGGCTACATGACTAATGTGCTCATCAGTCTTCATAGGAAAATAGAAGGGACAGCATCTGCTTTGCAGGATTATTACAATAATGGAACTACTGTGGGGAAGTTGGTAACAGTACCTGTTATAGAAGAGATGGTCATGAAAATAGTCGCTGCCAGCCATGTCCAGGTAGACAGTGTTCTTATGAGTCTCAAAGGCAAGTTCTTTCATCTTCCCAAGAAGTCGTCTATCACTGTACATGTCAGTGGCAATAATCTAGACTCTGGCGTAACTCAGATCCACCTCTGACATCAACAGCTATAGAATCGCAACCCTTCTGTTGCACACCCATGTCCTAAATGGGAGTTTGGAATAGAGACCTGAGGCTCTCCGAAGCATTTTGCTCTTCAGCATGATGGCCTTTCAATCACACAGTCCCATTCTCTTTCTCTCGACAGCCATCGTTCTTCATCCACTTTCCCTCAGATTTTCTATTTAAATAGCAGTCCCACCAAATTTAATCAGCCCCTTTTGCTACCCTAAAGGGAGCGTGCAATTTGGGGAAAATGGGTCACAGTAGTGTCTCCTGGTAACAATCCTGGATTTTCATCTTCATTCTTACCTCAGAAATCCTTTCACTCATAGGAACACTTTTATTTATCTGCAAACTGCACTGTATTGTGCCAGGATCTTCTCCTCCCTACCATGCTCAGACAGCAATCTTGCCTCCCAATCCTGACAGTCCTATTTGTACAGCCTAGCTCAGGATGCAATGTATATCTTTAGCTAAGGCCAGGGTTCGTGTGACTGCAGCTAAAGGTCTTTATCTTAATTTCTTTTGGCCTTATTTCAGCCATTAAAGAGTCACATTCATTTTGACACATTCTCCCTCTCATCCTTTCAGCTGTTCCCTCCCCGGTTCATCATTTCACATCCATTTAAAACATTCGCTTGTCTCTGCACCCTGAAAAATAAATAACTCTCCATCTTCAAAACTGGTAATTACTAATTAAGAAAATGTGTTAGAAAATTGAAAGTGTTTTACATCAAGTAAAACCATATTTTTTGTTTTGTTTTGTTTTGTTGTTTTCTTTGCTTGCTTTGGTCTAGAGTAGAAATAGCCTTGTACTTGAGGGATGCTATGGAAGCTCTCTTGTCTACTCCGCCATCTTTACTGAAATCAGCTGTGAGATGCAGAAAGGGATTTAGCAGACAGGAAATGGGTTCACGCAGCTTCTCCACAGCTCTTCATTCAGACTCACAAGAGTACAGGTTTATGGCTGTTAATGTTGGACACTGAAGTCAGGTTTGGCTCAACACAGTCATAGTTGTCATCCCATGCCACTAAAGATGGGAAAATTTTAGTTACAGCAAAGAAGTGGTCTTCCTGCTGCCCCTCCCTTTATGGTAGCAGCCAGGAGGGGTCTCAGAGCACTTTGCAAGCACTATCTGGCTATGGTAACTGTGAGGGTAACTAACAGAGTAGCATGGAAAGTTACTGTGTGAGGAAATAAAAGAGGGAAAGTAGCTTGAGAGTCTATTTAGGAATCTCTGAGGAGGAGAAGCAGTAATAAATTAGAAGCTAAAATATGTCATCTAGTAGATATCTGGCAAGTTCTTAGTGTTTTGTTTTTTTTTACCCCACTCCAGTGTTAGAGCACACAGTTTCTCCTTCTGTGTGCATACTTACCCAGAAATATCATGGAACATGTTCATAATAGTTCAATTTTCAAGGCATGCTAATGTAGCCTATGTGAGGTTAGAGCCTGTTTTTAATCTTTCCCAATCAAAACTTAGTGAAGAAATTAAAGGAAAGACCCATAAAAATAAAGATCAACCTAAAAATCTATATGTAATGAAGAATTTAAAAAAAAAATCAATATTTAACCACCAAAATATTATGCAAAAAATCAAACGAGAGCAATGGCAAAGCTGTCTTGTCAACCCCTTTCTAGGTAACAAGGCCAATATCCATTAACTTAGCTAGTATTTATCAGGCACCTACTATAAACATAGAGCCTAAAGAGGAAACCTTGGAGGGGATTTCAAAGGTACAAATACAGTATTCCAGAGGTGCTCAAAACAGGAATAAACTGGAAATAGAGTCCACTTACTCCAGGCCAGGATGCTTCTCAGGCTTCCCCTGAACAAGGCTTTCCCACAGCACAAGGGCTGAAAGAAGTTTTGTCAGTGGAAACAATGTAAACATAACGTTTTTCTTGTTGAAATAAGTGGATACTCTTCCTAAGGAAGCAGGATACCATCAAGTCCATCCAGGCCTTTTCTTAGAACTCCTCCATCCTACAGTTTTTTTTTAAATCCTTGTCTACTACAACAACGCCTTTTGACAAGAAGAGTTTTAGAGTCAGGTTTGTGGCCATGCAACTCAGTCTGGTGACAAGTGCATGATCCTCAAAGGAGTCATCTTATGTGATTGTAGGAGCAAACTCAGGTCGGGGTGAAGGCAAGGGGATCAGCTAAAGGACTCAGTGAGAGAAAGGATGTCTATCCTCCCCCTTGTTCTTGGAAGGAGCAGCTTGAATGAAACCACACAATGGGTGGGTCACCAGCTTTCATGCTCTTCCCCAGCTTTCCATGTGGCTGCCTGCTGGACTCCCAGTGCACACTCCGAGCTGAGCTCCGGCCACTTGCTGTTTCCTCTCCTCCCTTTTCCCCACCTTGTGTCAATCAGTTATGAGCTTCACAGGGCCCACCCTGGTCTACTTTGGTCTCCATTTTTATAGGATTTTCTTCACTTTGATATCAATATCTGGTGGAGACAGTCACAGAGAATTTTTTTATATATAAATTAATATATAAATCAATAAATATGTAGTTATGCACATGATCATGTGTCTACATATGACATGCATAAATGACAGATGTTTAAAACTGCCCTGTCCAAATAAGTTCTACTTACTTGAGAGAAGAAGAAAGTATATATGCTGTGGAACAATAGCAAACTGATAGAAATTGATTCTTGGGCTTGGCATGCGTGAGTAGCCTGTGAGGAGCTTGTGAAAAGACACAGGTAGCTAGACACCGGCTTCAGTGCTCTCAAGTCACTGTGTACATAGTAAGACATAAGTGCATGCACTCATAAGATATACCCAGGCTACCCATGCTGAGGTTTTCATGATCACAATGGACTTCAGTATCTTCCAAGTCAGACAGCGTACCCCTCCAGAGAACAGACCCTAAATTGACATCGTCCCCTGCCTCCCAAGTGCTAGAATCCATATGTAAATCTGTGCTGTATTTAAATACTAACAACACACCAACAATAAATCAAGAGATGGTGTTTACTGTAGGGTGGGCACAAACCATCAGATCTCACCTCAGGCAACAATACGTTCCTCTCTCCCAGGGAAAATGCCAGCAACAAGGCGATATAATTGGATTTTATAAAGCCTCATCAAGCCTGTCAGGGTAGTACATGCAAATGGGAAATGGAGGTCAGAGGATCAGTAGTTCAAGGTCATTCTCTAAACAGCAAGCTTGAGTCCATCGTGGGCTACAGAAGACCCCAGCTTAAAACAGAAAACAAACCTACCAAATAAGTAAGTCATCAAATCTGATTTATCTTCTTCCTATTCCTTTTTTTTTTTTTTTTAAGTTTCACTATGGTGATTAACCTTCATTGTCAACTTGATGAGATGTACGTAGGCTCTCTGGGGATGTCTTCTGATGGGCGTCACAGTGAAGTTTGCTGGGGTACAGACCCAAGCAGGGTCTGGGCAGCGCCCGTCCACGGGCTGGGGCTTGGACTGAATTACGAAGAACGAACAAACGGAGGCTCGGCTCCCTACCCTACTCTGCTCCTGGCTCCATAGCATCTCCTGGTGCTCCCTGTCCCCACTACCATGCTTTTCGTGCTACGATATCCTACACCCGCAGACTGAGCAGAGGTAAACTCGGCTTCCTTACTTGCTTTTGTCCTGTATCTTATCAAAGTGCACGCACACAAAATTAAAAAATACCATACCGTCTCAGCAACGTAAGAGATGACCTCCTAAGTTGCTGCTTTCTCCTCAGATTTCCAGTGGCTCATTAGCCACACAGCACCATAGAAATCCTGCTCTATTCAATTACATTGCAATCTGCTTAAACTATGCATTATTCAAACTGATGTCAATTAGTTTAAAATGAAGTAAAAAAAATGCTACTTAGATAAGAATAATGTTTTTTCAACCCAACCAAGAGTCTCAATTCCATGATTTAAAAGTCACTGTTTCCTCTGTGAATGAAATCATAACTTAGAGTATGTGTGCAAACTTAAGACAGTTATGGAAAATGTCAATTATCAAGTATGGAGAAGTGTGTTGGTAGAATGCTCCATCTTGATAAAAAAAATCAGAGGTCA
Organism: Meriones unguiculatus; assembly: GCF_030254825.1. Lineage (NCBI taxonomy): Eukaryota > Metazoa > Chordata > Mammalia > Rodentia > Muridae > Meriones > Meriones unguiculatus. The sequence goes on along the minus strand of NC_083362.1, from coordinate 49,481,735 downwards.
ATATTTCTGTTTTATCAGGAGCCTTGAGCTGTCATGTATAAAATTAGAGTAAACTGAAATCACCATGCTACAAGGAAGACCAAGACACACCATGTAGAGCCACGGTAGACACTGCTCCAGATGAGGACAGTGTGCTAGTCACCCTAGATCAGCCCTGACAGGAAAGAAGCCTCCGGAGAATTCAAGGTCCCAGGTGGCTGCCTCTCTCTGCTGAGGCTGCAGATGTCATGAGGCACCTTGTCCTGACGCACTCTGCCACAAAATCCATTAGTGTCAGGAGAGCGCTTTGTTTTACGCTACCCGGCTGAGCTGGAAGCAGGCATGAAAAAAAACAAGATTGCCAAGAAAAGTTATAGGTGAGTATGATATAATGCACAAGCTGAAAAATTGGGACAGAGAAATAAAAAAAAAAAAACAACTAAGGAAGTGTGTTTAAAGTTAAAGAGAATTATTACTTGTATTGATTTTAAGAATACAAGATACTTCCTTTTAAAATTATGTTTCTATGATTAAAAAACACAACTAAGGGTTCCTTCTAAGGGAAGGGCCTCTTTTTCTGAGATAGTATGAAAACAAAGTCTTTTCTTTTTTCCTGATCAAAATGTCTTTTTGTATTATTATTATAAAGGTTAAAAAGCTAAAAGAGAGAAATTCAGCACTATGAAAATATTTTCTCCCCAAGAAATTAGAGTGAAAAATTGTTGGGCAGAATTCTACTAATCCTGTAATGCCCGCTGCTACATAATATTTTCTCTTGAATAAAGTAGACCCGAACACGTGATAACATGCCATCACCATAAGTACTTCATGTCATAAGTCAGAGCTGACCTTAGATCAGACTATTCACTGAGCCTAATCTAATCACATCATGCCTTGAAAACACTTTCCAAGTGCTGGTGGAGAAGAAAAAACGTGGGGAACTGTGCTGCTGCTGCTTTGTAAATGGAGGAGAGATCTAGACACATTTTAAAAGAGGTGGCCTTGAGCAAAAGTCAAGACACAGTGACCTATGACCTACTTCCCCAGTATACTTAGCTCTGCAAAGTTGGCCTCTTCTGAAGTCTCCCAGGAAATGCCCAGCCTGACTCAGATTTTGGGGTACAAATCCACGTCCGTCTGCCCAGATAGAACTCTGTAGAACTCTGCCGGGAAACTGCTTTTGTTTCCTCGGAAGCTAAATTTATTATTCAACCATGTAAAGCTAACAGTCTTATACTCTCATCTCATTGCTTCTATATAAAAGAAATGAGTGCAAGTTTTAATTCTGCATTTTAAACTAGCTAAGCTTTTCTTTTTAAGTTAATCTCAATTAAAATGTCATCTAACCTTTTGTTTTTAATAGAACATGAGAATACTTACAGATCCCTAAGCTTTACGGCTGAGGACACGAAACTTGAGAGAAGAAATATGCCTTGTTAAATAGTCACCCCATGAAGAAATTAGAGGTCATAGAGTCTCCTGAGTACTTCCCAGGACTGACTTTCTAAGAACAGTACAAATTTGGGTTTTCTACCTTGTATCAAAAGGGGTTTTTAGTATTAAAAATTTATGTCCATATATCTTTCACCTGGAGTTAGTAATTAATATTCTGCCACTGCTGCTTGATCTATTGGCAAATGTTTATTGTTTTCTGTTTCTTAACCAAAGTGAGAGCAGAAAGGATGAGACACAACTATAGCTCTCCTGAACATAAGGACAATAAAATCCACTTTGTGTAACAGTCTATCCATTATCACACTTTTACCCTTGTCCCAAGATACGATTTGTAACTTTTCCCAACTACCAGTAACCTTTCCCATATTCCATTCAGTCATGTCTTCAAATCTAAAACAGTTTCCCTAATTTTCATGGTTTTGTTTTGCTTTATGACATAACATTTTGACAAGCCCAGCCTAATTATCTTGGTGAAAGTCCTCTATTGAGGATATAGTCAATCATTAATTTGCAGTATAAACATGCTTCTCTACCATTGTATTTCTGTAGCCTGAAACCCAGATTTGGATCTTTCTTGAGTTTGGACTCAAGTTAAAACTTGCAGACATGAAAATAACACAGGAGCTCAGAGTAAGGCACATGCATGCTAGGCTATCCACTGCTGGAACACACACTGTGGTATGGCATGAGTATCACAGGAAGAAAACATTTTATCCAGAGAATGTGTCCAGTAAGCTGTAGCATGATTATCTTCCTTTCACATCACTGATGGCTGCAGATTGCATCAACTGCTACTTTAAAGATGTTGAAGATGGTGGTCTTTTAAATTCTTCCTTGATCTCTGATATTAGAAATAAATTGGGACTTTGTACCAATGTTCATTTAGTCTTGCCTGATGCGTCTAAAACAAAAAGGGGGAACTGTAGAGAGCTGCGTAATGCCGCGCCTTAAAGATGGAGCTGGTTTCCGCCTTCCACCTTCCCGATGGTGAGTGCTCTCTGTCATGAACAACTCCACATTTGGCTAAGGCTGAGGATCTGGCTTGCTTCCCTGTATGTGGACCTATCTACATTGCCCACAAGGCACACTGGGTTTGGCTACCCAGAGGCTATTTTTAGCTGTGGGCTGGCTTTCCCCAGGGTCAGAAGATTGTTCAAGGTTCCTGAATAAACTGCATTGAGAAGAACAAAAAAAAAATTCTTCCTTGATCTATTAGCATATATATATATATATATATATATATATATATATATCCCTAATCTTACTTCCTTAACATCTACCATGGTTGTGTTTAAATCATGCAACTGATGGCTAATTAGCATGCATAAAGTTCTTATTGCTTTCAATAGTAAGTGTTGAATTCTAGCACATATACACAGTTCTGAAACCACTGCCACTCTCTATCACATAATGTGCTCATTTTATATTTAATTAGTCAGTGGACATGAGTTTCCATTTGAAGTCATTGTAAGTAAAGTTGCTCGAGTAGTCACCTCTCTGTATTTTGAAACCATCTTTCATAACTTTTGTGCGGAAAATTATCTGCAGATTAATAATAGAATGACTGAATAAGCACAAAGGTAACTTCAGAGAACATCAGGCTTTGTCCAGCAATGCCAGAACTCAGAAGACGAATGTCTAATGTGTGGGAAGCCTTAGATTCAATACATAATACTGTAAAAACAGTAACAGTGCTGAGATAGAGCAACCAGGACATGTCTAATTTCTTGATACTGTAAGGCACAATTCTGTAAAAGCCACGAGGGTCAATGGTAAGAGGCGTGGCCATGAGAGGAGCTAAGGGTTGCTTTTCATAGTGGGACTTAAGGAAGACAGCAAAAACACAAACCCATGCACATGACTATAGATCACCACCTACATGGTGGTTGCATATCCTCTGAAGATAATTCACAAACACTTTCTGTCAGGCTCATTTTACCTGTGTCTGCACAGGATGAAGCCCCTACTCCATTCTTTTCCACCCAGACCTACTGAACAAATTCAATATCTCAAACTCTGGATTAGTTTACTTTTAAATTTAAATATTTTTTATTTTATGTATATAAGTATTTTCAACCAAATTTCTTAGAAAATATATTTTATCGTATTCTTTCCCCTGCCTCAGCTCCTCTCAGATCCATGCCTGCCAACCCCACTTCATGTTCTCTCTCAACAGTTCTCTAAATGCTGCATGAATAGTTTCTAAATACTGAGCCTCAAAGCTACTTATGTTTAATATTGAGGGCACATATAAGATAATTAAATTCCAGTGACTTTAGCATCCTGAGTGTGGTGGTGAGTGTTGGCCTAAGTGAGTGTTGCTATGGGAAAGGAAAGAAGGACAACTGATGATAACAGTACAAAGATGACTATCTTTGAATTTAAAGGTGCCCAAGGCATGAATTTAAATGCTCAGAAGAGAGCTAAAGGCTGGTAGAATAAACAGGCAACAGCATTACATTTGCTTTAGTTCTTTTTTTTAACCATATTTTATGTTTATTTCATTGAGAATATAAAGAGAAATTATATGTAATATATATACATACACACATTTCTCTGCCTTTTTTAGACAAGAAAGATCAGAAAGAAAGAGAGCGAGAGAGAGAGAGAAAGAAAGATCATGCTGTTTTGAAGGTGTTGTGTCCCCAAGTAATATCCTTAGTGTGTCTTCAAGACTGCCCCTCACTCTTCTTGTTTCCTACAACAAATTCTCTTTCCTACTGAGTAGGCAATTTTTTAAATGAATTATTCAAACAGCCATAGTCAAACAGAAGATGGAAGCCCCTAAGGAGAAAAATTCTAGATTTCTTTACCTTCCCTTATATTCAATCAAGTGTAGTATTTTAAAACTTCTACTCTCTAATTCAGTACAGAAATTTCTGTCACTCCATTGAGTCTCTTATTCTATAATTTATGACATCTTGCCATTTTTCTACTCATTTCTCCTTGCCCTGCCTAGAAGCCCCAAATCTAGTAACTGTAAATAGAGTTGATGAGGCCCAGTGCTACATGACTTCTTTGCTTGCTAGCATACACCCACCATCTGTTTTTTGTTTTCCTGCTCCTACAGTATGCATGACCTGTGTTACTTATTCAGGCAAAAATGGACTTCCAAATGCATCTAGTCTCCACAATAGGATCATGAACTCTTTGAAGACAGGACAGTATTTTCTGTTAATTTATATCTTCTCCTATTCTAGTTGCACACAATTACTTCATAAATAATTAATAGCCTGATTATCTGAGGACCACCTCGCCAAGATATGCTGCGCGTCTATTATGCAACCCCAAACGTTGTAGACAATCAGAGGGGATTCCTGGAAGGAAATTTTAACTATCCAGTGATGACAGAGGTCACCTTAAGCAGTGAAAATCAAATTTATACTAAGAAAGCAATAATTTATAGTTAGGGAATACCTGGATGAATGACACAAATAATTAATTCTAAAGTACTTTCTTGCTGTGAATACATTACTGACGATTGCTCCATGAGGGGCATGGAATCCATAAAAGACTTCAGTATGAATCAGCCATAACATTTAGAAACAATTGTGTTTTAAACATTATATTAATTACTTGCCAGTGTCTTCTAAGAAAAAAAGACAAGCTAAAATGCAAAAGAAATAAAAAGAAGCTAAATATTAGGATTTTGATTAGCAACAATACTTGAAAAAATATGAATGATTGCCAATCAAAATTTTCTTAATAAAAACAACTATAACTACTGCTCTTTTAAGGAGAAAGGCAGCAGAGTATAATGAAAAGTGCTTTGGAATATCAAAAGCAAAGCCATGGACGCCAGTGAATGTAACACATACGGGGTTTTTCACCAGGAGCAGAAAATAATGAGACGAGTATTAAGGAAAGACTTAGCCATACGCTGGTAATTTTAAGAACAACATTTTTCATGTTCTTGTTTTGTGCCCAGAAGGCACATAAGAACTCGATATCAGCAAATTTATTTCTGGCATAGGAAAAAAAAAAACACTATTTCTTGCCTGAAGAAATTTGGAATTTATTCTCAGGTCATATTAGTAATTAGATTAGACCAACATGTCAATCATGTTATGCTAGCCTCCTTCAAAAATTTTTAGCTAGTCAATCTGCTTTATGGTCACTATTACTGTTTTCTCCCATGAATCACCATCCCTACATTCCATCACATTGCCTCTCATTGCTTTCTGTATTCCTTCTAGCGAGTGGCTTTCCATGGGATCCTTCACCATGGGTGGTTCCCAGACAGCACTGATAACATAAAAAACAAAACCACTCGGGATTTCCCTCAGTAGATGAAGGTGGCTTCTAAAGCCACAGTTCTGTGTAAAAGCTAAATTTGGCACAAAGGTACACACTTCAAAACATGTAATGATAAGAATATGTTGTCTTTTGGCTGGTAAAGTAGTGATTTGGCTAAGGCTGAGGATCTGGCTTGCTTCCATGTATGTGGACCTATCTGCATTGCCCACGTGGCACACTGGGGTTGGCTACCCAGAGGCTATTTAAGCTGTGGGCTGGCTTTCCCCAGGGTCAGATGATTGTTCAAGGTTCCTGAATAAACTGCATTGAAAAAAAAAAAGACCTGGAGGGAACAGGAGCTCCACAAGGAGAGAATCAGAACCAACAATTCTGTAAACAGGGGTCTTTCTGAGACTGATGCTCCAAACAAGGACCATGCATGGAGATAATTTAGAACCCCTGCACAGAAGTAGCTTATGGCATGCCGCTCAGTGTCCAAGAGGGTTCCCCAATAATAGGAACATGGACTGTCTCTGACATGAACTCATGGATTGACTCTTTGTTCATCTCCACCTTAAGAGTGAGCAGCCTTACCAGTCCACAGAAGACAAAGAAGCCAGTCGTGATGAGGGCAGATGGGAGGGAAGGAGGACCTCCTCTATCATTGGACTTGGGGAGGGGCATAGGAGAAGAAGAGGGAGGAAGGGTGGGACTGGGAGGGAATGGGTAGGGGGCTACAGCTGAAATACAAAGTGAATAAACTGTAATGAATAAAAATTAAAAATAAAATTAAAAAAAAGAAGAGATTTGTGCTGGAAATAAAGAATGTGGAATTAAAAAAAAAATCCATCAAATCAAATGGCAAAAATCTTCTTCTTTGCTCTTTAGAAAATCCATGAATACATAAGTCAAAATTTTCAGTTTTCTCGGCAATATAACTTAACCTAGCTTTTTTTTTCAAAAACCATATAATCACACAAAGTGCAATTATTAGGAATAAAAAGGATGATATTTGGGTCAGAGCAACATATAAATGCTTCACAAATGTTCTCATTTTAATAAAAAATTTATATGCAAAACCAATAATTATCACTGGCTGAATTATCCTAAAATGAATCTACTTAGATTTCACTAAGAAAATATGCTAAAAAGATGTTAAATTTAAAAAAATGAACCTACCCCTAATAATTTTTTCAATAAAATTAAGATAGCAGACACAGGAAAAATATATTTTTATATTAAGAAATGGTGAAATGATTAAGTGAAAACACCAGCCAATCATTTCTTAGAGATAGGTAGAACATCAAAAATTCAAACAATTACTTTCATATTCCAATTGCCACATTTTGATCAAAGACATCCTACTTTAGGGCTAAGTCTCAAGGGCTCTCCTTGATCCACTAGTTTCATGCAAACAGAACAGAAAGAAGCATAACACTCTCTCCATTCTCAAGTCACCAATTCATGCTGGACAGTTTCCAGTACCTGTTCAGAGGATGCTTCCACTGAGCGTCACATAATCAATGCTTTATCAGCTTATTAAGGTGCACATTTTCAGTGTTCACGGAAGTCTTGCTATTTCCCCATCTTTATGAAAGGACACTAAAAATAATACCATTTAGAATAGAGAAGTGAAAAAGATCAGAAGAGGAAGAGAACTCCAGTACCTGCCCAGTAGATGAAAGCCTTTACCAACTGCATTGCTTTAGACTTCTTGCTTATCAAGCAGCATGGGCATGGGATGCCAACAATCCTGCCTTCGCATAGAGAAAAATGTTCCCAAAGAGCATGATAACCAACAAGGCTATCCCAGGAAGCATCTGAGCTCCCCTCCCTCATGCTTAAATTATAGGACAAGTTAATTCAGTAGCACCGTTACCCAAGAAATTGTCATTGAGAAAACATTTGTCAGCCAGATATGACTAGATCACATTACTCCCAGGATGCAAATTAGACATTCTTAAAAATTTATTTTGTGCTATTGTAAAGTCATGACAATTTCTACTTCATAAAACAATGTCTTAACCACCTAAGCAGAAGAATTAACTTTCTACCAAGTAAGTAATTCAAAAGCTAAAACAATCCTCTACAATAAAAGATTTTCTGGAGGTATCTCCATCCCTGATCTCAGCTATACTATAGAGCAACAGTAATAAAAAAAATGCATGATACTGGCATATAAACAGGCTGGAGGATCAATGGAATCGAATAGAAGACCCAGAAATAAATCCACACAATATGGATACTTGATTTTTGACCAAAAAGCCAAAACCATACAATGGAAAAAAGACAGTATCTTCAACAAATGGTGCTGGTCTAACTGGATATCTATATGTAGAAAAATGCAAATAGATCCATATTTGTCACCCTGCACAAAACTAAAGTCTAAGTACATCAAAGATATCCATATAAAATCAGACACACCAAACCTGTTAGAAGAAAAAGTGGGGAAGAGCCCTGAATTCATTGGCACAGGAGACAACTTCCTGAACAGAACACCAACAGCATAGGCTCTAAGATCAACAATCAATTAATGGGACCTCAAGAAACTGAAAAGCCTTCTGTAAAGTAAAGGACACTGTCATCAGAACAAAATGACAGCCTACAGCCTGGGAAAGGTTCTTCACCAACCCTACATTTGACAGAGGGCTAATATCCAGAATATATATATACATATTAAAAAAACTCAAGAAGTCAAACAGCAACAAATCAAGTAATCCAATTAAAAAATGGACTACAGAGCTAAACAGAGAATTCTCTGTAGAAGAATATCGAATGGAAGAGAAACAGTTAAAGAAATGCTCAATGTCCTTAGCTGTAAGGGAGATACAAATCAAAATGTCTCTGAGATTTCACCTTCCACACATCAGAATGGCTAAGATCAAAAATTCAAATGACAACACACAATAGAGAGGATGTGGAGAAATGGAACCCTCCTCCATTGCTGATGGGAATGTAAACTTGTACAACCACTTTGGAAATCAATCTGGTGCTTACTCAGATGATTAGGAATGGTGTTACCTCAAGATCCAGCTATACCACTCTTAGGCATATATCCAAAATATGCTCAAGTACACAACAAGGACATTTGTTCAACCATGTTCATAGCAGCTTTATTAGCAATAGCCAGAATCTCGAAACAACTCAAATGGTAAGTTCCAATGCTTTTCATCAGATGAAAACCTTATTTAAACCTACTTATTTTATAAAATTGAGAAAATAATGATGTTGGAAATATCTGTTTCTTCAATTTCAACTAAGGCCCTAGGATTTAAATGCTAATAGCCATATGATAAATGAATTATTTGTTCACTGAGTGATTGTGTAAGACAGTAGAAATGTCAGTGTGGTTCCCTAGAGTTTGCAGTCACTCTGCATACAGAAGTAGTTTTTATGGAGCTAGAAATACAGTTGATATAAAAAGGAGTGTCACACACAGACTCCAAAGTACCCATGGATGGTGACCAAAATCAAAGTTCCATCTGCAGAGAGCATTTTACAAGGACCACCAATTAATGTAGAATTAATACAGTGCTACTTGTCTTAGTCCAAATAGCCTAAACAGTGCTGTTATCAAAATGTGTTTGTCAACTTTAATGAATTTCTTTTTTACATGTTTTAAATATTAGGATGAATTTCAATGATAGTTTTGACACCAACAAAAAATTCCCTTTGCATTGTAAATAAATTATAAATGAGAGGTGTCAGGTTTTTTTGTTTTGTTTTGTTTCGTTTTTTTAAGACAGGATTTCTCTGTGTAGCCTTGGCTATCCTGGACTTGCTTTGTAGACCAGGCTGGCCTCTGACTCACAGAGATCCGCCTACCTCTGCATCCCGGAGTGCTGGGATTACAGGTGTGCACCACCACCACGCTGGATCAAGAGATGTTTCTCTAGAGTCAGGCAACTTAGGTCTGTGTTGAATTTGATTCACATTTCCAGAAAAATGCAACTCTCTAACCAGATCTAAAAGATACTGTATTTTCCTATAAGATAACAATCAGAGAGTTGTCCCTTTAAGGGAGCTCTTCCAGCCTGAAATAACTTCCTTGAGACACTGCCTGTATCTTACAAGCTTCCCCCAGCACGTCACCCCTGCCCAAGGCTGGCCTTGAACTCATGATCCTGTTGCCTCCACTTCCTCTGGCAAATCCTACTGGCGTGAACCCACAATCGGCTCAAGCATTATTTAATATATTTAATAGGCACTTCCTGAAGCCATTTCTAACTTTATCCTAACTAGCCTCATACTCCATCACGGCCTTCTCATTGCTATTAATTTATCCTAAACCATTTTTGTATTAAACACAGGATTTGTCTTTATAATGAAACATCTAAAACTTTTATGCAGAGGAAAGATTTGTTTTGGCTTATGCTTGTAGAGGCTCCAGACCCAAACCAGGTGGCTCGGCTCCATTTTTGGTGATAGCGGTATATTATGCCAAAACTGTGCAGTACAGAAAAAAAATTGCTCATCTCATGAGTCAAAAATCAAAAGAAATAAAGAGAAGACTGAGGTTCACAATCTCCATTGACCTAAGACTTTGTCTCCTAAAATTTACTAATTCTGGAAAGCTCTATCATGGGAACCATGGCTTTAACACATGAATGTTTGGAAGACATTCAATATCAAAAGAATAGAGGTATATCAGATTTTAATTGTAAGTAGAAATCATTATTTCCCAGTTTCTTTTATAGTTTAATACTAATAAAATCAGTGAAGTTTTAGCTGGGTGTTTGACTGAAGTTAGAAATTATCTCTTCCTTCATAGCCTCCCTTGCAGCTACTTAACTTTAGGCAGAGAGATGGCAGCTGATTCGATTCAAATTAAGCCTGGTGTGGCATGCTGCCTAGAAGTTGTAGAACTCAAGTTGGGTAGAGAGCCCAGAACTTGTTCCGATACATTCCAAACATAAATATGGTTAGGAATTACTACTAATGCACAATAGAGTAATGAGAAAGGATTAGGATGCCGGTTTCCACATCAAACGCTACCTTCTGCTCAGACTTCTATATTCTATAAAACCAAAGGTTCTATCATGTTCTAGTCATGTCCTCTGTGAAGGTAAAATGATGTAAAAAAAAAAAAAACTGATCTAAGAGAGATGATTAAACTATACTGATTGATGGCCATTGACTCAGGGTTCCAGATTAGGCTTCTGTGCAACTGTCTGCTGACAGGATTTTCTATTAAAACTTACTAGACAATAATTTTTTTTTCAGTTTCAAGCCTAATGTCTGCTTTTATTCTGCATCACCAACTAAGAACACAGAGACATCAATTCATCTTCTTTTTTTCTTTTGCAGTCACAAATTACCTGATTCCTTTTCTGTATTTTAATGAAAGTTACTTAATGGGATACTTTTTCTCATTGGTGGATAACTTCAATCCTATTAGAATATTTAGTTTTCACCATTTTAGTTTGGGCCATTCTATCACATTTAAAACTTAAAAGATACACACTACAATCTTATTATACAGTTTTTTTTTCAGACCCACTGCAAAAACAAAATAAAAACAAAAACACTTACAAGTATGAGTATGAAAGCCACCTGATAGAATTGGCAAGGTCTGGCAAGCACATTAGGAATACCCGTGCAGCAATGGAGGATGTGCCTGCTTTCAGTTACTAAGCAGATCCAAGAAAACATGTATGGATTCTTGTTATTGTTGACATAAATTTAAAATTTTAAGAAAGAAATATGTATTGGTGTTAAGTTAACACAATTAAGCCAAACACCAATTAATTTAACTGTAAATAACAGAAATGACCTTTATAAACTCCTGTACAGATAACACTGATGAAGATAGATTCTTTCCAGGAAAACCCAAAAACTCAAGGGAACTTTTAGAGACAATATTTAATAAACATATATTGTGTTTCAAACTTACAAAGGGAGCAGAGAGGGACAGTATGAGAGGATTCAACATTCTCAGATATATTTAAAACTACAGAATCATTCTTAAATATTCTAGTTATAACATTTTTGTTAATAGACAAAGAAATGCAGGGGCTAATTCATTCCATCAACCAGCCCTAGGAAAAAAGGGTTTTGGAAGCACATTAAAACAAAAGTCAACACACTATCTTGGGTTTTCTTTAGTTATTATTTCAGTGTAATTGAAAATAATGAGTCAAATATTTCAGTGAATTAAGTTTGCTAACATGCAGTAACTATGTGAAAAAGGAAAAAAAATGAAGTAACCAGAAGGTTAGATGTCATTAAAACTTTGCATATTTTTTATCAAAATTACAAGTTTTTAAGTAAAAACACATTATTTCACACAGCATTACAGTGAATTAAATTAGCAGTTAATTTACACTTTAAAGATAACTACTAATAAGATGATCAAAGATTTTCATCACTCATATTTCCCTCTCTTCAAATAAGAGCTTTAATTTAAAATATGAACAGACAAGCATTTGAAGACACTTGGCCTTAATTCCTCAACTGTTTGCTAATCCGCTAGGCTTTGAAAACATCTCTCAGTCTACCCCTATTCTCCATTAGCTTTGCTTGCTATGAAATAATTGCTCCATTATAGCTATTATAACAGACTACCTTCATCTAAAGTAATCCATAAGATGTGCTTTTTAGAAGATTCATTAAGAGCATGTCTTTAAAAATAAAGCCAGATATTAAGAATGGAGATCAACTGTGTGAGATGTAACTATAGACAATTTTTTAAATTGTTAGTAAATTGTCCCTATTAATTCACCATTTTTCTCTACCTTATCAAAAAAAGTTCCCTGTTTATACTGTATTTATGGCTATATACCCAACCAAAATGTCTTGATCAGAGTGAGTTTTAAAGATGCTATTTAAATGAACACATCATAAGTAATCATGAGTAAAAGACAAATGCTACATACATGCATGTGCACACACACACACACACACACACACACCTACCTTAGCGCCCAATTTATCTATCCAGATTCATATGCAGAAGCACAAATATGACTTAGCAAACACTTACTATGAGTGACCAGGCACATACTAATTCCAAAGGTGACTGAGAACTTACTTGGCTGATAGAGACAAACCAAGGAGAGTTGGTGTTCTCGTTCTGTTTGAAGTTGACAGAGGATATTGAAGGTTGCAAGTTCAGTCTGAGTGAAAGTTAGTAAGCAGTGTTGAATGATGAAGGGGAGGAAGAAAATGACCCAAAAAGAAAATACAATACAATCCCCACCCCATACTGAGAGACATGCCTTTCTGCTGTTGGGTGTCCTGAAATTGCCATCCAGCTATACCATACATACCATACCATACCGTACTGTACCTTACCATACCATACCATATTTGAGACTTCATACATGAGACTGCTTTCCCTAACTAAAGAGTCATGTTCATAACATTAATCTAACATTACAAGATGTGCAAGGCATACAAATTTGCTCTGCCAGAGATGATTCAGCAACAGTGTCATCACAAATGTCAATCACCCTGGGCATGGAACACACAAAACCCTAACCCATGAACTGAAGTTGTGTCTCTGGTTGTCAGTAACTGACAGGCATACAAGCAGCCACATCTGTGGTACTGCTGATCCTGAACCTGAGGGGGACGCCATCTCTGCCACTTCGCCACCACTGCCATCTCCCCTGATGTTCTCATTACCCTAAGTCCTCCATCTGGCTCCCCAGTTTGCCTCTCTGGCTGCCTGCCCATCTGCTTTCATTCCACAGAGGAATTATTGCTGTTCTCAGTGCTCATGTTGTAGTAATGTACATATGTAAATTGTTTGTCATTTCCTTTGGTTTCTGCCGGATCGCTTATTTCCGAGCCCCTACACTATTCTTCCTCCATCGCATCCACACAAATCAAAAAGAGAGGAAATAAAAAGGAAACAAATGGGAAAGAAGATTGGGTGGGGGTTTTCCGATGGTGGGGAGATAGACCTGGGGAATGTTTTCACTTAGCTTGTGTAAAATTTAATTTAGAGGAAAACCCTACAAAAATGATTAACAATTCTCTTTTTTTAAAAAATACTTTTATTACTTACACTTTATTCACTTTGTATCCCCCCATAAATCCCTCCTCCTCCCCTCCTAATCCCACCTTCCCTCCCCCTTCTTCACGAATGCCCCTCCCCAAGTCCACTGATAGGGGAGGTCCACCTCTCCTTCCTTCTGATCTTAGTCTATTAGAGCTCATCAGGAATGGCTGCACTGTCATCTTCTGTGGCCTGGTAAGGCTGCTGGCCCCTCAGGGGGAGGTGATCAACGAGCAGGCCAATCAGATTATGTCAGAGGCAGTCCCTCTTCCCATTACTATGGAACCCACTTGGACACTGAACTGCCATGGGCTACATCTGTGCAGGGGTTCTAGGTTATCTCCATGCATGGTACTTGGTTGGAGTATGAGTCTCTGGAAGGAACCCTGTGTTCAAATTTTCTGGTTCTGTTGCTCTCCTTGTGGAGTTCCTGTCCTCTCCAAATCTTACTATTTCCCACTTCTTTCATAAAATTCCATGCACTCTGCCCAACAGTTGGCCATAAGTCTCAGCATCTGCTTTGATAGTCTGCAGGGCAGAGCCTTTCAGAGGTCCTCTGTGGCAGGTTTCTAGGTTGTTTCCTGTTTTCTTCTTCTGCTGTCCATCCTCTTTGCCTTTCAGGATGGGGAATGAACATGTTAGTCAGGGTCCTCCCTCTTGATTAGTTTCTTTAGATGTACAGATTTTAGTGGGTTTATCCTGTATTATATGTCTATATGAGTGAATATATACCATGTGTGTCTTTCTGCTTCTGGGGTAGCTCACTCAGGATGATCCTTTCCAGTTCCCACCATTTACCTGCAAATTTCATGATTTCTTTTTTTTTTTTATTGCTGAGTAATATTCCATTGTGTAGATGTACCACAATTTCTGCATCCATTCTTCAGTTGAGGGGCATCTGGATTGTTTCCAGCTTCTGGCTATTACAAATAAAGCTGCTACAAACATGGTTGAGCAAATGTCCTAATTGTGTACTTGAGCCTCTTTTGGATATGCCTAGGAGTGGTATGGCTGGATCTTGAGGAAGCGCTATTCCTAGTTGTCTGAGAAAGTGCCAGATTGCTTTCCAGAGTGGTTGTACAAGTTTACATTCCCACCAGCAGTGGAGGAGGGTTCCCCTTTCTCCTGCCAACCCAGGGACCTGCCGTACACCAGCTAGCCTGCTGCTCCCAGGAGAGATTAACAATTCTTAATGGCTCATGTACAATGGTTGGACTTCGAGAAGTGAAACATGTTGTATCACTAAACCAGTGCCCTAGGTCTGTACACTCAAGTCTCTGGTACACCTAAATCTGTTTCAAGTACAGAGTTAAATAAGGTTCGGGTTTACACTAAGGTATTGACTTTACACTATTAAACCTCAGATCACCTTATTTGGCCTGCAATGGTTATCTGCTGGCTCAGGGCAAACACGAATGTGCCAAATCTATTGTGACAAATGTTTGAGGAAGTGTGGCTATATATCACAATGTAAAGACATGGTAGGGAAACTTACGCTTTTTTTGTCAGAGTATAACCTATTTTATACAATAATCCACTTCCATTGACTCCCTCAAAGAACTCAGCTTCTCAAAGAACATCTTTCAATGCTTGACGTTCATGCTCTTGTCAAAGAGTGCCTTCCTCCTAGTCTAAGGACTAAAATCCCACCTACTAGACTGCACAAAAGCATCAACACTCTGGCCATCTAAGTCAGCCTTTCCATGCCTTCCCTGCCCATGCAAATCACTTAGGTTATTCTTGTTCTAGAGACACTGACATGGCGAGTTCTGAGCGGACTCCAAATTTCCACATTTCTGGATTACTGGCTTTCTTGTTTCCATATGTCTCTTATTTCTGGCTTGTGAGTTGCACTTTGAACATGGAGGACAACAGCCTTAGCTCAGTATCAAATATGGGCAGGCTAACACTAACCGAGCTTCAGAGAGCAGATACCTCTTAGGTACATAAGAAGTCTCCAAACCTCACTTAATACTTATTTTAAAAAACATTGATTGGTCACCTTGTGAATATGAAGCTCTTAGATGTGAAAATACGATTGAGAATGAGCCCCCCACTGATAAAGCAGTCACTGTGGTGAGTAATGTTCAAATACTGGCATACATGAGAAATCTTTGGAATGTTTATTACACACGTAAATCTATCTTTTCCCCTTTTGACATAGCCTGCTTTTGTTAGAGTGGAGGTCCATGATTCTCTATTCCAACTCATTCTGATCCCCACCAGAGAATAAGGCACTGGTGGAAAGTCTGATGACTACAAAACTACAATAGGCTGCAATTACATCAGTGTGGTGTAGAATGGTGTTCAGAGGCAAATTCACATAGGATGGCTGTGTGCAGTTATACAAGAGATCAGCTGTGAGCAACAAGGGCCCCCAAACCAAGAAGAATACAAGCCAGATCATTGTAACACAGTTATGGGTCAGAGGAGTCAAAGCTGTGCTGGAGATTGTCAAAGAAAATACTTCAGGAAACTTTGCTCAGGCCATACTCAAAAGACCTATGACTTTGGATTTGATCCATTGAGCTCTTGGTAACTAATCAAAAGGGACAAAAGAGTTATCGGAATGCCTTAATTAGGCTGCAAAGAACAGAACATTCCCAAAGCTTCCCTCTTTCAAAGACCATCTTATTTAAAATCTCCTCCAAGCTTCAAACCAGGGAACATGACTAAGGTCTTCCCATATGTTTTGTACAGAAGTTTGGTTACAAAACAAAGTAGTCTGGGTTACAATTTATGATTTAATTTATCAAGTGCCAGAAATACTCAATTTCATAGTCAGCAGCAGCAGAGAGAAAAACAGCATCTGCTTTCAAAAGAGTTGAATATGCTGAAATGGCTTAAAATGCAGATTTAAAAAATTTACAAACAAAATTCTTGTCTGGTGAAATCTACAGGAAAAAGAACACACCCATTGTAAAAAATAAAACTTTAAAAATTTTAATTTATAAACAAATTTGTTGTTAAAATATTTCAGTGTTGGAGAAAATTAGATGTGATTTGGATTAAGCTCAAAGTCCTTATTAGAGAGATTTATTAAAATATAAAAACAAATAGGTGGTAACTACTAATCTATCTTAATTACCTTATTATCTCAGAACACCTCTTTACTCTTGATCTTTGAACGCTGGGATTTCTGAGAACACTTCTTTCAAAGAACGCTTTTTTCAAAAGCCACATCTTAAAATTCAAGCAGCTGAGTAGCAACTAGCAAAGCGTACTTCGTCTCAGCTCAGGAATGCCTTGTAGGTAAGCTAATGTGAGCCTTTGCAGTGGTCCTGAAATTTTGTTTTGAAAAGTAATTTGTCATCTTTCAATTGCTTAGGTTCTCTCTAATTGTAGCATGGAAGCCATTCAGCCATTTAACGCAATATCATTCCTGTTGTGTAGCTTCAAATGAAAATTCTAGTGCGTAGCTACAGTACATTGTCAAGTTGGAACGGGAATGGAGGCTCCACAAGCAAGGGGATTAGGCGGGAGAGCTGGAAGACTTGCTAGGAGCTCATCCTAGGTCTTCCTGTGTTTGTCAATTGAGGGAAGAATTCCATTAACAGGGTTTTTCTTTCTGGTGATCTGATAGCACAGAAATTACTAGATGTAAGGGTTGGGTGCTCGGAAAAAAAAAAAATTGGAATTCTATGTGCATAACTATGGAATACTTGTCTTTCCTGAAACAAGTTTCTTAAGACAGAAGCAGGTCTAGTATTGTTCTCTATAGAATGGTAGGGATGACACAGCAGTCATGTTATTTTTGTCAGGGCACTTTGGTGATAAATGACAGAGACACAAACTAATGCAGACAGAGTAAAGGATATATTGGCTTATGTAACTAAATCTCAGAAATGGCAGTAATCTTAAATTTGTCAGGAAACAAAAACAAAACTATAAAAAACTGACTGTAAATAGGGAAATTGAATACTGGTTATTAATGTTGCTTAAGAGGGTTTGAGGGATGTCTGTTTCCTTTTGGAGGACTTCTAGCAAGGGTATTATAGTCAGAGATAGAATGTGTATAAATAGTGTGCTTTAGTTAGTAGATTTATTTTTTTAGAGTGTTTGCCAGGATATTTGAAACTACACTCTATATATAATTAAAAATTATATATAATAAAAATTATAGCAGGGTGATTCTGTGTTTCCAGCCAGCTTCCCAGTTGTAAACGTTTTACCTCTGCCAGCCATGAATTCATCTAATACTAAAGAGGGCAAATCTGCAAAACTGCATCTATTATAATGGGGTGGTCTGAGAGGCCACAAGTGAAGTATACATGGCCTTGAAGACCTGGAGAATTACTAAAAGGAAAAAGGATGAAGAATATTGGCAACAGGGTAAGAAAGAAGGAAGGTTTCCCCAGCAGGTTGGCAAGCTCATTGCTAACTCTTGGGCATGGCATGCTTTGAATCTTGAATGGCTAATAAGCAGCTTTTTTGTTTCCTCTCTGAAAAACATACTCTAAATAAGAAGAGAGGGAGAAGCAGAGTTAACTTCAAAACAATGGACCAGAATCACATGTATCTATGATTTTGTAGGGTTTAACAGATATGTAGGAGACTGTACTTAAATTAAACAAATACACTTATACATATACACACATATTGGGGACAGGAAGTTTCTTACATCTGTACACAGAGAGGGCCTATAACATTAATGGGCCATCAGTGATGAACATGGCTGGCTCGTAGACCTTTACAAATCTAGCAATATAAAGAATATTGACTTCCTAGACAAAGAGCTGACTCAAGAGATACACTGAGAAAATACAAGACAATTCTTGAACAAAAATCAATTTAATAAACAAAATGTGGTGTTATACATACAGGAGAATATTCTTCAACCTATAAACAAAGGAATGGAAGAGAAATAAGACATATATTCTGACAAGCAGAAGATACGAATGAGTCTTTTTATAGTTATTTTTATTAATTAAGTCAACTTACATCTCAGTCATAGATGAGTCATAAAGGCCGTAGCAAAGTGAAATACACTAAATGCAAATACTGTGTGATTCCACTTATGTGAGGCAGTCAGAGTGAGCAGTCAGAGTGACAGAGCCAAAGGAAGAATGGCAGTGGATAGAATGGGAAATGATTGCACGTCTAGGCAATATTTCCTGTCAGAGGAAATAGTCTTGAAATAGATGGTGGAGGCAGGTGCCTAAGACCATGGATGAAGCATACCCTCAAAAATAAATTTTACGGTGTATACACTTCACTACAAAATATTAATGAGAACTCTATACGCAAAGGGAATCAGTATACCGACTTTGGAAAACAGTTCTGCCTTTTCTTACTAACAAAGATAGTATGGACCTCAACCAACATCCCGAGTATTGCTTATCCAATATTCAGATGTAAGAAAAATTGAAAAACTTACATACGATCCAACCTTCCTTTGAAAAAAAAAAATAAAACCAAGACCAGTAAGTCTTACTAAAGACACAGGGCAGCAACAAAATTAATGAACCTTACTCATGTACAGGCACGTGGTTGAAAGAAAAAACTGTCCTAGTTTCACTCTCCTTTACTGTGATCAAATACCTCCTCAAAAGCAACTTAAAAGGGAAAGGGGTTCCTCAGCTCACAGTTCCAGGTTACTGCCATCATTGCCACGAAGTCCAGGAAGCATGAGCTTAAGGCAGCACACCATGTTACATCCATATTCAAGAGCACAGGGCAATAAGTGAATGCACACATGCTAGAGCTCAGTTCATTTTCTCAACTCTTACACACTGCAAAGGCCTAAGCCCAGGAGATGGTGCTGCCTACAGTGGATCACTCCTCCCACAATTTAATTTAATTAATGTAATTAAAATAATCACCCACACCAGAAGTGGTGGAAGAGAAGGAACAGGATGGGAGGCTACTATAGAGGGTCCTCTGAAAGGCTCCATCCAATAGGGGATAGCAGCAGATGCTGAGACTCAGAGACAAACTTTGAGCAGAGAACAGGGAGTCTTACGGAAGGGTGGGGAACAGAAGGACATGGAGGGGAGAGGAGCCCCACAGGAGACCAACAAAGTTAGAACAAATCTGAGCCCAGGAATTCCTGCAGAGACTGATGAACCAACCAAGGACCATGCATGGAGAACCTAGGCCCACTGCTCAGATGGAACCCATAGGCAGCAGCTCGGTCCCCATATGGGTTCCCAAGTAAGGAGAGCAGGGGCTGCCTCTGTCATGAACTAGGTTACCTGCTCTTTGATCACTTCCGCCTTGAGATTTGGCCTTCCTAGACACAGAGGAAGAGGATCCAGACAGACCTGATGAAACTTGATAACCGGGGGCAGATGGCAGGGAAGAAGAAACCCTTTCACTGGACTAGGGGACCGTGACAGGTGGGAAGAACAAGGAAGGGTGGTGGGACTTGGAGGAGTTGAGGTAAGGGACTACAGACAGGATATAAAATGAATAAATTGTAAAAAATAAAATAATTTTAAAAATCAGCCACAGGCATTCTCAAAGGCCCTGCTTCCCATGATCTCCTACAATATACAACGGACTACAAAATTAATCATCACATTTATCAGTTTAAAAAGAAGGCCTGGCATCAGTGGTGGCACACACCTTTAATCCCAGCCCTTGGGAAGCAAAAGCAGACAGATCTTTGATTTCAAGGCCAGCCTTTTCTACAGAGCAAGTTCCAGGACAGCCAGGACTACACAAAAAAACCCGTTTCGGAAAAACAAAAACAAATTGAAACAAAAAACCTGAAGGAACTTCGGAGGATACCTACCATAATATTGTAACCAAAGCTCTAAACTATAGGAGAAGACAGTATATTTTGGGAACATGCACAAATATGCTAGACAACTGATATGACTGTGAGAACACACTGGAAATTAACAATGTATTGCTCCACTTTTTAACCTGAAAAGCAAACTCATGTCCCTGTTTTTTATTCCATCACTATATAGAACACACTAAATGACTTTCCTTCCTATGGATTATTCAGTTTATAACAAAACGGACAGATATTTTTAAACGAATGCTGTCTTCTTCGTCCACATCAATGAAAGTTCTGTGCAGCCCAACAAAAACCTCTACCTTTAGACAGTTATGAACAAAAGAATGAAAGCCTTCTCTTTTGGGAGTAAGGGTTATTGTTTTGTTTTGTTTCTGGCTATTTCACTCTTCCCACACCAAAATCCTTAATCTGCAAACTCTCTGACTCAAAAGACTAAGGTTTTATTCTATTTTTGAAGATGGAATAGAGCTGAAGAGTTACTGCCTTAAGAGAAGAGAAATGCAGAATTGCTTCAGCATCTAATTTCTAGGCTATTCGCCTATTATTGTGCTCAATGTCAGAAAGTCTAACAGGATTCTGGAAATAGTAAACTCTGATCAAATAGGAAAGTCTTTTTTATAAGATTTATTTATTATTTATACAACGTTATACAGTCTGCATACCAGATCTTACTATAGATGGTTATGGGCTACCATGTGGTTGCTGGGAATTGAACTCAGGACCCTTGAAAGAACAGTGAGTGTTCTTAACCTGTGAGCCAGCTCTCCAGCTCAAATAGTAACATCTTAAGACAATTATTATGCCAGAAGTTTGAATGATCTTTAAATAATAAACAAAGCTGTAAATATTTTATTAGTACTAATTTTAATGAACATAATTAAAGTATGAACACTCTGTAAGTATCATACGCTATTTATTGCATAGCCAGAAACTGTCATAGAATGGAGACCAAGGAGAGCTGAGTCTCTTTGCTGGCTACAGATGTTCAGTTCTGGCCTGTTAACCAAGCTGTAGATGCTATGAGCTCAGACTCTGGAGTCAGATTGCCTCAGCTGAGCCCCACTCTCCTCTTTCTAACCATCAGAAACTGGGAGACACTTAACCCCTCTCACCTCTGTTTTCCCACCTGTAAAATGGAAACTTATAACAATTTTAAGAAGAGGTGAGATGATGTAAGTAATATACTAAGAATAACACCACCACACAATTCTTTTTATTTCCACACAGCTGAGATAATTGCAGCTTCACATACAGTTACAAGGTATAATAGAGTGATCACACATATCCATTACATACATATAATTTTAGTAACTTAGATATTAGTAATATCAACCTTATTAACAAAATTTTACAACCCTTCATGTGAAGCTCAACATATAATTTACATATACACAATAAACTAATGAACAAGCAATGAAAATCCATCTAGAGTCCCCTTTAAGCTCTCAATCATTTTATAAACGTTCTCTTTAGGTAAAAAAAACAAGTATTATTAGATTTTGCAAATATGAAAAAAAGAGGACGATCAAAGTCATGAAGTGTCTAGATAATTATTAGCAAATAGTTGTACAAGCCCAATTATCAGACCATAAATATAATGATGTCCCTTTACTTGCCGTCCCAAAGAAACCTGGGAAGCCACTATCATAAATCAAGTAAACTGGGCAAGCCTTATATCACACCATCAGAATGCTAAGTTAAAAAGCGTAGAAAAACAATTCTGTTTTTCTGTACACACATAAAGAGTACTAATAATAGTCAAAGAGAAATTCCTCTAATTTAAAAACTTTGTCCTTTTCATCATCAAAGTCCCTGCAAAGTCTCGTTTTAATCTCCTTTAGTGTAATGTTTCACCAATAGATTGTAGCTCATGCAACTTCTATATAACTTCTTTTACCTATGACTCAGGAGCGTTTACTGTGATAGCAGAGAGAAGACTAGATAGATAGATAGATAGAGAAAGAGAGGTTAGATAGAGATACAACAGATAGATAGATAGATAGATATGATATGATATAGATATGATAAATAAATATTATAGATAGGTGGTAGATCTATTTATTTATAGTTATACATATATAGATAGAGACACTGTTTATGCATGTGCATACACACACACACACACACATATATATACATATATTGCCTTAAGCAGCATCTGTTACCCAACTAGTAAAAAAGTAATAAATTTCTATTATCCCAAGTTGCTTATCTCCAAGGACTTAAACCAAACTTCTTTCCAATAGAGCAATTTCTTCCCAAATATATCCCACCCTAACTAACCTTTTAAGGTCATCTTAAGAAATAAATTTTTATTTGGGTACTGGTGATCTGAACTAAGGTCCTGATGCTTGAACACCAAGTGTTTTGCTTTGTTTGTTTGTTTTACAAAATAAGCTATCCCTCTAGCCCCTGAAGTATTAACATAAAAAAAATTACAGAACAAATAAATCACTCTGAAGGTCAAAACTGCATATAATTTTAATTTTTACATATTCTTAGAATAGGCCTGTGTACTTCTTGAAGTTGAATAATATTTAATTATCACAATCTCTTTAGCCTGTTTTATTTATTTTTAGATGAGACTTTTTAAAAATATATTTCTCATTATTCCACAATCACTTAAAATTTAAAATCCTTTAACAATAATAATCCTTCAGTTATTAGCTGGTTATCAATCCTGGTGCAAAGGTAAAATTCTGAGCATGCAAAGGTAAAAATGACCCTGGAAATAAAGTTTTAATCTGTAATCCTCTGAATAGCCCAACCTGGAAATGGTTATGTTATATATAAATTAATGATACTAAGATGCATTGTTGTTGAATTGCAGGCAATTGAGACCTAGCCTATGTAGACGTACATACAGTAACTGAACACCTCAGCTATCAGATACTACCGTAGAGAAGACCTCTTCCTCGCCAGCCCTCAGGTAAACACTGCCCCTCCACTGTGTTCAACAATGGTGAGCCTCAGACAGAACCAAAACAGGGTCTGGACTATGATACTGTAATCAGGAGAACAGAAAATGAAGAGCAAAGACTGATAAAATAACCTGTGTGAGCACTAAAAGACCTAAGGCTGGTCTTTCATATGACATAAGAAAATGTAACCTGAAAGCACAGAAGTAGACCACAGGCACATGCAAATTTCAAGAGCGCTAACCGTGAACTTTTATCCTCCCCTTTGGCCATATTCTCTTTTATAAAATATTTTTCCCATGAAGATATTTTATTGGGTGTTCACATGCTATAACACCAACCCTAAAAGGTCTTACATTCCCCTACCAGAACTCTGTCCCAGACCAATGGGGCTATCTATCCCTGCATTTCAGAACAGGGTAGTGCTCCGGGAATGGGGTTTCCTCTCTTCAAGAATAACAAAATAAAACAAAAGGAACGTAGCGAGTATCTTCACATCGGGGTTTCTATTTTGATTTTTCCATTGACCTTTAGCCTCCTACAATCATGTGGACAGCTAAGCTAGAAAATCTCAACCATCAGAAAAAGATCTGCTTAAATTTGTTTGTTCTCGTCCCACCACAAAATTTCAGAATATTCTCTTTATTATTCAATAGTGTGGAGTAGAAACATTAAGAAAATAGTTTAGAATATTTCCACAGTACTCCTATACATGTACCTGATATTTGATTATGGCCTCTTGAAAGAAATACCACCATAAAAGGACTTCGTAGTTTCCCATCTGAAGCCACACAGGAGAGATAAAGAATGTGCCGCCCCTATGGGGAGACGCTTTAACATACAAACTTGCGCTGGTCCCACTCTAAGAAGAATTTACATTTGATCTTAGAAGCCAAATTCCTGGGAACAGAAGCAAAAACTGGAGCATCTATGGTGACTAATATATAAATTTTTTTCGAAGCACTGAGAAATTTCAGAAATTCTTGTTAAAGTCAAGATGTTACAATTAGATTATTGTAGGGGCATGATGGTTGTATTAGAAAGTTTCCACACCTGAAATATATTTATCGGTGTCTAAGGTGCAGCGGAAGCATAGCATTTCCACAATATAACAACAGAGGTGTTTAGCATCAATGATCTCTCACAACAAAAGCAAGATAGCACAGTACATGCTGGTCTCCCCATAGAAGAAGCCCTTAATCTTGCCACAATCACAAATCATTTGTGTAAAAGACACAAGTATATAGATAAAATTTTGTCAACAATTAAGTTTTCCTTTGTACATGTTCCAAAAGAATTTTCCAGGGACAAGAGGAAATGTATTTTTCCAGAATTTGAAAACTGGGGGTTAGGTTCCCCACCTCCTCATGGTGTGACTATGAACCCTGGAACAGGAGGATGCTGAATAGGGACCAGGTCCCCAAAGAACACTGCAGATTGCCTCCTCGGTCCCTCAGGCTCCTATTCCAAGCTTCAGTGTCCCCGCTGGTAGAGCATAGTATTCAATACTGAAAATAAATATAAAGCCCAAAGGATGACCCCATGAAACTGTGTAACATTCCCCATTACCATTATCTTAATTTTCTGTTACGGACCCACTCTTAGCATTTGTATTTTGTTCACTTGAGATTGTATGAGGTCAATTAGAGCAAAGCCTCATTGATTCAGAAATCTTGTATATATTAGACTACATCCATAATGAAAAATGGACAATTATGAATGTGTCTGGAAAACATTCCAAAATTTGTGTATATAGACATACACACAAATGTAATCATTTATTCACTTGGTCATGAAGATAGTTCATTATGAATTATGACTCATTATTATAATTGATAATTATAACGTGTAAAAGGTAATGACTATAGTCACCTACCACCTACTATGATTACAAATGTCACTATGTGCTGAACACATAAAAGATCTATAAGAAAGCCTCCAAATGATGTTACTTTTTAAAAAAATTATACATAATCAATATTATATATACAGAGAGAGACAGACAGACAGACAGAAAGCTATGATGGGAATCCCTTCAAACCTTTTCCTATGTAGGCCTTAGTTCTTTCTTCCTTTCCTCCTAGATTTGAGCCACGTGTTTTCGTCACACTTTAAATCTCTCAGTACCCCCAGAACATAGTCTGATCAGTAACAATAAAAACAGTTATGCACTACAGTTTTCTGGGCAGTTTCTGGATGTCCTTTCTTTCAGACTGCTGGCAATCAGAGCATATGCACACTGTGGAAAGGGTACAGAAAGACACACAGAGCCTGCCTGTGGTCAGTGATGACCAGTCAAAGCCATCTCACACAACACAGACCTATGTGATCCCTGTTCAAAGCACCCTGCTTGTTTTTCAAACCTTAAGCACCTTGATCCATCTCCATTATCCCTGCAAACAAAAACAGACAAAGCAAATTGCACAGGTCTACACTCCCTTATCCATCATTTCAACATTCAGTGTTCTCTGAAAACCCAGTTGAGGTTTGTTTTGTTTTTTTTTTTTCACGTCTTCTTCTCTTCATTAATTTGGCACAAACTGTACTGACTAGAGGCTATTCATCATCTCTGTTCTACTAAGTATAAATATTAATGTTTTGCTAGGAAAAATTAATGCCTGTGATCCCAGGGTACTGCCCCACACCATATGTGGTAGATTACTTAGTACATAGCACATGTAACTATTACTTTCCTAAAATTCTCAGAAATCTCAAATTCAGGAACAATCTGTCTCCAGGAGCTTCCTGTATCTCTCTACGGACCTCATTGTTATCTTGGGTAGTTGTTTCTTCCTAAGACACCAGATTTCTTTTGATCTTTTAACCTCTCCTCATCCATTCAGCCAGATCATTTTCTTATCTTTGAAGAAAAAGTTTAATCCACCCAGTGTTCTCAAAGATGACACTCCACATTCTGGGACTGATGAAGGGCTCAGGCCACAGATTTGTCTAGTCTTCGTCTACCACCTAATCTCCTCCTTGGCATCACAGCTTTTCTTCTCCATTGTTCCTCCTTTTCTTCTCAGATCCAGATGGCCTTTCCTCTACTTTTATAATAAATGTCACCTTTACAAACGTATACAAGCTAGTTTCTCATTTTCTTCAAAA
The DNA here is from genome assembly GCF_030254825.1 of Meriones unguiculatus. NCBI lineage: Eukaryota > Metazoa > Chordata > Mammalia > Rodentia > Muridae > Meriones > Meriones unguiculatus. The sequence continues at coordinate 49,455,289 of NC_083362.1, read as the reverse complement.
GCTTGCTGTAGAAAATACTTTGAGGCTAGTCTTCTGTCTTCATTCCCTCATCAAGTCACTCAACCTGAGGCTTTCCTGAGAACTTACTGCACATTGTGCCCCTAGAGTAAAATGCTCATCACTGAAGGGTGAGCAAAAAAGAGGGAAGAAGATGAGGAAGCAAACTAAACAGTTAACTCATAATGTACTTCACCAACACTTGGCCAAATGAAAATCCCAACCATGCTCCATACATGTACTGCTCTGGACTGTGCACTTTGCCTAGAATAGGAGAACCACAGTGACTGGCACTGGATCTCAGTATTCTTCTATAAAGAGTCACTTCCTTCGTTTTTGCTCCTCACTAGTCAGTCTACTACCTAGTTAGGGCTTCATACATAAAACGTAGCTAATAAGCATCTATTTAATACAATTTTACCACATTCACTATTTAATTTATACCATTACATAATTCATTTAATTGTTACAACATTTCATACAATAGATAGCATATAGTATGTGTGTTTGTGATGAACATTTCAAATGACCTTCACTTCCTGCTGTTCTCGAATGCCATGTCTTCAGGAGAATTTCCTGGAAGTACTTGAAGACACCAATTTGCTCAAGCATACGCTCCAGCCCATTTCTGTTCTATGCTTGTCCTGAGGCCCTGACATCCCACATGACCGATGTTACATAGTTTTTTATGAAGGGAGATGCTCATGTTCTCCAGGGTCCCCCTATTGCCAGTTCCTACCTCATCGCCAGGGTCTAAGCACCACAGACACAAACCCAGTATTACCTCTGCCCTTCATGCCCATCCCTGAAAATAAGATGTTGAGTTGTGGTAAAATAGGGGCATAGTTTTCAATTAATCCCACCTTCCTGAACTGCATTTGGTGGTACTTTCTGAACTGTGCATCTTCTCCTCCTACTTTTGTGCCAAAACAACTTAACCTTTTATTCAAGTGTCTCTGGTCCAAAAAAAAAAAAAAACATTAAAATTGGGCAGCCCTAATAAATACCGCTGCATAATGACTCGCTCCAGTTCTCTGCAGTAATTAGTACTCTGGTGATGAAATGTGCCTCTGGGTTCAAATTTTTATAATGTTTTGACAGTTGGATTCTTACCAAGCATGAAATGAACCAATAAAAGATCCCTTTTTGTTATCATTCTCCAAGCATTAGGGGGGAGAATCTATTTTCAATACCTAACAGTAGTACTCTGTGAGAGAAAAGGGAGTGACCCCCTCGGGTTCAGAGAGGTTTATGTAGCATTCAAATGATGAGAAGATAAATGTGAAATCTGATGACTAAAAGCCAAGAGCAAGTTCTATTTAACAGCCACGTGCATCTCAATCACGTTGATTAGCAAAGCGAGGTAATATGCATTAAAATCTTCATGCCAGTCAAAATTCTCATAAACACCATATTTTATTTTTCATCTTTAACTGTTTGATGATTGTGGCATTTTCAGTCGCCTCAAACGATCCTTTACGAAGGTTGTTTTCACCTGAATACAGTTTTTTTTTTTTCTTTCGGTATCATCACTTCTCTTAGAACACACAGTTTCTCACAGAAACAGAGCATGGCCCTGACAACACTGACAAAGCCAGGCAAGGGTTCCCGCTGCAAGGAGGCTGTCACGCGCTTCACCTGGGGTACGTCAACTACAATTTCAAAGTTTGTTTCTGCGTGTACCGGAAAGTCAAAAGCTTTCAAGGGCCTCGGCACCTCTATCAATCTAAGCACCCTGGGTGAGAGCTGCACTGCTTTGCTCAGCATGCAAGCATATGCTTGGGGAGAATGGCTCTGGGAATGGGTGGTAATACCGGCTTCAAAACAGGAAGCAGGCTTAACCCCACCGAGCCACAGACTGACATGTGGGCGATGGCAGTCTTTAGGCTGTGTGTGGTTTACCAAATTGTAGCAAAACACCTCTTTATCAACAAGTTCTTCTGGTCTCAACCTTCATTTTCTTACATTTCATTCTGAGACACTTGTGCTTTGCAAGTCATTTCCTGAAATGTCTGCTTGGACACGTATGCAACAGGCTTCAATAGACCATTTTGACACTTGGCACTCATTCACTAACTTCCTTGCGTTTTTATGAAGGCACAAGACTGTTCAAGAAATTACTAGAAGTTTGCCTCACTTTGTGACATCCAATTTACCTCCATAAAATATGGATTTCCTTTATAAATTATGTAATGTTATAGAATAAACTATGTGGTGTGCAGGATGAACACTCTCTGGATGAGGGGGCATCCAATAGTTCTCTAGTCAGATATACTGTAATTGTGCCCCTCTGAAATGAAATGCCATGCTTATAAATTGGTTATTTTTAAATGATTAAGCTAACGAGTTCTGAACTTTTAACCTATATGGGTTTCATAATTACACAGCTTGAAATCCTCATCAGAAAATCTGTCTGCTCCTGAAATTCAAATCATTTTATAATCTTGAATAATGCATGGCAACTCTACAGAAATTAAAACATTCATAAAAGTAAAGAAATTCATAACATTAAAATTTTCTCCAAGAGCATAAAGCAACAGAAATAAATTAGTTGTCACTTCTTGGCCTCCCAGCCTAACATCTCCCTCCTCTCGTCTCTTTCACAAGAATCACCTATATCATTCTACATACACTCCTTAATGATTCAGAATATTGTCTTCTGGACATAACAGGCCTATTGTACCCATGAACGCCGCAGCTACGGTTACCTCCACAAGACCTACACAAGATGAAGCCAGTCAACAGTCCCATTGTGAAGGAAGATATCAACATCATGAGGAAGAAGATAGTTGTAGCTGATGTCTGCTCAAGGAGAAGAGTGAGATTTCTTCAGGGATTTGGTACCCAGTAGTTGCTCATGCTCTCATGGGCAACCCTAAAATAGTAGCTGTCCATGCTCTACTGGACAGCACATATGGGCAGCACTAATTAGACATAGGAATAAAAGTATTGCATACATATATGAAATCCTCTGAGAATACATTTTAAAAGCATTTCTTCAGAAGAAGTCGTCTCCCAATACAGTTCTTTTCCAATTAGGAAAAAAAAAATAATGGACCTTACATCAATAAATTACATTAATTAATTACATTTAAAAAATAAAGGGAAGTAGTGATAGGGGACCTGAGAGGAGTCGGAGCAGGGATAAATATGACCAAAATGCATTGTGTGAGTTCACAAAGAATTAATGGTAATATTTTTGAACAATAAATAAGTATAAGAAGAAATTTAATCTGCACCATTAATAAAGAAAAAGTTAAGTCTACAATATAACATTTAACACAATATAGATTTTCAAGATTGAATAAAGTTAGGTTTGTATTTCAAGTAGAAATGTTATGAAAAGCAACTATAGCTAACACTTTGTTAATGGTCTCTTGCAGAAGAAATGTGTGTTTTTTTTTCCTACCAAACATCAGAGCAATGATCAGAACTACCCCACCCCTGCCCAGCATGCGCAACCTCTCTGCCCATTTACCCAGTACTCTTGATAGGTCAATGTCATATTTACAGAGCCAGAAGTCATTTTCCTAAAATACAACACTGACAAAAATAATTTCTTATACATTTCTTAAATTGTTATTTATTGTTTGGTTTTATTTTATTTATTTATTCTAACTTCATACATGGATATAATACATTTAGACCATAATCATTCCCTGCATTCCCCATCCAATGCCTTACAGAACCCCCTCCAATATCCTACTCTTAACTTTACCTTTTTTTTCTGAAAATATGTCTTGTTTTAAAATTTAATTACAGTTAGTAGAGCATTTATTGCTCTCACTCACATATTTTTCAAACAGAAAGCAAAGGAAGGGAGCTAAATTTTTAAAACAGGGATAAATGCAATGCAGACATTTGAAAGCATCTTTCAAACAACAGAGATGGCTCAGCAGGCAAAGGCATTTTCTACCCAGCCTGATGACTGGGTTCACTCCCCAGGACCTACACAGTAGAAGAAGAGAAACAGCTCCTGCAAGTTGTCCTCTGGGCTCTACAGGCATGATATGGCATGTGCAGACACACATACACACTTAAAAAAAACAAATAAACAAATAAACATGTAATATTGTAAACACATGATAACATTATGTTAGTTCACAGAAAATTGCAGTAACTGAAGCATATATGTACTTACTTTCTTATGCACATAAAAGAGACTTATATGCCCACCTTTGAATAATTATTACTTCTGCTGGGCTTCATTAGATGAAATGAGTAGTCTTTGTTTTTTAATCACAATTAAAATACTTTGTATTTTATCACAATTAAAGTATTTTGATATTTAATAGGTGTTAACTTTAGAACACGTTAAAAAAAAGTTTTTAAAACAACAACATCCAAGAACAAGAGAAAACAAGCTTAGATAGGCACCTAGTGCTCAGAAGTCCTGGAGGTTCACCTTTTATTTTTAACGAGTTACCCAATGCTCTGTGTGAGGCTCAGCTCCAGCAAGACAGCCTCTGTAACTGTTTTGCCTGAGATAAATTCCTAAATCACTCAGACTATAAACACTATAACCAAGACACTGGCACTGCCCCAAAGTAAATGGCAAGGAGCACGCCGCAGATGCCAGGCTTTATTGTGCTTATGGCTCCGCCATCTAATGGACAGAGAAAGAAGATATTTTAAAACAATGATTTGGCTGAGGTATTAATCAACTTGATGTCATAATAAAAGATCATGTGTCAAAAATTCAATCCAGCACTGAATTCCTCTCCTTATATGGAGACATTGCTTTTTAAAAGCCTTTGTGCTGTTTATTTCTTATGAAGTACACTACTGTCAAAATTGTGCCCAACGTACTTTGACCATAATAATTCTCTGTTCAAAAACTACATTTTCCATTTCTCAGATACTGTAGCTGCAGACAAGAAACATTTCTCCATTTAAGAGGGAAATATTTAGCTTTAGAAACCCCAAACCAGTGTATTGAGTTAAACTTATCAGGGAATGTGTTTTGCCAAGTACTCATTTCAATCAACCTAGAATTCACTTTCAACTTCTGACTTCCAAACAATAGTAAAAGTTTACGTAAGACTACTTCAAGATCTTAATATTCTACTTGTGTTAGAATATCACTCTCAAATATTAAAGTAGTAAAAATGTCAAAGATTTCAATCTATACACATAAAAGTGTGTTCACAACTCTAAAGTTTAAAATTAATTTGTCCACTTTGTTCCCTTTGTTTTTTTTTTTTTTTTGATACACCATATGCAAACATACAATTTACTTCAGATTAAAGTGTCTGTTGAGTAGAGGATATTTCCTACACTGGGTTCAGTCATTACTGTTAGATACTTAGCTTCAAAAGAAGCTTCTATTTGGGAAAGAATGTCTGTGTAGTTTGAGCTTATGCCCTTGCTGTCAGGTCTCTAAAAAAGAAACAGCAATAGCATCCCATCCTTTTCCATCACCTTTTCTTATGCACATTCTTCCTTGGAACATCTTGTGATGTGAAGTTTCTTCACCACAGTACCTAAAAAAATCAGTCATCTGAAATCTGCACAAATCATCACTGAACCCGCAAACTACTTCTGACCAGGTCTCATCCACCCACCCACCTTAAAACTTACACAGTAGTTTAACAAATTCTTCTGATGTCTCATTCAGTTGGCCTCTGTTCCAAATTATTCTGTGTCACAAAGAAAAAAGGCAAGTTCTGCAGCGACTCCAAAGAACTCTAGTTTTAATTGTCATGTAGCCACTTCAGAAAAAAAAAAAAAAAAAAACGATCATGGCTTTAATGTCATAATAAGAAAGGCCAACGTCTTTTACATTGCTTGGATGTGGACTATGTCACCGCAAGTACAAATATTCTCAGTGTCTGGCAGACAGGCTGTTCTGTTTCCCTGGAGGAGAGGGAGAGTTTCGTAACCACCTCACGCATTGTCCATGGGAGTTTCTAGATTGCCCTTGCTACCCCAGGGACATATTAGTACCTCCTCTTCCAACTTCTTATCACAATGGCATAGATAAATAGTCAAAGAGCTACATAGTACGATGGAGCCATCAAGTCAAGGCTCCATCTTTTTCAAGATGATCCTGAAAAAAAACAAAAGAAAACAAAGAACCTTATCACTGAGGGGACACTGGAACATCCGAGCTGTCACCTCTCACACTGAGGGAGAGGGATTGCGAGACTATCGCCTTTCCTCTGAGTTCTGGCAAACTTCTAGGGTAGTTTACCTTTGCTTTTTTTTCTTTTCCTTTTTTTTTTATAAAAAAAATATTTGCTTCTAATAGTCTCTAGTTCCTTAATGTAAATTGAATCTAGCTGAAGAGAACACATATTTCATCTATGTTAAAATAGAAGTTACAAAGACTAGGGAACGGACCTAGGTGTAGGTCTGGGTGACAAGGTAGCTTTAGTTTTGCTTTGATAAAAATATATACTGGTTCCTGTAATTACTGTACTGATTTGCATATGCATGGCAACCAGCAGGGAACAGAATAGTTCTTTTCTCATATGATCAAACTATGCCACCTCTGGACATATACCCAACGGACGCTAAACCCTGCCACAGAGAGACCTGCACAAGGTCTTGCTCTACTCACAACAGCAAGGAGATGGAGCTAGTCTAGGTGTCTGTCAGCTGCAAAATGGATAATGATTATGTGGTGCACACACACAATGAAATGTACTCTACCGTAAAAAAAAATAAAACTTTCAGTTAAAATGGATAAATCTGTAAAATACAGTATCTAGTAAGGCGACCTCAAATGAGAAAGACAAACAAACAAAAAAGAAAACACCTGCTCTTTTCATAAGCAATACCTAGCAGGCAAATGTATATGTAAATATATGTATGCTTACACACACTCACACACAAATAGAAATGTTACTTTCTTGCTAAAGGTCAGCGGTAGATTTCATTCTTTTGACCAAGAAAAAATAATATTCCCTTAATTCCTTTCCTGAACCCTAATCAAGGATGCTGTAGCGATTTCCCCTTAAGAGTGGAGGCCTTAAAATCACTTAAGAGAAGGACTAAAATTGGAGAAAAAGCATAACCCATATGTATCATGAAAATCCAGAAATCACCTCCAAAGCTGATCCCCAGAACAGAAGGAACTATGTCCTTGACAGTGGTTCTTAACCTTCCTAATGCTGAGACTCTTTAATACAGTTCCTCATCTTGTGGTGACCTCCAACCATAAAATTTTGTTACTACTTTATCACTGTAATTTTGCTACAGTTATGAATCATAATGTAAATATGTATTTTCAGATGGTCTTAGATAGCCCCTCTGAAAGGCTCCCCTGACCTCCCAAAGGGGACGTGTCCCACAGGTTGAGAACCACCGGTCTACAAGGAATTTGAGCCACACCCTTATGTACAGTTCTGAGGACACCAGGCCTCCCTTTTGGTGTTTTTTTGGCTAGAGAACCAAGGAGAGTTCTGAGAATTTTGCTTTGAGGTTCTCACTAAGATGTCCCCCTCTTTATTCATCACCAACAGCAATACACACTTTCATTTTTTACATAAGCTAACCACGGGCTTGGTATAATTTCCATTTAAAAGGTGACCTATTTAGAAAATCTCATTATGCCGTCACATGCTAGCTTCCTTTTAGATTGAATACAGTGGCCGCACTAAGCTATCCGTCTAGAGGAAGCAAGTTCTAACCCTATTATCCACTAAGAGCTATGCGACTCTTCACGTTTTGTGTGAGTGGCTACCAGCCGAGAAAATCATCTTAGATCAGACCCTCCTTCAGCCATTCTAATTAGTTTATAGTTAAGGTTGCATAAATATCTGTATGTGAATTATTACATATTTTAGGCTGAAATTATTAAAGAAATTGTATCTGCACTTGCTTCTGTGCTATTTTCCTCCAACTGAAGTCTACACAAGGGGGATTTCTTCTTTATTGCTTAAGAAATGCCACTTGATCTTTCAAAACTGATTGGTAACATCAAAAGAAGGAAATATAAAAAGAGAACCTGCAATGTTCAAACTGTCAGCATTAAGTTCAGAAATCTAGTCATGATTTCCAAGTGAAGGCTCTGGAATCCTGTAACAGGAAAGGCACACTCTCTTCTTAAGCAGAAAAACCATGCACACAGAGAGCCTCAAAAACTATAGTCTAAAAGACTAAGGAAACTGAATATTCCTGCTTATTGCATTTATAAATGCATTTATAAATAAAGGCATTTATACAAAATTTGGATCAAGTAACCCATAGAAGTCTTATAAATGTCAGTTCAATTCCAAGAGCCGCCTTTACTGTCTGCTTGGCTCAGTGCATCTTATCAATAATATAGACTATTGGAGCCCTAGGAAGGGAAGTCAAGTAGAAAGCCTGGCACACGACAGCCCCACGTGTTACACGGCTCATACATCTTCATGAAACTTCCAGCTCCATGAGTAACTTGTCACTATTGAACAGCATTCTCATTGAGCAGTTTGAGGCCACTGCTATTCTCCTCAGATGATGGGGAATATTGTATTTATAACTTCTGGTGGATTATTTGAGATCTCATCTCTCCTAAAACAGATGTTATCCCTCATTCCCTTCCTCCTCTGCACCTTTTAAAAGCACCACCTCCATCCATTTCTTAATACCTACTCTAATTACTCTAATTCATTAAGTAGTGAACACACACACACACACACACACACACACACACACACACACGCTTTTCAAGATTCTGAGTCATTAGGAGCTGAAAGCAACTGTCTTTCCAGGACAGTTTGCATCTTCCTGGTTGGACTGTGAAACTGGCAGTGTTTCTTCCTACGCACTGTTGTTTTAGGCACAGCGTATCCTTTCTACACTGACTCTTCCTGCTACTACCTACCTCCTCCTATGCATCTCCCTGATAAGAGAGTGAGGTCCTTTGACACAGCAAGCCTTCCTTCCTGCTAAGCCTCTCTCAGATTCCTGAGTTTCTTAATTTGCTCATACCACTACGGCAAATTGCTTCTGGTCCACAAGGAAACGCATCCATAAATACTTCAGATGGCTGCTGAGAACAAAAGTGAGTTTTTTTGGCATGCCATAGTCCTAAGTGTTAGTGCATGATTTCATTTGGGCCTTCTCCTCTTTCAGTGCAATCGGGGCAGGGATAGCTGACCTTATTCATGAGAAAGTTTGTAAACGAAGAATGCTAGAAAATGCTAGAATATCTAGAAAAACCTAGAATCATACTACCAAATTCCAGACCCCTACCAGGTAACAATCTACTACCTTGCTTTGATGAAGCTGGATCCAGCTTGGTGATAGTGGCTACTTAATGGACACTGGATGGGTGACTAATTAGCACTTGGCAGGTATTTGTGTCTTTAAAAGAGGATGTTTTGCAAATCCTGCAGTCTTCTATTTGATAACATTTAAAACAGTATAGCGTGGTTGTAATTTGTAAGGTAACTAGAATTCAGTGGTTCTGTAAAAGCTTACTGTAATCGTGACACAGATATACACCTATGTGGCCAGCCTCAAAGGAAACTAATGTGAGAGAGAATTTGTAGGACAGTGTCCAACAAGACCAACGTATGTCTAAGAGCACACTGTGATGTGAAGGGTAGGTTCCTTGACTTTTTTTTTTCTGAGTCACATTTTCAGCTCCAAGTAGAGCTTCATTGTGATCTCACAGGTGACTAGATATTTCCCTTGTCAAATCTGATTTCTTGCAAACATTCTCCGTTTAGTTTTTGTTGTAAGACACCATATTAGCAGTACTGTCATGGCTGATGATTCTTCTTTCTGATCTCTGATGATGCTCTTGTTTCACTGACATGCACAAGGAACAAGCTGAACCAAAAGCCCACATGCCTCTGCACAGGGATGCTCCCCTTGCCTCTCACTCACTTGTACGCACACAAACATGCTACAGTTCCAACCAAGTAAATTGCAGAAGGCACTAGGGAGCCCATATTTGACTTGGCCATCATCAGGATTACTTTGGCTTTAGTTACTGTCTCCCAGCACCATTTATCTTTGCTATAGGAAGGTCACAAAGGTATTCATGCAAAATGCTCCTCTGGGCTTGCTACAGGCCTGCACACGGCTTCCTACTGCAATATTTAAAAGGGAAATCATCATCTCTTGAAACAAAAAGGAGAATAGCCTCAATTCTAGTTTCAACTTTATCAGTGACTAAAACCAAAGATATTTATTAAAACCAAAATATAAACAGGGTGTGGTCGCAAATACCTTTGATCCCAGCACCCAGGATGCAGAGGCAGGTGAATCTCTGTGAGTTCAAAGCCAGCCTGGGCTACACAGTAATTTCCAGGCCAACCTGGACTACATATTGAGAACCTGTCAAAAATAAAAAACCTCACAAGGTGCTAAAAAAAAAAATCTTTAAAAACCATCCCAGTTCTAAGCAAGCTTGCAAGGATTTGAGAAGACAACATTAAGGCTTAAGGAGGTAAGCTATATAATAAAATCCTAAATTTCAAAATGACAAGGGTTAAATATTAACACTCAGATTAAAATATAAACTGTCCATATGAAGTTACAGTACCCCAAAAGTCACTTAGGATTAAGGTGATCTAAAAACTTTGACTATTAAAAACTAGCTTAACCTCACTATTGGAAGAGCGATAAAAACTGAGGAGGGGTTACAAGCACATTTTTCTTTTCTTTGTTAAATATATATTTTTATTATGTATACAATGTTCTGTCTGCATGCACACCTGCCTGCCACTGTAGGGCACCAGATCTCACTATAGATAGTTATGAGCCACCATGTGGTTGCTGGGAATTGAACTCAGGACCTTTAGAAGAACATCCAGTGCTCTTAACCTCTGAGCCATTTCTCCTTCCTACAAGCACATTTTTCATATGTGTATAGTGCTTTATGTTTTCACTGTGTGACACTAAGATCATTTACCACTCTCTCTCTCTCTCTATATATATATATATTTATATAAATTTATATATATATTTATATTTATACTTATTTATATAATGAGACTGATTCATATACATATATTTATGCTGATTCATATACATATATTTATGGAGTCCTAACTAAGCAGAGAATCACTGGCATACTAAACAAATGAAACTCTGAAAGTAAGGAATAAATGGGAGGTGCATGTAAGAACGAAACAGTAGCCTTCTTACTCTTGACATTTAAGATGCTCCAGACAGCTAGGGGGAGGGTGCATGTTCTGAGACCTCAGAACAGAACCTATGGCTATGAGGCTTGGCATCTGCTGAGGCTGGTCCCAGGATTCCCTTCTGACCCCAACCTCTAAGGATTGATGCCCCAACAAGAAGTTGCACATGACCCATATATAGCCTCCGCGTACTTTAGATCATCACACGTTACTAAGTATACCTAATGAGCATAACTATCACATAAGCAGGTGTTACACTGTTTATGTAATAATGAGGAGGGGAGGCAAAGCCGACACATTTTGACAATAGACGCAAATATCCTAGCTCTAACAATGGTGAAACAAATGTTGGAGGGAGACTGGGGACCTGCGAGGCGGGGTCTGCTTGCACCCCACTTCGTCTGTACGGATTCAGTGAAGCATCTGACGTGATGCAGATGCAGGGAAATTCGAGTCATGCTTTCTGGAATTTTCTTCTGAATACTTTTGACCCACAGCTGGTTGAACCCGGAGAGTCTGAATCTGTAAATACAGATTGCAAGCCACATTCCTAGATTCTTACTTTGATAGTTACATGCTATATATGGTGTGTGACATAACATAACAGCACCTAACGCTCATTGATGAGGTTGTGGTCACGCTCCTGAGAATTTGGCTTTAAATTGTGGCTAAATTACTTATCACACATGATACAATATAACATAAAATTATTGCATTTTTTTAACTCCAATTACCCATGAGGAAACCATGATATAAAAAAGGGGGCTAAGTCACTGAAAACTGTGCAGGTAAAAGAGACAAGAAATTAGCTAAATTTGTTCAGAACCCAATCATGTAGCTAATGGGTCAGCACAGTTTAGAGTTAAGAAGCCGACTAAATGAAAGATCATTCCTTATCAGTTACCATAACCTTAGCCTGGAGTTTTATTAATTTAAAATTATTATCTCCGGAAATGCAAAGAGGGGGATAAATACATGAGAAAAGATTTTTAAAAATTAACTTTGTTCATAAATAATTAAAATTTTTGAAATAATTTCTGGCTTCAAGCCTCAAAGACTGTGGGAAGTAGATTCAATTGACACAAGAGAGAAAAGAAAAGTAGAAAAGAGGACACAGCGAAATCCTCTGGCAGACATTACCCTGAAACAGTAGCTTTGATCCTTTCCATTTGTGGAGTTCCAAGAAGGAAATGCGAAAATGGGCTCAGGAAAGAAACCAGCCATAGACAACGCGGAGGCCAAGGGACTTTCCTGGTTCACAGATTTCCTCTCAGGGAAGATGTTAAGTTTAGTTCATAGGATTATTATACTTTGGATCTAAAGTTTTATAATTTCATAACTCCATGAGCAGAAAGTCATCTTGAAACATATGTTGTGAAACTGATCAAAAAAGTATCTCTTTCCTTCTTTATAAGCTTTTGCATCTATTTCTGAAGCACTGTTCAAACCTCTTCTAAGCACTTAATTTCGAGATCCAAAAAAAAAAAAAAAGTAAGAGTTTTAGAATCAAAATCACCATATTATCATTTAAGAAAATAGAATAGATTTTAAAAAAATACTTTACTTTGTGGTGAAGGTATCACTAATAAAACACGTTCAAAAACAACGCAGGGCTCTAAAAATTAATTATTCAGGTTCTTTGAGAAAAGTTTTAACGTAGCATCCCCATTTCCCAAAACAACCGCAATCTATACCATGAACTATCTAATTGCCCTCTGGAAGTTAAGCATGTCTCATCACAACCAGCTATCAACTTTTCAGTCAGTAAAAAGGAAGCTGAGAAACCCAAAAACATAAACAAGGCTCATAAATGCAAAGAATGCCCTTGGAGTCTTTAGAAAGTTCAGAGAGCACAGATACGTATGTGTAAACTCTCCCTTTACTACCCAGTTCTGAAAGGTATTTTCTAATTGGAGGTGTCGAATTTCAAAATCAGGAAGTGTCTTCTGAGCCGGCATCTAAGTGGCTGTGCTGTCCACTAGAGGGCAACAGAGTGTTCTCAGAGAGAAACGTGGCAGTGTGTCTGGGCTTAGGTCATGAGTTCATTCACTGTGCATACTAGTCGCTATTTGATTATGATATGAGATCCTTGAGGGCTAAGTGTGTTAGCAGACAGAGTGTTCTCATAAAACTGTTCTCATTCTAAATTTAGTCCTGTTGGCATTTTCATTTTTCACATAATAATAATATATTAATCCAAATGTTGTCTCATATTAATCAAGTATCTTCTTATAAAACTAGTTTGAGCAAGTTAATAACTTTAAAACAAATTTTATAAAATTTGTTTGAAACTATTAAAATGCACGTTAAGTTAGTTTCTTGGATGTCTCGGGACTTAAACAAGCTGTTTTAAATCAAAACTTGCAAGTGAAAATACAGTAATAATAGTGCCACAGTATCAAAAGCCAGCAACGGACACTCAACACATAATTCTTCTACACTAACTGCAGTAGCTAACATTTTGCCACTGAACAAACTGCTGAACCTGAATATAAATAAGGCAGAGGAGAATCTTTTACTCTGCCGAAGGAGCATCTAGTCCACAAACAAAGCTCAGGCTGAGCTGAGAGCTTCATACTTGAGAACCAGCATGTGGCATCCAAGGGTCAATGCACAGCTGTGCCAGCCAACAAGAACTCCTGGCCTGCCTCCAAGCTTAGGCCCTTCCATCTGTAAAACCTAGCCAAAGATAGACATTGGTGCACCGTATGTACTCGTCTATATGTATTTAATAATGTCATGGCAGCAATTCAATTTTCATAAAAGTTACGTACTTTCATATACGATGTTGTAGTTGTCTTCTTTAACCATGCCAAAAATAAAACAATTCACCAAGTGAGTGACTGTTTTAAAAGTCTGCTGTTGAATAGCACAACCATGGGATTTAGAAGTCACCTCTTCAGCAAACAACTTGTGAGTAAACGCTATTAGGTCTTTCCCCGATTTGACATCAAATATTCCGCCTCTAGTTTCTAGCCTCCACTGTACTGCAATGATGGGTTTTCCATAAGTGTAGCAACAATGGCTGTCAGTGCTTTTGGATTCTAATTTTTGCCTTTGCATTTCGTGCCTTGTTTACAGGCTATCAACAGGCCCTTGTGGCCAGTTCCCCCTGCAGGCAGCCTATCCCAGGAATGGAAATATTCTGACTTTAGCATGATTATGCACATCCCTCTGTGCTCCTTTGTGCCTGCTGTCTATCCATATTCTATCTGTGAAAGAGAAGTAGGCAGCCAGTTTACAAACAGGTGGTTATTGAAGCCCAACTGTGCCTTGAACATTCTTGGGAAGGCTTGATAGGCCACAGGACATCCACAAACCATCGATTGAAATTACTACTTACTCTAAACTGACTGAAGAGTAAGGGAAAGGAGTTTGGCAGGCCCTGCTTCCACACTAGATATCAGAGCCATAAGAAATCTAAGACTGCACAAATCTCTCTTTTTCACTATTTTTTTTAACAAAAGAAGGAATTGGAGTAATTTTTTTTTTTTACAGGCACAAAAGTGCAAATCCTTCTCGATTGTGTAGAACAATGACAGGCTTCATGGAAAGGCATGAAAGTGCATTCAGAAAATAGCTGAAGCTGTACCTCATGTACAGGAATCCTCTGCTAGGATTCTAACTGATTGTCTCCCTCTGACTTCTTATTTAATGATGGTGCTTAGTCCCATTTCAAAAGACACACATAATAACAGCTTTTTCTGTGGCTAATAAACAGGCTATGGTTTCAAAAATCTTGCAGAAACAGTTGAAAGAATGCATCAGAGGAAAGAACTGTGTTGGACAGACAGACCTCCGTAGGTACTGATAACAGAACATTCCTTCCTGAAATGGGGTTTGGAATAAGGTTAGGGTGAGACAGTTTCTTCTGTCCCTTCTTGAATGGAGCATTTCCCTGCTTTTTGTGTGAATACACTGGCAGGGCAATTTGAGATGGAGGCTGCCTTCATCATTAACAATCAAGCCAAGTATCTCAACTGTCACTGGAAGAAGCAGAAAGTGCACTAGGAAAAGGCAAGAGAATGCCCACCATTCGGTGTTATAAGGAGGAAAAATCATACAATATTCTGTTTTGCCTTGTTTTGATTTGCATTTATTTATTTATTTGTTTGTTTATTTATTTATTTAATTTTATTCACTTTGTATCCTGGCTGTGGCCCCCTCCCTAGTCTCCTTCCAATCCCACCCTCCCTTCCTCTTTTCCTCCTGTATCTCTCCCCTAGTCCACTGATAGGGGAGGTCCTCCTTTCCTTCCATCTGACCCTAGCCTATTCAGGTCTCATCAGGACTAGCTACGCCATCTTCCTCTGTGGTGTGGCAACACCCCCCACCCAGGGGGAGGTGAAAGCTCAAGCTGTAAACTCAGTGCTCAAGAGACAGAGATGGGAGAATCACTTGATCTCATGGACAGCCAGAGCAGCTAAAAATGAAACCCTGTCTTTAGAAACCACAAACAAAAGAACTGTCATTAAATGCCTTACCAGATACTATTAACACAAGGAACACAAGAGAGGTAAGAACCTTTAGTCCCTGCCTTGTAGAAGCTGACAATCTACTTAGAGATACAATTCCCTTATGAAATGGCTAGCTACCCTACAGAGTAAGTCAAACCGAGCATCAAGAGAAAATATAAAATGCAAAAGATTAATGTAAGTTTGAAAGCGTGCGCGCGCGCGCGCACACACACACACACACACACACACACACACACTGAGCAACATGCCACAAATATAAATAAGCCTACTATAAACAGTGCTAAGGGTGTACAGAAGAAACCTTGGAAGCAGTTCCATTTCTGAGGACAACACAGAGTTCATAATAAACAGAGTGTTTTGATCACAATAATCTAAGATATTTCCATGGAATAGCTTACTTTATACCATTCTCAAAGTAGCAAGAAGAAAAAAAAATCCATTAGATTATACATTTTGATGAATTGTTCCCAAACAGTTAACAGAACACTTTTAAAGTTTCCTAAATATTCAACGTACTCAATGTAATGCTTTTCTTTTGGGGTAGGGGTGGAGACTGACTTTGAAGGAAGACAGTCACATGATAGAGTGTGCCAAGAAAAATCTACACCATAGCTCTCCACAAGTCATCCCCATCCCATGACATTCTCTAATATAAAGCACAAAACACGTTCCAACCTCAGGCATTAACATGAATATTTAGCAACTGTCTGGAAAAAACTCCGGAGCCAACAGCAGCAACTCCAACAGCCTCTCTGGCTGACACTAATTTATTGAGATGTATTGGGAACTCTTGAGAATGAAGAGTCTGCGAATGAGACCACCACAAACAAGTTCCCCAACTTCGATAAACTTCATGCAAGCATTTGATGATGAACTCTGATTTATGAGCTGCCCAGGTGAAACCCCAGCAGATGGTACCCTTTAATAATAACTGACACACAAGTTGTTAAGGAATCCAACGGCTTGAAAATAGGCTGCTTGGTAAAGGAAGATGAAAAACGTTTTCAGAGTCGCCTACCTTATCTTTGTCTTCAACGACATCTGCTAGGATGTCATCCGGATCGAGGATTCCTCCATCTGTGTATTCTAAGTGATGAATCTTCACCCAGTACCCAGGATCCTGTGGTGAAAAAAAGTAAATTTGATGACTCTCAGGGAACAATCAGTCACTGGAGGAAGTCAAGGCAAGAACTCACACAGGACAGGAATCTGGAGACAGGAACTGAAGCAGAGGCCTTGAAGGAGTCCTGCTTACTGGCTGGTTCAGTCTGCTTCCTTAGGGCACCCAAGACTACCTGCCCAGGGTGGCCCCATACTCAGTGAGCT
Source organism: Meriones unguiculatus (assembly GCF_030254825.1). Classification (NCBI taxonomy): domain Eukaryota; kingdom Metazoa; phylum Chordata; class Mammalia; order Rodentia; family Muridae; genus Meriones; species Meriones unguiculatus. The sequence continues at coordinate 49,438,407 of NC_083362.1, read as the reverse complement.
CAGCCCCCTACAGTCATCAATAATCAAGGAGAAGCCCTACAAGCTTCCCTACAAGCCAATCTTTATTATTGTTATTATTAATTATAGTTTATTCACTTTATATCCTGGCTGAAACTTCTCCCGCATTCCCTCCCAATCCTACCCTCCCTCTCTCTTCCTGCACTATATCCCTGCCCTGGTCGACTGATAGGGGAAGTCCTTCCTCTGCATCTGGCCACAGCCTATCAGGTGTTGTCAGGACTGTCTGGGTCCTCTTTCTCTGTGGCCGCCTAAGGCCACCTCATCAGGAGGAGGTGATCAAAGAGCAGGCAACAGGCCAATCTTACGAAGACATTTTTCTCTATCAAGAATCCCTCTTCTCACATACGTCTAGGTTTGTGTCAAGTTGACACACTAATAAAACTTCTAACCACAAAAACCAAGGTCTTCCATATAAATAATTGTCACCTTTATCCTGTTTAGCTCAAAAAATACCCATCTCAGAGTTTTTTTGTTTGTTTTTGTTTTTGTTTGTTTGTTTTTTCTGAAATCAAATTACTATGTAGAAAATTACTCACCCAGACAACTTGAAAAGCATATTCCAGCTTAAGTAATGCCAAAAATATCCTAAAGGAGAATAATCTTGAAGGTACTTTCTCAACTTTAGATAGTTCAAGCTGTAATATAAAATTCTCACAGCTATCACTTCAGAAAATCACAGTGGAATTGGGAAGGGAAAGGTCACTGTACAGACCCTTTTGCCTTTTTCGCTCTCCACACTCACTGTGCCTCCTCAATGTTGGTATTTTAATGGTACCCAGAGAAAAGCTGCAGCTCTGTTCCTATTTCCTACAACATGCTAATCCCTGGGTAGCTGTGTTCAGAGTTGACCTTATGATTTAATTATTTTTAAATTCTTAGTTTAAAAAAAACAGTCTAATATGATATAGCTTTTTCAATTTTTTCTATGTTGCCTATTTCCAGGAAAAGTAAGAAAAAGAATGATAAAATGGGAAAAGAATATGAGCCAATAAATGAGGGGGAATTAAAGCATCAGTAGAGATTTTAAAGAATAGTCAAGCTAAAATCAACTTGGTTCTATGATTTTTAACCTCAAAAAGTACAAAAGCGTTAAGCTATAAAACACTTGGTAAAGGAACAAATTCCAGTTTCTAAAAAGAGATGGAAATCCTCCTAGGATAAAGCTTTAAGCCTTATCAAATGAATCTTTATTAAGAGTAAGAGCTAACAAAACCCACAGAATGCAATTCTGATTTTTACAAAAGCTAATAGAAATGACTGCCATACAGCTTTCCCTGTGACCCCTGGTGAAAAGCTAGGGCATGCTATTGAGGTGTGGCCCAAATACACAACTTTACAACTTTATAATAATGCAACATGAAATGGTTCAATGATAGACTTAAAAGTCTGAAGGCATTTTCATTCACTAGGCTTTAAATATCTCAAAATTATGTTGCTATTTTTTAATAGAGTATCTGAAGAGCAATTCCAGGAAGAATAAGGCTTTCATTTGCTTCTCATTCTAGGATTATAAGTGCAAACACTAATGATAGAGTAGGAAACTTGAAATACCTACCTCTGTTACCCAGATGAGAAGCCAAAGCTATGAGCAGTAAGAAAACAGATAAGCAAAGCACAGAATACCCATCTCTCAGATCCTGTAACCAGAGACCTGGACCAACTCAAAGCAACTGTGTTGGCAGCGGTGAGCTAAATACAGGAAGTAAGGTTCCACATGTGGTGCCCTGAGTTTATACAGAAGACAATGTCAGCAGACTACATTGGTTTTCTAGAAACCCCCAGAGGTTCAATCCTGATACAGCCATGCCACAAGTAACATGCTTCTCCACACAGATACACAACCAAGAATACTTATTTTTTTACCGTCTGCTTAGGAACAAAGTCCAAGTTAATTAATTGCACTGAGTTGTTGTTGTTGTGTGTGTGTGTTTTTTAGTAGGACCAGGTCTGAAGATGCAATTTGTTGACATATAATCATATGATCTAGTTTGCTTTCTGTTGCTGTGGTAAACTTTGACCAAAAGCAACTTGGGAAAGAGCAAAGTTCCGATGGGTTTTAGGCTACATCTATCATCAAGGGAAGCTGAGGTGGGAACTTGGAGGCAGGCAGTGGAGTTCACTGGCTTAATGGATTGTTCCTAGGCTCACCAGCAGCTACTTTTCTTATAGAGCCCATGCCCACCTGCCTAGACTAACAGTGACCAGAGTGAGCTGGGCCTATCTGCATCAATTAGCAATCAATAAAATGGCCTACAGACCTCCCAATCTAATCTAAACAGTTCCCCTCAACTGAGGCTCCTTCTTCTTAGGTGTCACTAGCTTGTGTCCTTGACAAACACTAACCAGCACACTATAGTTATAGAATGGGAGGTATTCTGGAAATGCCTCTTTAAATAGAAGTACTTAAAAGAAGAACACTGCAGGTTGCTTTTCCCTTGGGCTCAATTTGTGAGAGTAGATCATATCACCTAAAACTAAAGTAGACAAGCATCCTTAGCAACTGCAAGACACATTAATTTCACCTTACTTCCTTTTAAGAGGTATAAACAGAAGGAAACTAAGTTCTGATTTAAAATAGGAAAAATGTAAAATAACAACTGAAAAACAAAATAAAACAAAACCACTAAGTAAGATTTTTTTTCTTATCATTATAACAAAAATGTCTGACAAATGGTAGCAGGAAGAGGCTATGAAGCCACACAGGACTCCTTCCTAAGAAACTGTTAGGGAATCTAAGCCAGCTTGGAAAGCAAAACATAGGCATAAGATACTTCAACTGGTTCAAAGAGTATGAATATAAACTGAGTTTTCTCAAGCAGTTTGATGTGTGTTCACATTTAACAAAATGGTCATTATACAGTACTGCCCCCTCAATGAAAACGCAATTTTAAATCACTATCCCACACTGATTCTATTGTTTTATACATGCACTAAAACAAAAGTGAGACAGCTGAGATGGTGCATGAAGTAAAAGCACTTGCTCTGCAAGCCTTATGACCTCATTTCCGCCCCTGGGAACCATGGTAAAAGGACAGAACTATATTCTGAAATCGTCCTCTGACTTCTTCACATGTGTCATGGTGCCATTCTTTGTCTCTGTCTCTATCTGTCTCTCTCTGTGTCTGTCTCTCTGTCTCTGTCTCTCTCTTCTTGCTCTCTCTGTATCTCCAACACACATATACAAACACATACACACACGCAGTATATATATATATATAAATATATATATATATATATATATATAGAGAGAGAGAGAGAGAGAGAGAGAAAGCTCATATGCTCACATATCTAATCCTGGAGAAAAACAGGCAAGCTCTAAAACAGCAGTCTCAGGTGAGTTTTTAATGCATTCAAGATAGGAGAATCAATAAACAAGAACCCATCTAACCATGGTCCTGTCTCTGTGGCATTCAGCTATGGTTCCATAGATCACTTTAGGAATATGGATTCAGTATTAGCAGCCAACAGCCATTATAAGATCATAAATTCACTCTGACCTTTTTATGCATGTAAACATTTCAACCATAACATTGCAGTCAATATTTTGCATTTTGTTTACATGGCTTTTATTTTTTTCCATCATAAAAAAATACAATCAAATATGGAAAGATACACATGTGTGTCATGGTTCACAATTAATCCCTTGGATCACTTTAATGTTTTTTTCATGATCATGACATTCAGTTTACATTCATGTAGCACATATATCTGTAATATAGATAAGTACTATTTAAATAGTTCGGTGCATGTGCTCATTTTGCAATTCAAAGGATCTTATTATCTATACTCTAGGGATTATTAAGGTATTGAAAACTAATATACTATATGTTGTACTTTCTCTCCTTTTAATAATAGACAGTTAATGTAAATCTTTCTGGAATTTGAAACCAGAATAAGGCAGCCTACAGGGATGAATATGAGAAACTAGAACAAAAATATTAATTAAAGGAACAAGATAGTAAAATGGTATTTGCATTGAATAAATATAAAAATTGTTCCAAACATGTACTGGCATTAATAAAGAAACTTCGCTGTGGATATATGACATATAATTTGAGTTATGCCTTAAAAACTATATTAACCTAAGAATGAAATAACTGTAATTTCCCATGTGCAATGCCTGAAGAAGTAGACTTGCAAACCATGTGCTGTAATTATGCCAGGAAACCAAAGAGAAACATGCATGTCTCCAAGCTAATACTTAGAAGTAGAAAAAGGGGGAAAAAACAGTTTGCAGTGACATGAAGTTCCAAAGAGAAAAATCACTTCAAATGAAAAGCCAGCGACTGAAGGACTGCATTGAACTTGAATTCTTGGTGGCACTGAAAGAATTCAAGCCATGCGCCTGGGCTCCTAGTGCCTGGTCATCATGCCCACTAGAATTCAAGGACAACTGTAGAATGGAAAATAATGGAAATAATAGAAAAGACATAATTTTCTTTGCAGAACTTTGTTCTGCATGAACATTTCTTAGTACGAATTCACCAATGAGATTTCTCTGTTGCTTTAAAAAATTATTTACTTTATATCCCAATCATAACTTCCCTTCTGTCCTCTCCTCCTAGTCCCTCCCTCTCACCTACAACCCCAATCAACCTTTTCTCCTCAGAGTAGGGGAGGCTTCTCCTGGATATCAACGAGCCTGGACATATCAGGTGTCAGAAAGAATAGGCACATTTTTTTCCTATTAAGTCAAGACAAGGTAGGACAGTTCTGGAAAAGGGCTCCAAAGGCAGGCAAATATAGTCAGAGACAGCCCTGCTCCAACTTTATGCATCTCATATGAAGACTCAGCTGCACAACTGTTACATATGTGCAGACAGCCTCGTTCGCTCCCATGCATCCTCTCTGGTTGGCAGTTCGGTCTCTACAAGCTCCCGTAGGCCCAGGTTAGTTGATTCTGTAGGTTTTCTTGTGCTGTCCGTGACCTCTCTGGCTCCTTCAATCCTTTATCTCCCTCTTCCACAGGATTCCCCAAGCTCCACTTAATGTTTGGCTGTGGGTCTCTGCATCAGTTTCCATCAGTTGCTGGGTGAAGCATCTCTGATGACAATTATGCTAGGCTCCTGTCTGCAAGTATAGCAGAACATCATTAACAGTGTCTGGAGCAGGCTCCCTCTCATGGCATGGGTCTCAAGCTGGGCCGATCATTGATTGTCCCTGCCCTCAACCCTGCTCTTCCTTTTACCCCTGCACATCTTGAGATTAATGCCATCAGATAATGTATTTCCATATTTACTTTTAGCTAGGTACTATAGGTACCAGGTGTTTTATATGAGTAACTTGTCTATCCTCAAATACCCTCATAAAATAATTATTAATCCGCTTTACAGACGAGGAAGGCAATAAGAGAAGTAAGGTGACTTATTCAAAGTCGACTACTCCATAAACATCACAGTCAAATGCTTTTCTTTATATGTAGAAAACATGTGGGGTGATATACTCAACATATAATACATGTTTTATGACACTTTTTAAAGATATTTTTAGAATAACTTTACAAGACATAACTGCATGGGACTCAGGCGGAGGAATGGGTCTTTCCCTATTTGAATATAAGTAAATTGACTGAAGTTATTACATTGGGCTTCAGCTGACCCATCCTTCGTAAGGGGCAGGACCCCAGGGTCTCTTGTACCAGGTATTATGTATAGGTCAAAGTCTAGATGGATCAGTGGGTGTTAACAGAAATTCATCACTTCAATGTACCTGAGCAGAAGTGAGAGAGGCAACTGGAAAAGTTTCCAGAATTCCTAGTCATGAGAATGTAGGACAGGGGCATCCATGTGAAGAAACAATGCATAGGTGAGTTTAGGGAACCAGAAATTGGATGGAGAATTATGAAAATGAATATATACAAAAAGTCAGCTAATTCTATTATCATAATGCTTTGGGGTCATTCTCCCCTCTACTCAAAGGCCAGAAGAAAGAAAGCTGATTTGCAGGGCATCCAGGGAAAAGACATGGTGGGACAAAGCTAAAGAGGGGTAGGGAGAGAGTGAAAGAGCCTCTGAGAAACCAGTAACCAGGCCATGTAGGTTTCAAAAAGCTGCCCAGGACACAAACACTGACCGGGTCCTGTGATCCAGAAAGGCAGTTGTGCATATAAAGGGTATTGCAATTCATCCCTAATTCGCTTCTAACAGTGACTTCATTTTCCCAGAATTGATTATCCAACTACAAACTTCAGAAGAAAGCCAAACAGATCAACATTGCTGAGGGAATTTTAATAAACTATGCTTCTTCAGAAGCATAAAAATAAAAAAATACAAAGGTGCAATGGGTTTCATTGTGGGTCCAAAGTAATAGCTGGTGAATGTAACATGACAGTTAATCTTATATTATAGAAACAGGAAGATTACCTGACTAAGTACCTCTGTAAATTCACTTTCGGCTCAAAAGTCTATAATCCTATCAAAAGAGAGATAATATAGTCTCACTATTATCATGCATAGGAGGCCTTAGGGAAGAAGTGTTACCAAAGACAGAGAAGGTTGTTTTGCCAGGATAAAGAGTTAATCCAGCAAGAAGAGCAGACTTCTCACCCTGTACATCCTGGGTAGCATTGCTGCAGTACTCCTGCCCATGATCAGACACACCATAACCTGCACAGCCTATGCAGAGTTCTATGCTCCTAACCAAAGACCAGAAAATTCAAAGAGGAAATCATTTAAAGACAAGTAACAGATTAAACATAATTTCTTTATTCCATACTTACAAAAACACTCAAATGCATGCCTACTGTAATGAAACCAAAACAGCCCAAAACACATTTCAACAAGTGTACAAGTACTAATCTCACTAAATTTCTGTTTTTAATTGATACTATCCCCCCTCTCTTCCTGCCAGCCCCTCCCAGCTACCTTCCTTCAAACCCAGCCCCGGCCTCTCAACTCTCAAGTTGATAACCTTTTCCTCTGATTATCATAGCTACATATGTGTATAAGTAAATAAGTATTTATGTACGTGTGTGTGTGCAAAAACTACATAAATACAACCTGCTGAGTCCATTTTTTTTATTGTCTGTATGCATATGGTTTCAGGGCTGACCACTCTACACTGGACAACCAACAGAAGGGTTCATCCCTTGTTCATCCCTTTTTCCAGCAGGCATTAACTGCCTTTACTGTAGTTTCTCTCTCCTGATATGTACAAAAACATTTTAAGTCATATAAACTCAAATTCAGTGACATATAAAACTAACGCATCATGATCAGATGGGATGTATTGCATTGGTACAAAAGTGGTTTAAAATCTAAAAGCTAACCATGGTCACTTAGATAATTAATATAAAAAAGTCAGTGGAAACTTGATGATCACATCAATGAATTAGAAAAAGAAAGAGAAACACACTCCAACCATTCACAGTAAAACATTGTGGCAGAGATCCCCCGAGCCTTGGTTGGAGGTTGTATGATACAGATGCCCCGTTTATTGGTTACTGACAAATGCTGGGGTAAAAAAGCCTGTTTCCTTGTGTGGCCCCGATAGACCTGATGTGTTCCAGTGGATGGGCACATATCCAAGATTATATGACAGCACTGATTGGACTACATGCACTTAAAAGGAAAAAAGAATGAGCCAAACTTTGGGCAAAATGCAGGGAATCTTATGAAAGAAGGGGAAGATAGAAAACCTGGCAGGGATAGGAGCTCTACAAGGAGAGCAACAGAACCAAGAAATCTGGGCACAGGGGTCTTTTCTAAGACTGATCCTCCAACCAAGGACCATGCATATAGATAACCTAGAACCCCTGCACAGATGTAGCCTGTGGCAGCTCAGTCTCCAAGTGGGGTCCCTAGTAATGGGAACAGGGACTGTCTCTGAGATGAACTCAGGGGATGGCTCTTTTTGATCACCTCCCTCTAATGGGGGAGCAGCCTTAGGAGGCCACACAGGAGGGCAATGCAGCCAGTCCTGATGAGATTTGATAGGCTAGGGTCAGATGGAAGAGGAGGAGGACCTCCTCTATCAGTGGACTGGGGGAGGAGCATGGTAGGAGATGAGGGAGGGAGGGCGGGATTGGGAGGGGCTGAGGGAGAGGATACAAGGTAAATAAATTATAATAAATAAAAAATAAAAAGAATGAATGAGAACAGAAAATTGAGTAGGTATGGAAATGGGGATGAATTTGAAAGGAGAATGAATTTGATGGGAGAAGACAAATATGAATAAAATACAATCTATAAAATTTTTGAAAAATTAATAATATTCTTTTAAAATATTATAGCAAATTGGAAAAACAGTCACCAAAAATATCAATAAAGGAAAAATAATTAAATAAAACAATATTTATTATAAAATATATAATAATAGGATTTTAAATGATACTATTTATAATATCCAATATAACTTATAATATCCAATATAGTATCCAAACATTTAAATGATAACATTTATAATAGCATCAGAAGTCAAATGTTAAAATTATTCTAACATATATTCCCGACATCTCTGCTAAAGATTATTAAACTTTAGGACAAATTAAACTTTTTTAATTTGTCATAGACTGAGAAGTTGCTAATCTTTCTCAAATTAGACAAGGTTTGGGTAAAGGTCGGGAATGTGAGGAAACAGAACTAGAAGTAGAGCCCACTAAAGTGCACAAGGATAGTTCTCTTGCAAAAGATAACATAGAAATAAATAAGCTGAACATAGACTACCGTAGTTTTGTCTCCAGGGTATTTATTGTAATTAAATACCCTGACAAAGGCAACTTAATGGAGGAATAACCGACTCTCAACTACAGGTGACAGTCCGCCATTGTAGGCGTTCCAGGCAGTAGTAATCCATCACAGAGAACCTCTAGTCCAGAGCAGAGAGCAATGAGTCAAGCCATGCCTGCCAGTACCCAGGGTGTTCTCTCCCTTTTGCATTCAATGCAGGGCTCAGCCCAGGAAATGCCAGGGTCCACATTCAGGGTGGGTCATCTCATCTCCACTAAGCCAATTAAGAGAGTCTATCACAGGCATGAACACAGGCCAACCTAATGCAGACAATCCAAGACCGAGCCTCCTTTTCAAGGAGCTCCTGAATTATATCAGCTCAAAAGTTAAAGTCAGCCGGGCATAGCTGACACATGTCTTTCCTCCCAGACCTTGGAAGACAGAAGCAGGCAGATATCTGAGTTTAAGGCCATCCTGCTTTACACAGTGAGTGTAACACTGTTACGGTGTTCTGGGACAGCCAGAACCATGTAGAAACCCTGTCTCATAGATAGATGATAGATAGATAGATAGATAGATAGATAGATAGATAGATAGATAGATAGATAGATAGATAACACAAAAAAATTAAAACCAGCCATCCCATAAGCTTCCCAATTATTTTAGCCATTCCACCTATTTCTCAAACCAAAATGAGTATGCAAAGTTAACAAAAGACATGTACTCAGACTCCCTATTCCTATTTTTTAAAATATTTTAAAAATACTCCTATTTTTAAAGTTCAAGATATAAAGCAAATATTCCTCACCGTAGAGGAGAGGACCCCTGTACATCAACAAGCACGACAAACTACAAGTTCATACACTAGCATGAATGAACAACACAAAATAGCATCCTGCAGACACGGCCACATCACTTTATTAAAGTACTTCTGTATGATTTCAGCACAGTATGTTTAAGGTTGTCGTAATCATTTCACAGCACAAGCAGAGGGACAGTGAGTAAGAAGGGAAGAAGGGAATTTCTTGGACTACGTTCTATTTCTTGATCTGTGTGTGAGTCTACATTGATTTGTGCATTTTCCTACATGTGTGCTATACCCCAGAGATATTTGAATAAAATGTAAAGAACTGTTTTGCTTCAAAAATGTGCTCTTTTTTTTTTTCGACTGACATACCTAATTGCTCCCTTCTCTCATTACACTGTTACTGATATAAAAATAAAAGCCCCCGGAAGGCTGTTCAGAATGGCAGTCTAAATTTCCAGGAAATAAATAATATTAAAAAATCATAGGAATGTAGGCATTGTGTAAAAATGGAAGGGTAGGTTATCCTATCAACAAAATATATGGCTCACTGACCACCAGGATCTCAAGCATCTGTCGTTTACAAGGGTGATTCAGGTGACCAAAAACTTAAATGAGCCATCTTTAAAATAAGTCTGTTAAAATGATGCTAGCCACTACACTATCTCAGACGATGACATTAAGTACTATTTCCAGAATACAGCAAGGACCACACTAAGCCTGGGCTGCCATGGCCACACTACACTTAAAATATTTTGTCAGATTTTAAGAGATGATTATTAACCAACTAGAGAACACCATGACAGTAACCATGGTGATCAAAGGCCACAAGTTCATTTAAATTAGAAGACACAAGGGGAAACACTCATTATTTTGAAGATAGTAGAACTGCAGTTTATGAGGCAGCGGATGCTTACAGGACAGGTAAGGGAGAAAGGTGCTTACTCTAATTACCTCTGACTGACCTCGAGGAAGATGCTATGTTGAAAATGTACTTTCTCTCACTAAGACTAAGACTATATTCTCTTTATCCAGGACTGGGGGATATTAGTGTACCAGGTAAACAAGGGAAGAACATGTGTAAAAAATTCTCACTCTAAGCACTTAGTTCATTGTCAGGCCAGAGACAGACCCGCTGCCATATTGTATGTGGGAAATGACACCACAGAGGTAAATAAGAGTCCCTGCTGCTGAGATTACATCTCGGATCCAGACTCAGTGATCATACTGAGTAGATTAGCTATACTATTAAAATCTGGATCCCCTGTTTGTCCTTAATGTGACTTTTATATGTGAATACATAAAAATTAAATGGCCATATGGGGCCTTCCATCAAATTAAAAGCCTTATACATCAAGGGAAAATGTGGCTACTTATATGCAACTTTGAAAAGGTAATCTCGACAACAGAGAAGTTGACTGAAGTTCAGCATAAGGAAAATCTTTCAAAGCCCTGTATGTACTGCACAACACTGGAGCATAAGCATAACCTCTATTCTTATATGAAGGTTATAATATATCACAACCACAATATGACCACGCTACAGTGTAAGATATGGGTACTGTGTGAACTTAAACATCTCTTCCAATTCTCAGCACTACAGCACCTAAAACCCCAGAAAGGGCTTTGAATCCACAGTTAAAGAAATTTCTTGAAATAAGAAATCTCCGTGATACAAATGCACAGGACTCCGGCCACTCAGCCTGATGGAAGACTTACAGTGTCTTTTAAGTAGAAAATCTGTAAGCACAACCAACATCCTTCAATCTTCCCGATTGGTCAGTCATTCCAGTGTCTTACCTAAAACTTCACTAATCTATACACAAATTTAAGATAAGCGGAGAATTTGGTTGGTTAAAGATACCTTTTTGCCTTTTGTATGTGATAGTTTCTCACTCTAAAAGTACCAAACCACCACCACCACCCCTATACACACACACACAGAGAAAGAGAGAGAGAGAGAGAGGGAGAGAGAGAGAGAGAAAAGAAATGGAACTTTCAAAGCTCAACTAATAAATTCCTCAGTTCAAAACGTGGCAGGAATCACTGGCCACTGGGAGCCCCTTCTAGACTCCTCCTGACGGGAATCTAGAGTACACCAAGTTTAAGCCACAGAAAAGACAGGTGTTCCCTTGTGATATGTAATTCTGAACAAAAACATTTTTCAACAGAATAACAATACTTGAGAACCCCATTTTAACTCATAAACTAAGTGTGGTTTATTTCCTTTTTAATTAGAAAGGAAAATAGTTTAAAATTCAAGGTATACATTTTGTATCCTAGAGTATATATTCACTAAATGTTAAAAAGAACATTAGTCACTCGGTGTGTTTTTTTTTTTTAATTTTGCTTTGTATACATAAACTCGGAAGTTTTATGCTGTGGCTGAAAGGTTTATTTCTTGACTCTGTGATTAGCCTAAGCATATGTGAGAATATAGAGCTCTTGGTAGATAGGTGGATTTTTATGAAATAAAGAACATATTTAATTATTTTCAAATCTACTCCCTGTAACATCAGACATATTCAGAATCTTTATAAGAATACTTAAAATTCCTTTACCTATAGATCTTGAAAAGATATTCTCCTTCAGCACATGAAAGTATGAGCTTTCTATGAACTATCAAAATCAAATACAGTGTAAACTTAAAATCAAAGTTATAAAACACAATTCAAACATTAAACATCTGAAATTAACAAAAATGCATATGTATTTAATTGATACACTTTTTTATTTCCAAAGGAACAATTTTTAAAACACTAAAGTATTATTAACTTAGTAACACTGAAAATCAATGACTCAAAATAATTTGAAAGCAACTGAATTAAAAAAAAAAAAAAAACCCTTGGCACTCGTGGCTCTGGACTATAAAACTTCATTGGAAACAAACAATGGAAAACATGAGTGCCAAGGTTTTAGAAACTTGTGTGGTCCACAGGAATGTGAAGCCTACAGCCAGGGAAGAAAAGCAGCCACCCCACCAATGAGAGGGAGAGATGGAAAGTTTTACAATAGTGCATCCAGTATAAAACCCTAAAGAATATTCTGTTCAAAAATGAATTTTAACAATAAATTTACAAATACGAATCTATACAACTCATAGTCTACTTCTGGTAACTACTTACTAGTTTCTAATCTAGGAATGACAGCTTTGCACAGTAGCTCCAATTATACCTTTGAAGGATACTACTTCCCATCTGTGCGTATCTATGTATACATTAATGAAAGTGATGGTTTAAGACATGCTATAGACAACAGCCCCAGTCTCTAGCATTACATATCAACAGTTATATGCCTGCAGCACTGGAGAAATTAAAACCCAGAATGAAGAACTTTCATTTATAACAGAGAGGGTACCTGGTGACAGGGTTTATAAAAGTAGGTTGACTCTAAGACAAACAAATAGATCTTAAGCTTTAGCCCCTACACATTGTTTGCAAAATAACTCTTTACTATGGCATCCATAAAGGGAGAGATTGTCTCTAATCTTCAAAATATTGCTTGCTACTGCTAGCTTATTTCTCTAGCAATGGGGCCATTGCCCTAGAATGATCCAGGAGGATCACAGATATGGCTAAGGGGAGCACAGTGAGCACGGTAGAGGGATCAGGAGGGGCTGAGGTCAAGAATACAACTCTTGGCAATGACCTCAGAGACTCCCCAGCCTAAATCCAGCATCACAAGCAGAGCCCTATGAACTTCCCCCTTTTGCTTACTTGTGCACTATTACTGCTTGGCCTCCCCAAGCTAGAACTCGGGCTTCTTGATTCAGAAACCTCAGTCACCTCTATCCCAGTCCTAAACCTGCCTACTTGTCATAGGGGAAACAGAAAGAAGTTAACAGGCAAACAGCATCACGGAGCAGCACAGAGAGCCATCTCACTCTACCTCATGCAAGCTCAGGTCACGTGGACTAGATCTTTTCCTACTGGCAAGGGCAGCATGAACGAAGGCAAGGCACTTTACACCACATGAGGGGGCTTCCATGAATGCAGTGAGTATGTGTGTGGATCTTGGTATCTATGAATAAAACAGGGCTGCAAAAGCCAGTTCTTAAAAGTAAGTGAGGGGGAAGTATAACAATTAAACATCACAAGGAAATTTAGTGGCATGCTAGGAAGGGATAAGCAATTTAGGGAAGAACAGATTAGTGGGAGGATAGTGGCAACGGGGCCTTGAACTTATAAACATGGGGGATGTACCATCTAGAGTTACGTCATCTTGATGCAAGCTATTTGGGAAAAGGAAATGTCAGTTGAGAAAATGTCCCTACCCAGTTGGCCTGTGCGCAAGCCTATTGTACATTTTCTTGATGGATGATTGATGTGATAGAACCTAGCTGTGGTGTGTTTTCTTGATATTAGGGTGTCCACCTCAATGTGGGTGGTGCCATCCCAGACCTAGGGATCCTGGGTTCTATAAGAAAGCAGGCTGAGCAAGCTTAGCAAGCAATAACCCCACCCCCATGACCTCCGCATCAGCTCCTTCCTCAAACTCCTAACTCCCTTCTATGATTGATTATGATATGGAAGTGACGAGGAAGCAAAATAAACCCTTTCCTCCTCCAGTAGGTTTTGGTCATCGTGTTTTATTACAACAGGAACAGCACTCAGGACAAGGCATCATGGGAAACTTATAGGGTGATGTCTGAGGGAAGTCAATGACAGACCTGAGAAGGAAGTGCCTTCCACTAAGGCTAAGGACAAGGCCACCCACACAGAACAGACACCAGGAAGTGAAGCTCGGAGAGGAAACCCACAGGAGTGGGAGAACAGGCTCACCTATCAGGTCGAACAGCCATATGCAAGAACACCAGGTGGCAGTGACCACCTCTTCACTAACCGTACTCTGCCAAACACAATGAAAGCTTTACTTTGCAAAAAGAGCTGAAATTCTGAAAAGTGGACACCATCATTTAATGTGTTAAAATAAGTTATCTGTCAGATGAAAATGCCCCCGGGAAGGTAAAAGAAGGAAGTTACAGATGTGCCTTTCCTAGCTGCTGATACAGAGCTTATTAGTTTCAATGGTCCATAAAATAAGAATAGTCTAGCATACTCACCGAAATAGAAGTATCTAGTGAAGGTAATTCAATTTTAAAATCAGAGGCTGAAAGCCAGGCCCTACTGTATTCAACCCCTGCAGAACTGAGAATGATTCCTCACAGATTCTCCCACCGCACACACCATTGTACATACACATGGAGCATTATTGTTGGTGTCTTACTCTCAATCCCTAGAAGGTGGGGTCATTTCTGACTTGTTCGGTGCTGTAGTGAACCCCACTATTAGACACAGCCCTGTCCTTTCCTGCACTATGAGCAGTGCCAAGACCCTATCTATCACCCATCCCAAGATCTCAAAGCTGAGCGTTGGGAGGGCAAAGAGAGGAGCTACCTATAAGGTCTAAGAAAGAAAGCCAGTGAGATGTGAGCAAAGGTGTTAAGAAAAAAGTATTCAAACAGTGAGCAGGTTTTCTTCTGCCAAATTTAGACTGAAAGAAACCATCTTGTCTGTGCCTATGATCAAAAGATAGTGAGTACAAGAGTGTGATCCTTAGATTGCTTGCTTTTCATGTCCAAACCTGAGGAAGCACATACATACACTCATACGTGTGCGTGTGCACACACACACACACACACACACACACACACACACACACACACGCAGAGAGACAGAGAGGGGAGGGAAGGAGAAAGAAATTGGGAGTAAGCACTAAAATTTTATAGCAGCTTTTTATTGCAGTAATATTTATGAACATGATATTTAATTTTATTCAAGTTATCTGTTTGCTATAGAATAAGCAAGACAATATGGTACTCAACCACAAATGGTTCCAGAAGCACTGAGAAGGTTGGCCATCTGCCTTTAATATACAGGCTTATAGCATGCAATAATGTAGCCAAAGATATGCATATATGTATAGCTAACATTATTATATAAATCACTACATTGTTGCACTGTCGTTACATCCTTAAGCCACAGACGGAGGTGGGAGGAGGGAAATCCTGCACAGAAATGCTAACTGGCAGGAGGCAAATAACTACAAAAAAAAAAGAACTCAAAGTTCACCCTATTAGGAAAGATATCAAAAAGTGTAGACAAAAAGTGTCACTGTTCACAGATGATAGTATACATGAGCAACCCCAAAAATTCAACCAGAGAACTCCTTCAGCTGATAAACACCTTCAGCAAAGTGGAAGGATACAAAATCAACTCAAAAAAATCATAAGCCCTCCTGTATACTAAAGACAAAAGGGCTGAGAAAGAAATCAGGGAAACAACACCCTTCACAATAGCCACAAATGACATAAAGTACCTTGGGATGACTCTAATCAAGCAAGTGAAAGACCTGTTTGAAAAAAACTTTTAAGTCTCTGAAGAAAGAAATTGAAGAAGATATCAGAAGATGGAAAGATCTCCCATTCTCATGGATTGGTAGGGTTAACATTGTGAAAATGGCCATCCTGCCAAAAGCAATCTACAGATTCAATGCAATTCCCATCAAAATACCAACTCAGTTCTTTACAGACCTTGAAAGAAAAATTCTCAGCTTCATATGGAGAAACAAAAAACCCAGAATCTCCAAAACGATCCTGTACTACAACAGATCATCTGGAAGGATCTCCATTGATCTCAAGCTGTACTACACAGCAATAGTAATAAAAACTGCATGGTATTGGCATAGAAACAGAAAGGAGGATCAATGGAACCGAATAGAAGACCCAGAAATAAACCCACACACCTATGAATACTTGATTTTTGATACAGAAGGCAAAACCATTCAATGGAAAAGAGACAGCATCTTCAACAATTGGTGCTGGTCCAACTAGATGTCTACATGCAGAAAAATGAAAACAGATCCATATTTATCACCCTGCACAAAACTAAAGTCCAAGTGGATCAAAGACCTCAACATAAAACCAGATACCCTAAATCAGTTAGAAGAAAAATTGGGGAAGAGCCTAGAACTCGTTAGCACAGGAGACAACATCCTGAGCAGAACACCAACAGCACAGGCTCTAAGAGCAACAATCAATAAATGGGACCTCATGAAACCGAAAAGCTTCTGTAAAGCAAAAGACACTGTTGTCAAAACAAAACAGCCTACAGACTAGGAAAGGATCTTCACCAACCCTATATCTGACAGAGGGCTGATATCCAGAATATATAAAGAAATAAAGAAGTTAAAAAGCAATAAACCAAGTAATCCAATTAAAAATGGGGTATGAAGCTAAACAGAGAATTCTCTGTATAGGAATATAGAATGGCAGAGAAACACGTAAAGAGATGCTCAACATCCTTAGTCATCAGGGAGATGCAAATAAAAACGACCCTGAGATTTCACCTTACACCCATCAAAATGGCTAAAATAAAAAACTCAAATGACAACACATCCTGGAGAGGTTGTGGAGAAAGGGGAACCCTCCTCCATTGCTGGTGGGAATGTAAACTGGTGCAACCACTTTGGAAGTCAATCTGGCGCTTTCTCAGACAATTAGGAATAGCGCTTCCTCAAGACCCAGCTATACCACTCCTAGGCATATACCCAAAATTTGCTCAAGTACACAACAAGGACATTTGCTCAACCATGTTTGTAGCAACTTTATTTGTAATAGCCAGAACCTGGAAACAACCTAGATGTCCCTCAACGGAGGAATGGATACAGAAATTGTGGTATTTTTACACAATGGAATACCACTCAGCAATCAAAAATGAGGAAATCATGAAATTTGCAGGAAAATGGTGGGAACTGGAAAAGATCATTCTGAGTGAGGTATCCCAGAAGGAGAAAGACACACATGGTATATACTGACTTACACAGACATATAAGATATGATAAACATAATGAAATCTATAAACCTAAAGAAGATAAACAAGAAAGAGGACCCGGGGTAAGATAATCAATCCTTACTCAGAAAGACAAATGGGATGTGCATTGAACATAGGAGAAAACAAGTAACAAGATAGGAGCCTACCACAGAGGGCTCTGAAAGACTCTACCTAGCAGTGATATCAAAGCAGATACTAAGACTCATAACCAAACCATTGGCAGAGAGCAGGAAATCATATGAAAGAAGGGGAAGTTAGTATGACGTGGAAAGGATAGGAGCCCCACAAGGACCAAATAAATCTGGGCACAGAGACTGACAGTCCACCAAGGACCATGTATGGATTTAACCTTGAACCTCTGTTCAGATGTAGCCTGTAGTATCTCAGTAACCAATTAGTTTCCCATAGTAAGGGGAACAGGGACTATTTCTGACAGAAACTCAATGGCAGGCTCCTTGACCTCCCCACCCCCCAAGGGAGGAGCAGCCTTGCTAGGCCACAGAGGATGACTTTGCAGCCAGTCCTGAAGATACCTGATAAAACAGGGTCAGATGAAAGGGAGGAGGTCCTCCCCAATCCATGGACTTGGAAAAGGGCAGGGAGAAGATGAGAGAGGGAGGGTAGGATTGGGAAGGAATGAGGAAGGGGAGTACAGCTGGGAAACAGAGTTAATAAAATGTAACTAATAATAAAAATTAAAAAAAGTGTAGACAATGTACAGGAAAAAATTCTTAAGAGCTATATCATGGGCTGGAGAGATAGCTTAGAGGTTAAGAGCACTGGCTGCTCTTCTAAAGGTCCTGAGTTTAATTCCCAGCAACTACATGGTGGCTCACAACTATCCATAATGAGATCGGGTGCCCTCTTCTGGCCTGAATGTGTACCTGCAGATAGAACACTATACATAATAAATAAATTTTTAAAAAAAACTTTTAAAAAAAGAGTTATATCACAATATTATTTGCATGTGTTTTATAGTATACATATTAATTATACATGGATTAATATGAAACAAAAGCTGAGATAGCTATAGAAATCTTACTCTATTCCAAAAAATTAATTATTTTTGTTTTGAAAAATGTCACAGAAATATTTACATTTTAAACCATCTCCTAATGCACTCCCCTGGCTAGAACTATAGAGACCTTATCTCTCCTACTCTGAAAATCATCTCTAAACAATGGAACTAGAAGGAAAAGAATAATATAGAACTCAATGTCCGTTTTTATGACAGAAGATATGAGTAACTCAGAGTACAGTATGTCAGAAAAAGAGAAACAAAGAAGTAATCACCTCTCAGAAATGTCAAGCCCAACTGCCTGCGGACAGAATAGCCACCATAAAATAAAAAGCCAATCATTCCTACGAAGTCCAGAGAGACCAAGTTCCACAGGAAGTAGAGGTGGCAGGCTAAAGCTTACCTGAAAATTCCTTCATGGAAGATTGGACTCCCTACATAGTCTCCCCACCTGTCTTACCTGTGAGGATACAAGAAATAAACTCTATGGAAAAGGTGAATCAGAGACAGTTTCTGCCTCCAGGAAATGGGGCACAAGTAGGGGTTAAACATAAGGCCAAGAGGTGTACACACTGAAGACTATACACTAATCTTGCTCCCTTGTCTGTCCTTCAACCCCAGAGAGGTAACCTCTTCGCAGGCATTCAGTAAAGTGAGCTCCATAAATGAATGCCAGAACCAGAAGACACAACACAGAAGAGGCAGAAAGGAAATTCTCAAATACAAAGTGACATGCTCGCCATACAGACCTTACAGAAGAACCACCTCTGATCACACCAGGACACTGAAGTACCACAGAGGGCCTCTGGAAGACTCTACCCAGCAGGGTATCAAAGCAGGTGCTGAGACTCATAACCAAACCTTCGGCAGAGTGCAGGGAATCATATGAAAGAAGGGGGAGTTTGTATGACCTGGAGAGGACAGGAGCTCCACAAGGACCAAATATATCTGGGCACAGGGGTCTTCTATGAGACTGTTTCTCCAACCAAGGACCATGTATGTATATAACCTAGAACCCCTGCTCGGATGTAGCCCATGGCAGCTCAGTATCCAAGTGTGTACCCTAGTAAGGGGAACAGGGACTGTTTCTGACATGAACTCAATGGCTGGCTCTTTGACCTCCCCCCCACCGAGGGAGGAACATCCTTGCTAGGCCGCAGAAGAAGGACATTGCACCCAGTCCTGAAGATACCTGATAAGCTAGGGTCAGATGGAAGGGGAAGAGGACCTCCCCTATCAGTGGACTTAGAGAGGGATAGGGAGGAGATGAGGGAGAGAAGGTGGGATTGGGTGGGAAAGAGGGAGGGGGCTACAGCTGGGATACAAAGTAAATAACCTGTGATTAATATAAAAAATAAAAATTTAAAATAAAATGAAATAAAACCATGAGAGAAAAAAAATCGATAGACTTTACAATGGTTTTAACTCTGTGGAAATTTTAATGATACTCTTTTTTTTTTTTTTTTTTTTACAACTCTTAGGAGTGGAAAGAAAGCATGAGATTCAAGGGAAACTAAGCAAATAGGAGACATCAGCTCTACAGAAACAAAAAATTTGCACAAGACAGAAACCAACCAGTTGCTAGCTCAAGAATGAACATGAGTGAAAGCACAGAATACATGCTGGCTAAATATTTTAGCCATATTTTAGGAAGGAAAGGGTAGGGTGCTGATGAGTGAAAACATCAGAAAGCTAGTAGTTCCAACCACCTTAATAGACTGTAAACAGATAATATCTAAAACTGTTGAATCAAAAGAAAATAGATTCTTATTTATTTAGAAATTAAAATCACACTAGTATTCTTGGTTCACCACTGTTTAGGATTAAGGAGAAAATAATTTTTTAAGTAGAGTCATCGCTTCCTGGAAATGGCAGAGAAGGGGCTCTTTTAGTTGACCTCTGTTCAGCGCAAGCTCACTCACACAGACTATGACTAGACTTTCACTTCTACAGAAATAGCAATAAAGAGATTGTATTATTTTCCAAAAACAAAACATTTCCTTATCTATCTATCTATCTATCTATCTATCTATCTATCTATCTATCTATCTATCTACCTACCTACCTATTTTTGGTTTTTCGGGGCAGAATTTCTCTGTGTAGCCTGGGCTGTCCTGGAACTCACTTTGAACAACAGACAACAGGCTGGCCTCTAACTCACAGAAATCTACCTGCTTGGCTGACCAAAGCATTTCCATAGGGCCATTCACAAAAAAAGTTTGACAGTCCTGGTATAAGCCATGGTCAGGAGGATGGTCCCATCACATGACAGAGGCAATTCTTTTACACACTTACTTTAATCTTCTTGAATGGCAATATCTCTGTAAATATGAAATCTCTGTAAATTGTCAACATAATAACTTCAGAAAGAATGTGTTGACCGTGTGATGTCATCAATAAGGATGCTTAGTAAATTCAGAGTTCTGCAACACTTTTCTCTTTCTCCTACTCAATATTTCTAAAGTACTCCTTTAGTAAATCCTTAGATCTTTAATGAATAACTTAAACTTCAGACTTTATCATCTAAGGACAGAATTTCATTACTCCTCAGAAAAAAGAAGAGAGAGAACATGTATGGTACAACCCAAACTTTCTCCCTTTCACTTTTGAATCTATGACATAGGCCATGGTGATTTATAAATTGTATCTGAGAAAATATGAAGTAAAGCAATAAGTATTGAAGCATCTTTTGAGATTTATCGGTGGTATTATATTCATAAACCCTACTAGGGTGATGGTGGTGAAGAACAAAATGTAGTCCCTGCTTTTATGAAGATAACTCTCTCATCTCTCTATGCTATTTTTCTCACCTCTGTGAAAGAGTATGTGACAAAGGTGATTTAAGAGGTAGAGTCTGTCTGGCTATTTGTGTCAGCGGATGTCAGTCCATGATGGCAGCGAAGGCAGGGGACTGGAAGCTGGAAGCAGCTGGTCACATCAAAGGAGACAGGAAACACAAAGTTTTGATCTGGAAGTGGGTATCACTTTCTGCTATTGTGACCATAGCCCCAAAGATTGACAAGCTCCCAAAACAGCACTACCAGATCAGGAGAAAACATTCACGTACAGAAGTTGAGAGTTGGTGTTACATCCAAAACAAAACAGACCCTAGGCAAAGACAATTGTCAATATTTTAAGATCGTACCTAGCTAACGTCTATAAATTTCTTTCATTCTTGCTCGAGTGCATCATTCTCTAACTGGCGTGCATATCACTTCCTGTTATACTCACAGCGCTGACTACCAATTGCCAATTTCAGTCTCTGTTGTCAACCTGCAGCTTCTGCTCTTATTTTAGAGCCATCTCCTGCAAAAGGCACTGAGCTTAGATACCTTTCATATGTATCTTCCTCGCTGGTGAGCTCATCTCTACCCATGCCTTTATGTTCCATAGCAAAATATATGGCTGTCAAATGTATATCTACTGAGCCGTATTACTAAACTCTACCCTATCTGAACGCAACACAAATGCCCAAAATATAGTCATGGTTTTCCTCCCAAACACATCGGCATTTCTTTTCTTAATATATTTTCCAATGCTTAAGCCATAATCCCAGGACTCATCCATCTCTTCCTCATCTATCATCTCTTACTCAATCCCACAAAAAGGCTGTCCACAACAGATTCTATCCATTCTACATCGAGCTCTCTTCACTGTGTCAACCATTTCCCTAGACACAGTAGCCTCTGTCTTTTGTGTACACCACAGTAGGTGCCTGCTGTCTTTTTCACCTGTGTACTTTCTTCCTATCTTCCATGTCTTCTCCGTAGATGAATGATATCCCATGACAGTTCTGTCGTAAAAGTCCTCCCTTGCCAAAGTGATTGTTAACTGTTCTAGTCCTAACACCAGCCATATGTCCATAAAGCCAACTCAGGTTATCTTTTTATTTTGTGTGTGAATTTATCCTCAGTTCTTCAGTCAATGTTGATTCCTGTTATCACATTCCCCGTATCGCATTGTGCACTTTTTGTTTGGTTTGGTTTGGTTTTTTTGAGAAACCATTTCTCTGTGTATCCTTGACTATCCTGAAATTCTCTGTAGACCAGACTAGCATTGAACTCACAGAGATCTGCCTGCCTCTGCCTCCCAAAGTGCTGAGATTATGAGCCTGGTGCCCAGTTCCCATTGTCCATTTTTATCTTCTACTTCTTCTTGCATCTATTACCTGAATATATGTTTGTTTGTTTGTTTTCCTTATATGGGGTATCTCCGTTAACTGAAGATGTTCCCAATACTGAGAGGCAAATCAGCATTTAAAATGCAGATTGATCTCAACACATGAGTGGTGATTTCCACATTTCAAAAATATTACATTATGGATCCGAAAGAGGCAGATAATGTCCATTGATTGGTCTGCATTTGATTCTCTGACTCCTGAAAGTTGTACTCTGACATCCACAAGCATGGCATAGCATACTTGAACCCACACATATACACACGTATACACGTTTTGAAATCCTGTCACACAGTTATCATATTATTAATATCAAGAATACTGGTTAGGAACCATGTAATTTCAAAGAAAGCCATACCAGCTGGCACGCATCATCCCATAAGAAGTTACGAACCAACTTGATACTCTGTAAGGACAGCAAGGAAAATTAAAGTTAGTGGCATTACATACATTGCTCAAGATAGCCCCATGATGCCATTGGAGAATTCTAAAACTTGGGAAGCAATCAATGCCAGTGTTCTACCTCATCCATCCTAGTAATTTCTACTTCTTTGCAACATTGCTTCCTGCTGAGAACCCTGGGAAATTTACCAGCTGGAGATGGTAGACAATTTCACTGGCATTCTTCACCTACTTCAATCTGTAGATGAGGACAGTGAAGCCTAGATTAAACATGCCCCCTGAGGTCTCAGCATTGGTTAGGGGCAGAGATAAAATCACAGCTGTTTTTCTTTTTTTATTTTATTTTTTTTAATTTTTTTTTTTAGTGATTTGGTGCTGGATATCTGTGTAAAACACAACCAGCAACAGGCTGAGATAATGGAAATGGCTTGAACTTTTCATCTACTAGCTAAGGAATGTGGCTCACTCATTTAAAGCAAGGAAATCTGCCTTTGGGTGTGAGGCCACAGCCCTGAACCAGATGGCACAGAACTCTGCCAGAAGAGTATCTGTGTTGCTCTGGCTGGGCCATGCAGTCCTTTTAACAAGAGCCAAGCAGCTGGTGGGCCGGACACGGCCAGCCTGAGACACCACCTTTCATATGGTTAAAAACCATTGCCTGTTCCTTCTTCAAGACTATGCCAACATCTCTCACAACAATATGTGTCTATTATATATATTTGAGTCAATTTTAAGAAGCCTAAAAATGTAAAGCCTGTACTAAAGTACAAAATCTTAAAATAAAATAAAATAAAAATCAAGGAAACCGTAGTCCCAGACATAGAAACATGATTAACATATTTCAGGATTCTGAGAAACCACTCCCCCAAATTTTTAACATTCCAAAACCAGTATACACATTCCCTAGGAAGTCTTCATGAGGGCAATGGATTTGCTGAA
Organism: Meriones unguiculatus; assembly: GCF_030254825.1. Taxonomy (NCBI): domain Eukaryota; kingdom Metazoa; phylum Chordata; class Mammalia; order Rodentia; family Muridae; genus Meriones; species Meriones unguiculatus. The sequence continues at coordinate 49,414,547 of NC_083362.1, read as the reverse complement.
ACTGAACAAAGATAATACTTGCATCAAATATTTACATTTGCCCAAAATTCCCAGTCAGTGCAGAGCTTTTAAGCTAATGCCTAATAAATATATTGAAAAATGATAAGATATAAGGGAGAGGAGTAGAAGGCAGTGATAATTCCTAAGACTGCCCATGTTCTCTATCCTTTGTATATTCACTAATGAGCACAGGGAAAATAAATTCTTAACCACTTCTTCTCCCTGACATTCACATACCAAACAGAAAACTATTATCAGGAAGTATAGCCAAAGGAATATGGCCCCGCTACTGAGTCCAAAATCTCAAAGACTATTGCCTCTGTCTTTCAGGATGGATTTTACCAGAGTCAAGATGTACTTATAAGCAAATTGCCTTAAAACCCAGGATCAACTTTTAAGTGTGAAAATAAAAAGTGCCATTTCTTTGTAAGTGCTTTGGCAGGAACCACTGCCTTCACAGCCTCATGCAAGAGGAAGATCAGGATGCAGCGGGTGAGACCCATAAGGACAGGTGACTAACTTTCAAAGGGGGATGGTTTAGCATTTAGGCCCCAATGGGCATAAATTTTATTTGCTTATGTTGCCTGCAGACAAGCACTTTTACAGGTTACTATGTACAATCAGAATTCATGCGGAGGGTGAGCATCACATAGTCCTGTCCCATCGCCTGAAAAGAGTATATAACACAGAGGAACAAGCAAGGCATACTTCAGTTTCTATGCAGTTCCATCAGCACAGACTGCCCTTGTCATCTAGTTTTGATATCTGAGTTAAGAGCAAATATTTCAAAACAAAGCCTACCCACTGGCATGCCTAGCCATTGTATAAATAAGCTATTAGACAGTAAAAGGTTTAGAATACTACCAAGACACAATAATAGCCTTAGATCAAGAATGAAATAAGAATTCCGTCCAATTAAGGATCCTATCCTTTGAGCAAAACAAGTTTATTTGCTGTCATGTTTGGATATTGAAAAAAGATTTCTTGCATTTGTTTCTCATCTGCTCTCCATTACATGTACACTTAAAATATGTGTTTCACAATCTTGGCTATGCATGCATGCCAGAAAAACACTTTTATGAATCACAAGGGCACAATTTCATTCTAAAATAATGCAACTATATATGATAGGACCAGTAAGTGTCTAATTACCAAATTCATAAATTACGATGATTTCAAAAAATTGCTATCCACCGTGCTGTCTATATAATGAAATTAATCTGCATGGAACTACAGATAAACAATATGAACAGCCTTGCACAGATATTAAAGCAGAGGAAACAAAGCATTTCAAGAGAAAGACAAACCTGGAGTTTTCAAGGCCAGGGCCACCACCATCCCATCTGTCAAATACTTCTAACCCAATGAATCTGTCTTCACTAACACTTTCTTAAGTATTTTTATTTGAATTTTTTAAACATGTATAAGTGTTTTGTTTGCATGTGTATCAATCTATCACACATGTGCCTGGTACCCCACAGAGGCCAGAAGAGGGAGTTAGATCTCCCGGAACCAGAGTTACAAATGATTGAGAGCTGCAGTGTGGGTGTCGGGAATCAAACCTGGTCCTCTGCAAAAGCAGATGTGCTCTTAACCACTGAGCCATCTCTCTGGACTCCTTCTATAGCATCTTTATATTTTTGGATATAAGACAAATTAAACAAAATAATTTCCTTCACTTGGTAAAATATGTCAAAACAGATAAGAATTTTGCTTCCAGAAGTATGGATTAGTAAATTCAGCAGATTTACTCATATTCATTCTCAAATTCATTCTCATTCTTTCATTCTCTCTCATTGTGTGTGTGTGTGTGTGCGTGTGTGTGTGTGTGTGCGTGTGTGCGTGTGCGTGTGTGTGTGTGTGTGTGTGTGTGTGTGTCACCAAATCAAGGGCCTTCTGCATGCAAGGCAAGTCTTCCAAGCTATACCCACAGTGTAATGAAGGAATAGGGAAACATTCTCATCAATAAAATATTACAACTCAGCGAAGATATCAATGTATAACTGGGCATGATCTCTGTGAGCTTTATACAGCTGACTGCAACCCACATGCCAGGGCAGGCAGGGACCTAAGAGAGAATATGAGAGGAAATGCCTGAGTCTCCTGTGGCCTCCCATAAGTGGAAGCAATCCAGGGGAAAAAAGCAGCCAATAGAGTTTAAAAATTTGCCAAAAAAAAAAAAAAAAAAAAAAAGATGCTGACCTGTTCATAATGATAAATTCAACCAAGTAAGTAAGAAGCAAACTCTTATAAAACTCTGAGTTTTATAAGAGTGCAGGCCGGAGCTGCACTCTGGAGAACGCGGCAGCACCCCATAGTGCCCCCCTTTATTCTTACCAGTAGCTGCTCCCCAGTTCCACACAACAGCAACCACAACAAAGAAGCGTTCTCATGAGGCATCAGAACTGTAAAGCTTACTTAACCTCCTCCCTTGAAGTTACACCTTTTTAATGTTCTGAGGACAGAGCAGAAAGTATGCATACAGTATCCCTGATATGAGATGGTTCCAAAAAAAAGAGTGAGCTTGTACAATTCCTCTTCAAGAATGTGCTGCTGCCTGAAGGCAAAGACACTTCTACTTGAACAAGTGATTGGTCAGCTATTATTATTATTCTAACCTTTGGTATTTGGAAGAACGCTCTTGAAGATAAAGGGCCATCACCTCAAGGAAAACAACTTATAATATTTATTATCAGTGACAAAAATTTCAGCTTACCAAAGCAAGCTAGAATTCTGAAGAACTTATATATACTGCAGTGAGTGAAGCACTTCCCCAGTATTTGAAGACCTTTCTGGTAATATTGTGGGTTTTATAAGAAATGTGATAATTCTGATGACATATGAAAGAGAACTGCATCTACCAATTTACTAAATGTATGACATCAGAAAATCACAATGCAGGTAAAAGATAAAACCGGAATGGAAGACCAAACTAATGCATTTTATCTTAATTGGGCACAAAAAGTTTCTTGATATTGTTTTAATTCCCACCACACCCCCTAAAACGTCTGTTTAAAACAGCTGTTGGATGTTATTAAAGTAACTCTCAATTAGTTTAATATGCTATTAAAATGGCTCTTCCTTTTCCTAGTGCATGTCTATGTGAGGTCCAGTTTTTTGGAATATAAGTGAATCAAAATATGCACTTACAACAGGCTGAAGACAGAGAAAGGTGAGAATTCATATGTTTTCCATTAAATTAGACATTAAAGAACTGTGTAAGAATATACAGTAAAACTTCCCTTGTTCGTTTTTTTAATCTCTACATTCGAAGAAGAAATGGTTCCTTGTTATCATGGCTCCTCCTGACTGTAACCAAGAGGTGCCCTGATTATTAAGTGCTTTCCTTAGAGATATTTAAGAGGAAAATAAGTTAGGTTTGGTGTTCATTTCTCTGATCTGGGGAGATCCTACAGCCCTGAACAGCAGAACCATCTCAGTACTCCACAAGGTAGGAGACGAGCCAGGGCCTAGAGGCTGGAGGAGGGTAAATCTGTGGAAAGCAAAAGTCCCACCTAGTATGAATCACATCACTGGGTAATCTCTGCAGGGGCATGCTTCTAAGGGTGAGGTGAGCGGAGAGTTAACGCCTGCTCCTAAGAGACAGCATAACAAATAGGTATGACTGAAGAGGAACTGAGTGCCCCAATGGCTCTGGAAACAAATGTTGTTGCTAGGAGAACTAGCAGCTGATGGATTACAAGTCTGATTGAAAGGGAGTCCCAACCTGAAGAAATCACAGTGCAATAAGCTTGTGCTTCTCCCTGGGCAGGGCATAGATATCCACCTGCACGCCAGTATGCAAGCGCCTGGTCTGGCACAGAAGTACAGTAGTTAAACTTACCTTGGACGCTAACAGCTTCATAGCAGGCTTAACCCACAAGGCCTGTTACATGTCCTATAAATTCACTCATTAGTGCTTTAAAATTAAAGATATAGAGAGATAAGGTGCACTGGATTTTGGCAACACCATTGTCTAGTGTATATAAGATATACAATTGCTTTTATGAGTGCAATTAATGGTATATTCTTCGAAATATAAAACACAAGGAAAAAAATTCACAGAAGGAGAGTGGGGGAGCTCAGACAATTAAGGTAACAACTTTTTATAAGATTAAAATTTAGAGCCAGAGTCACTTTAGAAATCAACTCTACAACCTGGCAGGGCCCAGATCAGTGCTTAACAAGATTTTGGCTTTGTCCAGCAATGCTTTATTAGGTAAGCTCTTTCCAAAAGCACTATTGATATGCCAGCAATTAGCATCGTTTTTTAAAGGTGCATGGTTCCCTGTGTTATGTATTCTCACCAGTCATCCACATGAAACAGCATATCCTCCTGGAAAACTACAGATAAGCAATGAGTAATTTTGTTTTTATGTTTAATAGCTGTGGCTGGGGCGGCAAGAACACTTTGAAAATCTGAGTCTGGCTGTTGCCTGTCTAGGAAGTTTCAAAGAGCGGTTCGCAGATCATGGCTAATTGCAATAGTAAACATGGTTCAGACAGAAAGTAGTGATTGCAGGAGAAACCCTTCAGACATGGAGATATGAGGCAGGAGTGGACATCCATAATTTAGAAGGCCTAATGCTCAACAAATATTTTGAATTGCTTCCTCCTAAGGGAAATAAAAAAAGAGAGAGAGGCACATTCTCCAGTCTGCACTAAGGGTTATCAGCAGTCTCTTCACATCCCTTCTCAACCTCACAAACATGCCTGTACCTCTAAGGCCAAGGTAAGTTACCTGCGGAGGTTCTTCCCCAGAATCATGTTGCTCTGACTCTCAAACAGGCACTGAGAGTCTTAGAAAGAAAATAGCATTAAGACAAGATTGCGTTCCACAGTACCCACGGTCAATTTATGCTCAGTGTGAAAATAAACTCTGGCTTGGTTCTACATAGTCATACTATAATCTTCTTGGTAAATAGTAGCCATTGTTTGTAAAGACAGATTGATGTCATTTTCAAGCTGCTGTTGAATAATGTATGGAAGTGTTTGGGATGGTGATTAAATGGTCTCAGACATCACCATATGCATCTTGGAAAGCACAGACTGTGTAGCAAATCACACCTGGCCCATTCGAGTGCAGTATTTCCATATATAGTTTAATAAAGGTGGGGATTTCACACAGAATTGGGTCTTTCTTTTCCCTGTTCCACTTGGACAAAAAGCAGACAATCTGTCAAAAGCGGACAAAAATTCCATGAAGATAACATTCAAATGGACCTGATGCATGATATCAAACACACACACACACACACACACACACACACACACACACACACACACTCCTGCTTCCCAGTGATTTAGTTGGAAACCCTGGGCAGATGTTTCACACATGAACATCTCAAGGAGCCCTCTCATAAATGCCATGTAACTAAGGTGGAAGCTAAGAATTTAGCACTACCTTTGGAAGCCAAATATGAATGTAATAAAAGTATACAATTGTCCAACTACATCAATTATCAGTTACTACAACAATTATTGCCATTGTATCTTTCAACAAAGTAATAGAAAGTTAAAATCTCTGCTATTGAGTACTCATTAGATCAAGTGTTTTGTTAACACCCTGTAAGGCTATAAAATATCTAAAATGTAAAGTAAAAACTACCATTTTCTGAGGTCAGCATATGTGGATTGTTCTCACAATTAGGGAACATTAAAACAACTGCAACTACGTCTGAGCATTTAAACTCTCAAAGACAAAAACATTTGATGTATATAGACCCTAAAGAAATGGAATCAAGACAGTGAATTAAAATATATATATATATATATATATATATATATATATATATATATATAGTTTTTGATGTCCACAAAGATCATAAAAATTTATCGACTATCACTTTGCATACATTATCAGGAAAGAATAAAATACAGAAAATCAAGAGTAGGAATTAAAAGTTGAATGCCAAAATGTAATATGAGTCAATACAGCATTAAGAAATTTTAAAGGGAATTTCCTCTTCAAGTAATCTAGACAAAAAGCAACCCAAATTTAAATTCTCTTTTTCTCTCCCTGTGTCTTCTATAGGTCTGGATTGTGTTCTGCAGCCAGTCTGTTGTCTATTGGTTATATGTGCCTGATGTCTATCCATAATAAAGGGATTTGCTCTACAGTTATTGAATAGCACACAAAACACTGTGTGGGAAAGGAATGAGGGAAACCTTTCAGAGAAATCTTAACAGAGTTTTAAAAGAGAAGTTATTTTACTGACCCAGAATAGCAAAACTCCCCACAGATGTTATCCAACCTAAATTCTTATGATGCTTTCTACACTTAGGAAATATTTGTTATTTTTAAGGTCACTTTCAAGCTATTGGCTGTCACACATGCACACACACACAGTCACACACATACACACTTTGTTCCGGGGAAGAGTAAACAGTGTTAAGATGAGAGGTGAGCATTTATCTTAGGCTGTAAAAGCTGATTACATGGGGAGTTGCAAAGTATAGTAAGGTTGGTTGCATTGTCTTCCTAAGGGCAGGTTAAACTTTAACAGGTTGAATACACAGCAGGACAGCAGATTGAGTCCAGAGTTCTAATTGATCTCAAGGCATATTATTAACTTGGCTGCAAGGTCTGGGGACAATTCAGTTTCTTCAAAAACAAGAGGTATTTAAAAAATAAGTAAGTAAGTAAGTAAATAAATAAATGGAATTACCAGAGCAGTAACTTCTTTTGGATTCACATACATAGATGACAGTTATAGATGATAGAAAAATAGATACATATATACATAGCTACACAGATATATAGGTAGATAGACAGTCATCCAGAAAGGAGATATAAAACATAGATACAAATTACTTGAGGCCCATATGAACATTATCAATAATTTCTGGAAATTTATCTAACGATGAAAATAGCATCTATATGTTAACTAACCTACAAGTTAAGGGCCTTCTACCAATCCTCAGCTTTGAGATAACTAATGTTTCTATGACCGAGTTATTTTAGGAGACATGCATGTCTGCAAATAAAAAAAGACTTCTGTCTCCAGTGCCTTTCCTTGGGTCATCTTCTTCACAGTGGCCCAGGGATATCTTCAAAATGAAGGGCCAGTCTCCACGCTTTTATGATTTTGTCTGTGGACTCCAACCAAGAGAGATTGTATCCATGAGGACATAGATATAATCATGTTTGCTTTGCTCCTCCTCACAGTCTGTCACGTCCTTTACCTGGTACCTGCAGTGCTTGCACTGCAAGTATCCGAGATGAAGCTTCCTTTCACCATAACTTTCAATATTCAGCACGCCTTTTGAATAAAGGTCAAAGTATAAAATTCTAGCATATCCCAAATGCAAAATGGAAAATTCATGTCACCTAGTAATCAGAAATATGATCTGTCACAGTAGAGCCCTTTACAGTAGCTGTACAACTTGTCTCCCTTGACCTGATATGTCCAGGGCATGTCACAGTTACCTGGCTATCATCCACAGCAGCTAGCACAGACCTTCATACCCACAGGTGTCAGTATACAGCTGAGCACCTGTGAGGCACTGATAACATGATAATCAAGTATATATACCCACCAACAAAAAGTTTTCAACTTTTAACACTAAGTCGTATTTTGAAAAGTACTTTAAGCTTTATTTAATACAGCCATGATGGCTTATCCGTCTACACCACACACACACACACACACACACACACACACACACACATGAAATCAAAATAATTCAATAAAGAAAAATAACTATCCACATGACATATAGAGAGATGTGGGTATTCTCCACAGGAGAACATGTGCTTAGCTAGAGATAAGACTTTAACTGTGATTCCCAGCGTGGAATAAATGAAACGGGAGAAGTAGTTCCTGCTACCCAGTATAAGTACAGTCTTCATGCAAATATTCATAGAACAGATATAGGCTAATTAAGTCTTTAGATGATTGCCTGAATATGCATGGTCCATAAAAGCCATGCTAAAAAAAAAACCACAAAAACAAAATAAAATAAACAACTAAACATACATCTTGTGATTTTTTTTCCTCCAGCAGCAAGAAAGTTATGAATCTCAAACCTTAATACATGACTAAATGTAAACAAGTATGTAATGACAAGGAACACAACACATGTCATTATCTGTGTTCTGCTCCAGACTGTGCTCTATTTCTAGAGAGAAAAACAGGAGATGGAGTAGTGGAATGAAATTTGTGGGTCAAACAGTATGACCTAAAACTCATTCCAAGTCTGTTATAATCATTTGATCCTGGTCCCCAAGAAGACACATCTCTAAAATAACTAATGACAGCATGCTGTGACCTCAGGACTTCATAACTGTGCCTATAACACAAAAGTACCAATGTCCAAATGAGACACCCGGGGGCTGCTACATTCTAAATTATTTAAAGCTCATAAAATCTTCAACAAGAGAAGAAGGCAGCCCATGAGGGTTAGGTTTTGCCCTCAATATTTGTACAGGTCTCTCTGATGAGTCCACAGTGAGGAATGCTAAGACACAATATTTACATTGTAGAACGCAGATCACACTGGGAAATAGTTCCTGGAGCAGACCTGCCTTTCAAAATTGTACACTCAGAATGGAGAGTGCAGATAGAGGAATGCCAGGGAAAAAGGAGGCCTGAGTCTACAGCTCCACTTCAGATGATAATGTAATCTAACAGCTGGCTGGGTCTCTCTTAACCAGCCATAACCTGATGTCTAAAGCATTAAGACTAAACAGAACTGAGGGTACAGCCCTGGAAACAACCCCCAACTGGAGTTGCTCAAACCATATTTCTCTCATCGTCCCGAACCATCTCTATGCCCATTACTTATTGCTACTAACTTTATTTAAACAAGGTTTGGTTACTTACAGGTCAAACTCCTAATTCAACTTTAATTTCCTGTCTAGTGTGAAGGTTGCTTGTAACAACACATGTTTTCCTAGTCTGTGGCCAGTTTTTGAGACTAGACAAGGAAGGCCTTGACTTCTAATTGTTCCATCAGACACTGCTTTACCCTAAGAAAAAGCCATGACAGCCTGCTTGAACGGAAGATATCAACAGAAACAATTCCTTCCCCTGAGGCCCTTTTATTTATTTATTTTTATTTTTTCTTTATTAATTACACTTTATTCACTTTGTATCCCCCCCCCGTGCTTCTCTCCCTCCTCCCGTCCCACTTCTCCCTTCCTCCACCCTCTGCATGCTTGCCCTTCCCCAAGTCCACTGATAGGGGAGGACTTCTTTTCCTTCCTTCTGATCCTAGTCAATTAGGTCTCATCAGGAGTGGCTGCATTGTCTTCTTCTGTGGCCTGGTAATGCTGCTTCCCCCTTAGGAGGAGATGATCAAAGAGCAGGCCAATCAGATTATGTCAGAGACAGTCCCTGCTCCTATTACAATGGAACCCACTTGGATACTGAACTGCCAAGGGCTACATCTGTGCAGGGGTCTTAGGTTATCTCCATGCATAGTCCTTGATTGGAATATCAGTCTCAGGAAAGACCCCTGTGCTCAGATTTTTTGGTTCTGTTGCTCTCCTTGTGGAGTTCCTGTCCTCTCCAGATCTTACTGTTTCCCACTTCTTTCCTAAGATTCCCTGCACTCTGCCCAAAGGTTGCCCATAAGTCTCAGCATCTGCATTGATAGTCTGCAGGGCAGAGCTTTTCAGAGGTCCTCTGTGTCAGGCTCCTGATTTGTTCCCTCTTTTCTCCTTCTTCTGCTGTCCAGCCTCTTTGCCTTTCTGGATAGGAATTGAGCATTTTAGCAAGAGTCCTCCCTCTTGATTAGTTTCTTTAGGTATACAGATTTTAGTAGGTTTATCCTATATTATATATCTATATGAGTGAGTATATACTGTGTGCATCTTTCTGCTTCTGGGATAGCTCACTCAGAATGCTCTTTTTCAGATCCCACCATTTACCTGCAAATTTCATGATTTCCTTGTTTTTTATTGCTGAGTAATATTCCATTGTATAGATATACCACAGTTTGTGCATCCATTCCTCCAGTGAGGGGCATCTGGGCTGTTTCCAGCTTCTGGCTATTACAAATAAAGCTGCTACAAACATGGCTGAGAAAATGTCCTTATGTGTACTTGAGAATCTTTTGGATATATGCCTAGGAGTGGTATGGCTGGATCTTGAGGAAACACTATTCCTAGTTGTCTGAGAAAGTTCCAGATTGCTTTCCAGAGTGGTTGTACAAGTTTACATTCCCAGCAGCAGTGGAGGAGGGTTCCCCTTTCTCCACAACCTCTCCAGCATGTGTTGTCTCTTGAGTTTTTGATCTTAGCCATTCTGATGGGTGTGAGGTGAAATCTTAGGGTCGTTTTGATTTGCATTTCCCTGATGGCTAATGAGGTTGAGCATTAAAGCAACCCTGGTGGTGCAAATGAGAAGGGACTCTATTGGCTCATGTTTGAATGCTTTGTACCCAGTTGGTGAAACTGTTTGGGAAGGATTAGAACATGTGGCCATGTTGGAAAAGATGTGTCACTGGGGGCAGGGCTTTAGGCTTCAAAAGACTCATGCCATTCCCTCTGTTGGCCTCCTTATGGTCACAAATGTGAGCTCTCAGCCGCTGCCCCAGCCTCCTACTTCCCTGCCCTCACTCTACCATCGTAAACTCTAACCCTGTGATGCCATAAACCTAATACTACCCTTTCTTTTGTAAGTTGCCTTGGTCATGGCATTTTATCACAGCATTATCAATAGAAATGCAATTAATAGTGTCCTACTGCTTTCTGTACCCCAACACAAATGAAAGAATCTAGACAAGAACTGCAGAGACAAAATTAACAAGTGACAACCACAGTCAAACCAGAATAGTCCAGCTAACCATAGGCTGTTGGACAGCAGAAATAGTCATTACTTTATGCTGGGTCTTGTGATACTGTATTATGTAATTCAGGTGAATGCCATGATCTGAGTTTAGTATCCCCATAGTGCATGTCCATAAAGCTAATGCTAGTCCAATCATGCCATACCTGTGCTGTGAGCAATTCAAAGACTGTGTCAAATTCACCATCGCATCCCTATATTCATATAGAGATGATAACGTAGGGATAGCATCAGATGCTTAGCACATGTTGATAGGAAGCAAACAAGGATAACTACAGAACATTTTGTAATTATAAATAAGAATACTGTGCTTACAACTTCTGCAAAGAGAAATGACTTTCCTGCCTAGTTTCACGGTAAGAGACAAATGCAGTGTGTAATGCAGGCTACAGAGGTGGTGCCATACACTGAACAACAAGCACAGCTGGGCAGGAGACAGCAGGAGTCTGAGAGCAGCCACCATGTAGAAATACATACAGTATTATTACATGACTCCAGGGAGCACAAACAAGCATCCGGGACACTGGCAAGTGGCCGGAGCACTGAGCAATGTATAGCCTTCTGAAAAAGCATTGTTGAAAACAGAGTTCTTCAAAAGGAGAAACATGATAATAGCTGGACCTAGAATGTACCTACAGAACTAAGGGTGGGATCACTGCAGGAGAGGAGTATTTCCAGCAAACCAGATGAGAAGCCTCTAAAGTCACAAGGGGCTCATTTCTACTTTCTGGCAAGCGCCAAAGTATGTGTAAGCAAAAGCACCCAATGTAATGATTCCTGGGAGAAGAGGGTGTTGTTGTCATGAAGCTGCCAACTCACTGCAGCATATACGATCCTCTTGTATCACAGGCTTCCAAGAGAGCTGCTCAGTCCACTAGAAATGGGGAAAATTCCATTTCAGAAAGTAGTTATTTAGGGGATAAACTATCTTCCACCAATAAACTGGCATTGTGCCAAGAAATGAACGTAAAATTAAAGATTTCTTCCCATCCAAATGATGTTATCCTTTGAAATAAAAACTCCAAAAAGGAGCAGATGACAAATACTGATGTCTTGCTTAAAATAATAATAATAATAATAATAATAATAATAATAATAATAATAATAAAACACTTTCCCCAAGAGGCACCTCCTATAATCTCAACTTCAGAGATTTCTTTTAAAGTAAATGCTCCATTATTCCATTCTACAGTAAAATAATGATAAGATAAAATAAAACTCAGCATATGAATATACAACACACCACCATAACATCCTAACCATCATGACCCAAACGTTTTCTGTCTGTAGAAAGGCTGTCCTCTGGTCAGCTGACATGGTAGAATTAGCCAATGTACACTGTTTTCCTCCAGCTGAGCCCCAGTCAGAGGCACCAGCACAGGGTTGAGGCTTCCTCGCTGAGGCATATACTCCACAGCAGAAGTGCATATTCTGAATGTAGCTTGCCTTTATTTATGATCCCACTTCAGAGGCAGAGACTAATCCTATCCACTCAAGAACTACTGCTCTTTCAGTCACCTCACCTCCTATAAAGGACAGAATGAATCAGATACCCACCACAAATTAACCAGCATCATTAAAAATGCTGAACTTTGAAGAGCACTGGAGACACCACAGTGTCCCACAGACCAAAGCAACTAAAAAGTCCAATCTATTTTGTACAAGTTTTTGAAGAGAGACCTGTGTGTGTGCATGTGAGCTTCTATCTGGGGATAGCACAACTATCTTCAGCACTTTCCCCCAAATTTAAGAAGCAGTGCTTGAAAACGAGTCTGGTCCTACAGTCTATTCACCTGTATTTAAAAGAGCAGCTCTATTTTACACTAGGATACTTGGTAGAAAAACATTATCTTTAAGAATCCCTGCCCTAAAAGCCCCAACCTGAAAACATCACTAATAGGCACCAAGGAAATATATAAAATCTGGTGTGTTGATATGAGGGCATTTCCATAACAATTAAAACTCCACGCAGTATCACAGATGAATCTTAAACATACTGGAGCCTATTTTAAGCTTTTTTTCTTCAGTACCAAGTATTGTACCAGAGGCCTCAGGCATCTTTGCAAGCATTCCCCTAATAAGCTGTAGTGTTCTGCTGTTTATACCTTTACTTTCAAAGTCTCACAAAGCTATTTAGACAGGCCTTGAACTTATTATCCTCCTGCCTCAGCCTCCAGAGTTACTATGACCATAGGTCTGTACCACAAGACTTAGGTTCGAATATGTTGTTTAATAAAGCTGCAGAACATAATTTGGCATTTATGTACAAGTATAGCTCAAAGAACATGTAAAACAAAAGCAAAATGTTGACAGTTCTCAGGTAGTGAGCAGAAACAAGGGAGAACAGTAATATTCAGACCCCTCTCTTCATCTAAAATAAAGGAAAAGAAGCAGACTCTTCAGTAGCAGAACTGAAGAATCCTGAGAATATTTATATTCATACATATGTATGGTCACACCAATCCAATACCAAATGATTAGCCCTCAAAACCACATACAAGTAACATTATAGGAACTGATCAAGTCATATTTAGAAATATATATATATATATATATATATATATATATATATATATATAACCAAAACTAATGGAAAAAGGCCATGAATTTGAAAGAGAGCCAAAAGATGTATATATGAAGGCCTGGGAGAGGAAAGAGGAGGAGGAATTTTGAGAATATATTATGATCTCAAAACATAAATATTTTAAAATGTGAGTAGTTCTCATGTACAGAAAAATTACTTAGCACTTCACAGTAAGTAAAATATAGGCTAGTGCCCAAGAATCTCAGGAGGCTGAAAACAGTTTTGTCCTTCACATAATTAGTAAACCACTTGAGGAAGAAAACAGAGGGGTGTGAATGCCTCTCCTGAATAACTGCAATTATCAAATGAGTCATCAATAATTCAACTAAATTCTGCATGGAACTTTTTTGGGGGGTGTCATTTTACTTTTATAATTTATTCCCAATTGTAGTATCCTCCCCATCACCTCCCAGTCCTACCCTCTCTCCTTCTTCACCCCATCCTCCTCCCCTAGTCACAGAAAGGGGGAACCCTGTTCCCCTACCATCTGACCCTAGCCTATCAATTCTCATCAGGACTGCCTGCATCCTTCCTCTGTGGCCTGGCAAGGCCACCCTGCCAGTGGGAAGTGATCAAAAAGCAGTCAACAGAGTCCCTGTCAGAGACAGTCCCTGTTCCCCTTACTAGGAAACTCACATGGAGACTGAACTGCTTATCAGCTACATCTGAGCAGGGATTCTAAGGCCTCTTCATGCATTGTCCTTGTTTGGTTCATCAGCCTCTGCAGGCAACACTGGGCCCAGATTTTTGGCTTTGTTGGTCTTCTTGTGGAGCTCATGTCCCCTCTGGATCCTTCTATCTCACCACTCTTCCATAAGACTCCCTGCACTCTGCCCAAAGTTTGGCTATGAGTCTCAGCATCTGTTTCAATCCCCTGCTGGTTGGAGACTTTCGGAGGACATCTGTGGTAGGCTCCCATCCTGTACCCTCTCTTCAACCACTTCCAGTGTTTATTTTATTTGCCCTTCTGAATGAGAATAAAGAATCCTCCCTTGGCTCCTCCTTATTATTTAGTTTCTGCAGGTCTGTGGATTTAATATGTTTATCCTATATTATATGGTTAATATCCACTTATAAGTGAGTATAAATGAGTGTCTCTCTGGTTCTGGGTTACCTCACTCAGGATGATCTTTTCTAGTTCCATCCATTTGCCTACATATTTCATGATTTCCTTGTTTTTAGTAGCTGAGCAGTATTCCATTGTGTAAATGTACTATAGTTTCTTTATCCATTCTTCAGTTGAAGGACATCTAGGTTGCTTCCAGATTCTGGCTATTACAAATAAAGCTGCTATGAACATAGTTGAGCAAATGTCCTTATTCAATGGTGGAGCATCTTTTGGGTATATGCCCAGGAGTTGAATAGCTGGATCTTGAGGTAGCACTGTTCCCAGTTTTCTGAGAAAACACCAGATTGATTTCCAAAGTGGTTGTATAAGTTTACATTCCCACTAGCAATGGAGGAGTGTTCCCCTTTCTCCACATCCTTGCTAGCATGTGCTGTCACTTGAGTTTTTGATCTTAGCCATTTTGATGGGAGTAAGATGGAATCTCAGGGTCCTTTCGATTCTGCATGGAACTCTTACTTAACACAGTTTACTATTGTTTTTCTGATAAACTATCATACTTAAGGTATCACACAGTTTGTATGAGAGAGCCTGTGGTTACCCCTCAGTATCTGTTTAGCACAGTGATGCAAACGTAGACACTCTCTTGCTTCTCACACTGACTGAAACAGTTTTGGGTGGTTTGCAAACAGACCCAGGGTGACTGTTCTCCATTTACATTCTCAGGGTTTTATTATCAAATAAAACTTCTCCAGAACCCTCTTAAGAAGTACATGGCCAGCACTTCTGTATAAATCTTGATTAAGCTACCCAAGATTTGAAATTGTGGTTGGTAAACAGCTTTCGCTGAGAAGCTATTCCCGAGGAAGGCACCACCAGTGGGCACAACCAAAACCTCATCCATTCTCTATTCTTAAAAAAAAAAAAAGATTCATAGAGTACTATGAGGGGCTGGACATGTGACTTATTGGTAGAGCACTTGCCTTGTGTGTGCTAGGCCCTGGGTTCAAACCCCATTATATGAACATAACCAAGTGAAAAGGTATCACCAGATAAAGACACGCAAACTAAACCCTTCCTGTCAGCCGTGTACCATGAACAGTAAACATTGGTGAGAGTCAGTGCATTCATGGAACTTTAACCTTCCACACATACACTTCCTTTCCCTAACAATCTAGTGCATATTGATACCCAATTCATCTTTTGTGTGTGAGTGTATGTCCTCACGTAGTTTGAGACATCTGAAGTTTCCATTTCAGTGAAACTGGCATCCAGAAAGCACCAATGATTCAATTCTCTGCTGCCCCAGAGCTACTAGGATTACAAGTGCCCACCACCAGTGCTTGTTCTGGGGATTCTGGGAGATCAAATTCAAGCCTTTATGCTTACATGACAGGCTACTTACCAGCTGGGCCATCTACTCGGCCAACTAAAAATCTTTTCTAAATTGAAAATTAAAATAACGAATCACTTTTCACCTTCGGTTGGCATGGCAGTAATGTACTGATAAAAATGAATTTTAGCACATAAAATATATTTTTAAGATTATGCATTATAGTGAGGTCACCAGCAAGACAGATATACACAGAAAATAATAACTGAAAGTTGTATTGTGTATATATGCTGTGTGCTCTCATTAGTAAAATAATAATACCCCTCTCAAGGAATGTTCAATGCTTAAGAAGATAAATATGTCCTTTTACACTCATATAATAAGAAATATCTGAAAAATAAGCAACCTGATGACACAATGTCAGCTCCAAAAAAAAAAAAAAAAAAAAAGTGTTGCTTAATTTTAAAGACTAACAAAAGTCACCAGGCTGAGAAGTACCAAGGCATTAGGAGATGGGGTGTGTAACCACATGTGTAGAATACAGAACAGCCTTTCTCAGGACAAACAAGCAAATAATAAATAGTTCCAACAGTCAAGTTCTCACAGCAGGTGTGAGATGAGGAAACACTTTCAGGGTAGCAAGAAGTCAACAGCCTGCAGACACGAAGTCCTACACAGTGGCCCTGGGTTCCATTCTCTCGGACAAAACTAGGACTTGCTTTTGCATTTGTTTTACATTAGCTTCAGGAGGAACAAGTTAACAAGCCTGAATTATATTAAGGTATTTGAACCTCAATTCACACTGGGAAGCATATCCAAGAGAGTTTGCAGGTTCTGCTCTAAGTGGGCAACTGGCACGCGGCCTCTGAGTGACCCTCAGTTAGGGAAGGGGTCACATATTCACAGAAACCTGTGTCCTGCTTCAAATACTGAGCACAGGACACGGTGACAGAAGACTGTAGAAGGAGGAGTAAATTGTTACGGAGGTCCAAGGCTGCCCCCATGCCACCACTGTCCTAAGCATGAAATCATGAACGCCCTTTGCATCACAAAACTAACTTGAAAGTCTGCCATGCAATCTTGGTACTGAGCTGGCAACCTTCCCTGTAAAGATGTCCACTTAAATCACTGTGAGAAGTACACATCATTAAATGCCCATGTATAACTAATGAAAACACAACTGTCTGGCCAATTTCCATCTGAGGCAATGACCTGAAAAAGCCCATGCACGCGCTCTGTTGACCACTGCTGAAATTCTGGTGTCACTACTTACAGAGGCTACTCTTGTTGTGTCTTTAGTGTATGCCAACAGCCAAAGTGAATTCTAAGACAGAGATTGGTGCATCACAGATTCCTCCGTAAAGGAAGCTCAGAAAAGAATTCGCTCAGCTTTCTAAGAACCCATGTGGACCATGGAGAAGTCTGAAGAGCAAACAGACTGAGCCCAGTTGGGAGAATACATACGCATTCTCCCAGATTTGGCTAGAAATACCTCTACTACGACACAAAGCAAAGTACATTCTTAAAAAACTTCTAGGGTTATTTTCCTGAGATAGTTTCATGATTTCCCCTTTCTTCTTAGTATTTCTAAACAGAATATTTGTGAATATTCTTATTGATATAATGTTTTCCTTTCTCAGATTCTACAAAGAGCTGCCACCTCAAAAGGGATTTTATTAGACATCAGTTTTGTTTTGAAGTACAATAGAGGCTGATTTCTTAGAAATTCAGGCACTGGAAAAAAATCACTGTGACAACTGGTACCAAGCACACATACTTCCAGGATTCTAAATGCCGTAATAGTTCCCAAAGAATAGATTTTATTGCCATAAATACAAAGTAATGGTAATTATACACGAAAGTTCTATTAGAACCAAGAGTATGAATTACAACTCAGGTGTGTCCAAACACAATGATATGCATGACAAGAGTAATCGGAACTCAGGGGAGCTAACTATTCATCTGAAAAAGAACTCATGCGGGCATTGTTACTACAGTGGTCCAGTTTTTACCTACAAGAAACACGGACAACTAGCAGCATAGGACTAATTTTGGAGTAAAATAAATTTTCTTTCTTTAATTTTTATTTTTTAATATTCGTTACAGTTTATTAAATTTGTATCCCAGCTGTAGCCCCCTCCCTTATTCCCCCCCAATCCCACTCTCCCTCCCTCATCTCCTCCCTGCCCCTTTCCAAGTCCAAAATAAATTAAAAAAAACAAGATTAAAAAATGTCAAATGCTTTTCAACGTAAGTACATATTTCAGCTGAAATCACTATTCCCTCATGCTCCTACAGCCTCATTTAAAATCTTGTACTTATTTCACCCAAAATAGATTTTGCAAACTTCCCTCTAGTTTGACCATTTCATAGAAAAGTTCTGATGGCATACTTACTCATCCCTTCAATTAAGGGCCACAAAAGGCCCCTAATCAATTCCAACCCTATTTTTTTAAATGCACTGTCTTCTCAGATAGCAATAGTTTTCATTTGTTTGTTTAGTGTAGGATTCCTGGCTCTTGATTTACTATCAAACCCGGCACAGTCTCTAATTATTTGCAGATACTTCATGTTTGCAAACTGCCAACAATTCAATCATTCTCCTTAGTGTGGTTTATCATCTCAAAGTAGATGATAGGGTTCTAGTACGAAGAAATGGCATATTCCCACTCATTATTAAAGGCAATTGTTTAAAAGACCTATTTGTAAAAACTCTGGGTTTGTGAGAGCCAAAGAGGTGAAGTTAATATACCAGATCTATTTACCACATAAATGTATCACTTCTTCTTCCCACGGCCTGAAAGGAAATGGGACCGGGGGAACTATCCCTAAAAGATGAATTCTCTGTGTAGAACAACAGCAGCCAGCCCTGCAAAATGGAATGGAGACAATGATCCCTCTAGTGGCTTTCTCCCTTTGCCTTCCTTTTGTCTCCTTCCATGTTCTGTCATCAAACACCTGCTTTAGCATCAGCAGAGAAAGGAGAGAACCTGTGGATGCCACCTGATTGTCCCCATCTTAGAGAGGGAAAAGGTACATCTTCGTCATTTTCTTCTTTATTAAAATCACACTGCCTAGGGCAAAAGTGCAGGTAAGTCCCCTTACTGACTAATCAGAAGGGTAGGAGCCCAGATTCTAGCACCCATAAAACATGTCAGGTAACCTATAAATGTCTATAATACCAGGTCAAAGGATCTGACATCCTCTTATGCCCTTCATGTGCACATAGGTATACACACCTATGCATACACACACACACACACATATGTACATAACACCTACAAACAGACACATACAATAAATAAATTAAATCTTAAATAAATAACTTCTGAAATACACTTTTCCTAGAAGTTCCATTCATGAGAATCTTGTGTTCAAGGACACCTGGACTATTTGTTTATACTTTATGTGCCACTTCCCCTTATAAATCTGAGTCAGGCT
This sequence comes from Meriones unguiculatus, assembly GCF_030254825.1. Lineage (NCBI taxonomy): Eukaryota > Metazoa > Chordata > Mammalia > Rodentia > Muridae > Meriones > Meriones unguiculatus. Next base: position 49,395,330 of record NC_083362.1, on the reverse strand, counting down.
TGAATTATAAATCAACATTTGAGATGCTGTCTTCAAATCTCTACAAAAACCTCTGGGACTTATAATGGTCTCTCTGAAGATTTGCCCAATCTTCAGTGCAGTGGTCCTGGTACCAACCTGCCAGGGAAAATTGGCTTCCCTTTCCTGTGATTTACTGAGATTTATAATTTTGTAATCATAAAGCTTCAGAAGAATTAAAGATATATGGTCAAGTTAGGGATGAATGCCTGGCCATGGAGAAGCCTATATGTGCAATATAAGAAGGGAGAATGTGGTGGATAATTAAAGGATGATATGGTGATACTCAGAGGAGTCTAAAATTCTGCAAAAACAAATTGTTATGAGCCATATGCTATCCTTTCCATCTGCTTATAGGCTGGATTCTATATGAGAAACCATGGAAAATGCTAAACATGCAGAATAATTACTATAACTGAAGAAAAAAAAACAACAGCATCCATGCCAGTGGCATACCAATACAATAATTAAATGGTTTGGTGTAATGTTCATGATGTCTGTTTTCAATCATGCTCTATAAGTGTGCTTACTATGGTCATGAGTACCTAAATGCAGTCCTGCTTCGAAATGCAGTTCACTCCAGATATCCAAATCACAACCGGCTAAGCCCAGTCCCAAACATACAGTGAGCTGGACGCCTCAGTGGGTGAGAATCACTGCACCATTTTGCAGCGCTGGATCACAGCTCTTCGGTCCTTTTCTCGGCACAGGAAGGAGTGCCTTCGTTTAGCCAACTACAGCATGCAAGGACTCTTCCACAGGGTGGAGATGTATCGTCCAGACCACTTCAATAAACCTGTGGAGTTGCTAGGCAATGCAGGCTCTTCACTGATTTTTCTACAGAAGTGTAAATATTTATTTTCATACCTGCCGAACTAGCCAACCTCAATACAGCATCCACAGCAAAGTTCAAGACTCACACCCTTTCTTATAAGCCTAGGGGGAACTTCTCATTGCTTATGCAAGTTTTTCTTGGTTACCAAGAACCTACTTGCATCTTTTTAAAATTCTTGTCATAGGCTAACTCTTTAACATAGGACATTGGCACTCCAGGCTGGTGTCAGCAAAACCTAGAAAATGAATCTCCATCTTGCTCCCTTCCATCCTGATCCTTCCTCTCAGGGCTTTCCACTGCCCCACCTCCTCTGTATCCTTTCTATGGCCCACTGTGGCACAATGGTTTCTCTTTCCCTGAACCAATGAGATTTCCAAAGGAAAAAATGTTAACTGCTCCATAGTTTAGAAGAATATTAAATAAAGCCACAACAAAGAAATGACCAGATCTACTTAGAGAGATATGGGGAGATTATACAAAAGAGAAAGCAGTGATTAGTGTATTTACTGTATGAATTCCTAGTGTCCAAATACAGAAATCAGGAATAAAAAATTATCCAGAAATATTAAAAGTATTACTTTAGCCTGGTAATTTAATTTCTAGGATTTCAACTTTAAATTTTAAAATCTGTGTTCAAGAATCATTCTCCATATTTATAATAGTATACATATTAGAATTCAAGATATGTCAAATAACAAGGAATAATAAATCATGTTCTCAATATATCTTGGATATTATATGTTTTCCAAGCTGTTGGCTATATTAAATCAAGAGTTACATTAAATTTGGGGGTACATTAAATCTTAAGAGACATATAATTAAGATAGGAGTGCAATAACTGGGAACACATATAACTTATGAATCGTTTTAAACTAATAGTACATTTTAATGTGACAACGGACAACATTATTAAAAACTTTCTTTCCATGTTAATTGTAAATCCAATGATGACCAGACATACATAATTTTCCGGACAATCTCTTGAGTATAAGAGTTAAAATAAATAAAAAACAAATGCACTCTAGGAAAACCACATAGAGCCAATGAGGATGAAGAAAGAGGAAGAAGAGTAATAGTGGTTTGAAAGAGTGGTAGGATTTACACTACACTTCTATCCATACCAGAAACACCCAGGGAAGAGAATAATCTTAGTTCCTTGTAAGGACATTGTTTGTCATAGGACACAAATGAACAGTATGGATGGATATATGGAGATATTGTGAAGATAGTTTGAATGCCATGGTTTTATAGAAAAGGACCACTGACAATGATAAAGACTGTCCAAAACTTGCTGGGAAGGATAGACTGCAGCTCTAGCACTCTAAGATGTGATTTTACCGTATTATTTTTGACACAGGTGAGTCTAGAACCCCAAGCACAGTAAGACTGAGCTAGGTTAATCGATGGTCATAAAACCAGAGTGAAGGGTGAGTTCAGAACCCCCAAGAGCCCAGAATGGTAGGAAAGTAATGGGAATGGGGATCCTGAAGGGGGAGGTCAGAATACATGGGGGGAGAGGAGTGGGAAGAAGAGCTGACTTTTACTGCTAGAGCTCAAGTTGATTAACATTTGCACCAAAGTAGACCAGGCTTTCAAAGTCACAGCTCAGAAAAGCCTATATGCCAAATAAGGATGATAAGAAGCCTGGAAATGCTGGTAGCCCACATGGCATCCTCTAGCTAACTTGACATACACTTGCCATTTGTCTCTATGTTATGAAGCCAGCACTCTGAAGTTACGTCCAACCAAGAGTAATATTAGTTTTTCATATATAGTTTCATATAATACATGAAACATATTAAACATAAAAAAGAAGACTAGAGTCGCCACTACTGAAAAAACTGCATGAAAGAAGTAAAATATCGAAATGTTCCCTGTACTTTGATCTGTCCTATGTTTTCAATGATCAAATTAATATAAGCATATATAATTCATTTTTAAGCCAAACAAATATTTAAGCCAGAGAGTGTCTACCTCAAGACGCTTATAAACATATACATTGAACTGTAGAGGAGATCAACTAAAGACGATAATTAGAAAGGCCATCTTAGCAGCTTCACAAAGAAGGAAAATGTGCCTAGCAAGAGTAAACAAGTCTTGAAGAAAGAAGCCAATCAAACTCCGGTGGCTCGCAGATGATCTCATTATTTTTTAATGAGCTAGGAAAATTATTTCTATTATGATCCATTAATAATTGATAAAATGTTCTCATATATATTATCTTCCATAAGAAGCTTGGGAGGTAACTCATAATTACCACAACGTTACATGACAAGAAATTAAATAATGGCTGAGGTGGTTGGGCCAAGCTTCCAGCCCATCTCCTGAGATCTGTCAGTAACACCCTCATATGTATACATATCAAAAACAGTTTGGGGCCTTAGTTAAATACTTCCTGAATAGAGAAAGGACTATATCATCTCATTTAAAAATATTAGATAAGGGCTGGAGAGCTGGATCAGCCATTAAGGGCTAGGCTTACCAAAAAATAAAAATATTAGATTAATTACTATGTTCTTTTCCAAGAAATTTTTTACAAAAAAAAATATTTAGGTGAACCTAAAATGGAATATAATTCGAATTCAATTGAGTTCAAGCAATGAAACACATTATTAGACATAATAATAGCATTGAGTGATGGAGACACTGCAATATTTAATGAGAGAGTTCATGCAAAAGGCTAAGAGCTATGTCTGGCTACACGTGGCCCCACACAGGTGTTAAGAGATTGCTGCGGATGCTGGGCACACAGCTGCTCTCCTATGGCTCCCGTAGCTGTGCTAGGCTTCTGGAGACATCAGCAGCAAGAGGATAATAAGATGGAGACAGTACAGAAATAACAGGCAGGAGGCAGACATCATCTGTGCTATTGACAGATCATGCAGGGGGAAGTGACCTGGAACAGGAAATCAGTGACACTTGGCTAAGGCAGTGATGCAAATTCTTGGAATTTGAAACATCTCTGAACACATAAGAGTGCTTCAGCTGAAGGCAAGAACACAGCAATGGGGCAGAAAGACCACAACAGCTCACACAGAGAGGAAACAGCAAAGCCCACATCAGGTATGATACGCAGAAACTCCAAACCTGGAGGAATCAGGGCAAATTTCTAATTCTTAGAAACTCATTTTCTGTGACACTGGGGAGTTTTTAAAAGAACACAATCTCTCCACTAGTCATTTTCCACAGGATTTCAGGCTTACTCAAGCTCGTTTTGAAATCACGCATTTCTTTTTTCTCCAGGCAAGTGTGACCTTGTTGGGATGTCAAGACAGAGTGTGTCATTCCTTTTCTTGCATAGATAGCATAACCAAACTTTTAAAGAACAGTGTTATGTTCAGTGGTCCTGTTCCAAAAAGAGGAGATGACTTTACCAGGCTGAAAACAGGTGCTTCCATTCTTCACAACACTTCCATGATGTAATACAGTCTATAAGTTCAACTATCCCTAACCTCGACTGTCACATGGATCTCACTATTTCCTGTTTTAAAGACAAGGGTCTCATTAGAGCTCATATAGCCAGGCTGGCCTTGAACTCCTGATACTCCTGGCTCAGCCCTGAAAGTTCTAGTCATCTAGGTATGTGCCCCCATACTATGCTTGAAGTTTTGAACAACAGTTATGCATGTATCTGCCCTCATCTGTGTGATGTGGCTGATAAAAATGACTTTGCGGTTGTAGGAAGTAATCATTAAGATTTCCAAAAATTGTTTTATGCCTGTACATGTAGGCATTTATAGATTATAAATTATCCTTATGATATGTGAGAAATTTTACCTAAAATATTTACCAGTCTTGAAGCCCCAAACCGCATCACCATGAATTGTCTCAACAGAATTATTTCATAATATAAAAATAATTTATATTATTTACCTAAAACAAAAGCAAATGAGCAGAATTTAGGAGCCGAATTTCAAGACCATCTACACATTTCGCAGTGGAATTTTCAAAGATGACCTTCCTCAGATGAAAAAGGGGCAAAGAAGAGTGAGGCCAGGTAAAAAATTCCGTCTTTAAAAGGATGGTTACTAATTAAAGATCAAAGAATTTCACTCAAAACACCAACCTAGGCATAGCTTTAATAGTATGAATTGTAAACTTACATGTAATCGTCAAGGTTTCAACATTGCATGTTAGGAAATAACTACATAATAATGACTGGGAAGTCCAATTACTAATGAAAGCTTTAAATTTTATTAACATGTATTAACTATATAATTAAATCATAAAAAGGAGCAACCTGGGGTTAAAAGTCTGGAATCTCAAGTCCTCTCCAGCAGGAAGATGAAAGATGTAGGAATCAACTACAGCAAATTCACAGGAGAAAATGCTACCTGTGAATAACAGGGAAGATACTACAAATGCATGCGATGTCGGGGGGAGAGCACAAAAGCATCAGGCTAAGTGAAAGAAGCAAAGCATTAAACAGTGTGTCCTGTTAAGCACCTTTCATGTGAGCATCAGGGACAGGCAAACTCATGTGTGAAGGGAGATATGGACTCTCTGGAGCAACAGCAATGTTCTTCTCTTGTTAGAAGCTGAGTACGGAGGAGTACACATTTGTCAAATCTGAGCAAATGTAACAAGAAGGGTGCATTCAACTGCTAATTAAATGTGAAAAAAAAGATGCAAAGCTAAAGTTCTTAATGAAAAGCAGTTGGCAATAATTTAAAACACAACAAAATACAAATAGATTGATTAAAAACTAGGTATTGAGAATAAAGGCGCTTCTCTCTAAGATTTTAACTTCAACTCTGCTTTTGAAAACTTTTGGAATAAATGTTGCAGGCGAGTAGTTTCAGATCTTCTTGAAGTATAAGTTTGGGGGAAGCTAGGCAATAAAACCCAGACACATTGCAACGTTACACTTCACAAAAAGGTCAGACTAATCAAAACTTTGGAAGATTGGGGTGTAATAATTCAAAACTACAAAGAAGGAAACAGTTCCATTTATTCCCCAATTTTTAAGTTTTCTTCCAGAGTTTCGTATTTCTAACAGGCTTGTTTTTCACCCACACGTATTTCTATAATAAGAAAAAAGAAAATTTTAAATTATATTTACCTTACCTATCACGAATGAAAGTCTATGGCTATTCATATCCTTTGGCTTCAGGTATTTCAGATAGCATAATAGCAGTACCAAATGTTGTAAGAGAGAAATTTACTCCCATGCCAGCCAAATGAGAGGCAAAGTCACACATTTATCAGCTAACAGGATCATGAAAAAGAAAAAAAGGATACGACTTGGTAAAGAAATATACATTTGGTGCCCCACGACCATGGATTCTGCAACCCCAAGAATCCTACCAAATGTGGACCAGAGACAGATATTCTGAAAAGAAGAATGGAGCATCTGCACCGAACAACCCAAAGTGTTCTCCTTGTCACTAGTCTGCAAACAGCATAGCACAGCTGCACCCTTAGCAATTGTGCTGTGGTAGTATCACCGTAGCACATATGATCTGAAGGTGGCTCAAGAGGAATAGGAGTTAGTGTGTAGATAATATGCAAATACTACACTTTTCTACAGGAGGGTCTTGTGCATCCTTAAGGAGTTCTTGGAACCAAGTCCCCAAAAAACGAGAACGGTTATACTTACTATTAATTTGGGGGAGGGGGAATACTCATCAAATAAGTCATTTAACAAACATAACATGATGGCAAGTTCCTCTCTAGTTATATAAGAATGTCACAAATAAACACCTAGCTATTTAATCAAACTTCCAAATTTTCCACTTAGAGGATTAATATTTCTGATAGCTTAGTCAGCAAAATATTAGTATTTTTATAAAACAAAAGTAAAGGTAATATTTTTTCCAGAAAACAATTACCCATTCTTCATGCCAGAAATATTAAAGTTGCCATTTACCTCACAGACACAAAACTAAGGTGTCCTACTGTGTGATAACGAAAATTCCATATTCTGAATATCTATCCAAACCAATCTCAAGATATCTTTTATAATTTTAAGCCTATAAACAATCTCTGAAATAGCAAAAACATAGTAAGATAAAAACAGCTATTAGTGAGTCATTAGGAGAGTTACATTCTTCCACAAGAACAAATGTTCTTTACATTACAGACAAATTTCCTTATATTACACAGAAAAAAAAAAAACTAAATGAAATGTGTTTCCCAATTTAACAAATCCTATATAATAACCTTCTCAAAAACAAAGGTTAGGTCAGTTTTCATTTAAAATGTCATTTCAAGGCATTTAATGAAAATATCTAACAGTGATGTTATGCTTTAGTTAGAAGGACTCAATTCCTTAAAAAACAAAAAATAAACAACAACAACAAAAAAAAAACAAAGCTGAAGCAGGAAGATGTCTGAAATCAGCAGGGACATACGTCAAGTCTGTGATTTATAACACCGGTTGCAGATGATTTATGAAGGAACCTAAGAATGAGGACAACACTCCCTTCTTCGGTCCTGAAAGAGATCATTTGTGAAGTTTTTCTTGCTAGCACATGTGATTTATACAAACTAACAGGTGCTCGTCAGCAGAGACTGAATGTCCTCCGAGGGAATGGCAGATGAAGCTGTGCAGCCATCTCCTGAGGAGTGTTCTCCGTGGCTGGCTGGAGCCGCGGTGCTGGGAAACTGATGCCCGGGCTTCAGGGTACCACTCTGTCATCTGCCTCGGCGTTCATGGATCTCAGGAAGCAGAGGGCTCGCGGGCCCAGAGGTACCCCGTGTTTTGTTTTGTTTTGTTTTGCTTTTTAAATTCTCATAGTTATTCCCCTGCCAAGAAGATTTGTTTTGTATGTTAACAAAACAAGGATAAGGATGAGAGGTCAAGGTGCAGAAGTATCTTACCTAACAAGAACTCAGGTAGTTTAGAATATTAAAATAAGCGTAAAGCTTATATGGTAATCTTGATTGTCAGAGATACACCTCTAACAGACTGGGTTAGAGATTTCCTGGGATTAACTGAGAGGGGAAGACCCTCCCCTGGGGTGCAGCACATTCGGGAAGGAACCACAGACATGAGGACTTTGCCTGCATGACTCCTTGACATAGATCATCAAGGACTGTCATGCAGCTACTGTCAAAGCTGCCATCCTTCACTGGCATCAGAACCCAGCTTCTTTGATCTTCCAACACACACTGAAGAGTGCATGAGCTATTTAAAAAAACTATACAATATGAGTGCATTTGATATACCCAGTTCACCCTTTGTGAGGATCAAGGAATTTAATGATTCTATGTGTAAAACTTTTGAACAGTTGTGGAAAAGTTCATGCTACAATGATGCTTCCTGGTTATCTCTAGTATCTCTAGATGAAATAACACAGGGAAAGAATGAGGGAAGAGATGAAATTTCCCAGCTCCAAATGCATGTGTTCTAAGTGTTTGTAGGTACATCAAGAAAGAGGATCATTTCTTTAAAGTCCATAGACCTTAGGTTGATAAAAACCAGGCACTGACTTAAGACATAAATTTAAATTGCAGCTTTAATATTGTTGTCAGCTAACGTGGGACACTGATTTGAAGAGCATGGGATCCTGTAACTTAGGATAGGGTTGGGGGAGGTCCCCAACTCTGATTCTGATGGGTTTGTTTTACGGAGAGTCTCCCAGCCCAGAGCGGGCCACACTCCTCCCCCTCCCACCTCCCAGCAGTGGCCACTTGCCCTTCCTTGAGAGTTAAACTGTGGTTGTTCATAACCATCTGTTGTACTAAGCAAAAACAAGACACAATCAAAATATTTCATAATGGGTAAACAATTAAATGAATTATACAGCATGTAATCATTCCATGGGGGTGCGGGGGAACCTAACTGTTCCTGAAGCCTGTCCATTCCAAATGATGCTAGAATGAATATAGGATTGCAAATGTCGCTTCAAGATGTTGATTTAAATTCCATTGGCTACACACTTAGAAGTGAAATTTATAATATTTCTATTATTTTTAATATTTGCTACTATAACATCTTCATGGTGGCTATACTATTGAACATTCTCACCAACAACATTCAAATATTTCTGTAACATCGGCTATTTTGTTTTTGTAACAATAGCCTGTTACTAGGTGTAAGACAGTATCTCTTTATGGTGTGGTGACAATCAACTTTAACATGCACTTTTGGCATCTGTATGTCTTCTTTGGAAACCATTTAAGATATTTGCTTATTTAATTCAGGTTATTATTTTGATATTGATTTGTAAGAGTTCTTTATATATTATAAAACAACTCTTTCTCAGGAGTATCTCTTCTATTCTCCGAATCCCTTCACACTCCAAACATCTATTAAGAGATAGCTGGATATGCTAGAGAGATGAACCAATGGTTAAGAGCATTGAATGCTCTTACAGAGGACCTGGGTTTTAGTCCCTGAACCCATGTGGCAACTTATAACCATCTGTAACTCCAGTTTCATAGAATTCAACACTCTCTTCTGGCCTCCATCAGTAACAGAAACACATGTTTTACTTATATACATGCAGGAAAAACATTCATGTACATAGAAACTAAAAACTTTTTAAAGGGGTAAATAGAAAAATGTAATTGATATGTGTATATTCATGATATAAATATTCATATATGTATGTGTATAGATTGATAAATAAAAGGATGGATGGATGGATGGATGAGTTATTCAACTTTTCAGCCTTAAGAGAGAAGGAAGGAAAATTTACCAGATATATCACAAGGTTGAGCCTTGTGAACACTATGCTAAATGAAATAAGCCAATATAGTAAGACAAATATCAACCCACTTATATGGAACATATAAAACAGTTAAATAAAAGCAGAGATTCAAATGGTGGCAAGAGATTCGGAGAGCTCAGAGGGAGCTCCTCTTCAGTGAATATAAGTTTCAGTTATAACACGATGTTTAAGTCATAGTCATATGTTAGCACTGAGCATGCAGTTAACAGTTCCATGTTGTACATTTAATGGTATGTTAAAATAGCAGCTCTTACAGGTACTTACTAAAATAAAAATAATAAAAAGAGAAAATGTTACATTATTTGCATACACCAACTTAGATGTATCCCTACAGCACTATGCTGAATGCAAAGTAGCCAACCTCCAAAGGTCATGTGCTGTATAATTCTATGTACACACTATGCTGGAATAAACAAAAATCACAGAAATAGAGAAAGGATTTTTGGCTTCTCCGAAAAGAGATGATGGAGATGAAGGGCAAAATAATGACTTCAAAGTCAAAGTCATAAAGGTTTCATGGTATTGGAATAATCTTTTTGAGAACAGTACTATATCAGCCTGCATATACTATAAAATGGCATAACTGTGCTCACACCTTCTATTGATCCCATATCCTAGTTCTGATGTTGCAGTCTATTATTCAGGATCAACTATGGATTGATATATAAGACATCTCTATGATTACTGTGAACCTTCTTCTGAAGCTTTATTACTTAAAAACAATGAGTTTCAAAAAGCAAAAATTACTAAGAACATAGCCATAGCTTTCATAGCACCAAATGGGGTTGGGAAAAAGTTATCAACAGTTTTATTTATCTATGAACCTTATGAACTACAATGATGATGATATATGCCTGTGGACACAATACTGGCACAAATGTCACAGTGGTGAGCAATCAATTCCTGTTCAGATATAGGGCTCCATCCACAAGAGGAAACACATGTGTCATGGGGTAAATCTGACTAAGAACTCACAGTTGGGAGGCTTGAAAGCCTCAGGATGATCCTCCTTTTATTATTTTGCTAAATATACATAGTATCAAAATGCTTCCTAAATTCCAATTTCTAATTTCTAAAATGCTTTCTGAATCCTAATTTCTAATTGCTTTGTGCAGTAAATGGCTGCTAATGAAGAAACTCCACTGGCTAAAGTATAGAGAATAAATGACGATGGCGATCTTAGTCATAAATGGGGAAATTCTTGCCCCAAGGCTCAGAGACAGTCATACGAAAGAGGAAGGAAGATTTAAGAGATAGAGGTTGGGGAAGACTGAGAAAACCAGTGTTTCTGGACAAGGCAGTTATGCTAGACTCATGAACTCACAGCAGCTTGGTTGCCTACACAACACCCCTCCAAAACAAAGCCAGTCAACATTTCAGCCCAGAAAAGGAAAGCTTCACAAGTTTCCATTCCTAGCTGAGAAGCTATCGATAATTTATGGAGTTTGGAAGAAAGAAAGTCAGTTTTTTATAAGGGTGTGGCCCGTGGTAGGTCAGCCATGTTCCAGTTGATAGCCTAACATCCGTGAGTATATAAGGAGCACACACTGGACTCTGTGTATCCTAGAATAAAACTGAAGAACATCATGAACAAAGTTGAAATAGTGATAATGGGCAGATATAGGAGGAGTTAGGGTGAGGACTGGGGTGAACAATATATAGTGTATGCATGTATAAAATCCTGAAAGAATTAATAAATATATGTACATATATAAAGAACCATTATAGATACTCCTGTACATTAAAAAAAGTCACTAACTTACAATCTAGTTGTTCAGAAGTTCAAAAACCAATCTATAATCCATCATCTTTGAGAAAGCCTAACCTAGGTATCTGAAAGAGGTCTACCGTAGCATCAAAACAGGGAAAGATCAACTGCTGTACTTGTCATGCCAAACAACTGTCCTCCTTTGCCTTCAACTCAAACAAAGCCCCAGCTTGAATTCACAGAGACTCACAGAAATGCTCTATCAGAGGCTACTGACCATGCTTAGCACACTTCAAAACAGAACTGGAAAGTGAATTAAGAACTTTTTATAATGTGTTTATAAACTGTAGAAAGATTTAACAGTATAGATTAAAACAGGTAAAAATTAGATTGATACACTGAAGAAAATATTCTTTCAGAAAGTCTCATAGAAGACAGGGGAGAGCATCAGCTGGTTACTAAGACTTGTAATATTAGAAGCGGCCCACCGTAAATTAAGCCCAAATGAAAAGCAAACTCTGTGCTCTTTTCTGGCTTCCCTTCTTCAGTTGTGACAGTGTATTCATAAAGAATTCTCAAATGCTCTGGCTTCCAGAAGGGCTTATCATATTTTACTAACAAAGAGGATGTGGAATGGAAGAACTAACATTGACAAGCAAGAGTAGAGCTTGTGCGATGCTGGCTACTCATTTAGGTAAAAACCGCAGAGTTGAACAAACCAGCATCGACAAAGTCATTGTAAACAACGCTGACCACTGAAAACCATTCTGCCCTCTGTGTGAGCTGATGTCTAAGGTATAACAAGAACATCAAACCTGAGAAATCATGTGGGCGTAATTGGACAAATTTTTCACCATAGTAGGTCGATGAACCGTCAACCTCAGCAGCAGTTCAGCCGCTGGAAGCCGAGTCCTTAGCCCACGATCACCTCATGGTGTGCCCTGCCCAGCATCCCAGACCACAGGACAGGGAGTATGCAGCAAGCGCACCTCTCACATGTTAAAGAAGTTCAGAAATGCTGTGGCATCATGAGATCGCTGCTCACTCACTGATCTCCAGTGTTCGGTTTGGACACACACAGGCAAACTGAAACCCCAGTGAATAAATTATTGATTTAAACCATGATGGGACATCCTGTTAGTGGTGTTGCTGAGGGAGTTCAGCCAAGTTCTACTTTCTCTGTGAACAGTCAAAAGTGCCTCAAGTACAAAAACACTGAGGGTCTAAAATAAAGATTCACCTTTAAGAGTCCTGATGAATCTCATTGAAAACAATCAATTGATAAATACAATCGTACACTAAGGTAATTATCACATAAAACCCCTGCACCAAATTAATCTAATGAAAAAATCAAAGCACATTATCTTTGCACGCTAATTTTAAAGGCATACTTAATTGAATGCCCACAAGCAATCAATCTGTGTATTACCTCCACAGGGCAGGGCTGCAGAAACAGGATACCCTGGGAACTTTACAATGACTGGCAAGCAATAGTTATTTTTAGTATAGTCATAAAACATAGCAGAACGACTGTTCCTGGGGATAAGGGAGCAGGTGATGGTCAGGTACAAAGTTTCAGTGCAAGATGAATAAGTTCTTGAGATCCATTTACAGCATGGTGTCTACATAGCAAACAATTGAACATTACAGAAGAAAAATACCTTATATGTACTCTTATAAAAAGAATTAGAAGGCAAGAGAAACATTTAGAAGTGGTGGACACACTTCAGTCATTAATTATAGTGATGGTTTCACAAACAAACTATATACATTAAACATGTTTGCTTTTTTTGATATAAATCATATTAGAATAAGGTACTTTTAAGTTAAACCTTTTACTTAACAAGAAAATTATTTGCAATATAAAGCTTTTGTGAACTTGTTAGGTAAGCCACCAGTACTTTTTGTGATACTAAGAACACTCAGAGCATTTCTATAAGGTGGGAAGTATATCAAGTGTGATTGACTTTTATTGCTTTTATCATCAACCTAAGGACTTCAAAGGTATATAAATTTTAAAGGGAAGGCATATTGCTTTTGTAGGGCATGATTGATGTGGCAATAAGTTTAGTTCAAACAACCTTAAAAATGAATGCCCAGAAGTCATACTCTAATGATAGTTTGTACCTAAGGTAGAAATAAACCAATACACCTACATTTGAGAGTTTTGGCAAATTCCTCTCTAGCAATGAGTCACCAGGTAAAGTGTTCTTTTCTCATGTCTTTGTCATGTCACTCACTCTGAGAGGAAGGATACTATAAATACAACTGTTTGATAATAGTGACAGATATTCTCAAGACATTTTGTACTTTTGCAAAAGAAGAAATGAGTGACGCAGAAGAGGACAGGTCTGTATCTGTCACAGAGAGCTTCTGATAATGAAATGCCTGCCAATTAATTCCCTCAGCTTACATTAAGAACATGGAGACATGAGCTCAGCCCTGGTCATGCAGTGAGGCCATCGAACAGCACTCATTTGGAATGCACAGGGATGCTAAAATGCTGACCTTCTCCTTTCACAACCCTGAGGAAGAGCCACATCCCAAAATTCAGTGCTTCCACTACAGGGAGACAGAGAGAGGAAAGGGCAAAGGCTTGTTTCAAAGCAAAGTGAGGCCCAGGCTGACATCTTGTCAAAAAGGGAGGCAGTGGAAGGCACGAAAGTAAACTGGCTGTTCTTACACTATAAATGCTTTGTTTCGTTTGTTTGTTTGTTTGTTTTGTTGTTGTTTCTCAATCAATTTTTGAAGCATTTTTATTATTAAGAACTTTTTCAGTTCACAGCAATTTAAGAACGAAATACTGAGATTTCCCTCATACTTCTCCTCACACGTGTAAAACCCCAGTTAGCAACATCTCCTTGTAGCACATTAGTTACAAATGATCAGCCCACATGGACACCACATCAGCCCCCAACACCAACAAGTTCCCTTTTGGTTGTATGTTCTGTGAGTCTGAACCAATCTATAATGACACGCATCTGCTGTCAGAGTGTTACACGGAATATTTTCCATGATCCAGAGATCCGGTGCTCTGCTTGTGCCCAACTCCACTGGTTCGGGCAACCCGACTCTTTTACTCTCCCCAGCCTTCTCCTTTCCAGAACGGCTAAGAGTGTGACTAAGCACAACATGCCGTCCTTTCCCATCAGCTGATTCCACTTACTGATGTGTGTTTAGACTTCTTTCACAATCTGGCCATGGAGGAGGAGAGCACAACTCGCATTTGCTCTGTCTGTGTGGTATATGTATACACGTGTTCATGTGTGTACAAATGTATATACAGGCGCATAGGCGAGAGGTTCATGTCTGGCGCCTTTCTCAATCACTCTCCAGATTATTTTTTGAGAAAGTATCTCTGCTTTACTGGGCTACTTTTTAGTCAAGATATCCATTATCTTACTTGTGACTCTTGAGATATATATATATATATATATATATATATATATATATATATATATATATATATATTTGGCTAAAATCTATATTATATATTTCTTTTGAAAATATTTATTCCCAGTAAGGGGAGCAGGGACTGTCTCTGACGTGAACTCAGTAACTGGCTCTTTCATCACTTCTCCCTGAGGAGGGAGCAGCCTTACCAGACCACAGAGGAAGACAATGCAGCCAGTCCTGATGAGACCTGATAGACTAAGGTCAGATGGAAGGGGAGGAGGACCTCTCCTATGAGTGGACTAGGGGAGGAACATGGGAGGAGAACATAGGGAGGGGATGAGGGAAGGGGCTACAGCTGGGATACAAAGTAATTAATTAGTTAAAAAATAAATTAAAAAAAAGAAAAGAAAATATTTATCCCAGGCCATTGAGGGTATATAGTTGAGGGATTCACCAGGTATATAGTTGCCAAGCCTTATTCATGGGACACGTGGATTAAGAAGAAAGCCGGTTTTGTGCTATGTGAACTACCTCCAATTTCTACATGCACACCATAGCAAAAATATGCCCCCATCTCCCTCCATACACTAGAAATAAATGAAAATGTCATTAAAAATTTTAACAGAAAACAGTTCTTCCAGTCTTTATATTATACTCATATCCTTTTCAAAGTTTGGGTTGGTTTCAGTTTTTTGTTGTTTTTTGTTTTTTGTTTATTTGTTTGCTTTTGTTTGCTTTTTGTTTTTTGTTTGTTTGTTTTGTTTTTGAGACAGGGGTTTCTCTGTATAGGCTTGGCTGCCCTGGACTCTCTTTGTAGACCAGGCTGGCCTCACCTCAAACTCACAGAGATCTGCCCGATTCTGCCTCCCCAAGTACCGGGATTACAGGCATGTGCCACTGTGCCCAGCTTCAGAGTATTTTTCAGAGGTAGAAATTTTTGTTTTGTTTTGTTGTTATGTTTTTTAAGGACAGGGTGTCTCTGTGTAGCCTTGACTGTTCTGGAACTCACTTTGCAGACCAGGCTGGCCTTGAAGTCACAGAGAGCTATAACACAGAACAACTTTTTAACTTTAATAAAGTCTGAGAGTTAGTCAAAGTGGTATGCACATGTAATCCCAGGATTTGGGAGGTAAAACCAAGAAAGGTGGGAGTTCAAGACCAGCCTCAGCCACATAAGAATTAGAGCGTACCCTGGGCTATATGAGACTCTATTTCAAAAACCAATAAAAGTATGATCAACTAAATGAAGGCTAGGTTGTGGAATATTTCCTTCATGGTACATAGCACTGATGACACATTTTCAAAAGTCTCTGGCATGCCGAAGATGATCTAAGTTTTCTGCTGAGATGTCTTACAGTGTAGCATTTACATTTATGGCTGTAATCCAATTAGAATTAAATTTGGAGAATGGGCATTTTTTAATATAACTATAACTTTACCTAAAGATCTTGATAAAGCAGTAAAAATGTTTAGCTAAATTTAGTAAACTAAATTCCAATGTTTGGTTGCAAATCTTTTTTATACTCTGTGTGATAAAGTGAGGTTTACCTCTAAAATATTTCTTATGAGGACAAAAGACAGTTTCCTCAAGGAAAAGATGCATACTACTGTGTAACTGTTTTTTTTTTTGTTGTTGTTGTTGTTGTTGTTACTACTTTTATTTCAAATATGGACTGACAGAAAAACTATAATCATGCAGACTTAGTTATTTTTCAGATAATTTCTAAGACAGTAAGTACATGGTGGTCCTGCCACTTCAATGATAACCGAGTGCTTATTGTTGATGATAAAATTTTCATTTCCACACCAAAGTTGGGCTTTGGAAAAGCTATGTCATCTGTCATGAACATGATACTTTCTCATTCTTCCAGAGTTTTTTCTGATTAGATTGAGGATGACATAAGTAAATGTGATCTTTCGATATTCCCTAAGCTGTATCAACACTTTCAGATTCAGTCAACCAGCATCTTCAAATTGGCCAATGTATGTTGCAACGTGTTTCAGTAACGTGCACATGTAAGAACCCCACTTCAAGAGAATGAAAGACTTGTGGGTTTCAATACAGTAGAATATGAAAAGTCATTAGATTGGGCTGTGTGTTCTACTGGGTTAGGGTACAGTACCAAAAAAAATGTCATAATCTTCCTTAAAACATATTAAAATAGTCTTCTCATTTTTAATGACTGTTATACATCTATGTGGGTAAGACTTCCTTCCTACATCTAAAGGGAAATATATACTGCAACAGAAATGAGAGAGAGGTAGGAGGACCCTAAGGCAGAACCATTACCAGTCGGTCAGACCAGATGATGACCCAGTGAAACAACTGTGGGTTCAGCTCACCAGACATTTCTAGAAATTCTTTAACATGGAAGTCAGAGACTGACATAAAATGGAAACTAAACAGCCCCTGGGGGAAAACAGTGCCGATAACAGAGAAACGCATCACAAAAACTTTAACAAATATCCTCAGACAGATGCGACAGCTTCCCAACCTGTAAGTGATAGCAATGCTTAAAATGAAGAAATGCCTCAGAGTAATGAAGAACTTAGAAATTCAAAAGTGATGAGACAAATACAAGAGAGTAAGCATTAAAGTATCTCACAGAATATTAGAACAAAGTAGCAAAGAACAAAAAATAAATAAGGGGAAAGACGAAGAAAAAATAGAAGAGAACTTCACAGGACTAACATAAAATCTGGAATAATTAACAAAACTATTATTTTAGCTTGAAAGTCATGCATATTTAGCAGAGCTGGTGGATAGAGAATGTCTCTCCAAACTACAAGATAAGTCTACACATGCAAAGCTCCATAAATATCCAAGCTGCACAGCATTATTAAAAGATCTAAGAATCTACATACATCATGAATCACCAGGTCACAGGAGGAAAAAATGGGGAGGCCTGGGGATACAGAGGCAAAAGGGATCTTCTTACCACCACTGAAATTGAACCGAGTAAGACATTGCTTTGAAATTCTGAAAGCCTTCCACCTATGAGTGAAAAAACTGACATCTTAGGACATAAATGCCAAAAATCTATATTCAAACAATCTTTTATTAAAAAAATCCAGATATGTCTGAAAGACATGCATAGGAATATTATAGAAATGCAGTATCGGAATAATAATAAAATAAAGTTACTATTACAATCAGGAAACAACTTGAAGTTTATTTTGTGACTCAGCTTTGAACAGTATTTACCATCAAACTAGCATGAAGGTCAAATGCTGACTTCTCAAAATGCTAATTCTTTAAGCGGAGAAATTGAGGAGAGGTGCTGGAAATGTGAAGTGGGAGGAAGGAATAAAAAGGAACTAAATTCTTGTCTACAATGTATCAGGTTAAAATGCCTGATTTTGGCATTAAACAACGTAGGACACAATTGAGAAGGTTGCTTGTAAATGAGAGTCAACAATGGAGGACACTGGAAGAAGCTGTCTCTAAGGAGGAAGAGGAAGTGTGAGCTAGCTCAAACTTGTTAAAGGCATAAAGGCATAATTCTACGTATTATGTCCAGTTGTTTCAAAGTAAGAAAAATAAAATGATGTCAAATCACGAAATGAGTATTCACAGGAATGCATATTCAGCTTCAAAAAAGCAAGGCATCTAGTAAAAAAAAAAACTATTTAGTTGCAAAGAGATCATGTACATTTATTGACTAAGGAACCAATCTATAAAAAGATGAGATCTAAGGAATGCATTTCAATTCTGTAAATAAATGTTCTGTCCACTCTTCATTTAAATTCATCCTGGGTGGGGGGAGCAGTAGCCACTGTGTTAGTCCACCAGAGTCACAAGTCAACAGACTATGCTGTTATCACAAATCTACAGACCATGGTGTTGGACCATACAGCGTGTCCTTAGAGCTGACGGCAGGACTCCGAGTCCCATGTTTAAAGCAACATCTGCCACAGATAGTATGCATTTCCCTACAAATGAACAACACAACATCTCACCAATGGGTAGCCTCCCACTTCTAACTGGGGCAGTTTCTCTGTGCATAGTCCTGAAAGTAAAGAAAACGTGCAAGACCTCATATTTCAAGAATAATCGCAAATGGCACAGATAACTGCCAAGGAAGGAAATACTTATTATCTATGCTTTCAGCATATTTTAACTAATTATAGATGTTCTGTAGTAATTATAGATATTGTTTTTCATCATTAGTTATATATTAACAAGTAGAGCAGTGGTATTGCACGCCTTTAATCCTAGCACTCAGGGAGGCAGAGACAGGTGGATCTCTATGAGTTTGAGGCCAGCCTGGTCTACAGAGTGAGTACCACAACAGCCAAGGCTATATAGAGAAACCCTGTCTTGAAAGAGAAATATATATTAACATAAAAATATGGAGCAGGTCCAATATTTTAATTTTATTTTTATTTTTTATAAATATACTCAAATAATCCAAGTCGAGCTATCTAGAGGGTGGAAACATAAGTGAAATCAAAGAGAGAGCAACACATAGTAAGAATTTTGGTTTATTTAAAAAAAGCAGAAATATTATAAGAAATACGTGTTCGCTTTAATCCCAGGTGTGGGGATATGGGGCTGCTCTGCAGCAGCCAACTATGATTTGCCTCTGGCACAGGCATGGCTTTGGCAGCCGCCTTCTGCCACTGTGTCATGTTTGGAATTCTGTGAACTTGTCAGGGTGTATAGAAATGCTAGAGACCCACCAGGTGGTTGTCGGTCATTCAGGAGTGTTGGTTGAGGTTTGTTAGTAGTGCTCAGAGAAGAAAGAAATTAGATTCAGATCTCTCTCTCTCTCTCTCTCTCTCTCTCTCTCTCTCTCTATCTCTATCTCCCTTCTATTCTTCTTTCTCTCCTATAATAGAAGAGTAACAGGGTGTAAAACTCAGGTGGAGGGAGCGGGGATAAAGAGCGAGAAAAAAAAACCCACAAAGTAGTAGAAGCCCAGCTACAAACACAACTTTAAAACACTTCTTTTTTTTTATTTGCATGGCATAAGACAGTCTCCAAATGACCTTGGCCTTCCAAAGTAACATTTTAACTAAAGTGACAGAGAATGGAATGCTGCTAGAAGTGAAAGCAACGAAAAAGGTGACTGTCTTAGACAGCTGCTCTATACAGGGTTCCCACTTTCTCAAACAGGTTTCAAAGTGTCAGCTCAAACTATGTAGCAAATCTTAATAGGATGTTCAGAAATCACCGGTGAGCTACAGACATGGGAATGACACTAGCTACTGCTCACATGACCCCAGAGAGTAAAACCTCATTCCCTCCCTTTAATCTCTTGCATTTGGGTTCCTGCTGAGCTAACCATTGCCTTAGCAAGAGACTGGTACCAAAATAAGAATTTCGTTTTGTTTTTACAAAACATCAAAGTAGGATCAAGAGAGCTCTTGCTGCCGGCTTCCCTGCCCTGCAACAGAATTATTCTGCCGACAAGGTGTTGTTCCACCGACCCGCTGACTGCTGCTGGAGAAACAGCGTTGAAGAGGCAGTCTGAGGTAGCAGAAAATGTGATTTAAAAAAAAATCATGTAAAGTATAATTTGTGAAATATCTTTGAGGGCTTTAAGTGCTTAAACTTTTTCAAGCATTTATGAACTGAATTTTACAAGACAGAAATGCTGTCACACAGATGACAGGTGGTAGGCAGCAGTAAAGGCTGTGACCAGCAGCCCACTTTATTCCAAGGATCCACAGAGATAGAGAGGTGCTGCTTCCCCTACTGCCTGGAGAGAATTTTTGCAGTGAAGCAGACGGGGATATGAGGAGTTCCTGCAAGAACAAGAAATAGAATTATGCCAACAAACTGCTTGGCCAATCACTGCTGAGAACTGTTTCGTCAAGCAAAAATGCTCAGTTTTGGAAAATCCTTCAATATGTGACTGTTTAATCCTTTCAAGATGCCACACTCCCATGTAAAGCATTTAAGGAAACAGTTCAGCATATAGTATATATGTGTGTATACTTATATACATACATAAGTATATCTATATAGGCATATGTAAACTATATATGTATATATATATATATTTATATATATATATATAAAGGTGTGTATTACAATAAAATTGTAATCACTAATGATTTGGAAAGACAAACTGAGATAATAGAAGGTATATATAGTCTATATATTCAGTTTTGAATCGGGTTTTCAGACTTGCCTTTTACCCACAGCACTGAGCTTCATAACTGGTCAGAGCCCTGAAAACAAATGACCGTTTGGTGCTTAGCCCCAAATAGAACATTTATAAACCTCCCTCAACACACACACAAGCAAAGACAGGAGAGGACTAGTTTAGAAGAAGGTGGTTAGCAAAAGTGGGAAGAGATAGAGAAGGCAAAGTGGGTGAATGTGATCTAAAAATGTTTTAAATGTGTACTCAATTGTCAGAAAATATTTTGAGGTCCTTTCATTCTTCCCAGCATTTCCAACACCATACAAACATGCAGGCGCTGTTTGTAGATGTAGGAGGAGGAAGCATCCACAGGTTCAGCCAAAAACAGATCAGAAACACTCAAAAGAACTATAAATGTGTGTTGTACTGAATACGGATGGATCTTTATCCTGTGATGGCTTCCTAAATGGTACAATGATCTGCAAACACACGCTATTCAGAACAATAAGTAATCAAGATGACTTTCAGTATACCACAGGACATGAGTCCTGTGCACATACTACCCCGGTGTTCACAAAAGATTTAAACGTACACAGATTTGAGTATCCCTGAGAGTTCTAGAACAAATTCCCCAGAGACCAAGGAAAAACAGTATTTCCTGGGTAATTCATCTTCTTACCAATGAACGTGACCAACATTCCCAAAAGGTCTTCTAGGCCAATGAACTGGTTTGTGTTACCAACAACCAGTTCAAGCTCTATGATGCGCAGCACCCTGACCCCTGCCTCCTTGCAGGCCACAGTGCTCAATGAGAAGACGCACTCAATTCGAACTCATTCCACTTGCCTTTCGACACTGCCCCCCTCCAGCGGAGATGCACAGCCACCCACACACAGGAAGGAGAGAAGACTGGGAAGAAGCAGACTTCCTTTTCCTGGGAAAAAAGCCAGGGTGAAAGTTTTGAAGATAAAAACATACCGCAGACAGTGGAGAGCTGTGGAAACCTTTTTACCAAGCAAATGATCCCACAAGCAAATTAAACACAATACAGGGTACACAAATGCAGTGCTCTAGACAGAGGCTTTCAAAATGTCAACCTTGCCAAAAGAGTACAAGTCCTTCTCTATTTGCTGTCACAGGATTATAGTTCACATCTGTTGGTTGGCACTTCCAGTCATCTGTAGCCACTACCCTAAACTACCCATGGAATGTAGCCCTATGCATGTTTCAGAAAAAGACCATCTCAACTCCTTTTTAAAAGGTTCTGTTAGGAATGCAGGTTGCATCATAAACCACAGATCCCTAGAGAGTTAGGACCATCCACTATTCTTCATTGACTGTCTGACTTCCACAATCTTTGTTCCCACTGTATTGTTGGTTTTATTTACAACTTACTGACCTTTCCTAATCTCCAAATCTTTCATTCACATTATAGGAAAGTGACAAGTGGATAGAATATGCACTGCTTCCACCCTCTGCAAGATCTAGTTAAATATATCATGTTGGCCTGGGAAAAGGCCTATGGGTAAAGGACTTGCTTAAAAGGTAAATACGCAAAACCCATATGAAAGGGGAAAGAGAGAACTGATTTTATAGGGTTGTCTTCTGACCTCCACATGTGTACCATGGCATGCAAGTGCTCCCTTCCCACAACATGCACACACAAGTTTATGCTAAGAAAGCTGAATCTTTGATATATAGGACGTGTGTCCTATCATTTCCCTTTGTTTACTGTTTTAAACTTTGACACAGTGAAGATTATCATATGCATATTGGATAGCTTGCAAATTGGCTAAAATCACTATCACTTTAAATTATTCAACGTGCTCAGTTTGGTCAAATCAGAAGCACAGTGACCTCATGCAGGCCTCGATTTTTCAGTCACTCAGTGTTAGCTCTGGTACAGTATTACATCCTATGTCTTACTCCCCAGCATTTGCTTTAGTGCATAACACAAATAGGATCTTACTGACACAAAACAATGTCTTTTTATATTATTACAAACATGAAAAGATGAGAAATTTGAGAGCACTGCTACATCTAAGAACAAAACTACATACACACACAGATATCATTGCTCATTGTAGGATCATGACTTGGCTTCTTCTAGTTGAATGGCCATGCCTCCAAATGGGCCATAAAAAGAGTAGCTATAGTCTCAGCTGAATTGAACGTCACAATTTAATGAGGTGCCCACAGGTGCAGCCTTTACAGCAGTGTGGACATACTGACCAAAATGTGTCTTGTGGGAATGGTTAATGAGACCAGAGAGTCATTCGCAGTAGCCACTGGACGTTGCTCATAAATACTTGATTCTGTGTGGTTACTCACTTGGTGGGACCATAGTTTTCATCCATACAAACTTATCTGGCCAGTAGTGTGTGAGAACGAGTAACATGGGCCTCCATCTGCATGGCTAAGACTTCATGCATGTGTTCCCATTACTTTCCTCTGCATCCGTAACATGAGAGCAGGATTTTAGATGGAGCCCTCACCAGCCATGGGCCCCAGTGACCAAATGAACAGCTTCTTTTACTAACTCACCATGCATGGATTCATAGCTGAAAAAGGAACTGCTCCAGGAGCCACTGAGGTTTGCAGATTTCTGGCTTACACAATATAGCCTCGCCTTTCCTGCCCTGTGCTGTGACTAATTTTAAGCATCAATAGGTGAGCACTGTGCTGTGCTATATGTGTGGGAAACTTATAGGCAGATAGAAAGTATTGCCCTGAAAAAATATAGACATTTTGGATTTTGAGGCCTTGTGTGGTGGATTATAGAACAACATTACAATTTCCCCGGAATTCAGACTCCTTTTACATATTTTGTGATAACAGCGCTTTCTAAAGAGAGAGAAAAGTCTACTTCCACAGAGAGGCACCAGTGTAAGTAAAGGAGATGACGATAAACATGCAGACAGTATGGGAGACAGTGGAGTGGGGCTGCGGCATGAGTACAAGAGCAGTAGTGGGAAACGAGGCTGGAATGTTGAGGTACAACAGGCATGACAGGCTGTGAGTGCTACAGCACACCACGAAGCCTTAACAAGAGCAACAATTACTACCATCAATGTTGAAGCTTATTCTAGGAGCCTTATTTGCATATTAGACATCTAATTCTCATAACCACCCAGTGAAGTAGACAATTCCCATTCACACATAGCAAAAAGTATAGAGAGAGTGTACTGCCCAAGGCTAGGGCACAAGAAAGTACAAGTACCAAGTCCTGAACTCAAGCTGTCTCTCTCTGGAGCCTGCGAGGGTGTCTTGGTTACTGTTCTGATGTTGTGAGGAGACACCATGACCAAGACAACTCATTAGAGAAATGGTTTGATTGAGGGATTTCTTAGAGTTTGAAGGGTTAGTCCATGATCATTATGACTGGCAGCGTGGTAGCAGGCCAGAAGAAATGATGTTGGAGCAGTTGCCGAGAGCTTACATCCTGATGCACAAGACAGAAGCAGAAAAAACATGAGAATGGGTCTGACATGAAAACTCAAAGTCCACCCTCATTAACACACCTCCTCTGACTAAGCCACACCTCCTCATCTTTCCTAAAGAGAACTGAGAACCAAACATCCAAATATATGAGCCTATGAAGGCCATTCTCATTCATCCACCACAGGTGAAAAATCACTGTGCTGTGTCTGTCCACACAGAACTTTGTGACACTAAAAGTCTTCTCAAATAGGGGATGGGGTCCATGCCATCTGTAATTTCAGGGAAGAGTTCCCCCAATCACCACTGCACTTCAAAAAGACGGATCAAAGAAAAGGACCTTGGTACTGAGGTAGACACAATTTTAGAGAATACTGAAAGTAATCAAGTAAAAGACAGTGAGCTTCTATGCCAGAATAGTTAAGCTATGAATCAATCATTCAGAAATCTGTGGTGTGGTTAAAGCAGCATGCCTTCTGCCTTCAGTGAGTGGGAGTTTAAAATCAGCTGCAAGTTCTTTTCTATTTTTCTCACAACCAACTCCTCCTCTGCTTGCATCAAGGCTGTCTTTCAGACTTCCTTTACCAGCAAGCTTTGCAGCAGCAATGTTCAAGGTTTCTGACTCTACTAGGTCATCAGAAGCCTTACAGCTGATGCCTAATTCTCCTGGAGCCCCTAGGAACCCCGAGTAACAGAGTAAATGACACAGTAAATACCATAGGAAGGAACTTTGTCAATTATATCCCAACATGGGTCCTTAGCTAGGCTCACCTTCCAGCTTTCACTATCAAAGGACCAAGCATTTGAATTAATTAATCTTGGTTGCTACAGATAGGCTACTACCAAATGACCCCAGTTGATATTGTATGGTTAGCTGAATAGCACATTCCAACTCTGCCATGTTCCTTAAATCTGTTAAACCAAGAATTTCCAGTTTACTGTGCTAAAACAGGTAAATGGAATACCACGTTTATTAAAAGAATGTTGAAGATCACCCAACTATATCTCAAAATCAGTTGCCAATTCAGCTCTCCACTTCCACGTAAATCTGTGCATAGGGGCCCAATACCACCATGTTAGCACGTCCTGTCTCCCATTTGTTCCTTATACAAAAGGTTGAGAGGCACTGACTGAGTCATCCGAAAATAAGTCAAAACTATGAAATCATGTTTTTTAAATAATGAACGTACTTGCTCAACAGCTGTCTCATCAGCCTCAGCTAGCATCAGGGGCTATACAAGTCTGAATACAAATGACCAAATACTACTCTGTAATCCATCTTTGTGACTCCCACTCACACCCCAACAATAACAAAGCGACCAAAAGGGATAGCTCACCATAAAATAAGTCGCATACAGAAAACCTACGCGGTAATTTGTCTCCTACTCTCCTTTAGCTCTGTTCTCAGGCTGCCATCAAAACAGCCTGAGAGTTTTTTAAAGTTGCCAGTGTTCTCAGCCCCACTGGGCAACCAGACTTGGAAGCCACTGGTTTACAGGTATGTGAACTTTTAACTGTTTTATGAGCTAAAGAGATACCAAAAGTTTTGAAAAGAGGCACTCAGACGGAAGAGAAAAGAAGACATTTTGGCTTAACTCTTCAAAACAGAAACAAACTTGTCACTACATAAGAAAGACAGGCTTGAAATAGAACTTCTTTTTATAAAAGAGATTGAAAATGACTTGCGTATTTACATCATTTTGGCCCCAACATAGTTTAAATACATACTGATTTTTTAAAAATCTCAGAGTGTTTTAGGGAAACTGTTGAATATATATTCAGATGCATATTTCTTCCTTCAACATATATGGCAATTATTTAAAGACTTAACTTCCATGATATGGCATTTGCCAGCTCTGAGACTATATTCTGTTTCTGAGCCACCAATAAAACTTTATTTAAAAAAAAAAAAAATAGTACAGAATGTTAGCATGTTAGTAATCTCAGGCTCATGTTCAGTCATTCATGGGAAAGGACAAACACTCAGGAGGTCAGAGACACAGGAGAGTTGGTCATTTCACTCTCATGATTTCCGAACACTGCTAACAGTCAGACATTAGAAGATGAAGTGATTAATGGTAGACCTCATCATCTCAATGGTTGTCTCCTCTGCCTCAGCATCAGCTGCTACTCAAGTCCAAATAGAAATGGCCAAGCTACTCCACACCAGAGCAAACAGTACCTCCCTATGAGTGGGTTAACAGAGGATCAGTAAGGGGAAATTGCAACACAGGACATACTGAGTCAACAGAGGTGCCCAGGGAACCACCCTTCAAAGACACAAAATTCTTTCCAAAAGTGGCTATCTGGAGCACTACGTGTACTCTGAAGACATCTCCCCACATTCCCATCAGGTTTATGTGATGGGGCATGCACTTTTGCTGGCCCTCTCATCCCCTCTGCCCAATGCCATTTGTGACCAGAGTGGACCCAGTGCAGTGTGCAAAATGCAGTTTTCCATTAAGATGTAGCTGACAGGCAAGAAGATTCTTCTTTTTCCTAACATGATTATCAAGATATGGAAAATGCCCTATGTCCTGATTTAAGAAGAATAATGCCAAATTACCATAGTAAGGCTGCAGTGCTTTTGTTATTGGCCCCCCATAGTCCTCAGCGAGATGGACAATTCCCCATGACTCTTCAGCTTCCTTCCTAGCACATACCTTGCCCCAATTGAGAAACTGGCAAACAGTGAGCACTGAGCCAGGCTTTGAGAGGGTTTCTGAAATGACACTGGTGAATTAATGACAACCTACAAAATATTTCAATCACAGCTAAATTCTAGTCCTTAATGCAAAGCATGCTATCAGGAGTCGATCTAGAAAAATTAAGAAAATTCCCCAAGATGTTGACAGACTGCAAATTTAATAAAACGGAAGTCAAAAAGGCATAAAAGCAAATTAAATGAGTTGCCTCAGGATATGTGATAAGGATACAGTATTTTTAACTTCTCTGATTTAGAGGACTATTCCACATGTACTTTCTTGTCCCTATACTGAACAGGAACTTTCATAGAATATATTAAACGATAAATAAGGGAACCTAAAAATAAGGGAACATAGAGCTATAGAATTCAGAGAAGCAAATGAATTGTGTTTAGGTGATAAATACTACTCAGTATGTATCATAACCTAAACGTAGCAGTTTAGTTCAATTACCCTGCCCCTAGAGCTTGATGAAAAACTTCATTGAGTATCTGCTAAAATTACTGCATTCACCAACATGGCGATACTAACATGTACTGAAATAGTTACTTGTTGAACCTATTTTTTAATCTAAATGGCAAAAAACCAAAAACACTTAGAACATTTACCATTCTGTGTAAAGTGCTGTCTTCTGAACACAGCAAGAGAAAAGTGCCGGCGGTATGTCACATACCTTTGATTTCCCCCACTCCAACAAACAATCAGCATAGAGCTTGTCACACTAGAAGAGTCCATCATATACTGATTTAGTCTCTTTTACTACTGGGAAATTTCTCTGAGGAGCGGCCATGCTACAGTCTGACAACAAAACAAAGACACAAGCTTCACAGCATGTCATGGCCCACGTTCTGACCTAACTTGGTATTTTGACCACCCACAGATTAGAAAGGGTGTGTGCAAATAACACCCCGACTTCCCTTGAACTCGGTCCCAGGCCCATTTTCAACATGTTCTTTATGTTATCGTTTCATAAGGTCCTTGGGTGCGGCGGTAGTTTGAGTGAGGATGGCCCCTGTAGGCTCATATACTTGAACGTTTGCTGCCCAGTTGATGGACTGTTTAGGAAGGATTAAGAGGTGTGGACTTGATGGAGAAGGTGTGTCACTACGTGTGGGCTTTGAGGTTTCAAAAGCCCGTGCCAGGCCCAGTCTCACTGGCTCTGTGTGTGTGTGTGTGTGTGTGTGTGTGTGTGTGTGTGTGTGTGTGTGTGTTTCCATCTTGCAGCTCATGATGTAAGCTCTCAGCTACTGACTCGACGCCATGCCTGCCTGCCTGCTGCCATGCTCCCTGCCATGATGGTCATGAACGCATCCTCTGAAATTGTAAGCAAGCCCCAATTAAACGCTATGTTTTATAGGTTGCCTTGGTCATGGTGTCTTTTTACAGCAATAGAACAGTAATGAACACAGAATTCCAACAAGGAGGGGGGAATTTTAATCCTGAAAGTCACAGTCAGATAAAATGCAATAAACCAGCTTAGATGAAACTCACCTAGCAGCAAAAGAAATTTCACATAGAAAGCAGCAAGAAGAATCTGATGTCTGTACAAAGTAGCAGCCTTATGTGTGTTCACAGTATTTTATTTAGTGTGCCTACGTGAAAGGGCTTATTTTTGATGTTACTGAACAAAACAAGTATTAGAGCCAAATGGCAGAGCTGTTGCACAAACCCAGATTTGGTCTCATTCTTCCAAATGGTGCCACCCTCCCTTCTGCAAGGCGATGAGACCAGAAGTCCTCTGGCTCGAGCTGTCCCAGGTCTAGAACTGCCACTGTTGCAAGGAAAGGAGTCACCAAATAACTGCACACCAGGAAGTCCAGGAAGGCAGAACCAAAAGCTGCACTGACTTCACTGCAAGCGCTTAAGTAAAAAGAAATGTCTCCAAGTTTCCGAATCCCGCAGGAAGAGATAAACTGGGATGTTTGAACAATTCAATGAAATCTTGCCTCGGAACCACTGAGAGTTATTTATAAATCAAGCCTTTTGGTCTTACAGTGACCACTGACATGGATGAACTTTCATCTAGGTTTGAACAGTTGCAGTCCCTAGGTGATTCCTGGTATCACCCACTTGTGGTTTTCTCAGTCCTGGATTAAGCAGTTCATGAACACTGAAGTTTGACATTAAGGTTTCTTCTTGTAACAAGATACCTGTATATTTAATCACCAATGAGTAATTCACAAACAAATCAATTTGGGGGAGTCTATTTATCTTAAAAATATAATTTACAACTAAGAATTCAAAATTCATGTCACACATTATAATCATTCTTCCATTAATCAAATTTGATGAGGAATTCTAATAAGGTTCCACAATTAAGCCTTTTATATATTAAGAAACAATATAGCAATCACCATCTAATGTGCAAGACCTAACCACTGCAAAGCTGATGTTCTAAATTTGAACTTGAAAGGAAACCCATCAGCGTGCCTGCTCGATTTCTTTAATCTATTCATGTAGGTTAATTACCTGACACTCATTAAGATGACTCTGGGCTTCTTTAAATTTCTGACCATATTAACCTCTCCAACTAATCCTTATTAGAAAAATATTAAAGAGTGTTCATTGCTATTACAAATTGAATCTCAAATGATGAAACAATTATCAAATAAATGGAGTAGAAAAAGAGGTTATATGCATGAGAAGATTCAATGCATGTAACGTTTTACTCCCATTATCATAAAGTGCAGGTCTTCAGGTCTATATGCAGGAAAGGTACTTAAAGACCAGTCCTCAAAGAGGCCTCTGGACTCTATTCTGAACCAACTTGCTGATGAACAAAAACCTAATGTTCATCAAAACTAGGTGCATTCAGGGAAAAAAAACTACCATCTTATATTAACCTAAATGACTGAACAGGAAGATGCGAGTGTGTAGCTCCGTGAGTCTCCATACAAATAGTATGAGTCTCATCGATTCATTCCACAGCCAAAGCAAAAGAGAGGCTGACAAAAATTATAGAAAAAAAAAACCAAAAAATATCAGTCAACAAAACAAAAGTATGCTCTTTGATAAAACATAAGCTTAAAATAAGTCTTGTTACTTCGGTTCCAGGACAAAAATATAAAATGTAAGTTATTTCTTTTCAAAACAAACGCCATTTAATTTCTAATGATATACCAGTTAGGTAGGTGTGTGTGTGTGTGTGTGTGTGGCTTCAAGCATATTAAGCATAATTTCTAATACTAGCTGACTCTCTCATCCCACTTCTTGCTTAGTTAAAGATGTTACAAATGTTTTAGTTGTGGTACTTTATAAATATTCACATTTGTTACAGTATAATTTATCTGGAAGAAAACAAAAGAGGTAAAGAGAGTTAATTTGGATACTAGAGTAAATATAGCAAATAAAAGAATTAGGAGAAAAGCAGAGTTGGATAGGAAATAGTGGTTAAAACTTTTTAAACCAAATATTTATACAAAGAAAATAGTCTACACTTTCCTATTTTAAATAGAAAGAACAAAAGTGGAAATAAAAAATGGCTAATCCATCCTGCAACTGAAATTAACTTTATTAAAATAGTAATGTTTTTTCGAATGTAAAAATCCTCATATCCCCCATATTGCCAAAATTAAAATATTCTTCAAACATAGGTGTTAGCAACATGGGATCCCTTGCCAAGTATTCTACTTAAATGATAACATTTTTAAAGCATGCACATACCATGCAGCCAGAAATTACAATTTAAGAAGTTGATCATAGGAAAAAAATATGAATTTTTTAAAACCTGGGAAAAAGCATTTAACACAGAAATACTTGCCATTGTGAAAATGTGTAATAACCTAAATACCCAGTAGAACTTAAGAAATGTGACATATACATCCAATGAAACATATACAAATAAGTGTGACTACATAACTCACATCCGTGAACCTCTGACAGCAGAGATATGGTCTAAGAAATGAATCAGCCAGCGGCAAATTCCCTTGTTGTGGCACTGCTGTAAAATGTACTTTCATATTGCTCTGCTGTATAACCTATACATATTGGCACCATATGGTACAGCCTATTGCTTCCAAGCCATAAACCTAGAGACAGAGGACTGTAAACAAGCATGATGCAATGGGAAGTACTTGTGCAGCTAAACATCTCTAACTGTTGAAAAGCTACACGAGAAGGACTAGGGGATACGAATCTTTATTTTCATGATCTAGCTCCACTGTCTAACATGAGACCCATCATTGACAAAAAGGTGACGGTGTTATGAACAACGATATTTAACTTAACCTTTACATCAATTCTAGGTACCAGGCACCGTTCTGAGCATTTGCCAAATGCTGTCTCAACAAGTTCTTCCAACAGCCTTATTTCACATGCTCATTTCCCCCATACTACAGACGAGAGCACTGAGATTGCAGGACGAAGACTTCACCTGTTGTACAGCCATGGGAGAAACTGGTATCTGAGTGCAGGCAGCCTCCTTTCAGATTCCCTCTGTGGCAACAGAATTCTACTTTCTAATTATCCAACTTGCAAGCAGAAAAGGGTATTGCACTTTTTTACTTTATTAAATGCACAGAGTAAAAATCACCTCAGGAAACTGGTCATCTAGGAAGTATAAAATCCAAATCGTCACACTTTAAATGACGGCCCCCGCTTCAAGATGACAGCAAAGGAACGAATAAGAGACAGCAGCCCATGATGTATATCTGAGCCTCACTTTAACTTCATGGTCCCAATACTAAATGCTAAGTGCTCTGGAAAGCTAGTAATTTGCAGCTGGGCCAGCAAAGGGCTTTTCCCAGTAGTAATACTACACAGGACATTAGAGGGTATGATCTGATTCACTAGGAAAGCACCACAACCACTTCCTGTGATTAAACAAAAGCAAGGAGGTTCTAGTGCTGGAGAACATAGTCAGTCTTTCTCTGACTCTCCCAGACACTGGCCTTCCCATCGAACATTCTTTCTGAAACCTCCTAAGTCCAGTGGTCTGGAAAGCGTGGTCGGCACAGGTTGGTTCAAGGCCTTCCATCTGGATCACCCACAGAAAGGATCCTGGGGTGCTCTCCACAAAGTTAACCCTACTTGAAAATAGCAGCATCGGGTAAGACTAGTTGAGTTCTAGGCCCAGCTCCATCACTGACTGCTCCATCTGAAACCATTTATTTGTAGGTAAAATGGCCAAAGTTGCCTGCTCCCAGCTTCTAACAGAGATATTTAAGAACTGAAATGAGTTTGCAGAGCACATTCAGATGTTAGCCATATAATCCTGTGCAAACAACTGCCTTCCCTTGATATTCTTGGGCTAACAGCACTTGCACTGGTTTCTCTGGTTGCCACTGCTCTGCCTTGGATAAGGTAATCATGGCATTGCAGAGGAGGCTCTCAGCAGCAAACTGTGCAGAGGACTATGTGTATTAGTCAGGGCTTATTCATAGCAGCCCTCACTTGTTCTGCAGGATTAATGCATCGGATCTAGACCAGAAAGGATCCACCTCAGCTCCGGCTTCAAGAGAAAAACTGTTCCATTTTAAGACATGAATTATAGGAGCAAGACAGTACCATGGAATACAATGTCCTCATCACAGACTGTGAGCACCTCACAAGACAGAGCCAACAAATTAGGCAGCTTTATTTTCTACATCCAATTCTGCAGTCAGCTTAGTTCCTTAAAAGCCTGAGGCTGCGGTGTTTATACACATGCACACACATGTGTGTATCATGGACACAATGTCAACTCCAGTTGTTTTTCTTATTGAGTTTAACTTAGTTGAATTATATCTAGAGAGAATTTGATATTTACGCATAAGGAAGGGTCTGTCTCTTTCATATTCTCTTCCCCCCACTCTACACCTCATACATTTCCACCACTCAAAGTCCAGCAAAGGAAGGCCTCTTTATGAGCAGTGTGATTCGACCTTGAACCCCAAAATTGAGGATCAATCTTTCAGGGCCTTTTTGTTCAACAATTCAAAAAACAGTCATGTTTGTGCATTCTTCTCTTTCAGACTGGCCAAATATAAAGAATAAAAATTACTTGGAAAATAATGCTCAGGAGTTGAAGAGATGGGCTGGTAGTTAAGAGCACTTCTGGTCTTACAGAAAATGGATCTTTGTTTTCCAGAACCCAGGACAGGTGGCTCGGAACAACCTTTAACTCCAGCTCCAGGGAAATCAAAAAGTCTTTTAAAAGCCAAATGCACAGGCTTGCATGTGCACACAGACACACACATACATACAACAAAAATATACAAATAAAAGAAATAAAGCAATGTTCAACACAGCCCCATTGTCACACGGAAAGCCCTATTCACTACAGCATACTCAGAATCTGCAAAAAGGAAAACAGGCAACAAAATCCTTAGGAAAGTAGAGAGTAAAAGAAAAAGGCAAAGCCACACTGACCACTAATGGTGATTCAAGATGGAGTGATGGAGATCTGTGGGGGAAAGAGGCTCATATTATATTCTGACTACATTTGTGTAAGCTTGAATATTTTCCACAAGAAAAAGAACTCTCAAAGAAAAATAGGAGGCAATCATGGTTATTAGACAATAACACAAGACATGATATTCGTTTATCTCATGATTTCATAATTCTGAGTATAATTATTTATTAAATTCATTCTCTATAAAAAAAAAATGATCACAAGGCTCATTACAGAGTTCTATTGTTTTTCTTAATTGTCGCTATGCCCAGCAGTCTGTCGGCGAGCTGTGTGACAACAGAGCGCATGTCTCCCTTGCAGCAGCAAGCCTCGCACCTGCAACTAATCAGTTGCTCAAAGGGGGACGAGGGGTTCAGGAAAAGTTTTCAAAATGAACAGACAAAAATCCCACTTCTTTCCTTCATTGGAGATATCCATCTGAGCTCAAGGACACAACATTCTCTCATTTCCTTTACAATTCTGAGTCTCCACTTTGAGCAGGGTCCTAAATTGACATAAAGCAAGATTTAAAAAAGAAGAAATATGTTCTCATTATACCTACACAGCTTTATTCATATAAATACAGTTGACTCTGAGTTTTCATCTCCTCAGAAGGAAATAGTGGCAATTGAAATGACCTCCCACAATAGCTGTTTAAATAGGCTAAATGATAGAAAATTTCCTCCCTCTCACCAGACGGTCAACAACATTTGATATTCTCACCTAAATGCTTTCTTCCCACCCAGTGTCTCTTCAGTTCCTATGACCGGTACTGAACAGTACCCAGTCGTGTCATCAGTACTGGCCCATGATGGAACAAGATGAAGACAGGAAGAAGAGCGGAGCCTTCAAGTTTTCCTGCAGTGCTTATCCTCATTAAAGCCTCCCCGAACTCCACCTCAGCTACAAATTTCTCAGTGCTTTCTTCAACATGAGTTCCACCATCAGTGACACAGACAGGCACCTGCTCCTCTGCCACTCCACCCAGTGTGGTGTGGGCAGGAGACAGCACAGAGAACTCAACCACCTTGACCCTCCGCTGCAGCCTGGGCAAGGTGCCGTGCCAAGCAGGCATTCTGGGTGAACTTTTCCACAGAAATGTCCCTGGCAAAGTAAAACCAAACACGGATTTCTGAACTGATGTCACATCCCCATTACACATCTATCTCATTAATATGCAGATCTGTTTTCAACTTTAATAAATGGCAAAATTATATTTATACCAAGTGATTATATTGAAATAAATTTATAATTTATTACTTGTAAATGTTTAATTTATACAGATGAAGTTGCATAAACAAACATGAGAAAGTAAGTTGCAAGTGGAAAGTTTAAGAAGCCTTGGCCTATGTAGATATGTTTTCAACCATGAAATAGTGACACAAGCTCCAGCACAGGGGGAATATGACAACTGAAAGAAGCTAATCGCAAACAACCACAAGTTCATATATGACTCAATACTTGAAAAGCCTACAGTATACACACAAACAGAATGGACCACTGGTTGCCCTGGGCAACAGAGGACGAGAGGACAGTTACTGGAAGGAGTTCACATTTCTTTGTGATGTGGTGAAAACACCCAGCATTTGACTGTGGAGACCGATCTAACACGATAGGTGCACTATCAGTTGCTGAAACCAGTTTAAAGTGGGTGCAGGCCAAGTAAGGGGGCACATGTGTATAACCTCAGCATCAGGGAGGCTGAGGCTAGCCTGGGCTGTGTACCAAGACGTTGCCCCAAATAAACAGACAATATCAAAGTCAGGATTGACTACGTAAGCCAGACCTTGTCTCAAAACGCTAAAATGAAAGTAAATGAAGCAGAATGATTGAAGTTGAATTAGTAAATTTTATGACTTGTAAATTTTACCTCAGTGAAGGTTCTCCAGTACTAAATTGGTCATGAGGAGGGTGTGGACATGAAACACAAACTTAAATATAAAATCTACCCTAAAACTTTAAAAAATATAATAATCTTATATAAACTTGTTTTTATCTTTGGTTATTTTAGAGAATACAATTGCCATTAAGACAAATTTTCCTGGTAACCTTCCTGGATGCTGCTTCATGAACTATTAATGCAACAAAAATATCTTTTGTTTAAAATAATTACTTAAATTTGTGTTTTAATGCACATATAAAAAGCATGCATGTTTATAAATCAGTATTTCTTTTCAAAGCACGTGTACATTGTATAAACTGCAAATACTCAAATCAGAGCAAGCATATTGATGTCCACAAAAATGTGTCCTGTCTGTAAGGAAAAAGTCATCTCTTCTCTTGGAGCTTTGTTGAAATGCACAGCACATGTCACCATCATGTTAAGCAGGCATGAAACACTGGATCAGAGGGGTGTTCTTTTTCTTCCATTTGGTCATGAGAATTTGTACTTTATTCATTACGAGGGTTGCCAGGAGAATGTAGAATCAACCTACAGCTCCCTGCTGAGAGTGTAACTCTACCCAACATTCTGTAAAGTGCCCTGGTTTCATAACATGAATGTGGATGATCCCTCAAACCCTTGCCCTACACCACGAAGGTCATAGAAGGGTCACCAGATCCTTTTTGCCCTCCAGGCAGGTCTGCGTTTCAACCAGGCTTGAATGATAATTGTCCATCTTTAGCTGCTTTTCAAATTACAAGACCGCATTAGTAGGATTAGAGATGCAGCATTTGAAGGCTCTGCCATGGGTACCTCAGGAAACACACAGAGCCAACCGTATGTAACAAAATGGAAGGTGGATAAGCATCACGTGGTAATTGCCACCTGATAAAACATATACTGTCTATACATGAACAGCACTTTAACTCAACCGGCACAGCAGCACCTCAAGAAATTATTGATGGGCTTACTAAAATATATGTAAAAGTTTGGTAAAGACTTGATTCAAATGTTACATTCTTATTTTTTTTTTAAATGACATTACTAGTCTGGTCCAGACATAGTTATAAAATTAAAATTCAAAATAATTATTCTATAACTCTCCTGTTCTCTCCGAGCCTGACACTTGGACACGCCATTTGCCCTAGAGCCCCAAAGGACATTCTTTTACTACGCCGTCGAGTTGGCAGCTATTGTTATAATTTCCCTGCTGATGAGCCAAACAGTTAATCTGTTTTAACACACAATGCATAAAAGGTTTCATTTCAGTCCAGAAAAGAGAAAGAGACACTTATAATCACTGGGCATTCATATTTGAATGACAGCTAGACATAAAGGAGCTTCAGGCAAGCAGCCATCTGGAAAAATGCTGGTATTCTATCGTATTATCTGTTCGCAAACCTTTGCGACAAAGGGGTCAGAGGTTGACCAAAGACTTCCATTTAGTAAGATGCTCGTTTCAAATCCATGGCCATTAATAAACATTCTGTCAGCCCTACAATAAAAGACAATCAGCTTCCCTCTCCTTCCATTTGGTGTATTCTGAAAGACAGCTTCATAACAAACATATACTTAGAATTAGATTATTTACCAGGATAAACTGAGTGGGCCTACTTAGAAGTAATACTTTTTATAGTTGCAGATGAAAATGCAACAGAGATTCCTAGGTAGTAAACACACAGAAATTGCAGCATTCATTTTAATATGAAAGACAAAGTAGGCAATCAAACTGTGCTTATTATTAAAACTACGGGTTTTTTCCCACTTTTAAGTTAGCGTATCCCAACTTGAGATATTAAATTTATTACAAATACTAAAAAAGAAACCCACAGTAGAAAAAGCCTCACCGCTTATAAAGCTAATTCCTATCATAAGTCACACATACGTTGAAAATACCTTTTGATTCTTTTTTTTTTTTCCATTCAATGCTCAGGTAATATATATAGTACACATGAAGAAATATGCACAAATACACCCATACCGTCTTTCCTAAGAAATAAAGTTGGATATTCTAACTCATTTCAACACATACAGAGACACCTTTAGACACCTTGGATAGTTTGTTTCAGAGGTTGAGTCCTACTCTTTCTAAGAAGACATCCATGCAAGCACAGACATTTTCCTGGAGATGCCTTCTTCTGGCTGTGAGCAATGTCCTCTCTGCTGTTGCTGAAAACAGCCACAGACAAAGCAGTCCTTTGCCAAAGTTCCCAGTCCCCTTTTCCCTACCCCACCCGTGAGAGCTTGAATCTCAACTACTGGATCCATCATTGAGGTTCATATTCAGTGCATCAATACCCACTGCTGCACACAGGTGAAAAGATACGTTTACATGGCAACTTTCCCAGCATTCCCTGAGACTCCTTAACATCACTGTGGTGGCTATACATTTGCATTTACCTAGAATTCAAATGTCTAAACTCCCACCCCTGTTAGGTTGGCATTAGGGGGTAGCTAGGTCATGAGGAAAGAGCCATCAGGGCAGGATTAGTGCCTTTATTTAGCAGAAAGTTTGTTTCCCAGTTTCTGCTTCCTCCCCATTGAGGATGCAAAGAACCGCTATCTGCACAACCTCAGGTTAGCCCACACTGGAGTGCTGTCACCTTCAATTTATGACTGCTCTCTCCAGCACAATGAGAAGTAAATACATGCTGTATGAGCCTTCGATCTAGGGCATGTTTGCTATGAAGATCAGAAATGATGAAGGTATTCCCTCATTAAGCACAAGTCCACTCTCCTTCCTATTTCACATATGGGAAATGAGCTGAGGGAAAGTCATGCTCAAGATAGCAATGAATCAATGCAGACCAGAACTCGAATTCCCTTCCCCACTTCCTCATCAGCCTGGGATCCAAAACTTAACTGCTAAACCAGAGATCATGTAGATGTTGGCTGCCCACTCCCCACCCCCATGCCGCCGCCACCACCACCACCACCACTCAGAACGAAACTATCTCTGCTGCAGGAATAGAAGGTGCTTTTTACCTGAGCTCCATACCCAGTCCAAAATCCTCTCAGGTTTACCGTCCTACAGAATTGGATCCTGGGGCTCCTCGAATCAGGGAACTACAGACAATTGTTCAAAGGACAACTTATGGCTTTGTTATGATACAGCCACAGCAAAAGAATATTATCTCTGTCTCAGGCAATCACAGGTCCCGATCCTCCAGAATATCCAGTTTACAGCTCTGATCCAGGCTGAACTGTTAACAGAACCCTCCTCCCCCCAGTCTGAGCGATAAGTCACATGGTTACTCTATGTATACTGTCTGGAAGAGGCCTGGTTTCAGTTGTTCCCTTTCCTCCCAGAGCCAAGAACAGATATGCATGGCATAAGTTCTATATAATGAAAATCGAGACGACAGGGAACAAAAACGACTAAATACACCCACCTTCTTAAGGCTCTTCAGTGTCCTCACTCTTGCCTGTTGCTTACTACTCCCAAACCCAGCTCCGAGCCCCTCTAGAAACCTCTCACTGATGTTCAGCCACTATCTATCCATACAAAGGACATGCCATGAGGGCCTTCTCTGGACATAGGCCCCCACCATCCAGCCATCTCCCTCTAAGACTGTGGCTCACTAGGTTGCCACTGCCTCTTAGCCCCTGCACTAGCAAAACGACAATACAATGCCTGAGACAGAGTGGGAAATTAACCATGTTCTCATATAAATGTTAATGTCCAGAATGTATACACTTAAAAGCAATGCTGAGTGCAGTTTCGTGCATGACAGTTTTTGACCGGGAAATGGGCAGATTTGAAGGAAAGGTGATAAGGGGAAAAGTACAGTTGCTGTGTGAAGCCTCATCCAGTTCTCACAAGCAAACTACCTAAAAAACAAGGTAAACAAGACAATTTCCTGTATTGCACTAGACTCATTTTCACCTCTGTTAATGTCACAGTTCCTTTAAGATACCACTATCTTGCACTTACCAAAAGCCTGAAGTTTTGCCTTTGGGACTTGTTTTGACTGTCTTGTTCCTATCTGTTACTTTATTTTATTCTAAGGTTAATCTTAAGGGTAAGTAGATACTGTATAAACTGAGGACATGACCAACGTGATTGCTCCATGGTATGATGAAGGGGAAGGTTTTATTGTAGATGAGAGAGAGAGAAAGAGCCAAAGGCATCTGGAAGAGAGAGAAAACAGTAGAACCGAACATGGCCAGCAGAGTGGATCCGGCCATGAGAGAAGCAAGAACAGAGCTGAGAGAGGGAGAAACATAGACAGGAAGAGTGAGAAGTGGGGAGCCTGGTAGGTGAGAGGGAGACCAGGAGAGAAGATAAGAGAGAAAAAGCATAGCAGGATTATAAAGAGAATGAGTAGATGGAGGTTAGAGCTGGGGAGTTTAGGGCAGGAGAGGAGGTGAGAATGGCTAAAACGCTAGCGCTAGCGTAGACTTTGAATTGGGTAACAGGTGCTTGTGATAGGAGGGGGCCTGGAGGTCAGCATGTGCTTTGATATGCTAATGGACACCACAGACAGCATTTTGTCCCTTCAGCTTTTTGGAATTGGAGTAAACGGAGTTTTCTTTGGACTTGGCAGATCTCACGTGTGGTTCTCCATGGAAAAGATAATATGTTAGAGTTGCCTTGCTAGTAGTAAATGTCTACATTTCAATTCTGAAATGTGAGATCGAATAAATTCTCTGATTTTTGTCACTGATTCCAACATAGTCCTTGGTGCCTAAAAGCAAAACTGAGTCACTGTAGGTTTAAAACCTCTATCATTTCCGGTGTCCAATACTCCCTTTGATTTTTATGCTGATTCTTTCCTTTCTACTCAATCCACTCTAAACTAGACCTCTTTGGGTCAAATATGCCTTTATTGTCAACAACTTGTGTAATAGCTACGTTCAGTTTTTGAAATCTTTTCTTTTTTTTCCCCATTACAGGATACTCTAAACAATCCAAAATCAATAAGAACAAAGTATGTACTGCCTGCATCTCATCACACCAATGCCTGAAAGCCCATACTGGCTCTCTAGTGACTCCAACCCAAGTTCAAGATCAGCATAGTAACATTTGAAACCTATGAGTCGTCTATGTTATTACTCCTATCACACAACACAAATACTTTCATTAAGATCAGTCTCCTTACAAATCATTTATCCTAACATCTATACCTACACATGTGTTAGTTCCCATGTGCTGTCAAGGTTAAGTTCTGCTTCCTTCCATTCCTTGGTTCTTTCCAAAACCACTTTGCTTCTGACAGCTCGTGGCGTACACTCCACTGCTTCATCGGAAGCCACTTGAACACTGCCCTACTTATTCCACATGAGTGAGCACTGTCACTCCAACTATTAACACATGTCACTCCTCCGCACAGTGTCTTCTCCTTAGCCTCTACTGGTCTCACCTGCTTGGGTCCCCTTTAAGCATACTAATAAGGTTCCCCTATAACTGATGTTCAGGTCTTAATATAGTACAATTTTAACCGTATCTGCTACATGCTATTCTTTTGTAATGTGGCATCCTAAAAAGCTCGAGAAGAAAAGTAAAGCCAAGGCCATGAGACATCTAGGGTTTACATATTAGAAGGATGTCAAGGGAGCTGGAGAATTCCAGATTTAAGTACACATGCCCCAGACGCTTCTCCATCCTACAGGAAACAAATCTCCAAGACTTCTGCACCACCCTGAGGTGGATGCTGATAATCTAGTGTAACACTGTGATTGAAACAAACAAACAAACAAACAAAAATCTAGGAACTATTCTCATTTGCAAGGTGGAGTGGGGATTTCATTTTTTTTAAAGTGTTCTAAATACTAACAGAAAAGAAAAGCATCCTTTGAAAACTATAAAGGAAACAAAAGTCCAGGGGAAGTATTTCCTTTTCAAACAGTTGGAAAATCCACTGATACATGATAATGAGAGCCTTCCCCAAGATCAGCACCAGTACTTCAGCCTTGAATAACATTCACAGGTTTCCTTGCCACCTAGGAAACTAACCATCCTTTATTTTTAAAAAAGAAAAGAAGGAACGGAGAAAAAGAAAGAAAGAAGGAGGGAAGGAAGGAAGAAAAGAAAGAGAGAGAGAAAGAAAGAAAGAAAGAAAGAAAGAAAGAAAGAAAGAAAGAAAGAAAGAAAGAAGAAAAGAAAGTTATAACAGCCAACCCTTATCTC
This sequence comes from Meriones unguiculatus, assembly GCF_030254825.1. NCBI lineage: Eukaryota > Metazoa > Chordata > Mammalia > Rodentia > Muridae > Meriones > Meriones unguiculatus. The sequence goes on along the minus strand of NC_083362.1, from coordinate 49,354,075 downwards.
ATTACATGTACGGTCAGGAGGGTCAGCGATATAAGTACACTATTTACATCTTCCTTCATGACAGAATCTAAAACAAACATGACCAAGAGGCCATGTACCATTGACTATAGTCTGTCTAAGCAACTGTGTGTGAGCAATTGGTGTGGGTTCTGAAGTCGAAGCCGTGAGTTTCATGTCTCTGGTCCCTCTTATGGCAATCCTAACACATACCCTCCTTGAGAGGATTATGAAAGGAAGTTGAACAAATAAAATGCCAATGGATATGCTCCATGGCCTGTTCTTCATTCTGGGAGCAAAACAGAACATGTTTGAGCTGAATAGACACAATTTTAGTAATCAGAAGCATTCCAAAAGGAATTTAGAATCAGTGAAGTGGAGTTCTTTCAATCAAAACATTAAAAAAAAAACTATTTCTTAAATTTAAATGTCCTCATAAAGCGGTCCAAAGTTCTTTATATTTCAATTATAGAAAAGTGCTAAATTAAAAGTGTCTATCAACAATCCCATTTATCTGTGGGCAAGTCATTGCCCACAATGAATAAAGTCCACCTAAGGCTAATTAAAGTAGGTGGGAAATAGAAAATTCAAAAATTTTAGGGATTCCTTGAGTTTTAAATAATGCGGTAATCTGAGCAGAATTAATGGTCATAAACTAGCTTTTTATCTTCCGTGTATCCCATAAAAGATTAGATTTATCCTATAAACATCTCCCTGATAATGAGCTTTCTGGTTCCTGTAAAAGTCATGTCTTCTTCTTCTCGTGGGTATATCCTCTTCGGTACTCTTGGCTGACCTCCAGCTCATGCACTTGAGCATGAGTGCAGTGCATAGACACACACACAGATCCACACACACACATGCATGCACACACACACACACAGTTTATAAAATGTGAAGTCATTAGCTTGTTGCTGCTCCAGTTCTATTTCATTTATGATCTTTATTCAAATAATTTAGAGGAGCTAGTTTGGGGTCACTATACTCCATTTCCTGCTTGATATTTCCTTTGCTACGTAGTAACAACAACAACAGAACAAAAATAATCATTATTGGTTTTACTCATATGTTTTCAATATTGGGTAAGGATATAAAATATTTAATATTTGAGACTTACTATATTTAGTATTTCATATGAATAATTTCTGTGATGTGATAAAATACCCCAAACACTGAAAACAGTATAGTTAACTAAAGGAGAATAGATGCAAGATAAGCAGCATTTCCATCTTTGGGAGCCTACTGGAAAGTTATGGAACTTGCTTTCATGCTTTTGATTATTTGTTTATTGTCATGTGTATGGGTCTTTTACCTGCATGTGTGTCTGTGCACTACATGGACACAGTTCCTAAAGAGCCTAGAAGAGAGCATCAGATTCCCTGGGGCTGGAGACATACCTGGTTGTAGTTGCCATGTTGGTTGCTGGGAATTGAACTCATGTCCTGTAGAAGAGCAGCCAGTGCTCTTAACCTCTGAGCCATTTATCCAGTCCTAAACACTTATAGACATATAGAAATCATCCAGACTTCATGTTCCCTTTGGTTATAACATTATCATTAGCTGCAGAAAGAAAATACAAAGGGAGCCCCATTGCTGGCACTGTGGCTGGCAAGTCAAACACAAGCCTAGATATTAAGAACCAACTCTAGCTCTACTCTACAGCCTTGGAGCAACATTTAATCTCTTATTATATAAGTAGCTACAGCCTCAAAACAAAGGCAAGCATTAGTATTTAATTACTCTCACAGCAGTTCAGTGTGACAGGCTAAGACAGACAAAGGTCTTCAGATCACAGGTCGGCAAACACCAAAGTGAATGTCAGAATAAAACACTGTGGAAAGCTCCCTTGGCACCTTCAATGTCACTAGCTGACTGATGTCTCTTTGCTACCTCTACTGATGAAAAAAAAAAATGTCAGGTAAGTAGTTATGATGGAATTAATCAGAATGCCATTAGAAAGGAAATACGGTACGGTATTTATTTTAATAAAGCTCCTTTATGACATCAGACTCATTATCCAAGCCTTAAGAATGCTGTGCTCTACAGGGGAACTACTGTCAGAACAGCAGGATGGCAGAGCTCTGCTCCGCTGGGGGCAAAGCACTTGGCCCATCAGGCAGAACAAATAAAACACAGTGCGTCGTAATTCCAGTTTTCTTTCAAAAAGAAAAAAAAAATACCTCATATGACAATGAGATACAGTCCTCCATCTCACTTGTACACACTGGACTGTTTGGTTTCAGGTCATGTGTCTAGGAACTACTCCTCAAAGGAACAATTGTTTCGGACTTAGTAAAATTAAAGTTATGAATGAGTTTTTAAACACCTAAACATATTTTAAATATAAAGATTATGAGATATAAGCATGCAAATGGAAAAGAAATATAGCTCTTGACTGTCAGATAAAGAAGATATTAGTAAAAGTGTGCGTACCTAAATTAAAGCACTTTATAAGCCTTTCAATCACACAACTTATCAAAATGAACAAGACCTTGTCCATTTTAATATAGCTAGTCTTCAAAAAAGAGCACTCCCTCCTTGCTATGAACTGAACATCGCCCCAAACCCTAGGTGCTGAAACCTAACGGACAAAGTGACCTAGTAAGAGTTGGGGTATTTTATGAGGCAACTGATTCAAGAAGATTCTGCCCTCAGGAATGGGATAAAGGTCTTCATGAAAATGCCCTCACAGGCCTTCCGCTATTTGCACTCCTGCCTTCTGCTATGTGAGACACACAGCTCCTCTCCTTCATAGGATGCAAGGCTCACCAGACAGCCAGATACACTGATATCCTGGATCTTAGACTTCCCAGTTTCTTGAACTGTGAGGACTAAATTTCTGTCCTTATAAGTTACATAGCTTGTGGTGTTTTGCTATAGTAGCACCATGAGACAAAGTCTATAATTTACATGATTTACTGAGAAACTCCAGTGTGACCATCCCTTCTGAAAACATCAAAACACAAAGCTCAGGTGCTATAAAGACCTAAGGGCAGATCACCACTGTTCTGTTCTCATTTCCTCCCCTATCCTTTCCTGCTCAAGACAGCAGAAGTATTTGTAACAATCAGAGAACATGATGGAAAAGCAGAGAACCATGGAGATTTGTCCTCTTTCTGCTGTGCTTCAAGCAGCGTCTCCAGCTTTCTATGTTGGTCCACCTTAGTCCACAACAGCTCCAACTCCAGGTATCCAGAAACAACTCCACAGCCACTTCCTACTGCTAGTCTTTGGGCTGATACCTGAGGAGTCTGCCTTCCCAAGCCTTGCATCATTTGGCCTTTTTTCAACAATGCCCTGTGATAAATTTCCTTTGTTTGTAATGCCCAGAGTGGCCTCTAGACACTGAGCTAAGAATCAGGAGACAGTTGTTCTCACCACTTCTCCAGACCCAGATTTCCTCAGCTGTAAAACCAAGCCTTCTCCCACCCCACTCCCCCCAAAAAAGAAGAAAATGTTGAAACCCCAATCCTCCCTACCATATCTCACAGCAATTAAATAAAAATGCATTGAAACTAGACATCATTAAGATAGATAATAGATGATGGATGGATAGATAGATAGATAGATAGATAGATAGATAGATAGATAGATAGATAAACAGTTAGAGAGAGAGAGAGAGAGAGAGAGAGAGAGAGAGATTGCTCCAATGGTCCTTGCATACATTGGTCTGAAAAACATTGCATTAAAGTGCTAAAGTATGCAGTGGTATGCTCTTGGGTTTTCGAAAATTTTCTAGATCAGTAGGTTTAGAATAGGAATAGGTACGTTTTCAGAAATAACCTAGGTTTGTTTTTAGCAAATTTTCCACTTTTCTCCTTCAAGCTAGCATCCATCTTGTTCTTTATTTATAAGCAATATATGCACTCAATCATTGTAACTCATTATGCTCAGTCTAAACGTTCAGTTATAAGATCCCCAGTAGCTCAACTGCCAAGTTGTGCTGCAAACACCTTGAGGAAAAGGCCCGTGATTAATTACTTCCAAAGTTTACTGGTCCAAGAACTGATCCAGTAGCCACACCTGTATTCTTCCCCACTGAGTAGCCTGCTATCTCTGCCTTTCATCCACCTGAATCTGTCCTCCCTCCACTGCTTTTCGAATTCCTGAATTAAGCTTTAGCACGGGCCACCTATCTCTTGAGTCTAACATTTCTGAAATCCCAGCCTACAGCCTTTTTCTTGCTCTGAGGAGTCACCTCTCCTAAGTTCCCATCTCCCTGACACCTTCATCAACCACTCCCACAACAGCTCATCAATGAGGTCACCACACTGGGAGCAGCATGTCACTGAGGAAAAAAACACAGCCCTGGAAATGTGTGTACCACCATCTGAACAAGGTTAAAGGATTTAGTATGTTTATACTGCTGCTTTTCATCACACCCATGAAAGCCACAAAACAATGGTTCTATAATTCTGATTCAATGCATAGAGATGTGCTAACATTTTTATTAACTAAATCCCTCAGAGGATTCTCTGAGACCATTGAGGTGGTCTTCAGCCCATACTAGTAAATATCACAGGTATAAATTTTTAAGAAGCAAATGGTATCCATTCAAACATCTAGATCCTTGTTAAAATCACTGATCAGCTGTGGGCAGGATGTGGCTAGTTGTGACGGTAGTAAACAAAAAGAGGAGAAGGGCTCCATTATACAATCCATACCAGTCTCAAGCTAACAAGAATGTTTACTACCACATTCCCTGCCCCTGCTGTGGAAGAGAAGCCTGAGTCTGGGCCTCATGTCCTAATGTTGTAAACTTTGGGAGATTCAGAAATCACATGGAAAAAAAAATCAAAAAACATTAAAACCTCCCTTCACTCAAACTTGTTTCTCCCCTTTGTTAGAGTCAAGAAAATACTAATCCCAATAAAGAAACTGGACAAAAAAAATCTTATCTCACCATAAGAGGCACCAGAGGTGCTCAACAACATTCCCTCACATCACAGGGGAAACCATTCTTATCCATTTGTGTACACACATAAGCAAACCCATAGCAATGGTTGCCCTTGGCAAGATACAAACATTTATGGAATAAACTTTCTCTTTGGGACATTTATAGAATATGCTGTATTTCATAATCTTTGCAATCACCTGGGCTAGCAGGAGGCCAGCTCCTTGCTGAGTGGGCTCTGTTGAAACAATCTGCAAATCTCTCAGGATGCCAGAGGTACCTCGGGGCTATTTAGGATGAGTCCAAGCTATAGTCTGTCGTTGCTGTTTATCCCACGGAACCTAAAATGGAAGGACTCAGAACCAATCGTCACCAAGTCTCTACATGCCAAAACATTCACACCCATCACCTTAAAGCTCGCCACAAATGTACACTACATCATGCCATGCCCTGCACTTAAAATGTGGAAAGAAATCTCAAACAAGCAGGAAGAGGCAAAGTGAGGCTGTAAAAGGAGTAGCCAAGTCCAAAATTAGAGCTCAGGTAGAGAACATACAGGACACAACCAATTGGCTTCAAACTCACTCTCCAATTCCTTACCTGTGTATCCTTGGACAGAATAATAAACATTTTGGTGCTTCAGCTTTTGCATCTTTAAAATGCAGTAATGTTAAAACAGCACCACTTTCACAGAATTCTTATGGCATGGCGAGGCCCCTAAACGCCCCGAGATACACAGTAAACCCCGAGTGACCAACAGATTGAGAAGACTCAAAACACAGACTGGGAGGCCTGGACCCTTGTTGTCCCCACCCTGAGCCTCCTTACTGCTCTTCACACTTCTCCCCACTCCCTTTCCTTTTCTCCACCACTTTGCCTTTTTTTCCATTGAGGTTTTATAAAATAAATAAATCAAAATCTACATATCCACTCAAGTTTAAATTTTAGTTGGAGGGCAATTAGGAAACATTCATCAACACATAACAAGGACACAGCAAGGCCTTAATGGCTGGAATAAAATGTTAAAGAAGACAGAATAAGAGCACATAATTTACTTAGAAATGCAAGGCAACATCTAAAATCCCTTTCACAGGGATTAAGCGGGTTCTGGAAGAGCAAGCCCAGAGACAGAGTGCATAGCTCTACAAGTCAGTGGTTAGGAAACTAACAGGCAGCTACTTTCTATTCCTAGCATAGTAAGTGACTTCTAAAAGGGCAGACACGTGTTTGGAGCCCCAAACACTCAACAGTTTGATAAGATGTAGTACGATACTGTTGTTAAATCGCTTCTCTAAGGCTTGGGGATTCTGAGTCCTGCTTTGCAATCTGATAGGTAGCAAAGGAAAGAAAGTGTTTCAATGGAGAATGAAGTAGTTGTGTGAATTTTAAATTCCTGTAGAAACGTCACCTGTTTTCTACAAGATGTAAAAACACATTTTTACAGATGCTAATTTTGCTTCAAAATTTATAATTCTATGATTCCCTTGACTCCTCTTTCTAACAAACTGATTTGCTTTGTGCATCACACAATTTGCTATTATAGGGTTGGCAAGGCCACAGCCTCTCTTATAGAAGAACCCTTCTACAGAGACTTGACAACCCTACCATATTCTCTAATTAATGAGGTCAGGTGTGAACGATCCCGATATAGCATATTTTTAATAAAGCAAGTGCTCTAAAATAACACTTAGAAAGAAGGTGCACTTTGAACCTAAGGCAAGCATGTAAGAGTTCTCCCACCTGAAAGTAGTTATCTACATTTTTTCCTATACGATATCTCCAACATTCCATATTTCTGGCCAACAGTGTAACAGGGAACAGGATTGACTAAAGTCCGATGACAGGAAGAAGAACAGGATAAGAAAGCAAGTGTGAAGAAATTCATTATCAGAAAGTCCAGAACTAGAGGTATGACTAGGATGGGAATGACAAGGGAGAAAAGAGTCCTTCAAAAAAGAGCAGAGCAGTGGCAGCCATCTTGCTAGGCTTCCTGGCATACCCACTGTGAAAGAGAGAGGAAGAATCATGGACTTGAAGGGTAAAGGATGGGCCACTATGAAGAAAAACTCAGGTCAGGGCTATGTCCTACCGTCTCCTCTCTCCCTCCTAGGGGCTCATAAACATTTCACTCTACCTTCTGTCTTTAATCTTCATGTTTATTCCCATGTCTGATTTTTAACTCCCATATGTTTATTCCCATCTCTGATTTTTTAACTCCAATCTAGATTATAGATCTTCCCGAGGAAGGTGTAGAATTGATCCTCTGAGTAGTAGATCAAATATACAAGTAAACATTTTTATATACTCTATTTATTAATGTATTAGTTTTTGTATCCTTCAATTCACTATCAAGACAGTCAGGGGAAAAAGTTGGGAAAATCTTGAAGTGATAAGAATCGAGTAATTTTGATCATAGTCAGTAAGGAAAGCTGCTTCTCTTACATGGTGCCTACAGTAGTAGATGAGAAGGTTGACTAGCTCTTACATTCTCACAGCTAGGGGTTGGGGATTTAGCTCAGTGGTAGAGCGCTTGCCTAGCAAGCGCAAGGCCCTGGGTTCAGTCCTCAGCTCTGGAAAAAAAAAATAACAAAAAGACCAAAAAAAAAAAAAAAAAAAAAAACAAGGTAACATTCTCACAGCTAGTCCAAAGCCATAGATTCCAAACTGGCTTCACTTTGACACTCTGTTGGAAGAAAGCTTTGTGGTAGTAATTTGTTTGCTCTGTATTTGAGCTGTCATACTGAAATGCCAAAATTAATCACATGGCCAGTTCAACTCATACCATATTTCTGTAATTTTCCAAGTTAACACATTTCCGAGAATTCCTGTGACAATTTCCTTACACTAAATCCAAATGTATGCCTTTTTACAAAGCTGTGCTAAGGGCATTTCTCACAGGGGTACATTTGCCTTGCTGTGGTCCATCAGGCACACAGTTACTCCCTGTTCACAGGGGTCACATCAAGCTGATCTGTGCTGCTGTGAGGCCTGAGGGGTGCCTGAAGCCTGTAGCCATGGACAGGCAGTGGCCTCTTTGGACTCAAGCTGTGGTGGTTATGATATTATAACCCTGGGATTCATGTGAGAATAATACCATTTCATCATAAAGGCTCTCTGGTAGAGTCTTTATAGAGGTACTCAACAAATCAGTCATGATGACTGTTGCTGCCATGATGGAGATGACAGTGCCTAAGCAGATGCCCTAACTGGAGCCCCAAGGTTTCTCTTAAATTAAGGTGCTCTTCCAAGACCACCTCCTCTGGTGTTCTTCCTCACCCCAGCGCTCCCTTGCCATCACCTTCCTGTATCTACAGCTTTATGATGACACTTGTGTGCTCTGCTCTGCTGTGAAATAGGCATCTGGAAATGTCCTGCCACAAGCAATGCAGATCACAATCTTGACTTTGATAGTCGGAAAAAATTACAAGCAGCTAAAACTCAAGACAAAGGTGACACTTTTACCTACTTTAGGGGAAAGGCCAGACATCCAGGCCTCACTCTGATTTTTTATAACCTGCATAGTTACTGGGCTTTTGCATCATTGGAGATGGGATGATAAATCAAGCACCCAAATATTACATCATCGTCATCATAAACAAGCTTACATCTTTCTCACGAGACAGGAATTATTCATGCTCCTACCTACCCTGTAAGTACATTACCTGCTGTGTTCTCAGCTCTGGCAGAGCCCATCTTCTATGAAGTAATTCTAATACCCCACTCACACAAACATACGACCCACAAAGAAGTATTCACCACACAGAAGCCCAGATACAGCTCTACACAGTACCTCAAACCCGGCTACATGGATGGACTTGAAGATATGTCAGCCTAATACATGAAAGCTCCTCCAACCTGGAATTTACATGATGCTCTGAGTACTCCCGAGCACAGCATTTGAATTGAGAATGAATCCAGCCCACAGAGCACAGTGCGCAAAGCCAAGGTTTTCCCTGTACGAATTTAATGACAGCTCTATCCATTTCCCTTTCACTATTTAGCATAATTTTAAAATGTTCAAAGTACTCCAAGTTATAGTTTCTCGGTCTCACCACTATTCACAACCTGGGCCAATGATTCTGTTATGGTCAGTGTTGTCCTCTTTATTGTAGAATGTTTATGGGTACCCTTGGTCTCTAGTACATGCCAGTGGCACCCTCTCATTCCATGTGAGAAGCAAAAATTACTTTAGACACTGCACAGTGTCCTAGGGGGCAAAACCAATACCAATGGCAGTCGCTAATCTAAATAAATCACTCTTCATTCATCATGTAAAAACGGGAAAACTTTATAATGGTGGGAAGCCATTCAAATCTCTATTCTACTCCAGAGTGCCACAGAAGGCTGGGGCTGGGACCTGGCTCTGCCTCTTGCCATCTGGACTACGCACATGAGCTCTAAACCCCAGTTTCCTTACCTACAAAACAGCAGTGATCACAGTGTTTTCAGGAAATGTAGAGAGGCTTAAAATGGCTAGCAGGAAAAAAGTAGCATTAGAAAGTGTCCGCCATACATTAAGTGCTGGCTGCTACTGTTTTCCCACCATTCAGCCCTCTGTGCCTTGGTTTCCTCATCTGCTACTTAGTACCCATTAACCAGACTAACAAGACCACCTATTATAGTAAGAGTCGGCCACAATGGGTCAACAAATATTTGTTAGGGGTAGCTTGCATTTTAAGGGTATATTAAAACGTAATTTATATTTCTCTACTACAAATAAAAACAATACACTCTGATCAACATACTCATCCAAACCCAAGAAAAAAAGATGACTTATAAACCTGAGTACGTATTTTTTAATATGTACTTCCTATTTTAAAGTGATTGTGTCAGAATTATGATAGAAAGCCAATGCTCTAACTCAGAAGTGAGAAAAACTAGACATTAAAGAGGCCACAGAATTCCTGGCACAGAACTGCTCAACAAACTTGGTTGTATTTTTTTTTTATTGTTGCCATGATCCATGACCAATGACTACAACGAGAGTCCAAGTACAGTGTGAGGAAAGCAAGTGGGGGGCTTACCGGAGACACCAGCACCAAGCATCCCTGAGAACCAAATACGTGTACCGTGAAGATACAGCATGTTATATCAGCATATAATACTACTGACATAGTCACATACACCCACTCACATCCAAGCAAGTGCACACGAGCACGCATCCCCTGCCACTGTCCTGTTGTGAACCGTAGGCATAGAGCATCCGCCTCTTATGGAGCTCTTTTAATTTGAAAAGAAGTTTGAGGCAGTCCTACCAAGATATCCACTGCTTTACAAGACATAACACTATACGGAAGATGAACTTGACACTGGCTCTCATTCCACTTGCCCTCCCATTTCTCCCTCACATCACACAGAGACACAGTCAAACAAACATTATGTCCCAGGGGACCTATGTACCAAAGCTCTTATGGAGTATGAATTAAGGCAGGCCTGTCTTCAAAGCGGTGTCCCAGCTGCTAGGGAGAGGCAAGTCCCAACCAATTATTCACTTTAGGGTACCTTAAAGCTACTGCATAACTTTAGGGGCCAACCCCCCTTTTTTTAAAGAAAAAATTAAAAATAGACCAAAGGCTAGGTAGTGTCAGTAGAGAAGTAAAAACTATACTCTAGATGCTACTTCAACAATTCTAAAAAGAGAATTGTGGGAGAAAGGGACAGGGTGTCTCAGAAAGAGGAGTTTTGTTTGGTTGGTGCTGTTTGGTTTTGTTTTCTCATTTTTCTCTCCCTGCCTTCTTTTTCCACAGGTTCTTTCTATGCAAACCCAGCTGGCCTGGCACTTGCTTTGTAGAACAATTTAGTTCTGAACTCACAGAGATCTGCTTGCCTCTGCCTCCCAAGAGCTAAGAGGACAAGCACGTGCCACGACACAAATAGGCCGTTAGCCTGGACCATGCAATTAAGGGATGCAATATTTGAATAGCTGAGTCAGTGTGTAGGACGGAAGATCTACTTACCAAGGCTTGCTATAGCAAGGTCCAGACCACCTGAGGGATCAAGTCAGGGGACAGGAATGGCAGGTGTGGGGTTCCACAGAGCTTCACACTAAGGTGCCAGGAAAGACTATTGCTGCCCCAGAAGCAACTGAAGACCAGAGACTGATGTAAATGTGGATAAGCTATTAAAACAATGCATATTCTCAATCAGGCCTGGTGTGCAAACGCTCTGGTAAGCCACGTAGCCAGAGCCTGTAGAATGGCAGATCGGAGACTGTGTCCCCAGCAGAGATGGCAGCACACAACACATTTGCAGATTTTATCCATCCAACACAGATAGAAAGAAAAACACCTGCTCAGGTGCATCAATGACTATAAATTGGAGGTAAAAATTTTAACTGCTTTCTCAGCATCAGTGTCAGAGGACGAATAATGTATACTTCCCTGGACTAAAAAGGTAGGCAAATGTATAATTTTCCAAACTATTTAAATAACTTTTAGGCTCTGTATTGTACTACTTAAATGTTTTCATGGGAGTGGTTTTATGTCTAGAATTTAGAAAACAACATGCAACTGATATTTTCAGAATTCACCACAACAGTGACCTAAGTGTCTTTAAAAGTAAGACCAAGTTTACTGGAAGATTACCATGTAAATGGCCCATTTCATAACTTCCAAATCTGTACGTTTAGCAATGTACAGATTGAAATGAAGGCTTGTGCACAAGTATCTTAGATGTTATATTTGGGACAATTCAAATACTATCAATGCCCACTTGACTGACCCTTTGGAGCTGACATTGTAACACCTGGTAACTTTGTAAGAGACTCTAGAGGGTTAAAGAGAGAAACTAACGCTGGCCTGGGAAAAGCTGCAGTGGGCAGGAAAAGCCTAGGGATCAGCCACACTGGCAGGAATGGCATGAAGACAGTGAGGCCCAAGGGCAGAAGCTGAGCAGGAGTGCTGAGCTGCAAAAACAAAGAGCCAGAGATGACACCGTAAAAGGCAGAGAGAGGCTGAAGGACAAACAGTGGCCTGCACGGTCATGCCTCAGCACCCAAGGGTTGGGGAGGCACTGACAGCATGCCAACAGGACAAGGAAAAGCCAGGGAGCATAAGTGCCCTTCAGGATAGAAACTTCTACTTAGCAATTATTTACCATAAATGAAAAGCCTGTATCAGCTGGTGGGTGGCAAGGACACAGACATGCACACACACATAAAAAGAAAGATCAGACAAGTGACCATCTCTTCCTCTGCTACAGACGGATACGGGAGAGTCCTCTCACCTCCCTGCGTCTCAATGACATCATTAGTCTGGTAGGAGAGAGTGACGACACCCCTCCGCCCTGTCAGAAGGCACCAGATGAGATCATGCATACAAAGCGTCTAGAGTTCAGTATGCTCTTCAGAGGTTAGGCCCTATCAATCCACCGTTGCTATCATTAGCGCCATGGTTCTGTTGCTCACAGAAAAGTCCTCTTTCCAGCAGTCAATACATCACGAGTGAAATCGAGCACGGAAGAGGGAGGAAGGCGGCCACATGGTATGGAGATCGGGCCTATTTTACAGTGCCCTTAACCTTTCTCTGTAACATCGCATTTGAAGCAGAGCATGCCATGGGCTGGAAACGGAAGCACAAACTGAGTGCAATAGCACAGCCACTGCCCAGCATGCTTAGGCTGTCCTTCCTTGGTCCTCCCTGTTGACACTTTGTTGTGACTTTTCTGAGCCAATAATTTAATGCAGCAAAGGAGTGCCCAGTTTCATCTACTGTGGGTGGTCTTCAGAAGTTCCACATTTCCACAGACAGAGCTCATTTCCAAGGCCATGTGAGTGGTTGTACCATCAGATAGAATTCTAACTCCCCGAAAGAGAGCAACCACTGCCGTTTTTACTGTAGCTCCTAGGTTTCTGACACATTTACCAACTGATGAATACCGACCTCGTGAGTGAGTAGGTTATCTCTAAGAATTTTAGTTATAAAATGTGAACAGCCCTCTGCAGCATCTAACATGTTCATCTCATCTCTTCAGAGAGCCGAACACCTAACAAACTTTAAGGGGGAGGAAGGTATATGCTTACGGTGCTTAGACAAACATCTGTAATTGACCAGCATCTAATGATCTCCTCACTGGATTCGGATGCAGCGCCTTACAGCATGGGTCAGAGAGCAGCACTGCCTTGCAGTGACAGTGAGATTTATCGCTGCAACCACCAACTCACTTTCTGGGTTAAAACGTAAGAGCACCAGAGGACACATCTCCTGGAGGTGAGGGCTTCCTGTAGCCTGAGAATTCTTCCTCCCCTGCTCCTTCCCTCTTCCTTCACCCCACCCCTAATCGTGCCTTCTCTGTCTGTACATACATCAAGCACATTTCTCTTCCTCTTAAGCTTCTCATCCTCTCCTGGTTTTGGCCTGTACAGGAGCTGTATACAGAACCCAACTCCCAGCTCTCAGGAGCTCTTCATCTTAGAAATCAACACTCTCTTTCTGGCCAGAAACCTAACAAAGCACTTTGTTCTCTATATAATGGACCATTATAATTCCCGAGCACACTTTTCTCACTTCCTCTCTTTGTAGTTAGGAGGGATTATTCTGGACTCATGGTGTGATTTGAAGTCTGATCTCAGGAAAGTGATGCTTCTTCTTTGGTGACAATAAAAGTTTATGAGTCAACCCCAACATTTTTTCCCCTATGATATTTATTGCAATTGATCCTGTCAGTCAATCTGTAACAATAACAGACACAGTTAACATAGGGCAGGGCTAACACAGTTATATCTTAAACCTTTATTTATGTCATGTTGCAGTATTTCACAGTTCATAATAATTTGGTGTGAATTGAAATATATGGTCTGGTTACTTCTTCATCCAGTTTTATATAGTGCTTCATTATATTCTGCTATTTAAAACATTGTGATGGCGTGAACGCAAACAACCAAACCAAACAAAGCATTTTCCTTTTGGTGAGGTAAGAATCTTTTGGTGGGATTGACATACCATAAACTTTATTTTCCAAATAAATTAAAGATGCAAACAGAATTCTAAGAGTGTGAGCCTACCTAAGAAAGAAAAACTTGGATGAGAAACTTGGAGTTCAGAGCTTGTTTGTATAGAGACGCACACAGTTAATTATAAATGAATCATCTATCTATCATACTTCATCATAATGGGCCCCTGGAAGACTACTCCTTGGCAGCTTGTGGAAGCTAGCACTTAGAATGAATACTTGAAAGCAATAAATCTGGCAGTATAAAACATTTTTTATGGCTGGGGAGGAGCCTTTGGGATAAGCATGTCTATGCCTAGGTCTTGAGAGTTCAAGGACCTTGTCCATGTCTCCAGATATAGCTCTTATTTATGGAGGAGCTAGGGCTACACCTCAGGTTCCAAGGGCCAAGGCCAGTGCTTTCCCCAGAATCTTCATATATTTACTTGATTCCTGCTGTCAGCCTGTTGGTGGCTTTTCTGTTCTACATGCTTCCTAAGTCATAGAAAAAACACATAGAAGGCAGACTTAATACCAGCAGATTGCACAAACCTCAGTTCTAGCATCATATTTCTCCGACCTTTGGCTTTCCCACTTTCAGCACATCCTTTACACGGGCCCCTGTGATGTACCTGAACGCCTTCTCTTAGGTGGCATTTTCATTGTTTACTCTTGTCTTTGGAGGTGAGTTTCTCCCCAGCCAATCAAGACTCCCAGTATTGTTGAGAGGACCCCACATCTCTCCTCCGAGATGGAAACCCTCGGTCCATCCTCACAAAAATCAGCTTTGCCAGGTTAAGACAGGAGAAAGCGCAAAGCTTTAATCAATCCTAAAATTGGCATCAGTCTTTAAAGGTGAGTAGAGACCAGCTCCATTAGAGCCTTGAAGATCTCTCCTGCATAAACAGCCGGATTCTGTATCCTTTCCCTATGCCACCTATAGCAAAGAATAAGATACTGGCAGCAAGATATGCCCCAGAGAACCAAATGCTTGCTTTCTCACAGACTTGTGCTCCCTGGCTTCTGCACACTTCGTGCCTCTACAGATTTCATCCATAAAATCTCATGTCCTTTAGATTTTTTTTCCTTCTAAGAAAAGATCTCAGTACTTGGCTCAGCAGGCACATCTCCAATCAGCAGTGGTATTATATCATACTGGATTCCATGTAGAAACATTACACATCGTGATACACACTTTAAGGATCTCAGACCAATATTTCAACCCCTAACAGGAGACACCTTAAGAAATACTCAGGAAAAGGGTTATGTTTGGTTCCATCTTGATGATGATTAACTCTTGATGCTACCATCGCAATGCGCCAATGCACACAGAGCTTCTCTCTCAGCAAACACTGTCTTGCCTCTGTTTATACCCATGGGGAAAGTCTTCCATTTCACTCACCTTCACCACTCCAACTGACTTTCATTGTAGCTACATAGAACATTTCAAAACAGTGTCTGCAACTCTATACCTCCTGATGTTAAGGAAAATAGGAATCAAGACTGAAATTTCTATTTTAAAAAGTGTATTTACAAAGTCAAACACTAATTTATGATAAAACAGAACCAAGAATGCCAGGCAGCACCAGGCAAGACTAACTGCTACAGGATGTAGGTTAATAGAGTGAAACACTTATATCTCCAGACAGTCATTACATGTGTGTCTATCATTCAATTGATTATTGCACTTCTGTGCCAAATGTCTTATCAAGTAATTTCAACCTGCATGTTGATGGTTTACAGAAGGTATCATGTAAACATTTATGCTCTACAAATACACTCTCCAAATTAGAAGTTACAAACATTCTGTTTTTAACACAACATTTACAGAGCCACAACATAAGGGATCACAACTTGTAGTTTCTTAAAAAAAAAAGAAAAAGAAAGAAATAAAAGAGAAAACAGGTATGCTCTGAGACAATTAGATATATTTATAATTTCTTATTCATGAACATCCAAGTATATAAACAAGAGGCAGCCTCTGACTTTGTTTGCAGCTAAAATTCAGATCTACCATTCTCTGTGTTCAATGGATAGATAATGAGAAAAAATAAAGCCTCCTGATGCATTCATTATATTTTTGGTATTTCATTGTAAATAATAACATGTTAAGAGTTATAAAGTGATGTGCCTAACTTTGGTGACAATTTTTCATTAGCAAAATTTCAATCATCTCTTCTGATCAAATAATTCAATGGAAACTGATTTCTTGCATCTTGTCTAAGAATATTCTTTACAGAATGCCTCAAATGCCAGTTGAAATTTGAAACATACATTTTTAATCTTCTAAATAATTGTAATTGCTGCTTCAAAAAATCTTAATTATGAGACTGATATGAGCCCTCTCCTCAGAATTATCTAAAATATTAAGAAAAGTTAGAAAGAGACTTAAAATACTTCCATTATGGGGGAAAAAAGCATATTTCATTCATTCCTTTTTTCTGTCGTTTGTCCTGAGTGGATTTTGGCTTATGACAAACCTTCCCCTCCCCAACCTTCAGGACAACTGACTTTCACTCATTATTTCTGTTGTTGGTAAATAAACATGGTTTATAGATCAATGAAAATTAAGATGTTAGTAAAGGGACTTGGACAGCAATAGAAATCATCTTCTCTATTTCTAGTATTATCTTCTCTGTTTTCTAACTAGTATTCCCCTCTTTCCCATTTGTTTCTCCCCTTCTCCATTTTCTCTTTCTCTAGCATTATTCTCCTGTGTTGATTTTCTTTTTCTCACTCCTGTCCTTATTACTTAATATCTTCTTAGTTTGTTCAGTAACAGCTTCACTCTTTTTCCTGTGGCATTATTATAGTGGTGGTATTAACTATTTTTATTTAATTATTACTGACTTCCATAGCAGGTTTTCTGTCTTACAGCTGCTACTGTAGTTAGTTCTCTTCTGAGTGATGCTGGGATTCTGCTTCTGCTGTGAATGTGCCACTTGGGCATTGATCTGGCTACATCCCTAGCCATGTTGTAGAAACTGCACCTCAACTCTGCCAGCACCTGTTTCCACTAAATAAGTGCAGAAAAATTCAAACTTTTAGTCAGCAACTTGGCTCCAAATGAACAAATTCCAATGCAGAAACACACACACACAAAAAGAATAAAAGCAAAATTATTCTTCCAAGAGGTAACCAATCCACAGTAAATGACTATGATGAAGAATGGATGCAATTGCAGAGAACTTGAAAGAATGACTATAAAAATTACCAAAAAAATCAGATGTAGATACAGATCAATAAAGGATGTAAAAGGGAATATTGATAGGTAGGAATTCTGAATAAATAAAAACTCAAATTGAAATATTGCAAATTAAAAACTCAACAAATTAGGAAAAATCCTCACCAAATATTGGTGATGGACCAAAAGCCAGAACACCAAGGCTTATAGAAAAAAAATATTAGTTATGATACTTAGACATATAGTAATAAAAATAATATAGGATAAGTGAAACAAATAGGTTTCTGGGGTGCCATTCAAAAAGAAAACTTGTGAAATATGAACAAAAAAAAAGAGATAAGGCATAAGCTAACCACATAGAAAACATGTTGAACAAAATAGTCACAGAAAATGTTCCAAGTATTGAGAACAAGACAGACATCAAGAGGCTTTTAGAATGCCACACAGACATGGCAGGAGAAGAGCCTTCTTATGTCACATTATAGCTACAGGGCTAAGACTACAGAACAAAACAATACTAAGAGCTTCAGAGACATTCACCATGTTACAAATAAAGGCAAAGTCGTCAGAACAGCAGTCTCCTTTGCACAAATCCTGCAACCCAGGAGGATTTAAACTGATATACTTCAAGGCCCAAGACAGCAGCACTGTCCACCTAGACAACTGTATCTAGCCAAACCTTCCTTCAGAGTCACAGGAGAAATAAAACCCTTCCATGATAAACACAAGTTTAAATAAATAAATTGCTGAGCACTAGTCTACTACTAAAGAAAGCACTAATATGAATTCTGTATATGGAAGAGGAAGATAAACACAACAATGAGAATTCATAAATCTTACTAGACAGTCTTACTAGAAAATCTTACTAGAAGTGGGGATAATCCAATGAGGACTACCAAGGAAACCAGTGTGAAGGGGAAGTGTGAAAAGTGTGAATATGATGAGAGGATGTAGAGGAATTTTAATCCATGGCTGCTCTGATGACATCCAAACAACTTTTCTGTCTGTGTGACCCAGCTGAAGGAAGACACACCACACACCTTTAATCCATCTGGCTGGAATACAGACACACCCTTAGTACAGACCATTAATCCTAAACAATGCCATCTAACTGACAGACAAAGTGACGAATCAGAGAAAGATTTGACAGGATAGAATAGACCCCCTCTAACAAGAACAACACAGGAAAAAGAAGCTATTTAAAAAGGAGTACAGGGAGAGAGTTCAGAGCATTTGGAGTCAGTTGAGAGTCAGTGCAGTATAGTTGAGTTCATGGCAGTTCAGTTTATGGCAGTTCAGTTCATAGAATTAAGACACATTTTTTTTTAACTGGGACAATTTTGCAGAGACATGTTTCAGAGAGAATAAGCTAGACACAGTCGAAGACAGAATGAGCCAGAGAATGAGAAGGAGACAGAAGATTAAAACAGATTGCTAGAGTTAGTCTGAAACCAAACAGAGCAATTCAGCCAGAAGCTGAGAGAAGCCAGTTTGAATCAGTCAGCTTGGAGAGGCATTTGAGCCAGAATAGCTGAGTTGAAGCAGCCAGCCAGAATTCAGAAAAAGCGAGAAAAGGTGAGCTTATTCAGCAGTAAGCGCTGAGATGACAGTCACATCTTGTGAATGACAGTTACTTTTACAAAGTGAGCATCCTTTATATACATGTATGGATATAGCACAAAGAAAACCATTATTCTGTACAAATAGTATAAGGAATAGCACAATCCACATGTAGATAGATGACCTAATCAGAGAATAATATAAACCATTGAATTATACTAGAATATAAAAATATCACGCCCATGGTTTCCAGTTCCATATTGTCACTATCCTTTAAAAAAAAACATGTTACAATATCATTGTTTAATACTCCATTCTGCTAGACAAATACTTCTAAAGGTGAAGCAAAGAGTCAGGCTGGGAAGGGCTGCATGACAGGAAAACACAGGTGGCCTCCAGTAAAGGAAGACGGCCTCTGAAACTAAGGGTAACCTCCAACTTTCAGCCATCGGGAGCCGGGGCCCCCTGTCCTGCAGCGGCACGGATGAGCCTCCAGGGAAGCCTCTAGAAGAGTCTGCAGCCCCATTTTGACCTTTGAAGGTTTATAAACTTTGAACAAAAAGATCCCCGAAAAGTTATGGCTAGACTCCTGGCTCATGGAATCTTACATGTATTTGTTTGGGGAATGAGAAACAGAAGTACCAATTACTACAAAACCCTGTCTAATTATCTGATGATGCGATTAAAATGCATCTTCCGAAAAAGACAAACATGGTATATACTCACTTATATAGACCTACAAGATATGATAAACATAATGAAATCTATACACCTAAAGAAGATAAACAAGAAAGAGGACCCGGGGTAAGATGATCAATCCTTACTTAGAAAGACAAATGGGATGTGCATTGGACATAGGACAGGAGCCTACTGCAGAAGGTCTCTGAAAGACTCTTCCTAGCAGTGTATCAAAGCAGATACTAAGACTCATAACCAAACCTTCAGCAGAGTTCAGGGAATCATATGAAAGAAGGGGGAGTTAGTATGACATGGAAAGGATAGGAGCTCCACAAGGATCAAATATATCTGGGCACAGGGGTATTTTATGAGACTGACACTCCACCAAGGACCATGTATGTTTATAACCTAGAACCTTTGCTCAGATGAAGCCTGTGGTAGCTCAGTAACCAATTGGTTTCCCATAGTAAGGGGAACAGGGACTATTTCTGACAGGAACTCAATGACAGGCTCTTTGACCTCCCCACCCCCCAAGGGAGGAGCAGTCCTGCTAGGTCACAGAGGAGGACTTTGCAGCCAGTCCTGAAGATACCTGATAAAACAGGGTCAGATGAAAGGGGAGGAGGTTCTCCCCAATCAGTGGACTTGGAAAGGGGCAGGGAGGAGATGAGGGAGAGAGGGTGGGGTTGGGAGGGAATGAAGGAGCGGGATACAGCTGAGATACAGAGTTAATAAGATATAACTAATAATAGAAAAAATATTAAATTAAATTAAAAAAAAAGTTTGAAGGTTCCCAATACTTAGATGATAAGATGTTCAAGGAAATGAAACTGACTTGATAATTACATAGTATATGCATATATTTTAAGTTATTATATCATACTCCATAAGTATATAAAATATGATGTGTGGATTAAAGATAAAAATTAATATAAAATGGATCTCAAATTGCTAAGCATAGCATCTAGCACCTTGAAAGCATCAATGAAAGCTTTCCTTTTCCTTAAAAAATTAAGCTATCAGCAAATGGCAATGGTGGAGAACACCCCCTTTCAGTGGACTAGGGGGGGAAGGGAGACAGACTGGGACTGGGGGGTGTTGAGTGAGGGGGCTTCAATCAGGATATATAATGAATAAATTGTGAAAAAATAATAAAAATTAAACTTAACAACAAAAAAAATGCACCTTCCTTTTCCAATTACATGGAGTTGCAAGGAAGGACTTTCTTCATATATTTCAACCAAAACATACTAAATGGATTGAGTGAGAAAGCAGATTTGAAAATAAGCCAAACATCAAAGGCAAAAGTAAATATTACTTTATGCCATGCTTCTTGCCTTTTTTTTCATTTCTGACAGTAGTTATTTTTATTTAAAACAGGAGATTTCAGCTTGTAATGGAGTCATTTGAAATAAATTAAATATAGTTTTATTTTCATTCTCACATTCTGCATATAAATTGAAATATTTCACATAAATGCTCTTTGTGAGTATAAAAGGCAATTAGGACCAACAGTCTGAGCCCACAGAGCACTCCTGTTTCCTTTTATCTCTGCCACACAACACACTCCGTCTATCTTGAGTCTATCCAATTTTCACATTCGGCCACTCTAGCCTACTCTGAGCTCTCTCCCTCTTCTGAGCACCAAGAGAACTCATTTAGTGTTGGCTTGTACTTTCTTGTCACATATATGCATGATGATAACACTGTGAAGGAAATGGATTTTTATGTGTCACATGACAGGTGTCCAAAATACCGCACTGTCACCTCCACAGCTACTAGCTTAATTCCAGGTTGAGGAGAAAACCAACGCATATAGCCACTGAGCTTCTGGTCAATGCTTGGTGAAGCAGATCACATGGAATATAGGATAAGACAAATAATTGACATGCTTGAGTCTCAAAAAGGTCACCTGGAGAGGCACAGATGGCAAAATTTCAAAGGCTAATAGCAGCAGAAGTGGTATCAGATCCAAAGACCCTAAGTTCCCATTGAAACAGAAAGTAAGTTATCTATAGACTATTATTGGGTAAAATAAATTAAAAGAATTTTAAAAGAAAAATTAAGTTACACTGAAGAAGAAGAGTAATGAAATAAATTAGTTTCCCATGTCTGTTACTGGAATAAAAGAAAGAAAGAAGGAAAGAAAGAAGGAAGGAAGGAAGGAAGGAAGGAAGGAAGGAAGGAAGGAAGGAAGGAAGGAAAGAAAAAGAAAGTAAAGAAAGAAAGAAGAAAGAAAAAAGAAAAGAAAGAAAGAGGAACACTAAATCATACTTCAATTGTCTCAGGGTGGATTGTGTCCTTCCTTAAAGAGATATGTTGATGTTCTAAGCCCCAGCACCCACAGATATGCTGTGCTTCAGAAACAGGGCCTTTAAAGGTAGAACTCAAGATATGTTCATTATGGTGGGCTATAACACAACACTACTGGAACAGGAGGAGGACAGACAGAAGGATACATACAGAGATAAAACAGCATGTAATAATGGAACTCTGTGGCTCACTGGAGCTGAAAGAGGCAAGAAAGGACACTTGCCTGGAGGCACTGGCAGACAGCACCCCTCTAACACTTTGATTTTGAATCCTGAGCTTCCAAAAAGTGTGTTAAAATAAATTTCTTTTGTTTCAAGGAATGTGGTCCCTTGTAGTTTGTCATGGCCACTCTCAGAACCTAACACAGTGATAGACTGAAGCCACCTTCAGTCCCCATGGCCCCATTTCCAAGTGGCTTTTCCTCACCAGGAGATAAAATAGAACAAAGGGAGATAAATCTGAAATGCTAGTCTAGCTACAGTAACTCCCCCAACTTTTTACTAGCAATTTCTGAACTTCAGTTATATTTCCTTTTTAAGGTTCCAGGGAAGTGTTTCTGATCAAATACTGCTGTCAAAACTCAAGCCCACGAAATCTCTACAAATGTGACTATAAATGAAGACAAGAATCATTTACCTAGCTCACATTTTCTCAACTCTCTGCTCCAAAGGGAAGTAATCCAGACCTAACATTTAAAGTAACCAATACTATTACTGTGTCACAAAAAAAAAAATCGGAGATGACAAATGGAACTCAGTTTTTCCGAGAGTTTCCCAAGCCACGTGGACTCTGGCTAAGATGGCTCATAGCTCATGGACTGGCACTCTCTAAGTCACAGGATCAGGTCTTATCTCTATTAAATATAAAGGACTGGCATTAAAGTCCAGGGCAAAAATCATTTCAACACTCTATTTTACGAATGTTACCCCAGCATAACAATTTAATCTACAGACAAATGGAACTTAGAGCTGTGGGGATTTTCAGTTGGCCTGATGGTTCGTTCAATGTACCTAAACATCAGGAATCTACTGGCCTATACACTATAGGTCCTAACCAATCAATAGGGAGTGAAATCAATGTAATAGGTCCCAGCTACCTTCCTGTTTAAGTAAAACAAAAAAATAAACCACCATTTGTAGTAAGGGAACATATTCTTTCATAATATTCCTTCACATATTCTTTTGTCTCAAGTGGGTGTAGAAAGTGTGAATGCTAAGTCTGGAAGGAAAGCATTATTTCTTACTGTGATCCTTTGTCTAAATCCTGGCAGGAAACAGATGGTTTGCTCAAACTAGGTACTTAGGAGTTTAACAAAAAAAAAAAAAAAAAAAAAAAAAAAAAAAAAAAAAAAAAAAAGTATAAAGGGGTATGTACAGAAGGGTGGTGAGCCCTTTCCATAGCCCAGGACCCAAGGGCATCCAGGAATAGAGCTGATACAGAGGGGACATGATGTGAGTAAATGGCCTGGCATGATCTATGGCCTTTAAGAAAAGGACAGGCCCATCCCCAGTGACCTGGTAGAGAGAGAGCCGCATGACCCCTGTTCTCCTGCTTGGTCCTCTTCAATAGCTGACCCTAGTAAAAATTCAGAACAAGAGCCCAGGCTGTCTAGCCCCTGTGCTGCCGACAAGACTAGACCAGGCTTTCCCATCATAGAGACTTCCTAGAGCCTAATGGCCACCAGTACATTTAATATATTCCTTAACTTATCTAATAACTTTTGTTTCTGAACACCACCTTGCTTCCCCCCCCCCCCACATCTCTACTTAAATCTCAGCCTGAAGCAAAGCTCTGATACTGTACCAAACAAAAGTACAAAAGACTGGCATTTTTATGAGCCTGTGATTTACGATCTCAGCGTGGCCCTCATGACCCCTTCACCTTCTTCCCTCTCCACCAACACAGGGAAGGTCCTTAAGGGCATCAGCCATGCCTCCCTGATCTGTGTGCCTCCACCGCAGGGGCTGTGGCACAGGTGTACACACCATAAATCTTTGAATTCTGAGTGTGTGACGCTCAGAAAGAATGGGTCCTCTCCAGTGAGCTCTACACTCAACGCTCATTTGCTCACCTGTGCCACCACTACTCAGTTCCTCTCCTATGGCCAGTCTCTCCTTCCCCCTCCCCACCCCTCTCCCCACCCAACCCCCAGAGTCAGCTCCCTCCTTGCCCAAGCTCAGCAGAGGAAGGTAAGTCAAAGAGACGGCCATCCAGCCCAGAATGCTTCCTTGACTCCTGGGTGTCTTTGGCTGATCATAAGAAACGACACAGGGCTATGTACTCACTGCCTGTTCCGTACTATTCCCTCAGACAAGCACCTTAAGAGAATGCCCTCTTCTTGCTCACTTCTCCAAGACAAAAAATCCGCACCTCTGCAGGACCTAACAAACACCTGGAGTCTCAGGCACTTGGGAGGCTGAGGCAGGGGGACTGTCCTGACTTCAAGGCAAGCCTAGGCTGTACAGTGACACCTCATCTCAAATAAAATAATAAAATAAAATATAAACAGAAACAGCTACCTGAGACAGAGACAGGCTGGCCCCTGTGCTCTTCTCATTTTGACCCCCTGTGCAAGTATTCATTCATCCCTCAATGTCTTGGTGCCCAGAGCAACACCTGCTGAACTTCCTGCCTCCTCTGCCAAAAGCCCAGTTCCCTCTGCCCACAACCCCTCCACCCCTCCATTACAGACTTTTTCAGTCACAGTGCTGGCTTTGGCCTTTCTTCCCATTAACTTCCCGGGGCTTGATCAGCCTATATCTCAAACACAAAATATTTCATGTGACCCAATATAATTCTCTCTCTTGATTTCTCCTAAGTCACCGGGCTGACTTTTGAGTTGCTCCTGAACATCTCCTAGAAGGAGACCCAACAGAGGCCCCGTGAACATTCAGTTTTTATACGGTACAAGCTTAAGAGACTACAGTTGTTCCCCTTTGTTCCAAAGGTAGGTACCCCATATCTCTTCACTCCTCTGCAGAAACAGGCCAGCTCCCACCATTGTTTAGAGGTCCTCATTTCTAGGGTTCATGCTTCTATGAAAGGCTAAAGACAACATATCTGCCATACCAACAGAAGAATGGGAAGTCTATGGCTGGACCTTTCCATGGCCTTTCATGTCTACTCCAAACAAGGCAAAGAACCAGCTTTGAGCGTGGCTCTCTGTTCTTGCTGTGAGATATGCCAAGAGTTAGTTAAGGACATCCTCTGTCATCTGCTTCCACACCAAGTTGTTCCCAGGACCACCATCGGAGTTAAATACCCACACCTGGAGGCAAAAAAAAAAAAAAAAAAAAAAAAAAAACGAGAGCAATACAGACTTTTCTCTTCTGAACAACACATGGCACTGAATCTGATAGGGGCCAAATTGAGAGTAAAACCTTTTTAACCAGCCTGTCTCTTGATATCCTGCAACTGCATCACAGTGTAATACAAAGTGGGAGTTCTGCAATCAGAAGCTGGCTGAGCCCAGCAACAGGAGACAGACCTAATTTTAGCAACCCCTAAGACACAGATACCATGCTTGTTAAAGATAAACCACCAAAACTGATGAAATTCAGCATCGTTTCAAAAAAAAATCAACATGAAATTAATGGATACAATGCTGGAAATCAAACATTGCTCAAATATAAGAGATTGCATTGCACCCATCTTCGCGAAGAAAAAAATCATTATGATGTTGCTTCACGGAAAATCAGAACTGCAGAGCACTCAGTCTCAAAAACCTGAGAAGTGAGTCAACCTGTCAGAATGTGAAGCTGTTATTTAAGACAATCAGTGTGGCAGATATAATGGAGCACTAAACGACTGTCTACAGCAAATGCGGATATGATGAGGCATTTGAAGATAATCAAGAGAAAAGTTGCATTCAGACTTGGGGGGGGGGATGCTACCACATATAACAATTTCAAACTTATAAACACTAGGCTGATGACAAGGTCACCCTCACCTTTGTAAAAAAAAAAAAGCAATGTAAAAGTTGGTATGATTTAGCGAGCATTTTTAATGCCTATTCTGTGTACCCGGTACTGTACTAAATGTAGGGACAGGAAAATAAACAAGGCACACTCTCTGTTCTTGCCTAGCCCATAAGAGAGTACAAAAAAAAATTACAGGCATGTGGCACAGCCTGTCTAGCTACTCAGCGGTAGCCAGGTCCAGGACCAGGACGTCCACCATGCCCAGTACACTTGGAGTACATGGCCAGTTTCACCAGTAGAAATGAGGTCTGCTAGTACAAAGCCAAGCCTCAGGCCTCCGAGAATCTTTCCAGACACTGTGCTCCGCACTGGGCACTGGGTGGAGGATCTGTGTGGAACTCTAAAGATGAAAGAAGCAGGAGGCAGAGAAATATGTGCCCCAGCACCCATATCCTTTCCCCCAGGAAGAGAGTCCCTTGCTGACATAACTTGCTCTGATTCCGGGGTTTCCCATTTCTTAGCAGAGCATGACTAATAACAAGTGTAATGGAAGATGTGTCTTACTAAACTAAATCATAAACACGGGAAGTGCTGGGAATTTGGACGTGTTATAGCAAAGGGGAAAATAGCAGGAAGGGGTCCTAGAAAAGAGGAGGCCATAGACACACCGACCCTTCAGGATGGGCAGTATTTATCACAGTGGTGGAAAGCCTAAAGTAAGACTAAACTGCACTCAGTAATTTAAAAGAGGTAAAAAGATAAAAGCCCTGGCCAGGTAAGCAAGTGTGGCAGTCTTCACTGAAAAAGTAGAGAACCATTTGAATACTGTTAACACTGCTGACGACCCACTTTGTACAATAGGGTCCTCAGTGGAGAATGATTAGAGGGTTAGGAGCTGGTAGAAATAGAGAGGATGGTTAATAGTCTGTTGTTATTAACCACAGAAGAAATGTCAAATGGGGTAGAGGTACAAAAGAAAGCAAATCCAAAAAGCATACTTCAAAACATCAAAGGGACATGGCAATCAATTAGCATGTGACGTAAGATGAAGGGGCAGAATTTATCATGAAGTGAGGGATTTCAAGGCTTCTGAAGAGTATAAGCAGGCAAACTGTGGAACCATGGGTAGAACAACAGGCTAAAACACAGTGACAGCTCACAGATTCACAAAGAAGACAATGGACGAGTGCAACATCATCAAAGTCTAGAGGCCCAAGATGTTAAGTCTAAAATTACCTCAGGTAAAGTAATGGCATAAATGAGGCTGAGAATAAGCCTTATGGGCACCAGCATACAAGAAGATGGTATTGGGGGGCATCTGTGAAGGCTAATTTTCTTTTTCAAAATCCTAGACAATTCAGGTAGAGTCTAAAAGGACTAATAGGGGCTAAATGGGAACTAAAAATTATCAATAGAAACTAAAAATTATCGTGAGTTTCAGCAAGTAGATCTTGATGATCTTACTTAGAATCAGCAAAGCTAGGGAAAGTGTAGAAAAACCTATGTAACAAATCATGTGATATACTCTTAACATAGATATCTAACGCATTATCTAATTATCTCTGAAAGTCCCTCTTTCTGTTTCATTTCCTGTTGCTGTGATAAAATATACAGGACAAAGCATCTTAAGAGATAAAGGTTTTATTTAGCTCCCAATTCCAAGTATTAGACAATCATTGCAGGGGAAGTCAAGATGGATGAACGTGAAGCAATTAATCTCACTACTTACATCCAAGATCAAGTGGAGAGAGCAATGAATTAACGCATGCATGCAGGCCTGTACTCGGACAGTTTCCTTTACTATTACACAATCTAGTGCCTTGCCCAGGGAATGGTACCCTCACCACAGTTGGACAGTCCTTCCCGCCTCAACTAACATAATTAAGATAAACAATTCCCCACGGACATGCCCAAGGGCTAATCTGCATAATCCTCCATTCAGACAAACTCCCCCAGGTGATTCTACATTGTGACAAGCCCACCTTCAAAACAAAGCTTCCCACTTTAAGTTCAAACCAAGAGTTTACGCTGATCAGACTGAGTGAAATATGACTGAATTTCTAATGTAGATGACAACTGAAAGCGGTGCGATCCCCCAGGCAGTCCCCCAAGCCTTTCACAACACGGCCCAAGTGAGTTTGTGTAACAAACCTCTTCCGTGGCCTTCCACAACCATTTTGCTGCCTCTGCTTTGAATCCCCATCACTCTTCCAAACATCCTTCAATATCTTAGTTCTCTCTCTTGACTTGAGGCTGGGCCTGTGATTTGCATTAACTAATGGATTACAGAAGTAAGGATACACCTCCTGAAGGAAGGCCTAGGCTTTATGAATACCTTCTTGCGTCTTCCTTTGGTTTTCTTTGTAGCCTTGAGTTGCCATTTTGCTATATAGATCATAAGAAGAAACTTGTATAGAGAAACATATCTGAGAATAGCTACGTAGAAAAAAATACAAGAAACTCAGAGGTAGCAAGAACCAAGTCCCAAGACATAATATAACCAGACAGGAGATGCAGCCAGCTAGTCAGTTGAACTTAACTGAAGAAATTAACTACACGAATGAAGACACCACCCTGAATATCCAAGACCCAGAAAACAATCACACCAAAGCTTTGTTATGTGCTTGCTCCAAATTCTTAACCTACCAAATTCTGTTTTTGGAGTTTTTGGGTATTGGTAATAAGGCAGGAAATAACTGCGGTGGATAGTAATGGACACATGATAAAACAATAAATAAAACAGAATTTTAAAACTGCTTGCGATATATCCGGCATTGTTCTGGGAGATGGGAGGGTCAGCAATTAATGAAATAGACAAAGGTCTTCTTATTAAACTGAATATTCCATTGCAAGTGGATAATATATTTGGTTAAATTGAGCCATTTTGTACATTTCCAAAGGGAAAGTGTATGTGTGAGTGCACGCACAAGAGAGAGACTCAGAAAGACAGAGAGAGAGGTTGGCGAAGAAAATAATTGTGTACGATAAAAGGAATGTGGAAGTAGAAGTAAACAAAGATATAACCAGGAGAAAATATTTCAGAGGGAGCAGCTCTTGAGGTGGAAGTTCACACAGAATATTTGCTAGTTCGCTGAGAGAGCGGTGTTGCTGTGGCAGAGTGCGAAATGGATGGAGGAGAGAGAGCAGTGATGGATATGTCCAAGAGTCCCCAGAGTCCACAGCACATCCAGGTTTCAGATTCGTAAGGAGGACTTGGACTCCACATGCTGTCATGCACCTGTCTATGACGTGTAAGTGAAGAAGACCAAGAAAAGTTAGCAAAAGAACAAGTTTATAGGTAAGAAGTCGGGAGGAGCCTAGGGGCAAGCTGCGAGGACTCTCCAGTGGAGATGATGTGCCTTCAGCAATGAGTTCTGAAAACACCTTGATGAAGTGCTACCTTCTAATGACTCATTATTCAAGGCTTTCTTAAAGGCTTGTCATAAAGACAGCCTCTGCTTAATATATGACAATTCCAGCACACATACACCCCACTTAAAAAAAAAAGAGTAGACATTTTGCACAAGTCATGTGTTTTACATAATCTTGGCCAACACGCCATTTTTGTAGGAAATAGCTGGGACCTATCCGTAAACCTAAAGCCTAGATATAAGTTAAAGAACAGCTTTGCAAGCCAGACTTTCCGAGAAGAGCAATCTCACACCTACTGTGCTAGCAGTTTTCTTCTGCATTGATATCCAGGTCACAGGGTACCCTACAGGCTGTCTGAGAGACATGGAAGCCATCAGTGAAACTGGAATAGAAAAATGGCACAATAGGATAAAATTATAAATGACCACCTTAGCTTGAGAGTGAAGAGGGTGCTGCAGTAGTGACATGGCAAACAAAGACAGGGAAAACAAAACAAAACAAAAATATATGGGTGGAGTAATATCTCAGCTGGTAAAGTGCTTGCTACATCAACATGGGAATCTGAGTTTGATTTCTAGCGCCCACATAAAAAGGTATGTGTGGTGATGTATGTTTACAATTCCAGTGCGGAAGGGGCAGAGAGAGGAAGCTCATTGGTCAGCCAGTTTAGTGCGATCAGCAAGACCCAGAGTCCAGTGAGAGGCCTTATCTAAAAAGATAAAGTGGACATATCCTGTTTAAACACACACACACACACACACACACACACACACACACACAAATATAAGGCAAGTACCAGTGTGCTAAAAGAAAGAGGGAGAAGAAAGATCAGATGCAGTGAAAATGGTGCAGATGTTTGGTCGATTGCTTCTTACTGCCCCAGTGTCGCCTGTTACCTGACGTGGAAGGCGCACATCTCCGGGCTCTTGCACCAAAGGTAAGCGGAGGCAGTACTTGACTTTCTCTTCAAACAACCTGGCATTTGTTTAGTGCCTGAATAGAAGATTTAAATTTTAAACTCTCTCTGCCACCTTGGATTACCTAAGAATAACTGAAGGTCCTCTCGAATGGTACAAGTCTCATCAGCAACATCTGTAAAAACAGCAAGGTTTGGGCGCTTGCCTTCTGCGCTTTAGAATCTCTGTTCTTCAAACAGAGCACAGGGACAACATCAGAGGACCACGGAGCCTGAGCTGTTCCCTTAGGAACCTACAGGAGGCCACTGAATGCTGACCAACATTTAAAATTCTGTTTCTTGGTTGCACTAGCTACACTGCAAGTATTTTATAGACATACAGCCCTAGAAAGACCCCATAAGACACAAATATTCAACATCTACCTCCCCAAAAGTGTTCTGCTGGACTGCCCTGCTCTATACTTTCCAAGGGAAGCCTGAAGCTCTAATTGCCAACAGATTTCTGAGACATTAACTATCAACCCCTTTGGAAAACAGTCTCACAGAAATCTGACAGCATTACCATTTGCCCGAGCTCCTCGGAGGAAATCTACGGCACAGAAAGCCTGGGAATGAGTATGTCACTGTTAAGCCCTCCAAGCTCCGCATGGGATGTTCCAAGCTGGGGTTGTGGCTCCCACTCACACACAGCGTGACTAGATGAGCACTAGTGAACTAAATGGTGGGCCAGGGCCCAGTCAACCAGCCCTATGGGGAAGTCTCTAGATTAAACACAAAAGGGGTGTGTGTGTGTGTGTGTGTGTGTGTGTGTGTGTGTGTATGTGTACATGTGTTGGGAGAGAGGAAGAGACAGAAAAATATATATAGGGGATAGAGGAAGACAGGGAAGAAAGAGGATTAAGGAAGTGAAGACCCATGAGTAAAATCCACATGCCCGCCAGTGGCTCAGGCAAATGGCAGCAACATATTAAGTGACCTAAGAAAATAAAAACTGGGACAGGGAGATGCCTCACAAGATATGGGTGCTTGCCACCAACGCCAACTCAATACCTGGGAGCTACCTACACAATGGAAAAAGAGAACCAATCCCTGAATGTTGTCTTCTGACTTCCACACACACACCTGCCAACATCACACGTGTACACCCATGCACATACACAAGCATACATGTGTACGCGTGGATACACAGTCAGTTAAAATGTAGTACAAATGTTTAAATAAACAAAAATAAAAACAGAAATACTTAAGCGTGATCATAACAACTGACCCTTACTATTGGCTAGGTGATTGTGGAAATAAATGGGAGCATCAGTAATTCCTTCCAAAGAGAATGGGGCGGGGGTGTCTGGTTGCTAACTGGTGGCTGCCATGCAGAAAAGCAAAGCCAGTATTGCTGAAATCTGGAGTTGTACGTGACACCTCAAAATTCTGCTTACACAGTAAGAAAATATAATCCTAAGAAGACCTGTCACAGAGAAGAAGTCCCAAGTTCTGTTCGCAATCCATTACAAGCCCAATGGCAGGACCCAAACTAAGTTAGAACACGTGTGTTCCTGATGACGAGTCCGCCCCTCTGAGGAGGAGAAAGAACACCTAGTTGGCCTATTAGAAAAGTAGAAAACTGAACAGAAGTTAAAACCACACGTAAATCAGACCCAGCAAATTAAAAAGCACTTTGCAAATTCAGGCTGAGACTAATCTGTGTATCAAGAACCATAAGCTCAATTCAAGCAAAAAGGCATCAAAGGCTGAAAAGTTAAATTCAAGCATTCTAGCTGTTCCTCCAGGCTGGTCACACAATGTCACTACAGATCTCGTTATTGTATAAGTTCGCTTAGATCCTGATGCCACAATTAATCAGAGAATGGAGTTAATCTTATCTATTTCTAGCTCTGGAAAAATGTTAACTTGGAGAACAAATTATTCAAGATATCTATATACAGAAAAAGAAAATTCATTTTGAAAATCCTGCCCAAGTTCCCTTGACTTACAAGGTTGCTCATATAAGCAGTGAGATCTATATATCGACTTTTAAAAGATCCCACCATGCCCACTCTCCGGCTCCTCAAAACACACCACTCTTCCCCTCTTGCTTACAGTCTTTCCCTCTTCAACTCATGAAACTCACCAAGTCTGTGCACAAACATATGTGCAGATCAATAACTAGAGCATCTTCTATGAGAAGAATTTATTCTGGGTGGAAACAGAAGGAAAGTTGCCTTGCCATAATTAAAAGTTACCGGTAGACAACTGCAACACAGTGTCTGCCACCGAAGGAGTAAACAGTCAAGTTAAGTTGACAAATACCAAGAGATTAGTGGTAGGTTTAGTCTGGGCACTGGAGTCAGGTGCGGTGCTCTTCATAATGCCTGTGCTCAACTCCACACCTACTCAACTGATCAAAGTCTTGGCAAAAGGGATTCAGATGCCTGTACCGTTTGAAATGGAAAATGTAACTATCAGAGCTGATACTCAGCCAGGATTGACAGCCCTGCAGGTTACAGTTCAATTATCCATTCACCTGTGACATGTAATTTTGATGATAAATTTAGCTAATTACTCAGGGATCCACACCTTGACTGTTTAAGGAGACAATCACCTTTACTAACTACTTCCCGAAATTGGATTTAGTGCCCGAGACACTGATATAGTACCAGGATCCAAAGATAAGCGATCCCATAACTCTGGCCCCTCCATCCATTCACCTTTGAAGTGGAATTCATCCAGTAGAAAGCAGGAAACGCAAAATCCCAATGTTGAGAGCATAATTAAAGCCTTCCCCAAAGCTCTGCCGGTTCCTTCAGCACCTCACCTACTTCTGGACTTTTGTTGACTC
Organism: Meriones unguiculatus; assembly: GCF_030254825.1. Classification (NCBI taxonomy): domain Eukaryota; kingdom Metazoa; phylum Chordata; class Mammalia; order Rodentia; family Muridae; genus Meriones; species Meriones unguiculatus. The sequence continues at coordinate 49,321,477 of NC_083362.1, read as the reverse complement.
AGCTGTCTCCAACATACCACAGATTCCAGCCTTTCTTTGCTTATTCTCAGCAGACGGTGCCTCTTCTGTACTGCTGGGTACAAAATCTAGAAGGACATCCTTGGGTTCCACCCACCCACCAACCAGCCTTTAGAAACTACAATTTCCATCCTTTCTTAAAGCGTCTCTCTAATCTCGATTATTCAGGACTCTGGAAGAAACAGACACCCACCAAGTCTCTTTTTCCTTGCATCCCCCTCCACCTGGCTGTGTAAAAGATCTTGCTTTAACTGTGCACTTGTACCATAAAAGACACAATGAAGAGGAATGTGACTACTATCTTGCAGTTAGCATGCTTGAAACCCTGGGTCCCATCTGCTGTATAAGAAAACAAAGCGGTGCTTCCTCGCTTTGTTTTCTTATACAGCAAGTTAGAGCAGCCTACAAAGAAAGTCTTTTAAAACAAACTGGAAAAGATGAGTACATGGCGACCTAGGGCACTATATGGTTAATGGCTGAGGCTGAAGACCAAGAAACAGAGCAATTCCACAACTTACTCGTAATCTCTATACCATACGTATCAATTGGTAAAACAGGATAGTCTAGCCCTTATGTTATGGGGGAGGAGTCATGTAATATATGGAAAACTACGAGCACAGTGCCTGCATGGAGCAAACATAGCACACACTAGTTGTCCTTATTATCGGGCACAGGGCTTAAACAATGCTACCCAGAAAATCGAGTCCCTTATATCTCTCTTCCTGGCTTATAGAAAGTAAATTCATTACAAAATGTACAAACTGAATCTTGACATTTCTGGTCTTCCTCCATTATTTTTTTTAATACAATGGATAAAAACCTGAAATTTTTCTGAGTATTTCTTGACATTACAAGTTACATTAGGAACAATAATTATTACTTAAGACTTAACGCTTATAAAAAAAATTTTAAAGATTACGCTTATAATATCCCTTAAAATGAAAGGAGAGGAGAGAAATACTTAGGGAAGGGGGAAAACATCATTTTCCACATAAATTGAAATTTTAAAACTCAAAAATGAGAGAGAGTTTTCATAAGCTCTGGGCGACCTTTAAATGTCACATTCACTAATATATAAATGCAAACACAGAAAAATGTAATGTCTGGCAATAACAGTAACCTGATCAATGCAATTACATTGAGTTCTGTGGCATAAATTATTCTTCCAGTTCAGAGTAGCACTAGCTTTTTAACACCTTTTAAGCTCCAACTACAATCCATTAAAGATCCATGGTTACTTTTTAAATGGTTGTTTACATGCCTGTAGCTTACCTCTGTACAATAGATTTCTAAACTTACAGTAAATTTCTAAATGAATGGGGCTTGAGGCCATTATTGCCAATGAGTTAAAACGTAAATTTGTTATCTCACTAAACAATTCTTCCACGAAATTTACATTAATAAGATCTGCAGATTACATTGTTGCTGCTAACCTTAATTGATTTTCATAAACCAATGAAATATGATTTCAAAGGTAACAGTTTCCTTGGTCAAATCTCAATTGTTAACTGAATCGTGTGCTATAAACAGTATTGTATGATAGCAATAGCAAAAAGCAAAACAAAACAAAATCTTCATTGGGTTAGATTCATCCATTGCTTTACATGCTCTTAAAATATTTCCCCTGCTTCTATTGTAAAGAGAACAGATTTAGGGAGTATATGTAATTCATTAAGACTTTTCATTCTGCTGTCTTCCAATTTCTTGTTTGTTTGTTTGTTTGTTTTAAAGTATGTGTCAGGGGATATACATGCACAAACACACGTACGAATGCAGACACTTTCGGGCTGGCTCCATGTAGAGTTGGGTTTACAGGTAGTTGTGAGCCACCAGATGTGGTGCTGGGAATCAAACTCTGGCCCTTTACATGAATAGTTTGTACTCTCCATGGCTGAGCCATCTCTCTGGCCTCTGACCTCCAATTCTTGACTGTTCAAAATAATAAATACATAATAATACAGTGCCCATCAAAAGTCTTTCTTACTGTACACTAGTTCTTAGGAAAAGCATAGAAATTACAGTTACTTCTTACATCTCTACACTAAATCCTTAGTGGAAGCAAGATGGCCCAGTTGGTAAGAGCTCTGGCCACCAAGGCTTGAAGGCCTGTGTCGATCCTTACCCTCATTCACAAGGCAGGAGGAGGGAACCAACCTAGTTTCCTCCACTCTCTAACCTCCACCTACACACAGCAATGCATGTGCACCCTCCGTGCACACGCTAAATAAACGTGTAATTTACAATTCTAAACCATACACTTACAAAATGCAAAGCGATCTGTGCTTTGCGTAACATGTATGCCATTAAAATTACAGTTTTTCCATCTCAAGATTGGACCAACCTGTTGACTACAGTTTACAACGTTATGTGGAGAGATATGAGAACTATTGTCTCTTAAAACAAGAGTTTGTGGCTCCTCTGTCTGAGACGTAGTTGAAGCATGCAAAACAATGTAAGAATTGGAAAAAAAAATCTAAAGGTGCTTTTCAGAGCGTTCATTTAGACGTTTCAGTGAAGAAAGCTGACGCCACTTATGTCACCCAGACACCAGTCTGACAAGAGGGCTGGAGTCCTTTCTCTGCGTAGGCTAACTTCGTACTTTTACTTGTTCTTGACTTGAGCTGCAGAAGTGTGGGTCATCCTTCTTATTTCGGTAGTAACCCAGGACCTGGCACAACCCTTAGCTCACTGAAACTGTGGCCTTCGGCTCAAGACACCCCTGGGCACTAGCTAGTTTGAGCCAGCACCCCCCCCCCCCGCGCCACCTCCTCCTGCCCAGGTTACTGGGAGAACTCCCATCAGAGCGAGAACTCTTAAAAATCGCCAATAGCTAGAACTTTGGAGGTGTCTCCCGAGCCAATCAACGCTTCTAACTCCACTGAGCCTCACTGGGGCGGGACTTAGTGGGTCAGAAATCACACTTCAGGTGAGCAGCACGGGTTCCATCACAGTGTCCCCCGAAACTGTAGGTTCCAGAGCCCTGCCCACTCAAGCACCTGGGGCTGTCTTACAGAAGTAGGCCTTAGCCGGCCGGGGGATGGGAAAAGGGGACCCCCTCAAACGACGGGATGCCGCCATTCCTCTCAAGGAATGGCAAGGGAGGGCTACCCTGGTCCCTTAAATCAGCAGCTGCAGGCAGCGCTCACCAGCCGCCAGGGTGATCGGAGCCCCATCAAAAGCGCCACCTAGTCCAGGGCGCCGGGCAGGTGCGTGGCCTAGGGCCCTTGCTAAGGAAGCCCGTCGCGCCCCTTACCTGGTCCCGGGTCTTCAGGTACCGCTGCAGCGCCTGCTGGGTGAGCTCGGCGACGCGCAGCTGGCCGTCCTGGCAGGGCACCACGATGCCCGTCCGGCCGAAGCACACTGTCACTTTCATCCTGGCCCTGGGTTCCCGGCGCGGGGCCGAGCAGGTGCCTGGTCCCCCCGGGGAGGGGGGGAGGCTCAGCCCCTCAGGGGGGGAGAGCGGACCCGGCGCTGTCCCACGTGTGGCTCCGGGGCCGGGGACCGCGGCCGCTCTCCCCTGCAGCCCTCCCCGAGGCCAAGGGCGGGAAGCGGACGCGGGGACGCGGGGACGCAGCGGGGTCGGCCCGGTGCAGGCTGTGGCTCCGCGCGCCAAAGTGAAACTGCGGGCGCGGCCAGGCCCGGCCCTGCCCTGCCTCTGGCGGTGGCCCCGGCGACCGTGGCAGGGCCGGCCCCAGGCCCCGGGCTGGAGTGGGCGGCGGCGGCGGCGCGCGGGGCCGGAGTTGGGAGGAAACTTTTGAGCCGGCTCCCAACTCCTCCGACGCGCGGGGCGCTCTGCGCTCCCTCGGCCCGCGGGCCAACCTGGGCCCGGCTCTTAAAGGGGCCGCGGCGCTCCCGGGCCGCACGGCGCGGCACCGGGGACCCGGGGCTTGCCCTCCGTAACTAGACCTTGGGTAGCCTGTTGCCTGCACTTGGTCCTCTCCTCCCTCGCACGTATGGGTAGCCCCGGGGATTGTAATGGGATCCTGGGAGCTACCCCAGGGGGATTGAAACCGGATCTCATGAAGCGCACTTGGAATAAGATAGGAAACTGGCAGGGAATCTGCCCTTGAGTGAGCATTGGAGGGAGGTTCAAGGGAAGCTCCGGAGCAGGTGCTTCTCGCCACGCCTTCTGAAATTGTCTAGAGTGGTAGCTCACGGGTATGGAGAGGTAGGCACTGCCTGAGGGCAGAGCTTCGCAGCTATCTCTAGAGACCCAAGAGAGCTAAGCTGGCGGGAACTTTAAGGACACTGAGGCCGACGCTAAGTGTTCCACCAAAGATCACACCCGAAGTTCAAATACGACAGGGTGTAAAAGTTTACATTTTTCCTTTTGAAGGGTGAGACTCCCTTTGTGCAGTTGATGAGGGAAAGAACACCCTTGAGTCATGACGCTGCAGGTGCATATCCTTGAACAACTGAACACAGATATGGGAAATGGGGCGGGGGGGGGAGCTCTGGTAATATCTCTATCCTTAACTCTCACCTGAAACGGCTCCTTTGAGCTGGAAGATAACTACTTTTCTCCCCTCCTTGTGCAGAGAGAATGGTGCTTGGCACTCTGGGCGTGGTTCTGTGGGAGAGCTTTTCCCTGCAGCCATGGACTTGAACCTCAGCACTAAAAGATTCAAAAACAACAACAGCAAAAGAAACAAAAACGGATTGGCATTCAGAGACTAAGCAGGCCCTGGACCCAGTGAAGGTGCGAAGAACACGGGTCTTCCTATCTAAATTCGTAGCGACTCCTGGCAGTTTTCACAGCCATTCGGTGCATCCAATAAGACCCTCCGTTTTCCACCAGAGTCGCTCCTATGCCAACTCGAACTGAGTTTGAGTTGCTTGAGATGCTGTGGATGATGCATAGCCCTGAATTAATGGACTTGGGGGTTCTGATCAATTTGAGTGCATCTATACATTCCGTATAGTCGGGTTGTGTTCCGTGTACGCCCCTTACACAAGCTCGACGGCCGCGAAGAGGGTCGTGTAAACTGAGTCAGTGTGAAGAAAATGCATAGTAGACAGACAGTCCAGCGTGGCTGGCAAATTCAGCGGACTGGTTTAAGTAAACCAAAGACAAACTCATTCTTGTCGGAAAAACCCAACAAAAGATCCGTTGAGCACCCTTCTGAGACAAAGCGTGTCTTCAGGGACTGTCTGCAGCTATTAACTCCATTGCTAATATTGCCTCTGTTCACAGGGAAGTGTGCTCCCAGGCTTTCCTCTGCTCAGTCTTCCACGAGAAGCAGTAAAATCAAACAAATACAGTTGCCGGTCACTGATGAGCGGTCCTCACTCTAGAGCAAAGATTCTCAGCTGAGGAAACAAGCACATGCTACATCCTTCCTGCTTCCCTTTCCTTCAGCCTGTTACCAAATGCGTCTCCCACTAAAACCGTGACAGCGTTCCTCTTCACGTCACAAACTTCTCTGCAGACTACTCTACCACCTCCTCTGGTACCCAGAGCCTCCACCTTCCTGGTTCTGAGAGTCCCCAGGTCAGCTATGAAGAACACTCAGGCTGACCCCCATCGCACTCACAGGAAAATTAGAATCGGGTCTCAGGGAATGCAGCAAAGTCTATGCCCGTGTTAGATAATGGGAAGCCTGCAGCTAGACTCTGATGTGAGCAATGCCCGCGCACCATCCAGTGAACTTCCGTGACCCGACATTAATAATTGGGAATAGGGTTTAGTGTTTATATTTCATGTTTATTAAATAACCATGTTTAATTTGCTTTTCAGCCTCATCAAAGCACACATAGAAACAATTCATCATGTATTAAGAAGAGCAGCACAGTCAGCCGTGCCCTGCAAACACCTAAATCAATATTTCATGCCCTGTGGGACTTCCCAGGCAGAAGACAATAAATAATTTGCCTTGATTGAGTAACGCTGAAGGAGTCTAGAGCCAGGTTCCATTTTCTTGCTTTTGCCTGCTGGATGGATTAACGTTGCCCGTGGTGCGGTATTTTCCCATTTGTTTTCCAATAGTTTAGTAGGCAATCAAGCTGGCCACTGTTATTAAACTGCCTCCCCTTGTGAAAGGTAGGGCGAAAATGTCAGGTGCCATGAGGTGCTGTACACTGACTAAACCATAGTAATTGCTAATCTATAGTTGACCAGTAATCCATCTCAATTTTTTATTCTACTAGGGCAAACGGTACTTTTTGGCTTTCAGGGCATCAGTTAGAGCAGTCAGTATTTATCATGGAAAACCTGTTGCATTGGAGGTAACCCTATTTTTGAGGTCATGGAAGAACTGCTATTGTCAATGAAAATGGGCACACATTTTCACACGGCGTCACAGAGATGCTCTGTCTTGACCATAATGAATAATGCTGTAGGATGCACAGGAGCGCAGTTTCCTCTCCGGCTACAGACTTGGATAATCTTGAGTATTTGGCAAGTAGGGTGGTAGGTGCCAATAAGATTCTGTGGAAATTCCACTTTTCCTTTCTGAGGTATCTCCATACTGTTTTCTAAAATGGCTACAACGTTTTTCATTCCCTGTGATATTATGAACTGTTTTCTCTCCCTCATATCTTCACCAATTTGAGCATCTTTTGTTGGTAATGTAGCCATTTTTCCTGAAGCAAGATGCTTTAGATTTGCATTGATGTTGTGTTTCCTTCATAAACATGTCAACTGTATATCTTCTCTTGAGAGAACCTTTTTTCCCCCTGAGATAGGTTTCTCTGAGTAGCCTTGGCTGTCCTGGACTCGCTTTGTAGACCAGGCTGGCCTCAAACTGACAACAATCCACCTGCCTCTGCCTCCTTGAGTGCTGGGCTTACAAGTGTGCACCACCACATCCTGTCTGCCATCCATTTTACTGGGGTCTGGGGGTTGTTTGAGCCTTTGATGATTTGTTTTTCCAGTTCCTCACAAATGCTGTATATTAACTCCTGGAGAGAGAATGTTTTAACACTTTCTACCACTTTGTAGGTAGTGTCTTCACTCTAATGCTTACTGTGCCGGAGCTTTCTAATTATATGTAATCCCACATGTCCAGCCCGGCTTCATACCTGTGCTTTTGAAGTCTTTTTCAAGTAAATCCTTCCAGTTCCAATATCATGCAGCATGTTCTCTATTTGGGGGGGGAGGGGGCGGGACTAGTTGTTTTATTAGCACAAAGTCATTAACCATTTTAAACTGGTTTTTAAGATATGGGTAGAAATACACATTTAGTTTTATCTTTCTGCCAGAACATCTAACTTTCCCAGCACTGTTTATTGAGGACACTGTCCTTTGCCAATGCCTGATCTGAGCACTGTTGTCAAAACTACGTTGGCCACACATGACTGAGTTTTACTTCTAGGCTCTCCGTTCTGTTGCATTGCTCAACTTGTCTTTTTTTTAATGTTGGTAGCCTGCTGTTTTGGTATTCTAGGTATTATGGATATCTTGACAGTGTTTATTCTTCTAACACAAAAACACAGGTTGCCTTTATGCTTGTCTGTGTGTCCTCTTCACTTCCTCTATCACAGTCATTTTCTTGTGAAGAACTTTCACCTGTCTGACTAAATAAATTGTAAGGAATCTTCAATTGAATTGCTCTCTTGACTTGTTAGAATATCTGCTGCTGATTTATAAAAATGATACTGATGTTTGTATGATGACTTTATGCCCTGAGACACTGCTAAGTTCATTTAATGTTTTTAATAGTTTTCTGGTAGTGTCTTGGATTTTCTACATATAAGATCAGGTTGTCTGTAAACAGCGACAATTTGACTTACTTTCCTAGTGATAAGCCAAAAACAACTTAGGGAGGAAAGGGTTTGGATCATCTTTGACTGTATAGCCTTTCACTGAGAGAAGCCAAGACAGAACCTGGTGGCAAGAACTAAAGCCGAGGCTATGGAAGAATATTGCAAAGTGGCTTCATCTCCCCCGGGGGAGCCTCTTGCACAGTGGGCTGGGTGTTCCAGATCAATCATTAATCAAGAAAATGCTGCCACACACTTGACAGCAGCCAATCTCATGGAGGGATTTTCTCAGTTGAGGTTCCCTCTTCCCAGGTGACATTAGCCTGTGTCAGGTTGGCAAAAACTAACCAGCACACTTCTCAGTTTCTCAGTTTGGGTGTCCATCCTGTGTTCCACTTGCCTGGTTGCTCTGAGTGGGATTTCTAGTGTAATGCTGGGTGTAAGTGGCTGAGATGAGCATTCTTGTGTTGTTCTGGGTCTTAGAGAATTTTCGTGCTTCCCCGTTTAATATGCTTTCACTGCAGGCTTACTCTGTGAGGCTTTGTGTTGCTGCTGGAATATAGTCTTTCTATACTTAGATTGTTCAGTTTTTATCATGGAGAATGCTGGATTTTATCAAATGCTTCTTCTGTGTCTACTGAAATATTTTTGTCCCTTCTATTGATGTGCTCTATCACATTCATTATTTCCAAATACTGACCCATCCTTGTAACATTAAAAGGAATCCTACTTGGTTGCAATAAATTAACCTTTTTAAATGTGCTGCTGGGTGTGTGTTAGCAGTATTTTACTGATGATTCCTGAACTTATATTTATCAGGAATTGTTTCAAATCTAAATAATATTAGCTTTACAGAATGCATTTGGAAGAATTTTGTTCTTTTCAAAGATCTGAAATAATTTGAGAAGAATTGATATAAATTCTTCCATAAATGTTTGATAGAATTAAGCATTTTGGTCTTTACTTCTTTTAGTAGGATTCTTTTTTTTCTCATTTAATCTCACTTTTTGATTTTATTAACCTAGTATTGGTCTGTTGAGTGCACCATTACTGGATGTTCTGAAGCTCTCTGGGAAGCACGAATAGAAGGAAGGACTCTACATTCCATGCAGCTCAACCATCCTTCTTTAGACCAAATTCTACTCCATAGACACTAAGATCTCCCCATAACTCACCTTCTTCAAAAAAAACTTGTTGAATCATAGAATGATTCCTCTTTAAATTAAAGCAAAGCGAAGGCAAGGAAAGTCCTGTGATGATGCTGTGTTGAGAGTTTATTATTAGACATGTTTCCTCATCATATGATCTGAGAAGCTTCTTAGGAACCATGAGTGCTGACCACTGGGCCTGTGCCCAATTCATGGTAAAACCAGGTCCTCCCACCACTGGGCCTCTCAATAGGAAACTACTAAGAGTGGGGCCAATTACAACGACCAGGGATGCTCTCTAAGGTAAGGGTACCATAAGAATTCTCAGTTCTGTTCTGCTCACTTTCTGGAAGAACTCCATCTGTGGCTCATTTATGTTCTTCCACATGGTAATAGGGGAGGCTGGTGTTCCTGCTCTCAGCAGAAGGTGGAGGGAGCTGAGACCGGGCCCTTGGATGCTTCTGTGTGCAAATGGGATTCAGGCAGACCTAGTAGATTGGAGCTATGTCAAACTATGTTCCAGACTCTCTGCTATTTACCCATGATGTGATCTCAGTCCACCAACCTGCCCCTCTGGGACAAATGTAGTGATAGTCTTAGTATAATGTAGAACACTCATAATGTATCTAGCACATAGTAGGCAAGAAATATCATCCTAGCCCGCCTTTCGTCTCACTTTCAGAATCAGCGTCTCTTTACTGTTTATTCGCTCTTTTCTCCTTGAGAAACTGTCTCTTGTTAGCCGGGCTGAGGATGACCTTGAGCTACTGCTCCTCCTGCCTCCAGTTCCTGAGCACTGAAGACTACTGGAATGCACCACCCTGCCCAGCTATTTATTTTCATGAGTCTTGAAATGTCTTCTACAAAAAAAAATAATAATCCCAGATGATATTTAGATTCTATACATCACCACTCTCCTCAACAATTTCTAAAGCTCAAATAGAAATGACTCTGTAATGAGGGCACCAGGCTCACAGCAAAACTAATAATCAGAGCTGTGCTGCACTTCATCGCAGGCTACTCATTATGGTATCTGATGCTCAAAAATGAATCCTGCAGTAATTCTTTAGTACCTGAGAACTACAAAACAGAGCTAAAAAGAGCCTTGAATTTATTTGCTACATTCTCATTTTATAGATGGGGAAATTGAGAGCTAGTGAAATTACCTAACCCATTGTGTTCTGGTGGATAGATGAGGTCCGAACTCACCCTGGGCCTGGACTGTCTGGTTCATAGTCTAGTGCTTTCATGACTTTCTTGTTAAAACAACAGGTTCTTAAGCACCATGAGAAGGATATGCTGATAAAGGGCTCATTCTCCTGTCTATGCCTACAGTTTCAATTTCAACTTGACATTCTGCACCTGACACAATTGCAGTTCTTGAAAAGACTGGCTGGGTGTTAAAATGACTAGTATAATAATTGGGAAACGATGAGAGTATTTCCAGCAGGTCAATGGCATACTCAGATTAGTGCCTGGTGGAATGCAGAGAACTTAGGAAGCAGACAAAGCCATTCCATTCCATCTCCATTCATTCCTTTATGCAATGCTATTTATTCAACACTTGCAATCGACTACACTCAAGGTGATTATGAAGCTTTGGCTCTGGTGACGGAGACAGATAATAAACGACTAACCAAATGAACCAGACCTTTGCAGCTTGCAATGCAGCTTAATGAAAGGCCTGAGCAGCAAGCTGCATGGAAGAGAACAATGTGGTAAAAAGCAAACCCAGTTAGGTGAATGGTGGCAGGGAGTACCAAGAAGAAAAGAACAGCAATATCTCCAAGATAAGCCTCAAAGTCCTGATTTTTAAAAATTCAATAAAATGACTTTGGTTACTGGATCATTAAGGAACTGGATGAAAGAATCAAGAAATGAGGTTGACAAGATGGCCTACAGCATCTCTTACTCAAAGACTAAAGGTAGTATAGATGAATGGAAGGATGGATTGTGAGATCATCCAGAATTTACAGTAAGATGAAGAGAGTAAGGTTTGAAGGGAGGAGAAAAATCACCGATTTTCTAATTCAGGCAGCTAGTTGAGAGAACTTTAATTAAAGGCATTTTGAAAAGTAGAGGCATCTGAGGGTGGCAGGACATGAGAACTTCTGCTGTGCCATTCTTAAACGGACACCTGCAAGAGGACCGAGTAAAGCTTTCAATGAGCTGTAGAAACAAAGACTGTGGCTGGAAAGGGAGCCTGAAGAATGTATATTTGGTGTAGGGACCATATATTTAGAGTTTGTCTTATCAAAGATAAGAGATTACTCAAGCCAGTTTAAAATGAAGAGGCAACAAACAGTGCTTGAACTGGACTCTTGGAGAAAGTCAGAGTTACATACGTGTAGGTGATGATGTTTGCGACTAACAAGTTAGAATTCTTATTCTGCAGTAGGTATCCTCAGTGTCAAAGATAAGACAGGAAAGGGTGGTCCTGGCCTAGAGAAGACTGGTGGCAGAGAACAGGAAATTGAATGTTAAGAATAGAAGACAAGATAGTTTGATAGGAACAGATAGTCTGCGTTGGAACACAGCACAGATCATAAGGTTAGGAAGATATGGGAAGAGGGAAATGACAGAGGAAGGGCTATGGGAACCAGATCTAGGAGTTTGGATCTCACACACCAAAAAGGAATCTTGTATCTGCTTGAGCAGAGGAGTAATGTACAGAAAACTTGGCTTAACATCACTTATTTTTGACAGCTACATATTAAAACGCACTGATTAGAATGTAACAGTTGACAAAAATAATAAAACAAAACAAAACATGGCATTTGAAGAAATGCATGCAAGCCTACATTTAAGTGAATTATAGGTGTATTTGTAAGTTGCTCTCCACCTTTATACGAGTTTACCCAAACTAGCAGACTGTGCCATTGCAGCCTGCCCACTCTTCCTGTGATTCCGTAAAGAAACAGGGACAAGTCTTCAGGATTCAGATCCAAGCAAAGTGAGAAACATCCCTTATCTCAAACAGAGGGGTCTGAACATGAGGAATTAATTACACTGATGGCGAAAGATCTGACAGGTAGAGGGGACATAGAAATGAAAATAGAGGGAACTACAGCCGGAGGCTGCCTCTCTCTTCAAGGCCAAGCAGGAGGAGAAGAAAGGAAGAATATACAGGAGAGAAGGAGGTAGGAAGTGAAGAAGGGAGGAAGGGAGGGAGAAAGAAGAGTAGAGTCTTCTACTAGTCATTGTCTGGCTTCCTAAATTGCCTGCCTGTTAGCAGTGAAAACAGCAGGGGAATATTTGAGGAAAAAAAAAAAAACCAACCATAATATCTGTCCTGAGGTCAGCAGTCTTCTGTAGTAATTCATACAAATATTAAGTCTCACTAGTATTTCTAATATAAGAAGGGCACATAGAATATTTCCAATTCAAATTGATATATTCAGAAAAGTGCTATTTTTTAATCAGTCTAGGCTAAGCTGATACTTTTCTCGTGAGAAAGTACTTGTACATTTACAAGCTTTTTCTTGATTGCCAAACTAACTATTAATTTCCATAATCATTTAAGAAATAAAAAAATTCCTACTCTCACTCAATCATCAAATTCAAATTAATCATTTTGTTTAGCTATAATTGCATAGTACTATAAGCAGAAAATCCAAAAAAAATCTTACTAATATTGAATAGTGAAATTGTCTACTATAGTCCTATCAGATAATATTTCATTTATTTCATATGGTACAATTTTATGCATCAATCTGTGAATTCATGGTGGGAGCTTTGAAAGAATGAGTTTAATGTTATGATTCCTTCATATAACATTGTTTGAGAAAGCCATTCATTTTACTTTATATGTACATTAATTATAAGTGCTTTATTATTTCAATACCGGCAGGAAGCTTGATTTAATTAGTATTTTTTTTCCTTCAAGACTGCGCACTGTTGTTACTATACATACTTGCTAGAACTTTCTTACAGTGATCTCTCAACACCAGAGTATAAAAATAAAAGAATACGGACAGGAAGCTAGCTAGGGTGTATGAGGAAAGGTAAGTGCCACCAAACCTGATGACCTGAGTTGAATCCCTGGAATCTCCAAGGGGGAAAGGAGGGAACAGACTCCCAAAAGTTGTCCTCTGACTGCTCCATGCATGCTGTGTCACATAGGCACTCACATGCATCACCAAAAAATAGCTGTAAGGAAAGGAATATGGGTAGGTTCTATATAGACAACTTGTCTCTTAAGACTTTCAAGAAGTCACTTAGAGGCAAACAATTGTTTGTTTGCCTAAAACACAGTAAACTTAAACTTTTGGCCTTTCTTACTCACAGGGTGGTGGATGAGCTCCAGCACAGCATATATGGCAGAACCATAACCTCTGCCAAACTCATTGGTCCATCCATATTGTTTTAGCAGAAAAATATACTGTGTATCACTTCCCATCAGGAAGAAAACTTTCTTCACTCAACTTTATCTAGAGCAGTTCTGCACCTTCCTAATTCTGTGACTCTTTTCCTCATTTTTGTAGAGAAGCCACCTCCAACCATTATTTAGTTGCTACTTCAGAGCTGTAATTTTGCTACTGTTATGAATCATAATGTAAGCATCGGATATACAGGATATGTGATATGCAACCCATGTGAAAGAGTCATTCTACCACCAAAGGGCTCAGGAGCCATAGACTGAGAGCTGCTGGTCTAGAGGTTGGGATGTTAATGCCCCTAGTCCTTCAACACCATCCATACACTCTCTTTTACAGAAATTTGAGAAGCCAATCACTCAAATAGTTTTTCTATAGCTTTACACACCAAACCACAGTAGTCCCAGAGGAGACAATTTATCAACAAGTATTTATCAAGTGAGTACTGTGTCCTGAATTTTGTATTTCTAGAGTCCAGAGAAGCAATGCTGGGTTTTGTTTGTTTGTTTGTTTTTATTCTGAAGGTTACACCTGGGATTGGGATTGTCAAAATACAGCCAGAGAAGAGTCCGTGTAAATTTTTATACTACTGTCAGTAAAAATTTCAGGAATACTTCTTTTTCCTGTGAGATGATAACCCTTCTGAAATATGACAACCAGTAAGAGTTTTTAACTTATTCAGGCCCTTCCCTTAGAGAATTATCCAAAGGACATTTTGAGTGATGAAAGATAGCTGATGAGAATGGTGCTTATTTTATCTCTAAGACTATAATTTACATCAAAGTTAAGAACTAAAAGTGGCAATCATAGTGAACTCTTTCTTGACTCAAACTTTTCTGGTATAGCTATTTTGCTGAATGCCGTGAACGCTTCTATAATTTTGTCTTCAAGGCCCTAATTGCAGGAACTCTATAAAATATGCTTATCTAGCCAACATTTTGACTCTTTTCTTAAATTATGGTTCAGATGCGAAGACAATGAATTCATTCTTCAAGGCTATACCTCTTATTCTGGTACTTTTCCTCTCTCCCTCTCTGTGTGGTAAAATGAAAACTTAATCATGAGGAAACAGCCCTATACATTTTCCTAGCTGAATCAACATGCATGTACAGAGCTGGCTGAGTTTCAGGATCACCTCTTACAAGTGACCTGACCTAAAATGGGTACTTCTAGCTTTGACGTTTTAATCAGTCAGATTTCTAGACTGAATCCGATGGCCTACTTGATCTGCTAAGAGTTTAACCTTAATCAAGGAACTACTTATAGGTATGGGCAATTGTATGGAGAACAGATAGGATGCAGCGTGCCACTGAAATGACTGTCTGATACGCCATAGACAGAGATGCAGCCAGTTTGTAGCAACAGACCAGCAAGGGAGCCCTCCGAGCACTCACCTACTGGTGCATTTCACTGCTCAAACCCATTGAGAGAGGCAGAGGATCCAAAAAACTCCTAGGGCTGGAGAAAGAGGGTCATGAGCATTGTGTTGTTATTCCTATATAACATTTTCAAGGTTTTGTTTGTTTGTTTAATTGGTTGGTTTGGTTTGGTTTTTTTTGAGACAGGGTTTCTCTGTATAACTGCCCTGGCTGTCCTAGAACTCACTCTATAGACCAAGCTGGCCTGGAACTCACAGAGATCCGCCTGCCTCAGCCTTCTGAGTGCTGGGATTAAAGGAGTGTGCCACCATGCTGGGCTTCTTACATAACATTTTTATGTGCACCTTAACGTGCATACATTATAACAAAAATCAAGAGCTAAGGTGACAGCTTGCTTGAAAGGACACATCAGTATGTGCAGTTGTGCGGACAGTGAACTTTCCTTCTTATTGTTTTTGCCTATCCTAGATTTGTTTCCATCAGTTGGGCTTACCTGAGGAACAATGGTTTCCTGAGGCTTTCTGGGATAGCTTTATCTCTCAATACACATGACTTTCATTAGATAAAAAAAGCTCTTATTACTGGTGAACCAGGTAGGCACTACTGTTCTTTACTAGACTCTTAAGAATGGCTCGGGGTCCAAGGACTGTTCAATGTTCCTGAATAAACTGCATTGAAAAAAAAAAAAAAAAGAATGGCTAAGGCTTGTTTGAAATCCTTTCCTTATTCTCTTGAGATTGGGTTTTAAGTTTCAGAGTAACCAAGCTTTCACGCAAAATATCTTTTGGATATTAGCATAAGCATGGCAACTTAAAACTGCTGTTTCTTTAAATATTCTATTTGTCATTTCCATAATTTGTCAAAGCGTAGGTATAATTTTCATACTGCTTGTTGTATGTTATACACTGTAACTGTGGCAGCGTTGTGGAGAATACTTGCTCCTCACTGGTGGAACTATCTAGAAAGGACTAGGAGGCGGGTCACTGAGGGTGACCTTTGAGGTTTTCAAGAGAATTGCACCATTCCCATTGTACTCTCTGCCTCTGGCTTGTGGATTGAGAAGTGAACTCTCATCTCTTCCTGCCACCAATGCCTTCACTCTGACATCATGTGCTCTAACCCACTGAAGCCATTCGACCAATCAAACACTTTTTAAAATATAAGTTGCCTTAATCATTGTGTTTTACCACAACCATTGAAAAGTAGCTAACGCAATAGCCTTAGCATGCTCAGCATATGTCACAGAAAAGACTATACAGTCTCAGACTTCGGAGCAAATTTTGAATGGCATAAATTTGTGAAAAGGTAATTGGAGAGTCTGCTTCTGAAGTCTGTGTTCTTATGTCCAAACTGGTGTTGGGGAGAAAGATCTCACTTTCAGGTTTCTTTCCCTGAGATTTTTTTTTCAGTAGACTTAAAAGCTTACATCAGCATGTGAATGATTTTTTTTTAAGTACCATGTTTTCCCAGGCCACCATAGTGCTTCTGCCTAGGTATTCTCTGGTTTGGTAGAGCTCCAGGAATTTAATATTACCCATATCTCCCAAGCAGCTCCAGGAAACATTTTCAAATTACCAAACCACATTGTTCTCTCTCATATGCGGAATCTAGCCATTGGTGTGTGCGTGTGTGCGTGTGTGTGTGTGTGTATGTGTGTGTGTGTGTATTTGTCTGTAATACACATGTGGGTACAGTATAATGTATAGAAAAGAGAAAGAGAAGGTTCAGTACTATGGGATGAAATAGGCTTGAGTGCAGGTAATGAACATGAGTCATGAAAGAGGATGAAAAGATCATTGTTTTCAAGTTTTAACTCTGTTGTGGATTTTTTTTGTTTTTAGTGGTAGATAAGTTCATTTAAAAAAAAAAATGGGAAAGCGTAAATCCCACGCAAAGCCTCACAGCTTCCATTGCAAATAACAGCCCTTACTGTATGGAAGTTCATTAAGTTGTACAGTCTTTGGGTCTGGTTATGGTGTGCTTTGGGGTTTTTGTTTGTTTGTTTGTTTGTTATATTTGCAAAGTTTTTGTATAATAAAGCTTTAAAAAAAGAAAAAAAATCTATTTTTTTAATGCGTGAGCAATTACTAGGCAATTGTTGACTAGAATGTCCCCACCCTCATCCCCCCACCGTGGCCTCAGAGTTCAACAGTGGAGTGAAGTCTGATTTTGAAGATCCACAAGAAGAAAGGTAGAGTAGCTCAGGGGTTGTAGTTAAACTCGGCAAAATCAACAGGAAAGGGTGAGAGCAGAAGAGTTGAGAGCGTAAGCAGAAGCCGGTTCAGGGAAGTCTGGCTAATGAGCTTTCAGATAATCAGGAGATTAGAGTGTCGTTGCTCTCGGTGCTTGCCAATTAGCACATCTAAAACCCTGACCACAGAAAGGCATCAGCACCCAATAAGCAAAGGGTTAATGGGAAATCCTCTGGCTGGCAGAGTGAGGAAGCCAGAAGGACCAGAACCTGCTCTCTAGGCTTCATCAGAAGATTCCAGTCACCTCTGGCTAGCGCTTTCCTCAGTGGGGGAAGACTCTCTCTCAAGCACTCTTAGCTGAAGAACTCTTCATTAAGAGACACTAATTCCTTTTTGTTTGTACTTAATATTCACCAAGTAATCTTGACTGTAGGTTGCATTTCCATGTGTTTGCCTCAGGGAGGAAACATGTGATCAAACACCACTTCAGGAACGTCTAGTGTAAGCGGAGGCTTGAAGCCTGAGGCATCTGTTGAAGGCCCAGGCCACGGAGCTAGAAACCTAGGTTCTCAGCTGGGCTCTGCCCCTCATAACCTCTGACATCTGGGGCAGGTGGATCAACATTCCTGTGCCTCCATTCACTCTTCTTTATAAAACATTAATGATAAAACTTATGTGCTTTTTGAGCTTGCTGTAAAAACTGACACCGGGTTTCTAGTTCTTGTGGAATTAGCAGGTTAGAGTCAATCTGGTAAGACTTGATTTGAGGACAATGAAAATGCTCTCCGCGCGGACATCCAGGCTGGGAACTGGCTTCTGGGACTGCCGAACTGGCCTATTCTCTGAAGGCACCTCTGGACAATAGTGCCATTCTGTCCTGTGTGAGGAAGTGAAGGGGGGGCGGGGCTGGGCTGGGCTGGGCATGAGGCAAATTCCCGGGACTTTCTGGAGTGGAAAAAAAATACTGCTTCCACCTTGGGGCAATATGGGAGCTGAATCCGGCGGAAGGCACGTTCTCCGTCTCTCGACTATTTCCCTGGTCCTCTCTCTGGTGGGAGAAACCCACACTCAGATGAAAGGGAGTGCAAAGTTCTTGGAAAAGGTACACTGTACATGTAAAGTTTTATTGCTCAAATCACTTTGACCAAGGATGGCATGCATTTCAGGGCCAAAGTTCAGCTTTGGGGGAAGGTATTTACAAAAGGTGTGTCTGTCGAAACAGAAAACTAAGGCGGGATATCAGAGTCTGCATAGGAACGAAGGGTGATGCTGGATGAGAAGAGGGAATCAATATCCAGTTTGAACAGAGGCAAGAGGCAGAAGCTGGAGCCTACCCCTGAAGGAGGGACACCCAACACTGGGCATAGTAAGATGCTCTGTAATGATGTGCTTTTTGGCCCAAATCAGTTCCTGCAGCAACTTCCTGCAGGAAGGTAATGGCACTGCCCAGCCCCTCTCCACATCCCCTGCAAACATACTTCCACATCTATAAGCCTGAGGGATTAGCTCCCCTGAATTAGGAGCCTGCACTCCAAATGCCCCTCCCAGAAGGTACAAGACTACTGGAAGTATTTATATTCTAGATGCTGTAAATTGAACTTCATCCATCTTCCCCTACCCTACCTAGATCATGGCTTTTCCTGAGACATGTCAAGACAGGGAAGACAAGGCTCTTGGCTCTTAGAACACCAACCATCTGCTTCCATCATACTCACCATTCCTCTTCCTGTTGCAAACCTCACACCCCAACAAGGACCAGATGGGAAGCAGACATACTCAAAACTCAGCTGAGAAGAGCTAAGAAGAGGGGACCATTTACAGGATGGGGTGGAAGGAGCCAACAAGGAGTTACCTTCAGAGATTTGTAAACCAGAAGCCAACTGAGCCAAGGCTTGAGGAGGCGAGAAGACAGAAGAATGCCAGAGTTTGGAGAGAGGCAGAGCTGTAGAAGGGAGCTCCTGTAGCATCCGTGGCCACCTGGAAGGAAGCATAGACGCTGCCAGAGTGCCAAGTTCTTGAGATAAATGTGCTAGGCTGCTTGGCAAAGATTGCCCAATGTTTCTTTTCTCTAATTCTCTATTCCTACCAAAGCCTCTTAGCCAATATAGACGAAATCCACAGGCAATCTAAGTCCTGCTGATGTTCGTCATGGCAGACAACATCCCCAGGGAAGGCAGGAGATCCAGGAAGGCAAATGGATTAATCAGCATAAATCATTTTCTCTATTATTCTCTTTTAAGGTAAACTTTATTGGCTGGCTCTACCTTGCTTGGATAAGTAGTATTTGTTAGTATGTGACAAACATTTTAAATCCATAAAAGTAGGTTGATATAATAAAATTAAAAAATAACTTAAAATTTGCTCATCCAAAGCTTCTACTGGTCACATACTATAAGGGAATTGTTAATTTGGGGGTTTGCATTTAAGATGATACTTTGAGCATTTCCCCACATCAGCAAATAATATATGTGAAGGGCCATATTTTTGTTTGTTTGTTTTTGTTTTTTTCAAGACAGGGTTTCTCTGTATAGCCTTGGCTGTCTTGGATTACCTTTGCAGACCAGGCTAGCCTTGAACTCACAGAGATCCCTCTGCCTCTGTCTCCTAGAGGGCTGAGATTAAAGGAGTTTGCCACCACAGTCGGCTGTGAAGCACTATTCTTAAATGGTTATCTAGATGCCTAGCATTGGTATCACTAAGATTTGTGTAAAGAGACTTTTTATATTAATATTCAAATTACTTCAGGGCTTTTACCACTGTATAATGTTGAAATGAGTACTATTATATGTCAAGATGGCCATTTTCAAATGAGAAAAGTCTTAGAAACAGGTCTACTCAATACATTTCATTGGCACTTAGAGGTCTTATATATACAGTAGTCAAACTACAAATGCCAGCAGCATTTAGTTGTGTTCATCTCCCTGAGTCCTCACCTAGCTCTTAACGCCACAGAGAACAACATCAGCAAACTGTCCAAACAGCATAAGCATGTAATGTAGCAAAGCAGGCTGGAGGAAGAAAAGGTGATTCTGGAGGTGTGGGGAGGCCAGAGAGGAGTCATGGGAATATATTTCTTCTAATTCTTCAGGATCTCACTCATAGTGTGAAGAGCTGGGATGATGATCCACGCCTATAAATCTAGATTTCAGGAGGCTGAAGCTTAGTACAAGCTCAAGTTTGCCTGGGATACATAGTAAGTTCCGGGCCAGACTGAATTAGTCTAAAAAAGGTAGTATTTTAGGAAAAAAAATTAAAAAATTTAAAAAAATCAAATAAAAATTTTAAAACAATTCTTGAACAAAGGAGTACAATGTCTAATTTATACACTAAATTGTAGAAAAGTTCTAAACTGAAACCAAATGACCCCACAAATACCCTAGATTGGTGTGCATATAAATCAGTCCTGATGGCCTTCCTTTTCCCTGTATCATGCAGCATAATCTTTGTTTCAAAATCTTTCACCTAATCACATATGAAAAGACACAGGAGTTAACACAGCCAAACACTTAGGGTATTAAGACATGGCCATTATTTTGCTTACCTCAATACTTCATAAGATTGTTACAAAATCATCAAAGTTGGTAAACAATCTATGAATACCCTATAACTTGAGGATTGACATATTGACACAGGCAATAAATGTTGGCCATACCTTTTTACTAGTCCTTTCACCTTCCCATTCTTCCTAACTCCCATACAGAAGACTCATTTTTACCTAAATGTCTCTCTCTATATCTCTCTTCCTTTCTTTTTTGAAGAGGACTATTGGGAACAAAATGGAACGATCTGGTATGGGGAGAATGAGTGAGCTCTATTTTGGATAGGACGACTTTCAAATACTTACAGGGCAAGTGAATGTAAATGTGTCATAGGCAACTGGGAAATTGGCTGGGGGAAAGATTCCGATTAGGTAAAGCTGTAGAATCATAGGTATTAATGAATCCTTGAAACTTGATATAATTACTGCATGTACAAAATGGGAACAAAAATGACTGAGAATAGACACTGGATAGAATGGATGCCTGAAGACAGGGAGGAAGCAGTAGAGTTAAAGACCGGGAGCAAATGAATGGTGGGACAAGAATGCCAACATCCTCTGAGGCTGCTGTGGGAGAGGGTTCCAATGAGGAATGATGTCATGGTAAAAACCTAATAGATATAAGAAAGATGGGAATTCAGTGTGGCATATAAGCTCTTGGTAGTCTTTAGGGAGAGATTTTCAAGATATATAAACCAGACCTTATTGTCATCTTTGTTACATGTCTCAATGAATTACAAGAGTTAATGTTGGTCGGTGAAAAATGAATAAAACTAGGTTTCAATGTAGCTGTTGAAAAAAGAACTAGACTTACTGGCAGTTAAAGTGGTTGTTTGCAAAAGAATATTTATTTTACAGTAAAGTAGACTTACCTGTAGAGGTGTTAGAGACAGAGCTAGTAGAAAGGCAGATACTGTTATTTGCGAAAGTTAGAGGATTAGATGACGCATATGGCAGAAAGAGGTAAGGGTGGATAAAATAAAGGGCATGAAATCCCACATATAAAGGGCTATAAAAATGTGGGATATTTTTAAAAAGAACATCCTGCCCAGTTGCTTCTTAGTTTTTGTGAAGTTGGAGGCGTGATTGCTTATTAAGATTGATGGTGGCAGCACAAAAATTGTATAGTATTAAGTTTTAAAGAGCACTCACCATTCAGGCAGAGTCAGGAGCATTACCCCAAGACTGAGGGCAGCCTGGGCAATGTGGTGACACCTGACAGAAAGAAATAAAAGAACAATCTGTTACGAGTAAGAGAGTGGGGCCTGTTTAACGTCACCCGCAGATTTCTTTTGGTACGATTTCTATTGGTAAGTGCTAGTATGGGCCTCGTTCACTTTAAGAACGACACATTTCCAAGAGACCCCAATGGTATGGCGATACCCACCGTATTCTCCTTAGGAGCCATTTGAAAACTAGTGTGGGGAGTGAGAAAGGTATGGGAGATGGAAAACAGAAGGCTTGGAAAAGAGTGTAGCTTGACATGATCAGCAGTAGTTGTTTCACTATAGTCATTCATTGGCTTGCCATATAAGCCCTGAGCTTCTGAGTTGCTAGTGGCCTTCGGTGTATGACCTTAAATCCTTGTTCATTCATCCATACTCCTGACCTGCCTGTCATTTCAATCAGCTCACTCTCAAAGCTCTTTGTTTCTGAAATTCCCCTCCAGCCACAATTCCTGTACTTCTCACCCCTTCGATTCCTTCTTGCTCTTGTTTCTTCTTCCCTTTGACCTAGACCCTGCCTCTTGAGCTCCAGCCTCCTACCCCACAGATTTTCTTTTGAGTTAACTTGTTTTTTTTCCAGCCCACTTATACTCTGAAATTAGATTTAAAAGGTACAGCCATTTATGAGGACAACAAAAGAAACTATCATCTCGCTCTTCATTCTCCCACATACAGAAGCATGTCGTTCAAAAGGAACAGCAAGCTTACAACTGCTTTTGCAAAAATCCATCCTATTTGAAAGACTTCTGATCCTGGAAAGTGGGTCAATTGTGGCAAATCTTGAATCCAAATCTCTCCTTAAGAGTACTTTAGCTTATGTGTATCTTTATATCAGCGAGCAGAATTAAAATCCTGGTTCTGATTAAAAACTCCCTCTACTCATTTCAAGTCTTTGAACTTCCAGAAAGTTCATTTATGGTCCCTGATTTATAATTTTTTCAATATGTGCCCCCTCTCCATCACCCTTCTCTATCAGAAGAACCAAATAAAGTTCTGGCAGCTACAAAGGGAAGCATCGTTTCACTGGGGGACTGAACTGAGTCAACTGTGAGAATAAAGTGTATTTTTTCACTCTGAGCCACTACCACATATGAGAGGGAAGTGGGTACTAATTTGGAGAAAGAACACTTACTAAATTTTTATATTCCTTTGCAACCTAATCCCAATTATCATTCTCGTATACTTATTTTTATAACAAATTTTACAAATCTTGTTTGTATCTCTACATGTGGTCTATTGCCTGTGGCTCCTAAGTGATGCACTCAGGTTCTGTAGTTAGAAGCTTCAATCCCCTGGATCCCTGACCATGAAAGGTTTCACCTTCTTAACCAATCTTGGATGGTTAAGTACAGTGCCAAATGATTCTGGAGACTTACTCCTGCAAACATATACCTCTACAATTTCAAATAACCTCACTCAAAAAAATTTAATCTTTGCTTTACAAAAAAAAACAAAGGTATTTTTTTTTTGGTTCTACAACATTTCAAACTCATTTTAAATAACTTTTTTTTTATGTGTATGGACATGTTTGTGTGCAGGTACGTGTGTGAAAAAGAACACCCGAAAGTCAGATCAACCTTGTCAGTTTTCCTTTGGGCACTATCCACTTTTTTTTTTTAAACTGATTATATTGTTCGTTGACATTTTTATTCATGTATGTAATGCTTTATGATTATTTTTATTCCCCTACACTCTTTCTTATTTTGTTCTCACCCTCATCTTCTCCCTTCTGTAGTCTCTTGTGTATGTATGAAAGTATTACCTGTCAATAAAAAGCTAATGGCCAATAGCTGAGGCAGGAATAGGAGGTGGGACATCTGGTTGGCAGAAAGAATTCTGAGACGAAGCCAAGTGTGGGATTCCCTGGGAAGATGTGAGGAGGGCATACGCATGGTACCTGAGCAAAGGTAACCAGCCACATGGCAGAACTTAGATTAGAATAAATGGGTTATTTTATAAATATGAGCTAGTCAGAGAAGAGCCTACCTGTATGGCCTAGGTATTTGAAGATACATTTTGAGTTTTACAAGTCTTTATTGCAGATCTTGGGACCAGGAGGAAAAGCCACTAAAATATCCTTTCTCCCTACAGGTTTCCTTTCCACATTCATGCCTTTTTGTTGTGTGACTCTCTGATTTTAACCATGACTATCTGTGTGGCCATGGGTTTGAATTATCTACTGGTTCCTAATGGGCTCATATTTTGTATGCAATAAGTCACTTACTATCCCTTCTCCAAAACTACCAATAGCTCAGCAAGAAGGTAGGGCCCAGTGATACCCTCCCTGTCCATGCTTGGCTGCAGACAGACCCAGTCTTCTACAGGACCAGTGTAAGCAATTGCAGCTGCTAGGAGATGATGTTTGGGATGGTGTTTCATGCCCTGAAGGTAGCATTTCACAATGCTCCTCTCTACCTTCTGGCTTGCACATTCCTTCCACTCTCTCTTCTATAATGAGTCTTAGACCATCTAGTAAAAACATCCTGTTTAGAGATAATTGCTAAACTGTCACTCTAAGAATTTTTTTAACAGCTGCAAGTCTCCATACTCACCCACTACAAAGAGAAACCTCTCTGCTTAGGGATAAGAGTACCATTTGTATACAGAAATAAATACAAAACGAGAATACAGTTTTGTGCCATGTCAGTTTCAGTTTAGCTAATGGACAGAAATGACTTCCTAGGTCTATGACCTCCTCAGTCATGAGTTCCTAACCAGGTTTACAATAATGAATTTTCTCCTTTGGTGTGGATCTAAAAATTTCACCAAAAGGCATTTGGTTGCCTCCTAATAGTTGTACCAATATTACCAAAGAGAGTATGCCTTGCCTGGAAGGTTGGCATTGTGGTTTATAGGGTTTACAGCTGGGTAAAAGCCCTGAAGCCTTATCTCCTACGACAGCCTGCATAGCACCTTTCATACCATGAAAGCTGGCCAGCAGGGAGGAAGCTTCCAGCTCAGCTCCAACTTGCTTCTTTCATGTCATGAAACCTTACCATTCTCCTGGGCTACCCACCAGAACTAGATAATGATACTCTATTGCTGAAGACACTGGTCTGCTTAAAAATAAAACAAAACAATGAACAAACAAACCCAAAAACAACAACAAGAAAGCAGCATTTCTCACTAGCCTAGAATTCTGTAGGCTAGCCTGGGTGACCCCAGGGATTCACTTGTTCTTCCTTGCCAGCCATGGGTTGACAAGCACACACAGTCATGCCTGACCTTCCAAAATGTGAGTTTCTAGACTCAAACCCAGTTTCTCATAATTGTTAGGTAAATGCTTCACTAATTGATCTATCCTCTTTTTATGTATTTTTACTCTTTAAAAAAATATATTATTATTTATTACAATTTATTCACTTCATATTTTATTGGAGGGCTGTAGACCCCCACCTCATCTCCTCCTAGTCCCACTCTCCCTCCCTTTTCTCCCTCTACGCCCCATTCCCTAGTTCACTGATAGGGGAGGACCTCCTTCCCTTCTATCTGACCCTAGCCTATCAGGTCTCATCAGGGCTGGCTGCATCTTCTTCCTCTGTGGCCTGGCAAGGCTACACCGCCAGGAGAGGTGATCAAAAATCTGGCCACTGAGTAGCTAAACAACAAGGAGGACCCTAGGGAAGAGGCTTAATCCTCATTCAGAAAGGCAAACAAATGGACATTGAAAGTAGAAGAAGACAGGGAACAGGACAGGAACCTTCCACAGGAGGCCTCTGAAAGACCCTACCCGTCAGAGTATCAGAGGAGATGTTGAGACTCATAGCCAAACTTTGGGCAGAGTGCAGGGTATCTTATGGAGGAAGGGGAGATAGACTTGGAGAAGAAAGGAGCTCCACAAGGAGACCAACAGAGCCAAAAGAAACCCTGGGCCCAGAGGGCCCTGTAGAGACTGATACTCCAACCAAGGACACCATGCATGGAGACAACCTAGACCTACCGCTCAGATGAAGGCTTAGCTGCAAAGGCTGCTTAGTTTCCAAGTGGGTTCCTTAGTAATGGGATCAAGGGCTGTCTCTGACTTACTAACTCTTAAAGACAGACTTTGTATTGTCAAATGGGAGTTTATATTTGCTTATCCATTTTTTAAAAATCAAAAACATGTAGTTACTATTGCTGAAAGTGAATTTCATTGGCATATTATGAGCCTCCTCAATTAATCTGACAAACTAAAATTCATCTCCTTGTCTAGTCAATGTTATTTTCTCTGTTTCTTCCCTCATGACTTATTGAGTTTGCATCTCCTGTTAAGAGGTTAACAATTAGTATGCCATATATTTCTCCACTAATTATCCCACTGAACACATATTCTAAAACTATAATTCATAAGTGAGAGTTAATGTTACAGTCACGCAATGTATTTTCAATTGTGTGTGGGTAATTTCATTAGATTGGTTTTGTTTCATTATTCAAATTAATAATTTCTAATAATATTTGCTTTTTTTTCTGATCACCTATGAGCATACAGTTGAAAGCCTGGATCTTGGGCTTGGGTGGTCGTAAGAGCAGGAATGGGGGTAAGTAAGGGGTCTGTGGGCTAATTTTTTAGACTGAGGATGAAAAGAATGCCATAAAACTGAGGCTTCAGGGTGGGAGGAGGGTGGGGTGACAATGGCTGATTGAGCTCTCGTGTCTTAACCCTGGTTCTAGGTGCTCTACCCATGTCATCTGCTTAGGCTTCAATTGACAGTTCTGGAAATAACTATTGTCATTAAACCTCTGTTCCATTTATGGTCCCAGTAGAATACAGAAACATGAGGACAGCATAGCAAAAGGACTATTTGTAGTGTAGGGGCAGGGGTTAGGGAAACACTAGGAGAGGACAGAAAGATGTCAAAGCCCTTCTGAACCTCTAGAAAGGATCAGAGGAGCAAGGCGAAGACAGATTTTTCTCCAAATCCCTCCCATTACTATCACCATGAAGGAAGGGCTGCAGTAGGGTAGCTTTTGGAGGGCTGTGACTACAGCTCTCTAGTGAAGAGAGGATCAAGGGATACTTCAAACTCTCTCTTCTATCATCTAATCTCCCACTGGCTGAACCCTAGCAACTTTCACTGATACTATTGGTAGGGATTCCCAGGAAAGAGAAAACAAAAGGTGTGCGTGTGTGTGTGTGTGTGTGTGTGCGTGAAAGAGAGAGAGAGAGAGAGAGAGTAGTATAGACTTTGAGTCCAGAGGTGGAAGGTGGGAGGAAAAAAATAGCCAACAGTATGTTTTACTTAACAGATGACAACATGAAGGTTAAAAGAAATCAAATACTTTCTCAAGGACACACAGCTAGAAGAACAGGCCTGGCAATCATGCCTTAATACTCAAACCAAAAAGCACTGTCTCCTGAGAATTTTGCAAGAAAAGAGGCCTATTGTAGAGGTATCCTGCAGAAAACCCCTCTGTTAACATTGCAAGAAGAATGGAATCTAGACAGAGAAGCCTGTGGCTAAGTAATAGCTGGATTCATCAAAAAGAGCAGCTAAGTTCAGACAAACTCAAAGAAATAATCCTTAAACACACACATACACTCATAGCAAAATATGTTTGCATAGAAAATTCAAAAATATCCTTGTGATTATGTCAGTGTGATGCCAGGCATGTAGAGCAAAAACTAAAATTAACTCAATCTTTCTCAATATCCGAATTTCCAGAAGCAAAATATTTTGGTGATTCGGAGAATTTACCTGCTAAGTTTTGTAACAATAACTAAGAGCTTTGGAATAATTTCAAAACCTTTCTCTTGCATTACATCATCTAATCCACATTGCAGCCTTTCTCCATTACTATTAGTATTCTGGCTTGATAATGAAAGATTGGGAGATAAAAAAAAACAAAAACTAAATGACTTGTCCAATATCCAAGAGCCAATCTGTGGGAGGGCCTTCAGACCTCTGATCTGGCTAGAAGCCCTGCAGTTCTTTTTGAATCAGTAAGCTGCATCTTCAGCAGAGATACATCCTAAGTCTTTAACAAATTGAAAACATAGAAAGCAAAACAAAATAAAGCAATCTGCTATCAGTCCCTGCCAGAGATTAAAATAAGAAGGCAATAACTGCATTTGCTTTTGGCGAGATGTTTTCACATATCACATCATTTGACGTTAAGCCAGTCAGAAGAATAAGGGGTTGAAAACACAGTAAGGGTCACAGAGGAGTCCAAAGGTACCAGTTCGGTGCACCCTGCTCGGTAAGCATCACTGCAGACCTTATGTTGAACCCTGAGTTTGAGCAATAGCTTTCAGTGTTACTGTAACCAGGCCAGATCTCTTTCTCTCCAGGGAAATTGTTTAAAACCCAGAGCTAATTCCACATGTGATTCAAGAAGAAACAGAGCCTATCTCTCCCCTTTAGCACTAAGCCCGAGGTCTACTGGACTTCCAACATCTGGCCTTACAAATAAGAGTAAGACAGATGTTCCAACTGCATCTGAACCAACAGGACAAAACCTATATAGGCATCGAGACGTGGTCATTCTCAAAACAATCTAAGTTATTTACTGCTGGTCCATCTGCCCCTGGAGCCAATTTTAAGAGCAAGCATGTGGCAAAGATCACAGTTCCTGTCAGGTGGCTTCTCTTCAGCTAGAGGTATTCCCAGATTGAGTCACTGTCCTTCTTTTGGCCCCTCTAGGCTAAGGACATTCATAACAGTAGCTCTAGAGTGCCTCATCAAGCTTGTGGGACCACACCTATGTCTTTGTAAACAGTCTTTTTTCTCAACTCCTTTAAGTTACCCCTAGGGAGGTTGCCTCTGTTTCTTGCCAGGACCTGGCCTGATTCTGCCAGTTACTGCTCGGTGTAAGACGAGAAAGCAAAACAAGCTGGATGATGCTTCCCTCCTTATGATCCCTCCCCTCTGCTCTTTTTCTATAAAAGCTCCCCAATCACGTGACCTATCCTAAAATGGACTCTGTGTGAAGGGGGTATATGAGGAGATAAAGCAGTGAGAAAGGCAAAAGCAGAGAAGGATAGAAAAAAGGGAGGGTTCATTGGTAAGAGGAGTTAGACAATGGAGAAAGCAGCAAAACCATCCACAGACGCTAAGACAGAAGCATTAAAATGATGACGACGATGATGATGATGATTGTCGTAATAAAAGCAGTAGTAAGATAAGTAGATAGTTTATCTCATAAGGCTCCTATGTGCAAGCGTGAGGGCCTGAGTTTTATCCAGAGAATTCAAATGAATTAAAAGCAGGACATAGAAACACAGTGTTTATGGTTCCCGCAATGGAGAGGCAGGTCATATATCCCTGGGATCATTGTCTGGCCAACCTGTACCACATTCTGGGAAAGACTTACCACACACACACACACACCACACACACACACACACACTCACTCACACACCTGTGCAAGCACACATACAATGCCCTAAAGATCTGTCCTTAGAAAGCTCTTAAGTTACAGTCTGCTGAGACAGTGTTACAGACTGCTCCCAGGTGACAGAAAGTTGTTAAGTTTCAAACTAGACAAGCAGCTGAGGTGCCTGTTTAACATATCATATTAGAGCTGGCCACCAGGTTCTCCCAGCACCCCTCAGTCCCTGCCTGTTCCAGGGTATGGCTGGCAAACCCTGCCCTCTACACTGACCTTCCCAGCCCAGGGGCGGGGCTGTCCTTCCCCCAGAGGGTAGCCCCTATATAATCCAGACATTCTGGATTATATTAAATCTATATAATCCCGCCTTCTTTTGCTTCTTTTGTAACTTTGGCCCCTGGCTGCTGTACTTGGTTCTCCTCTCTTCCTTCCCCTCCCCCTGCCCCCACATGGTTCAGGGTCACGATTACTCTGGACTCTTTCAGATGTGTCTGCCTCTGACTGTGCCCTCCCACACATCTATAGTAAACTCTCCTCCACCAAGGAGGTACAGTTATGTCCTTTCCTTTCCTTTTACTTTCTTTCTTTCTTTTTTTTCATTCAAAAGTCAACCCTGCAAAGTTGTATTGGGGCAAATTGGGCTGTCACAGTAACATGGGGTCAAACAATAACTTCATTCTGTTCACTCAAAGCAGAAATCAAGTATTGATTCCTATCTGGTGATTACACTCACTACTCAACCAACGTCTATGAATTTTTTCCACACAGACTTTAGCATTCCAGATTTAACATCATGGAGACATAAATGGTACTTGACGACTTTTGCAAAGTAGGCTTGAAGTTACTGAAAGAGAGAGAAAAAACTGGGTTGCTTCCTCCAAAGGCAGCATCCTATTTTAGTTCTTCTGATGGAATGCAAGGACCCTTGAGTGATCTATATTTAGAAAATTGGGAATAGCACACCCTCAAGAACCAGATATACCACTCCTGGCATATATCCAAAAGATACTCCACCATACAGCAAGGATACTTACTCAACCATGTTAATAGCAGCTCTATTTGTAATAGCGAGAACCTGGTAACAACCTAGACGTTCCTCAACCAAAGAATGGATAAAGAAATTGTGGTACGTTTACACAATAGAATACTACTCAGCTATTGAAAATTTTAAAAAATCATGACATTTTTAGGCAAATGGATAAAACTAGAAAACATCACTCTGAGTGAGGTATTCCAGACCCAGAAAGACATGCATAGTATATAGTCTCTTAAAAGCAGATATTAATCATGTAAAACAGGTTAACCATACTGTAATCCACAGACCTAAAGAAGCTAAGTAACAAGGAGGACCCGAGGGAAGATGCTTAATTCTCATTCAGAAGGGCAAATAGAATAGACACCAGAAGCTAATGATAGGGGTCATGACGGGAGCCTACCACAGAGATCTTCTGAAAGGCTCCACCCAGCAGGGGATAGAAGCAGATGCTGAGACTCACAACCAAAATGTAAGCAGAGTGCTGGGAATCCTATGGAAGATTGAGGGGATAGAAGGACCCAGAGGGGACAGAAGCCCCACAAGGAGACCTACAAAGCCAACAAATCTGGGCCCACAGGGAGCAACAGAGACTGATGCATCAACTAAGGACCTACACCCTGTTCAGCCTATGGCAGCTCAGTCTCCATGTGGGTTCCCTAGTAAGGGGAGCAGAGGCTGTCTCTGACATAGATTCTGTTGCCTGCTCTTTGATCTCTTCCCCCTGTCAGGGCGGCCTTGTCAGGCTACAGAGGAAGAGGATGCAGGCAGTCCTGATGAGACTTGATAGTCTGGGGTCTGATGGTAGGGGAGGAGGGCTTTCCCTTTTTGAGGACTAGGGAAGGCTTATAGGGGGAAAGATGGAGGATGGTGGGACCAGGAGGAGAAGAGGACAAAGGGCTATAATCAAGATTTAAAATGAATTAGTTATAAAAAAAAATAATTTAAAAAAGAAAATGCATTATAGCATAATGTGTTCTTTTTAACATGTATCTGTCCATATGTCACAAGTTCTTAATGTTTTTCATTTTTTAGGGTCAAAATAGAGTATAAACATTTTAAGAGCATTTAATTCCAATGCATGTATATTCTTAGTTTGGAATTTAAATTGATTTCCATTTTGTGCTATTAAAGTAAATGTCGTATTCCAGACATTTAAAGGCCTATTGTTGCTTGATCCTCTCTTCAATGTCACCTTCAGTTCATCAGCCAAACCATAGCTTCTCAACCATTTGAAGACATAATCCATTTTTGCATATTATTATGAACATGAAATCAGATGCCAGAGTGTCACTTCTCTATCATTTAGTGTCTGGAGTGAGGGCAAATTCTTAAAGGGTCTTAATGGAAATAAGTTTTTACTATAACGGCTTTGGTTGTTATTATCAATCCCTTAAACCTAAGGTGCCAATGTCATCTAATTCTCACTTGCAAAATTATTAGAGCTTTAATAACAATCTATGACGACTACTAAATAAATAACAGTGGGATAGAAGCTCACAGTCACTGAAGGTTTTAAAAGTCCCCAATACTTACTCCTCCTTTCTCTCAGTGGTTAGTAGGTCTCTTGGTTTTCCACTCATAACAGAGATAACATTCCTATTGTACATCATGGCCCACAGTGACCAGTACAAAGTGGGCAAGAGAGAAAACCTTTTAGTCCCCACAAGAATACAAGGACATACAACTTCTGGGTTGGCATCCATGGACTTCTTGGTCATTGACATAAAATACGCTTTTGTATTGTTAGCTGCCATTTGGGATGTTCTAGTGACTTGCTATCAATCCTACACATGTGATTCCATTGGCTCTTGGCTAAGAATATTTTGCTTCTTTTAATCTGACAATACCCTTGGGTATTTTCCCATTGACGTGGGCAAATTAGTTATTTACAAATTAAACTGAATGAAACCAGTGCTGTCCAATTCTAGACTCCGTGTGAATAGCCTAGGCTCTCTTTCTACTGATTATAAAAATAATCTGAACATTGAGGCCTGCTTTCATAAACAAGAAAACCAAGGCTTAAGCAGTAAATTTGGGGGCTGGGGGGAATGGCTTTGTGTATAAGATGCTTGTCACACAAGAGTATTCTGTAAATACCCAGCACATGCATAAAATGAACCACAGGTGTGGAAGCCTACCTGTAATGAGAAAAGGCATCCCCAGACCAAGCAAGCCAGCTACATTGGCTCAGCCAGCAAACCACATCCTCTACAAGGATCTGACTTCAATAAAGGGGAGGGTGATCCATTGTTCTCTAGCTTCCATATGCCTGCATCCCCACATGCCTGCATGCACACATGTGTACACACACACACCCAAAACAAAAGAAAAAAGAGAGAGAAAGTGAATTTGAAGTTTTCTCCTCCAGTGAGTAGTAAGCCTAGACTGGAAAGCCAGGTTATTGGCTTGATAGCTCTTTGTTCTACCTTGCAAACTTCATAAGGCAAGAACTGTGTTTGTTCTAGCTTGCCATCAGCTATTATATTTCTTGCTTGCTAGTAACTGAGCCCCATATTTCCTCCCTTAACAAATGTCTGGGTTTTGCTCAATGGCCCAGCATCTCCAGGGTTGCCCAGGATCTGTTGTCCTAAGGCTAGAACCTTATTCTCTGCCTTGGTGGAAATTCATTCCTTTCCTCATGCCTAGTGCTGGGTTCACCCATATTGTATCTGCTTCCTGGATCCCTGCCTAGATGGATGGAGTAAAGTAAGAATAAAGAAAAAAAATAACAGCATTCAGATTGGAAGGTGTTACTGTCTTTTTATATACCTTATTTTAATTCTCCTCAACATTGTTATAATGGGATAGTGTGGTCAGAACATTCACCCCCTGAACTGAGAACTTTTTAATTTTTTTCTTTTTTTTTAAATTTTTTAAAATAATTTATTCACTTTACATCCCGATTGTAGACCTCTCCCTCAACTCCTCCCAGTCCCACGCTCCCTCTTTCTTCCTCCCTACCATACTCCTGTAGTCCTCAAAAAGGAAGAGCCCTCCTCTCCTACTATCTCACCCCAGACTATAAAGTCTCATCAGGACTGCCTGCATCCTCTTCCCACACAAACACCAGGGGGAAGTGATCAAAGAGTGGGCAACAGAGTTCATGTCAGAGACAGCCCCTTCTCCCCTTACTCAGGAAAGCTTATGGAGACTGAGCTGCATATCAGCTACATTAGTGGAAGGGTCCTAGGTCCTCTCCATGCATGGTCCTTTTTTTTTTTTAAAAAAAAAAAAAAAAGAATAGTAGGCGGTGGTAGTAAGGATGATGATGAGCATTCCTTTTGTATTTGTCCAGCAGTACCATCTGTGTTATATACACACCATCCCCCTTGATCCTCAAAACAATTATATAACAATAAGACTTTCTTTAATCCTGGTTAGCAGGTGAGAACGTAAGTCTCTTGCCTAAGACTCCCCCAGCAGTGATTAGGGTATGCAGGCAACCTGAAGGAAGTTCTTGCTCTCAGCCACAAGATACATTGTTCTTCCTGAAGCTACTAACTAATCCTCACAGCAGACTAATCCTGTGGAAACAAATCCCCCCTTTATATTTTTCCTACTCTCTTTGAAAAACTTACAGCCTCTTTAAAAAAATAATAAAGTATAATGAGGATTTGGGGGAGACAGCTCAGTTGGTAGCATGAGGACTTGGATTCAATGCTCAGAAGCCATATTTAAAAAAAAATGGGCATGGTGGCTTTAATTGCAACTCTGAGTAAGTGTAGACAGTAGATTTGTGGAACTCACTGATTTGATGAGTTCTAGGCTAAATGAGAGCTCTGATCACCCAAAAAAATCACCTGAGAAACAATATCCAAGTTTGTCTTCTGGCCTGAACACACACATATGTGTTCACATACACAAACACATACATGTGGACACACACAAACACCACATACACACCCTAAGTACCGTGAACTGAGGGGGATCTCTCTGACCACTATGGCTAGCACAGTAACCATTTGCACAAGTCAGAAAAGTAGTTTGGTTCAACAGGACCAAGGAGCCACTGTTAGTTGACCAAGAGCCAATGTCAGGGGTCTGACTCTGAAGAGGTTCTTTAGGTATATTTAAGTACAGCACAATTTGGTGAAAAGATTTCTGGTGATAGATAATTCAACCCTGTGTGTACAACAAAGCTTAAGACATATTGAAACTCCCTGTAAAGCACATAGGACATTGTCCATAACATGATTTATAGATTGACTACATGGACACCACCCATAAAAATAGATTCTGTAGATTAATCATATAATGGTAATAATTTGGGGAGAAAGTCCAGTGGGATCTCATCTATTCAGATGGTGCAAAGGTCACCAAGCTATTTTCAACATTCACGTCCAGCCTTCTCGAACCTCACACTGCGAACACCCGTATATCTTTACTTAGACTGTTGGAATTTTGCCATTTATCTTCTGGGTGTCTCGGTGTCTCCCTCTTTTTCTCTCCCCCTCTCTGTGTGCATGTGTACAATGGTTAAACATTTGAGATGAAGTTATAAACATTCTCCACTTACTTGTTAGCCTTCAGCATATAGTTGCTAAGAACATAGGTCTTTTCCTGAGTAGCCAAAGTTCTTTATCATCCTCTGCTGCTCCTCTTTGCTAAGGGTAACTCAGCGGTACAGCACTTGCCTAGTGAGGCCTTGTGTTTGGTTCCTGACCTTGCAAAACAATCTTATGTCATATCCGAGAAATGGAATAGTTGTCTAATATACTGGCTGCATTTTCTGTTTTTATTATCTAAATGTCTCCTTTAAATGTTTTAAAAACTAAATTATTATGTCTAACCAAAGATCATTCATCACATTTATTTATAAAGTGTTCTCCGTAGACTTTATTCTTGCACTAGTATCCAGACAAAAGGTGAGAGGGTGTTCAGAGGTTTGGCCTAGCCGATAGTTGCCCTCTCTCTTGCCCTCATGGGAGCAGCTGTCCACCTGTAACTCCTATGGACAATTACAGTTGTGAAGACAATGTCTTACCTCCTGCATCTTCCATCCCTAGGCACCAGCCAGCATCCCTTAGCTTTTTTTTCCAGAATGCTGAAAGCTTTCTTAGTCTCTTACCTTGTAGCCTGGAAGAGCTGGGGGTCCAACAGCCTCCCAAGAACATCTCCCAGTCAGTGAAACTGATGAGTTGGTCTATGAACATCCCAGCTTTTTTTCACTTGGTAAAACTACCTTGAGGTCTTACACTGAAGCTTTTTAGGAGGGAGCTGAGCCCCATGTCTCTCCATCAGTGATAGCCTACCTATCTCTATCTGCTATTGCTTTGGTTTTTTCCCCCTCTTCCCTCTGCTGCTTGCTCTCTTGAGCTCTTTGGAATTACCTCCCACACTTACTACATCCACTGTTATGCTCCTCTGGCAAATTAGGACTGATCCAGGAACTGCTGCTCTTAGTCTTACAAACATCTTCTTGTACACAAATGTCCACAGAAGTTTAAGTCATTTAGATCCCAAAGTGATTATAATGACTGAAAAGGAAGCACAAACTCATATTTGACTCATCCCCAAACAGGCAACAAGCATATAATATATACCCAATGAGGCCTCAAAAATGTAGAATATGACCGTAAGATTAGCAGACTTGATTACTTTCCCTCTTGAATCATAATTTTTAACTTTTTTGAAAATCAAAGCGAGCATTTCTTTTGCTAAAAGCTTTAATTTAACAAACGTTCATCAAACCATGATTGCACCCTAATGCCCATGCTGGGGAGGGCAATCTTTAATCATTAACTCAAAAGGAGATGGCAATATGGTGATTATACTTAATTGTCACAATAACTGGACAACAATAGTGTTAGCAATTATTATTAATAAAGCACAAAGAGGCACACAGTACCTCTGACTCAATAGAGAAAATTGATTTGCCAGTTCCTTGCCTTTTTCCCAAGACCTCTTATGAATGCCCTTGTCACACTACCCACACTTTATTGGAGTTCCTGTTGCACATCCACAGACTCTTGAGTTCCTCAAGAGCAGGGCTCCTGCGCCTAGCACTGGTTTTACAAATATCTCATAATATAGCCATTTAATTCATGAGATAAGAGCCTAAACATATTAAGCATATTCCTTCCTTTAACCTGTAAAATAACCCTACACTTTTGTCTATATTCTTTTTTTCTTTTCTTTTTTATTGTTTATTATTATTAGTTACATTTTATTAACTCTGTATCCCAGCTGTATCCTGCTCCCTTATTCCCTCCCAATCCCACCCTCCCTCCCCTAGCTTCTCCCTGCCCCTTTCCAAATCCAGGGATTGGGGAGGATCTCCTCCCCTTTCATCTGGCCCTGTTTTATCAGGTATCTTCATTGCTGGCTGCGAATGAAGCTAGGCCTCCTCTGTGGCCTAGCAGAACTGCTCCTCCCTTGGGGGGATGGGGAGTCAAAGAGCCTGCCATTGAATTCCTGTCAGAGATAGTCCCTGGTCCCCTTACTATGGGAAACCAGTTGGTTATTGAGCTACCACGAGCTTCGTCTGAATAAAGGTTCTAGGTTATATCCATACATGGTCCTTGGTTGGAGAAACAGTTTCAGAAAAAAACCCTGTGCCCAGATATATTTGGTCCTTGTGGGGCTCCTATCCTTTCCCTATCATACTAACTCCCCTTCTGCCGAAGGTTGTATTCTTGTTTTCATGTTAGTTTTCTGTTTTGTCTTGTTTTTGGTTTTGTTTTGAGATGGGTCTCCCCCTGTAGCCCAGGCTGGCCTGGAACTTAGGGCGTAGACTACAAAGGACTTTTGACCCTCCTGCCTCAGGCTCTCCAGGACTGGGTTCCTGTTACATGTTTCTAAAAAATGGAGGATAGGCCTTCCCCTAGAAGCATTACAGGTGTGCTGCTGTGTCACCTGCGTATCGGTAGCTAGCAGAGAGGAGAGAGGCTATGTGTGCTTGACCTATGGACAGCTAAATGATTAGTAGCCTAACAATCCCTGCAAAGAGCAAGCCTGATGAGACTACCAGACCGGTGCCACGGAGGCTGGACAGGGAGCTAGCACCAGATTGGTGCTGCACAGGCCCAGGCAAGCTCTCAGAACGGGGAGCAAGCTGGAGACCAGAAGAACCCTGCCTGGAACTGTGGGCCCCAGAGTGAACCCTAAACAAGAAACTCTTACAAGGAGCTAATCAGGTAGGCAGGGTGAGGAGCAAGCCAGAGACGGCAGCATGTGGCCTGGACAGGGAGCTAGCTGGAAATGGCCAGCAGTCTGATAACATGCAGGTCCCGAGGGGCAGACCATGTCTGAGATGATTAATGCCTGGTGCCATAATGCATATTCTGGGCATAGCACTACTGAGATCAGTCCCGAGATGACCCCAGATGCTCAGAGACCCCACGTGTCACCAAGAGGAACAAGTAAGTGGTGGAGAAATGGAAGAGGAGGAAGAGAAACAAGAGGATGTGGGCACAATGAAGAGAAACAAAACTGGAGACTCCAGGGCAGTGAGGAACAGCTTGATGTGAGTAGCCAGTGATGCCACCTGAGACCATGGTGCAGTCCTGCCCTGTGCTGCCATTGGGGGCCATGTCTGGGTCCATGGCTCTGTAGCCACAGGGGTCTGTTACTACCCAAGGCTGGGTTGATGCCCCTGGTTTGTGCTGCTGCCTCTGGACATATTGATGTCTGAGGGCTATGCAGAACAAGTCCTGCTCTTCACCTGTGCATTGTGAGAGAGCTGGCCCTGGTGGCGTAAGAGCAGGAGAGCTGATCCCAGGAGAGAGGCCCTGCATATTGTGGGAATTGTGGGTGAGCTCTCCAGAGATATGAGCCTGGGAGAGTTGGCCCTACCACGTGACTCCCATGCAAGGGGTAGACAAGGGGGAGTGAGCCCTTCTCCCCACCCCTTACCACCTGTGGAAAACAGGAGACCTGGCCCTGGAGTCATGAGAGCAGAAGAGCTATCCCTGCCCTTTACCTGCTACAGCACTAGGGAGAGCGAGCCTTGCACCTCACCTTAGCTGGACAGTAGAGCTGACCCTGGTGGTGAAGATTCAGGTGAGCCTGCCCAAGTGTGTGAGTGTGGGAGTGCTGGACCTGCAACTTATCTGCCTTGAAGTGCCATGGATGAGGAAGAGAACTTTTCCCATTCCTCCTTGCCACCTATGGCAGGCAGGAGAGCTGGCCCCGCCCCTCACCTGCACCTGCTGCAGCACTGTGGGGAGCAGGCCCTACATCTTCTCTGGGTAGCATAGTAGACGTAGAGGTTGCTGATGAGCTGGTCTGAGGGTTATGAGTGTATGAGGGTATGAGAGCTGATCCTGCCTCTTGTCTGCTATGCAATGGCATTGGCACCAGCATGGGGAAGCAAGAGATCCCCTCCCTTTGTTCCATGGCTACCTTCGGCAGGAAGGAAAGCTGGCCCTGGGGTCAGGGGTTATGAGGGTGGGAGAACTGGCCAGGTCCCACACTGCAACCCTTGGGAGTGTAGGTTCTGCACATTGCCAGGGCATCTGGATTGAGCTGGCCCTGGTTCTAGGACTTGCTGCTAAGCCAGTCCCCAGGGCATGAGAGTGGAAGAGCCAGCAGCTGACCAACTGGGGTATCTCTCAGGCCCAGACCCAGGGCTTTGAATTGGCCCACCCCAACGTTTACCCCATTGATGAACTGATGGAGCACATGAAGGGGCCTGTCCTACAGATTCAAAACTGCAGGATCTCCAAGGCACAGGGCAATGACAGGCTATCCAAGAGGAGTCCCAGTGAGGTTCTAGTATTGATAGAACAGCAGAAGCCAGAGGCCTCATACCAGACCAAGAAGTCATTGCAATGAACATTTGCAAGCAAAGAAGTGTGGACAAAAGCATATACCATGGGACACACTGTGATACAGTACAGCTTCCACAAAGAACTATTTTTTTCTCTGTTGCAAGGGTAGAGGGGGTATGAGGTGATGGGGAGGTGAGTGGGATTGAAGTACTTGATGTGAAATTCACAAAGAACCAGTAGAAAGTTTTTAAAAAATGGAAGGTAGGAGGGGTGTGCTCAATTGCCGTAGCTGGTAACTGACATTGCTGCAATTCAGTCCTAACACCCTAAACTCTTTTAAAACCAGAGACCACTATACTTGGTTCTCATACAAACCATTGCTGCTGCTGCTGCCAAGCCTCTCACTGCGGGCTTCAGCCCCAGAAGATAAGACAGCTGCCTTATCTCCGTTGACCTTTACTGAGACCCAGCTGGCTTGACATTAGCTCCTTAAGCACCTCTTAAATCACTCACTCACTCATTCATTCACTCACCCAAGCATTCACGGGTTTTCATTTCAAGTCTCTTCTTTGTGAACCAAGTTGGCAAATTCTCGTTTTCACACACCACCTATTTTTGATGGATTCTATTCAGTCATTTTCTATCTTCACGATTGTCCAGCAGCCTTTCAGATACGTTATTTCCAACCATCAGCTCCCTTGCAGCAGTGGGCCTTTGACTTGTGATTGCTTTTGAGAAGCTACATCACCAGGATGCATCTTTGTTTTTCACTGAGATTTACTGCTAGCTTCAGTTTTGAAGAAAATTGAACAGGATGGGTGTTTGTCACTTCCTATTGAAAACTTAATATGCACACATAGTCACAGAAACACACACATACACACACACATTCACACACACATTTAGGGCATGTGTGTACCTGCTTACACATATACTGCATCTATCAGTCTATCTAAAAGAAGTACCAAATCTCAGCCCTTCTGTGGGCACTAATAGGGAAGTAATTAGTCATTGACAAGGTTGGTAAACATGTCAGCCGTAGACATTTCTGGCAAAGTAGTCACTATGAGTTTTTAGACGAAAATTCGTCAGAATATCACTACACCCATTCACTCACGTGTTGTCAGGAGATGCTTTTGTATCACCATCGCAGAGTTGAATGTCCACAAGAGACCATAAAGCCTGCGAAATCTAAACTATTATCGCTTATATTATTTTAGAAATCTGCCTTTAACCACAGTAAGGATGCAACAAGATGTTTCTGAGTGATAGTTTTCTGACTTATAAAATCACATTAAGAATAAATGAGGAAGCATAATTGAAATACTTTGTAATCTATAATTGTATGTGTGTTATATGAATGTGAGCACATGTGTGTGGTGTGTGTACACATTTGTGTTGGTATAAGCACATGTGTATGTGTGTGTGCAAATGTGTGAAGGCCAGAGGTCAATATTTGGTGTTTTCCTCAATTGCTATCCATCATACTTTTTGAGATGGGACTTTCTGGCTGAAACTGAAGCTCAGTGATTCAGCCACAGGCACTAGCCAGCAAGCCTCAGGAATCTGCCTCTCCAGAGACAGAAAAACAGGCACAGGCTCCTGCTCTCAGCTTTTATTGAAGATCCAAACTCAAGTCTCTGTGCATGCAAGACACATGCTTTACTGACTGAGCCATCTCTCCAGCCCTATGTTTTCTAAGTTTGTATTGAAATTTTAATTGTAAGCTAGGTGGAGGTAACAATACCGTGGACATATCATTTAGCTATTTACAATATAATAAATTACCCCCCCAAAAAAAGTGGCCTCCAAACCCAACAATTTCTTATTCTTAACTTTCTGGCTCAACGGGGCATTAGTTGATCTCAATCATATTCAGTCAAGCAGATTCAATTTTTCTGGATGTAGTCACATACTTTGTGGTTGGGTAGAAAGTTAACGTTTCTGTATTTATTTTTATTCTCCTATTGGAAGTTCCCCTAGACCATAGTTGAGGAACAAAGAGCAAGCATGTCTAAGGATCCTAAGGTAAAGGAAAACCAATTATCAAGATCAGGACCAGCCACAGCAGACAGTCACCAAGAGACTCATGGGCACAGGAGATGGAGATTTCTGTTCCTTAATGGAATGTAGGAGCGATTGTGGGAGGAACTACTCATTCTCACACTGTCGAGATGATGGTGAAAATGGGTAGAATGTCTTTGAGAAACAGTTTGGCTGCACATAAGAACATTATGCATATGTCTAGCATCTGACTCTGAGGAAATTATGCTAGCTGAATGAATCGTTATGGATATAAATAAATACTTATCAATCAAAATGCTTAGTATGACATTGCTGATAAGATTAAAAAAAACAAACAAAACAAACAACTAGAAACAAAGTTTCAAACCTGAAGTCATGGGGAATAAATTATGGCCTCCCCATGTGATAAAATTATGTAGAGTCATTAAAAATCAGAGTAAAGAAGAACTGTGCTGTGAAAACATGCAAAATACATATCACATAGTGAAGGCCACAAAATTTTCTATAATATGCATTGCTTTCTTGGAAATGAATCTATGTGCACCAATAAGAAATTGTCTATGTGTTAAAACATCAATAAGTTATATGTGACAAATAAGATCAGTATTGATGTTTTTATTTCTTTGTAATTTTGCAGGGTTGCTCATGTTTTCAAAATGTTCATGTGCTACTTTTGTAATAAGATTGTTTTGCGTGAAGTAAAACACATCTTTAACGTGAAAAATATAGGGAAAAAATGCAGCAAGAAGAAGCAGTGTAGATACCCCGGTTGCCCACCCTCACTTTCGAATTTTTTCTTTGTTCTCCCAGAGGCATTGTGAGACAATACACACTTCATCTATTGATTTAAAAAAGCGTTTTATTTGAAGTGAGTAACTTGTTGAGCAAGAGTCATTTATGTCCACGGAACTATACATCAACTGTATTGTACTTGCTTAAGTTATTTATTGTGAATTAGAATTATGATCATTCTCTGTCTCTGCTTAAACATTTTTATGTACAGCTATTTCTTTGCCACTTGCAAAAGCATTCTTTTAACTTTGAAATACCTAAGCGAAAGCATATTGCAATACCGCTGTCAGTTTTCACATTAAAGCATTAAAAAAGTACACAATTGCCAATGACTGACATGTTAGAATGAAGCATATAAGCCTAACAAATGTGACTCACATTCTCTTTCCTTCAGTATTTTGTTCCCTCTTCTATTGTATTTCATGTTATTTTCTCTGTGCAGGTATATGTCATGGAAAGGACATCTCCCCTTCCATAGCTATCTTTTGTCAATAGGAATGTGTCTAATAAAGCTTTAATTCTATTTTTAACTGAAAAACACTTATGAACAATGAAGCAATGAATCAGCTGCTCAGAAGACATGGAAGAATAAGACAGTGACAGCCACCAATTTTGACATGTATATTACTTTTATGGAACCAACACTATTAACAATAAGAAAATGAACCACTGGATGTGGTTTAATTTTAATAGCATGTGCTTACCATGATAATTCCATCTGCTCAGTAAAATCAGTGATACAGCTACAAATATTAAATGCCAAACAGCATAATTTTTAGACTCTGCCATGAGCAAATGCTTGCTATATAAATACACAC
The DNA here is from genome assembly GCF_030254825.1 of Meriones unguiculatus. Taxonomy (NCBI): domain Eukaryota; kingdom Metazoa; phylum Chordata; class Mammalia; order Rodentia; family Muridae; genus Meriones; species Meriones unguiculatus. Next base: position 49,279,209 of record NC_083362.1, on the reverse strand, counting down.
ATGCACCCTTTCCTGAATATTTTTAATATACACATCAAAAACCTTTAAAACTTGATTGCAGTTCTGTTGTTCTCATCAGGGCTGTCTTTCATAGTCTTCCTCTGTGGCCTGGTCAGGCTGCTCCCCACTCAGGGGGTGGTGATCAAAGAGCCAGTCATGTCAGAGACAGCCCCTGCTCTCCTTATTAGGGAGCCCGCTTAGAGACTGAGCTGCCACGGGCTACCTCGGTGCAGGGGTCCATGTTATTTCCATGGATGGTGCTTGGTTGGAGTATCAGTCTCAGAAAAGTCTTCCACTATAAGTGGACTGGGGAAGGGGCATGGGAGGAGATAAGGGAGGGAAGGACAGCAAGATTGGGAGGGGTTGAGGGTGGGGCTACAGCTGGGATACAAAACAAATAAATTGTAATGAATAAAAATTACATTAAAAATTACTTGTAGTTTATATATAAGCACAAACAATTATGTAGGAGAGATCTTCAGATGAATGGATACACAACTTGTATCATCATTGCACAGTGTTAGAAAGCGATGAAGATAAGTGAGCTAGAGCCCTACATGTCAACAGAGATGAATTTTATAAACACAGCTTTGAAAAATGTTGTAAAAAAGTTTGGGAAGTGGGAAAATGTTGGGGAAGCAATTGTGGTGCAAGTATGGGATAAGAGTTCTGATTCACTGGACTGTGAATGCCAGAGGGGTATAGTGGGATACCTATAATTTCAGTGCTCAGAATATAAGGGCATGGGACCCTCAGAGCAAGGTGAGTAGCCAACCTGAGTTCAACTGAGAGATCTTGCCTCAGTGAGGAAGATGGAGAGTGAAGAGGGTTCCCGAGGCCTCTTCATACCTACCTACATACTAACACACATACCAACACATGCACAAAATGGTAAATTTGTCACACCAGTACAAATATTTACAACACACAGGTAATAACACATATTTTGTGGGTGTGGACATTCAACATGAAGCCACGGCGAATGTATACGTTAGGAATCCCCCGTACCCACTTTCTGCAGATTATATGGGCATTAAGAATGATAAACCACAACCCAGCAGAAGAATCCTTGTTGAGGATAAACTGCACTTGAGGAAAAGCTGACACAGGGCTTCACACGCCCTGAAATGTTGTAATACAGGTTAGTGAGAAAGATAGACTTTAACATTATTTTCATATGTTTCTGTATATTTCAAATACATTATAAAAATCTTTTTTTTTTTAAAAAAAAGTAATGTTCTAGGTAGACCAAGATAGGCACCGATTAATCCAAGCATTACTACAAAAAGAAGGAGGTATTTTCATCAAAATATCACGAAAACTTGACAAATTTAGAAGGATTACAGCAGGGGGCATTAAAGCAAAAATGCTTTAGGGTGGAGCTCAAATACATTTCTGAAGACTATGAACTCAGCCTGACTACATAGACCAAAGTGTGTTTGAATGTGTGTCGGCCCCAGAAATGTATTTATGCTGACACAAATATTTGTACTTGCAGGCCCTGTCTTTGAAGGAACCGCTTACTGAATGTTGGGGGATGTTTCCATGCTGGAGAATTTAGCACTGTTAATCTTCTGTCACATTTGTGCTGGGCCCATTAGACCATTTCAAGTCATGTCTCTTTTTATTACTTGTTATATTTCTGGTAAAGTTAAAGCTTTTAACGCTGCCTGGGTGCCTATGAAGTTGATGAATTCCTCTGCTGCTGATGGCATCTCATGCTGATCCTCTAATGGGTGCACTGAAATATAATCTTCCGGGTTATTTTCTCTTCTTGGCCCATGCACAATCTTATAATCATGACCAAGTAGACACTGTAAACCTCATCGCTCAGAGCATGTTGCTGCTTTGAACTGTGAACTGCCAAATATTGTCATGAGTACCTGATGATCTGTTACCACAGTAAATGCTGAGCCAGAAATGAATACAGCGGTGTGGGATGCTGGGATGGTGGGCAGACTTCTCTCAAACTCCCAGGGATGGTTGGGACACTCTCAAAATCAGTGTTGTGTGGAAGAGTCAGTGCACTTTCATCCGGGCTTTTTTTTTTTTTCAATCATTTAAGAAAACCTCCATAAGTCTCATGATGGAAACCTGTTTTTCTGTTAGTTTCTTTCATATTAAACTGTGAGGTAATGGCCTGTAAGGTTGGATACTGTGGAGCGTGCAAGAGTCATTGCCTTCATTTTCATTTGCAGAGTAGCTAAGAACACGCAAAATTATTTCACAGCATCCACCATTATCACAGCCAGTCAACGTAGTGGTAGAAAATATGTATTTCCGATGGGGCTCCAAATTCCAGCTTCTCAAGCAGCAGAGGCATATTTGGTTTTTGTAGCTCAGCTTCTCCTCCTGCAAAATGGGGCTAGAGATGGTGTTTGCGTCCTGAGGTGTCCTAAGGATTAATTCCTACTTAAATGGAGACTGAAAAACCCCAAGCCCTGGGTGGAAGTAAAGAAAACAAGCTATAGATTATAGCTCCCCCTTTATGTCGACAGAAAAATTCAATTATGAGCCTATTTCATTTGATGCCTTTGTTCATAATTTTCCATATTAAAAGACAAAATACTCTAAAGTTAATATACTGAATGCTTCATATATCCAGCATCATTTGTGTGCTTTAGTGAATTCCAAAGAACACTCATCATTTTTATAAAAATTCACCTTAATATACTCTTCCCTCTTTGATATGTGTAAAGAACATGGGTGCATTTTCGATATTCTTTTGAAGATAATTTCCAGAGAGAAAAATGTAAGGACACTTAAAAGATCTAAACATGAATGACTTAGTATATATATAAACCTTACTCAGTATGTAAATTGAATGTGCGTCTTTTGCCTGATTCCCTTGGTGTTGATAACCACGTTTCAGATTTGGTTTTTCCTTATCTTCACCAATGGATGCACAACTGTAGATTATTCTGCCCACGATAAGGTGCTGTTTCGTATGAAGTATGAGCTCTGTTCTTTCAGTATTCCTCTGTATCAATTAATTGAAGACATATACCACTCTAATGAGGCTCAAACCCCTGCCTCTTCATTGAAATTTTTGATTCCTTTTTTATCCTGTAACTAAATCAGGTATAGTGGTTTTAATATACTCCTGTAATTTTTAAACACCTCTTCTCATGAAAGATGGAGGCAATTCCCATCCCACGTTCTGGTGGAAGTGATGTGTGGCTTCTGTGGCACTCCTACAGCATGGCTGTCCCTTCTATGCTCTTTCTCTTGTCTCAGCACACTGGAGAGAGCCACCCACTTGTGTGAGGATCTCAGTGGACCCCACAAGACCTGACATCTCCTATGGAAACCAGCACCAACTTACCTATCATAAGTGAGCAATCTGGGAAGCAGATATCCTGTCCCAGAGTGACTGTAGCAAGGTCAACTTTCTGAAAAGTGTCTTGGTCATAACCTCATGAAAGAAGCTGAATCAGAACCACCAGGCTGGGCTAATGACCACTTCCTTATAACTGTGGAACACTCTGAATGCCAATTGTTAATTTAAGCTGTCAAGATGTGGTGTAATATCTTCTGCCACAATATGGCAGTTCACAGGACACATAAGAATAGAATGGACATATGAAATGATCACAACACTTTGGAATCCTACATCAAAATCAATAGGAAAGAAAATTTTAGGGCTGATACTGTTCTAAACAGGTAAAAATCTTTTGCGCAAGTTCAGTTCCTAATGCAAGACGGTTAATTCAGAAATAACAGGAATTGATCACAACTTCAAACTGAACTAACAGTGTGCTTCTTGGGAAAAGAAAGATCAATACTGTGTGCTCTGAACTCCTAGGTGGGCTGTATTCATAGAGACAGAGGCACAGTCAGCATCGTGCTGTCTGGACAGATGAGAGCATAGCAGAGAGCCCGGCTTCCTTCTGGAGAACCTTAGTTGTGAATGGCCAGCAAAGGCAGAGACCAGAAACCATGCCAGGGAAGCACTTCCTAATCTGGAGAGCTTTGGTTCAGAGAAAGAAAGGCTGGGGAAGGTAGCTTTTTCTACGTTGGCTCCTTCAGGGAGGAGCTTACTGGCTTCACAGCCGAATATCGATTGGTCAGAAGGAAGTTCTAGGTGGTCCAAAGAGGACAAAGTGTTAACATTCAGCAAAGTTCTGGTCGCGTCTGTAACAGAGGTTTGGTTGTATGCTCCAAAGGTCATTTATAATCTCAGGTCACATGCAGTGGAACCCATTTGGGAGTACTGGTGTTTGGAGGCATTAACCTCCCGGCCTGGGCTAGTTATGTCCTTCATTTTTATTCTCAAGTTGATCCTAGAGGGACTTACTGCTTTCTGTGCCATCAACGTGTAGTTCAAGAGAAGATCCATTCCATGACCCTTGAGTGGGGGCAATGTTTACCCAAACTTCTGGGACACATCGCTGCTTAAGATTATTTGACGGAGAAACAACTTCTCTGCCCTAGTCATTTCACAGAGCACACATACAACGATCCTGCTTAAATGTATGTATTTTGTTTTGTTTCTTCTTTTTTTTAAAATAATTTTTTTTTGTTTCATTTTTTTGAGACAGGGTTTCTCCATGTAGCCTTGGCTATCCTGAACTCACTTTGTAGACCAGGCTGACCCCAAACTCACAGAGATCTGCCTGCCTCTGCCTCCCCGAGTGCTGGGATTATAGGCCTGTGCTACCGTGGCCAGCTTTGTTTTGTTTCTTTGTACAGAATTAGACACAATTTCAAAATATATTCAGGTGGCACATTCTGTTTTTAGTGTGACACATTTTCCCCGCAGGCCTTAGCTCCCTACTCTCCTTCCTCCTGTATCCTCACTAGCCCTCATTTCAAAGGTCATCCATGCGAGCAGTTTATCTCTCCACGTGTCTTTCCATGCTCACATACACTTAAACACATACATACTAGACAAACTCACATACACAAAGGGTCTTAGGTGTTGGCTTCTGAATGTGAGCATATTTTGTCACCTCTTGCCTGTAGTTCTCATTTCCACTTACAATGTACAAGGGTACTCTTTTGCCCAAGGTGTGATGAATCTTTTGTTTTGGTTTTTGTCTGTTTGTTTGTTGGTTGGTTGGTTGGTTGGTTGGTTGGTTGGTTGGTTGTCAAATCAATGCATGACTTTTCCTTGTTACTTTAATTTGAATTTCTCTCACTTGTCATTTTGAGCTTCTTTTTTTTTTTTCCAATGCAGTTTATTCAGGAACATTGAACAATCCTTGGACCCCGGGGAAAGCCAGCCCACAGCTTAAATAGCCTCTGGGTAGCCAACCCAGGCGTGCCACGTGGGCAATGCAGATAGGTCCACATACATGGAAGCAAGCCAGATCCTCGGCCTTAGCCAAATGTGGAGTTGTTCGTGACAGAGAGCACTCACCATCGGGAAGGTGGAAGGCAGAAACCAGCTCCATCTTTAAGGCATAGCATTCTGCAGCTCTCTACGGTTCCCCCTTTTTGTTTTAGACGCATCAGGCAAGAGTAGAGGTCTGATCTCTGATATTAGAAATAAATTGGGACTTTGTACAGATGTTCATTTAGGTGTCATCCACCCAAAGAGCATCAGACCCGTCCGATACCTTTTTCTCAGAGGCAGGACCTGGGGCATCAACCCGCATGCAATCAGACATGCTCTTCTCTGGGTCCAAAGCGGCTGACCCTGAGTGCAGTTTTGAGCTTCTTTTTATGTTTGTTGCCATTTGGATTTTACTCTTCTGTGAATCACCTATCCATAAGTTGTGGCCTCACTGTCTCCTGGGCCTGCCCTTGTCAATGTCGAGAAGACTCCCTCTACTAAAAACAATGTTTCTTTAACGCGCTACAGAATAAGAAGGGCATGTGTGAGCTATGACAAGACTGAAGACTGCTTTGTGGAATGCCTGCACTTCACTCACAAGTCCTCATGGCTCCTCTGTGATAACAGATGTTGATATATTGAATAAATGGAGCCTCCATGGTCATCTTCATATGAAATTGTCAAATGTGAATTACGTGAAAATTAGTGCTGGAGAACTCTCCTTTCACTTACCAAAGATTATCATGTCTCCTGCCCAAGAGAAAGCGCTAACATTTCATGTAGAGAGGAGCGCCCATTTTCAGAACAGAGGAGTGCCCATACGGTTCTGTTCCCTGAAATATAACAGCTGTCTTGTTTTGATGAAGGACAGCAGGAGCCTCTGGAGCTTTTAGGATACATAGCATCATTCTGCAATATCTCTATCATCACCTCCCCCCTCCATATTTTATTAAAAATCACATATTTCTGCCCAATTGATTTGAGAAGTTAGAGGGTGATCCAGGAGAGGGGCTGCTTAAAGTAATCTGCCCTACATTTGCTACAGTAAGAAGTAATGAGTCAGAAACTTGCACAACTGGGGAGGAAAGCAAGATTAGGCAGGAGTAAAGGTCACCTATAAAACTTTCTAGAAACGGGCTACAACTTTGGTGCTGAGTTTGCTTGCAGCCAAATAAGAGAGAAAAGCAATTCCCTACAGACTCCACAGTATTCACAAGTTAAATATTAATCAGTTGCTCAGGAAACAGCTCAAGAATGTCTATAACTTAACCATGGGCTGATGCTTCCATAGGGCAGTTTAATGCCACAGAAGTTGTGTTTGAGCCTTAGAAAGGGGGCTGACCTGGATCATTGCCTTGACTTCTTCTAAATCTCGTAGACTCTGAAACTTTGCAGTATTATGATGACATGCTTCTTACTGTTTATCCCCCCAGGGATCATGTCATACGACATGGGATGTGGGCACATGACTCTGGTTTCATAGTTTGGTTATTAGGAAAACTAAGTTCAAGATACAAACTGAGAAGACCTCTTTTTGAGGCTAGCATGAGTCTCCTTAAGCATTCTGTAGCTGCTTTCTATAGCAAGGGTCTGGACAGAGGAAAGGATTTTATTCTTATTCTCATTAAGAATCACTGTGTTATAAAGGGCACATGCATACACATCTGCGTGCGTGCGTGCGTGCGTGCGTGTGCGTGTGCGTGTGCGTGTGCGTGCGTGTGTGTGTGTGTGTGTGTGTGTGTGTGTGTGTGTGTCTGTGCGAGTGCATGCATGCTTGCATGTAGAACCAACACATTCCAGGGCACATATGTGGAAGTTAGAGGACAATTTTGAGGAGTCAGTTCTCTCCACCATGGGCTCCGAGAATGAAACTCAAGTTATCAGTCTTGTGTGGGAAGTGCTTTTAACTCTGAGCCATCTTGCCAGTCTGGAGAGCACAATTTTTGTCACACTACTATATATCCAGGTATAGCAGACACACCTGTAGGGCATGAGAGTCTTGAGTTCCAGGCCAGCATCAGTTACACAGCTGAAGCCCTGTCTCTAAAACCAAAACCAAACCAAATGCAATGACAAAATAAAACAAGAACAGTTTCCTCCATTATCACTCTCAGTACAAGGATAAGACATTCCACCTATAGTCAGCTTAGCAGATGAGTAAGTTAACTTTAGTTAGGTTTTTTACTTACTCAGTATTTTTTAAATTAGTAAACTATATTTGAAGCAGCTGTGCATGTTCAGAAGATTGAACTGATGGTACAGTTTGTACATATGTACATACAATAACATTATTGTACATGTGCTCCTACTCTCTCCTTAAATTTTCTCTATTACCAATGTTTCTTCTTCATATAGAGTATCTGTTTTAGTTGCTGAGCCTATAATGCTGTATGATTATTAACTGGATTGCATCGTCTGTTTTAGGGTGCATTCCTTGGGTTTTGCAGTGCACAATGGAATCTATCCACCATTAAAAAAGCACGGAACCTGTTCCACAGCTCTGGGTTTAGGTAGAATGCCTCCAAGTCCTATTTTTATCATCTCTCAACACCGTGTGTGAAGATCTCTCATTCATATTCAAAGACAAAAGTTCTTACAATATTCAAGTCCCCCCGAGTATGCCCACCTATTTTAACTTGGCACATACATGGCCACTATATCTGTTTTTAGAATACATGATCTGAGGAAACTAGGCCCAAGTTTTCATTTTGTGAGTCTAAGCTGACAGTTTCCATAGACATCTATAAAAATTTGAAATTCTGTCGGGGTTCTCAAGCCCATTATCAATTTATTATTCCAAAGGAGCACATGGTGGCTTCCTGCAACATTCTGATGCTAAAACAATATGTCTAATTAAATATTCACAGCATAGCACCTAAGCTGTCCTTTTCTGGGGAGCATTATGCTACTCTAAATATTTGATGAATTCAGTGGGCTGAATTAGTTCCAAGAATTTTCAAGTGTTATAGATTTACACCCTGTAGTAAGCATTCTAATCTCAGGACTATGGAAGCACACAATTCTTTTGTTGCCTTACTACCTGTCCCTGAAGTGTATTGTGGGTACAAAAAGAAAAAAAGTGGATTCAATACTCAAACACACAGCCATATCTTTACTTCTTGTTTTCATACTGTTTCCTGAGGTGGCAAGTAGTTTTGCATATCTACAGTTAAGCCATCAGTTAGACACAGTGTCGCCTTCAGCCAGTGAATAAATCCTAAGCGAATACACACATGAGTAAAGAGAAAGATTTACGTTTATATGTAATTATTCATCCAGTCAACAGATTTCACTGAGTCCCTACCATGTGCTAGGAATTATATTCACTATAAGAACAAAGGATTTTGGTGATAAGACAGATGAGATAAATAAATGAAGGTTAGTGTACACAGACATAGTCTTTTAGAATCCCAGTGTAATTAAACCTTCATTTTAGAGCTAAGCTGAGGACACATGACAATTGAATACCAAGGCCATGAAAAGAACTGACTTTGGTACACACACACATAGACACACACACACACACACACACATGCATACCCAAATACACACACACACACACACACACACACACAGATACATCCCCATAGGTACACACGCACGCACACACAACCCTTCTTGTTTTTGCTTAAATAATACTCTATTGTTCTAAGGGACCTGTGATTTTTGAAATATTTTCATTTGTGCCAAGGATATTCCCTGGAATGGCCAGAGGAGAAAGAGATGCTTCCTAAATACTTGTAAAGATTAATTTGATTTCCTAAGATGAAAATGAATTTAAAATTGGTAGCTAGAACACATCCTTTAGAAACCTAAGCACTTGCTCTTTCTGGAGTGTCTGGCAGATTAGAATTTCATCGCAGGAGTTAAAAGCATCGGGGACATGTTGAATTACTTTTCTGATGGTATCTTAACAATTTTTCAACAGCTGGGTTTATTTTGGACATTAATCTTTGAGACTGTCTCGAGAAAATACACACACACAAAATAAAATGTTTCTCAAATAACAAGACCTTGTAACGAGTTCTGAGGGTCACCTTTGTTCAGCTCTAGCACAGAAAAGACAGATGAACCACTGAGCAATTGAACTGTATCTGTTAAAATTGACCAGATAATATATGTGTCTCCTCCTTCTTATCGCTTCATCCGTGTGATTCACACCAATGCAAATTCTGACCTACCTCTATTATTCAGTTTAGGAAGAGAAAGTACAAAAGATATATTAGCACATGGCACTGGATCACTCACTGCCCTGATTTTTATCTCTCCCTTTTCCATTCTTTTAAATTAGATTCTCCATTTTTCTTAAGGTTTCACGTCTCTTCATTTTTATCACGCAGCGTCAATAATTTCTCTGCATTCTAAGTCGGGCCGTAGAATATATCAGCTGTATTCTTAATGGCACACTTGAAATTGCGCTGTAATCTCCCACAGGCAGAAGACTGACTTTATTAAATTACAAATATATGTGGTGCATTCAGGGATGCCGGAATCACAACAAATGGTGTATCATCTAACATACGGAATAGAATGCTTTCTCAATGGGTAAGGATTGCTTTCATCGTCTGAATATCATAGAGGCTGGGAGTTGTATTTAAAGTAAGCCAATAGAGTGGGGAACACGTTCAGAAGACACATACTGTTACATGCTAACAGAGCCTCTGGAGCTTTTCTTCTTCCCAGATCTCCCATGTCTGAGGATTTACCTTGACCCATGGTCCGCGTGAACCAGCAATAACAGGTTGCAAAGAGCTCGGAATAATTCCACTTTGCCCTTTACACTTTGCAACAGTGCTTTCCCATAATTATCTCATTCTGATCATGTTTATGACTACATAAGGAATCCGACGCTCAGCTCCTCACCTATTATACATCTGGTGCTTTGTCCTCGGGGTGCTGAGTAGGAAGGGGGCTAACACCATCAGATGGCTATTATGGGACTCAGGACTCAGAGCCTCTATTCAGGGAATCTTTTTTGAATCTTTTTGTTATTGGAATACGCACATGATCTGAACATGAAGTGGCTCTCCTCTCAGTCGATAGCAACCAATCAAATTAGGATGTGACGAGAAAGTAAATAAGACCGTTTTGTTTATTCAGATCCCTAGAAAAGGAAACCCAAAAAATCAAAGTAACTCTAGTAATGCAAAATGCTTACCTTTCCTGCCAGAGGCCTGAGAGCATGGTTGCCCACGGCCCTCCTTTATTCCTGGACATGTTTATAGAGCTCAATGGTCTGTTTATACCCTTGAGTCCAAGCTGCAGACATTGTCACTATGTTCTCTCGCTCTCTTTCTATATGCTCATCAGGAGTCACCAAAGGACAGATTTGTCATAGAAGCCCTGCTCCTCTCTGTCTGGTGTTATCTGCCGGCCCTGGAATCCTACAGCACCAGTGGGTCACACTGATGTCCCAGGGGGCCATGCCCAAGGAGTACCACCCATCAAGGAGGAAGAGATGGCAATAGATGTGTTAGCTTGATTCTCTGAGACGCACACACTGGAAGGGTATGAAACAGAGACACGACGGAACTGTACTCAAGGCAATAAGTCAGAGGTCAGGAAGGTGAGGCGGGCCTTCAGAAACAAAGCAAGACTGACCTCAGGGAAACAGAGGAAAAGGAGATTGATCAGCTGTGTCACAGCAGGCTACAGTTCACCTTCACAGGGGCACAAAATTTTTCAAGACGTTCTTCAGAAAAGCAGTCTGCCATCTCCAAATGTAGGTCTGCTTTCATATCTTCAGTCCACTCCATCATTGGCAGCGAGGAGTACATCAGAGGTGTGTCCTGAGCCCAATCCCTCGCCATGGGTTCTGGTGGCTGGCCATCTTGCCTGTCATTTGCTTCTGGGAAGCATACTCTTGTAGCCTCTTCTTGTCTCACGCTGGGTGAAACTCTGAGATCTATGAGAGGACATTGCTGAGCTGTCTTCCTCACAGCTCCTCAAGAATCTAAGAAGGACTGGTTACCAGTGATACATTGCTTTAGTCCTCTTTTATTGGCTCTCCTTGTCTTACGTCACACTGTCATTGTGCTTTCTTGGGTCACCTCTCAAATAAATGATGCATAACCAAATTCTCCTCTTGGGATGCCTTTTGGAAAGACAAGGCTTTTGCCCATTCATTACTGTAAGTATGCTGAGGCACTTCTGTGGTTTGTTTGGGTCACCATTTCTGTCTGTGCTCAACACAGCATCACTGAATCATCAAAACAATTCATTATTACCTGTTGTTGAGCACCAGGATTTTCCCAGTTCTTGCTTGCTCCTGAATTGCACCATTATCTTAATGTCCTGATTTCTTACTCCCAAGCAAAAACATTTGAATACTCTCTAAGATGCTTCCTCAAAATGTTTGGAATTATTTTTTTCTATCTTAATAACAAGAGAAAATGGATGATTAAGGCTAACAAAACACAACACGTCTGGTAAATCCTGTTACTGCTTCCTATTTATAAGTGAATAGGCTGAGCCGATAAGAAAAAGTGCCTTCTTCAAGGATATTAACAGCAGGCAAGGAGCAAAAGCAGGATGTAGCCTAGGCGCATGCTTTCCAGAATATACATATTTAATTCTTGCCATTCATTAAAGCATTTCTCTGCGTGTCCTTGGCAATTAGCATTACCCAGAAACTTATGGAAACTAAACATTCTAGGTCCTCACTTGAGACCTACTGGATGAGAAGCAAGGCAAACCCCAGGAACCCATGTTTTAACAAGATCTCCTAGAAATTCCAAAGTATGCTAAATTTGAGAACTCCTGGATGCTGCTTTAAAGTACTCACAATTCTTATACACCATTCATTATTTTCTATTTATGCCACAGCTCTTTGGAAAACCACCATGCATTCTTTAAAGATGGGGCAGATGTGGGTTCTCTGGTTTTATTCCTTGCAGAGCAGGTTCTTCTAGGAGCCCCCATCTAACACTTATTGAATTGAAAGGTAAATGCTACCATTTGTCTCGAGTGACATAAGTTTAATTGGGTGTAAAGATGAGACTCTCGATTAGTGAGCCTTTTTGTCATTCTTTGCATCTCTGGCACCCTAATATTGTTCCTGTCTCTTCTCACATGTGTTTGTGATAATCAGGAATTACATGAATATAAAACTAATATAGCATTTTGCTTGCATGTGCAATAATCATTAAAAACACAGCATGAATCATAGCAACATATGGCATTTTAAAATAAGCTTTCCAATGATGCCAGGAGATGCGGAGCTCATTTGGCTCTGCCAGGGAGTGTGTAGTATTGGTAAGTAAAGGTTGGAAGAAGCGGCTTGTCTTTGGAATACATTAGAAAAATTCCGTTTTCCCATGCACAACATTGGCACTACACTTACCTCGCAAACAGTAAGAACAACAAGAGAATTCTCTGAACTTGATTTTCAAGCAAAGCCCTCTAGAAATATGCAGTTATTATTATTAGAACAATTATAGCACAGGAAGCTTGCAATTCCACAACTGAATTACGTTCACGTGGTAAACTTGGGCTGTTACATTCAACTGAGCACAAACAATAAGCCTTGGAAAGCACCGAGACTTCGAATTATAAAAAGAATTTGAAGCGCAGAGTGTTCTGCAGTTTCTTATCAAAGGTTTAGTTGAAGACTTCCTTTATTTTGCTATCTTAAGGATGGCATTATATGCCCATCATTGAAAGAGAGAGATAAACAACTTTCATGCTCATTTTTAATCTCTTTACCAGTAACAGCATCCTTACCCATCAGGCTAAGTTCCCTTGCATAATTTGTTAGATACTAAGATTTAATAATATCCATTCATAGCGATCCAAAGGGTACTTTTCTCTTAATTCTTACTCCTGTTCGCCTTCAGTAGATCTGGTTGGCAATGTATGCCTCACATTTCTCCCCAGCCACAGTTTCTGTAAGCCCCCTTTTCTTCAGAGGCTTTGTCTATGTGGATTAACATGCTAAGCATAACTTAAAGTTTGTGTGTGTTAGGGGAGTGGTACATGTGTGCATACATGCTTAAGTGTGTGTGCACACATTTGTGAGTTCAACTCCGTGTGTGTATGTGCATGTGTGTGTGTGTGTGTGTGTTCATGTGGATGGCAGAGGTCTATGTCAGTGTCTTCTTCACTACTTCTCTCCCTTGTGTTTTCTTTTTTCTTTTTTTTTTTTTCAATGCAGTTTATTCAGGAACATTGAACAATTCTTGGACCCCGGGGAAAGCCAGCCCACAGCTTAAATAGCCTCTGGGTAGCCAACCCAGGCCCTTGTGTTTTCTTTAGACAGGGTCTCTCACTGACCCTGGAGTTCATCAACTCAGTTAGGCTAGGGAGTTCCAGAATCCTCCTGTCTTCATCACCAGCCCTAAGATTGAGTGGTGGCTGGGCCCAGCATCATCCTATAATGAAAGGGGGACCTGAACTCACTCCTCCGCACTATCAGGGTGAGCACTTTACTGACTGAGCCATCTCTCAAGGACCGGAGCGTAACTGCTCATTGAGTAGCTTGGTCCAGCTGATCATTTCAAGGAAAAATATTAACAGCTGAACAAAAATATCAGATGATTCTGAGTTACAGAATCCTCCCAATGCGCTGTAAGGAAGAGTGCTGCTATTGGGTTTTAGCATGTGTTCCTGGGGGTATGGTCAGATATTTGCAGGCAAAGACTGAGGCAAGAGCCCTCACCTGACAGCATTGCCTGTGGGTACATGGGCTTCTCTGCACACTGCATGGCTTCTTCATCCTTCTCTCTGCAGAGTGGCATCGCTTGGGTTCTCCTCATGCTTGTCATCAGACAATACCAACCTATGCGGCACTTAGATGTCACTTCTTAGAAGTGGGTTTCTTTCCTCAATATACTTTGATTTTATTAGCGAGAAACTTGTCATAATATATTGAGTTCACAGCAACGAGACTCCTTACTGCTGGGAAAATGTCAGGATGAGCACACTAACTCTGATAGCTGAAATGGGAATGGTGTTCCCTTGGGGTGTGAAGCTCTTATGCAGTGCTTAACCTGCTCTTCACTGCAGAGTACCCTGGTTGCCATAGCCCTGGCTCAGAGCCTCACTGCTCGCATCTGGAGGAAAGAGTGGCAAATAAACAGGAGGGGAAAGCTAGTTGATTCAGTGCGGATCTGACAAACACATACATTTGCCTCTAAGGGAGGTGGTGGTGAGGTTTTTAACATGACTGCCAGGAGGAATTGGCAGCCATCACAAAACACTTGAGCCTGGGGAGTTTGTGGAGCTCAGCACGGGATGTTCTAGGCCACACCAGGCAAGTGGTTTTCCAAGCCATGAGGCCTAGCTCTTCACAGTGGGATACGGTTGTCAAGGAGATGGGATGCCGAGGAAACAGCTAAAAGTGGTCATTCTGAGCATCACCTCTGTCTCCGTGTGGGGTAGAATTAGCAAAGCCAGGTTGTTATTTTGATGTTGCGGATGCACAACCCTGAAATAATTTTATTCTGTTTGGGCCTTACAGTGCTATCATAAAACATTGTGGTAATCTTTGCTTGTGTGTACCAGGCTATATATCATAGGGTTATTTCTTTTCTGTTCAAATTCTATTTCAGCAAAGGAATTATTGTTCTATATTAAATTTGGAGTACTTTCAGTCTTGACATTTTGCTTAGGTTAATATTACCATTGTTTATCCTTAGGAGGTTTGTGAAATGTCCTGTATTTAAAAAAAAAAAAGATAAAACTTTCAAAAGAAAACTGCATCCTTGTGACCTGGACATATACTTTGCTATAGTTTCAAAAAAGATGAAGACATGCTTCTCAGATCTGTGGTTCCTCCAGCCTTGCTGTTGACACATAGAGACAAAAGGAGACCAGGACTGTGTTCCATTCTTTATTCATGGTAAAGAAGGACAAGGTTTACAATTACAGACCAACTGTCCAAGAAAAACACTTGATTTCAATTTAAAACTTCTTTTGTACAAAACAAATCCAAAGAGGAACAAAAATAAAATATCTTATGTTTATTGTTTGTTTGTTTTTCAAGACAAGGTTTCTTTCTGTAGCCCTGGCTGTCTTGGAACTTGCCCTGTAAAGCAGGCTGGCCTTGAGCTCACAGAGATCCCCTGCTTCTGCCTCCAAAGTACTGGGATTAAAGGTATATGCCACCATTCCTGAAAAAGCATCCTATTTTTCAACTTTCAAGTTATCCTTTAACCTACAACTCCCTTTAAGACCTATCGGCAGAGGATGATCAAAATTCTTAAGCACCAGGTGAAGACTGTACACGATTGTAAGTAAATGCAAGTGAGTTTTAGAAGAGAAAATACGTTTAATCAATATGACAAAGAGTGACAATGTACTTCCGTTCTTGTTGATGGGCAACTTAAGCCATCAGGGGAAGGTAGAAACTCAGACAACAAAGGGATGGAGGCAAACTGAGGAGTTCCTTCCCTGGTAGGGAGAAAGCGATGGTAAAAATGGAAATGAGAACAGAGAGAGCGGACTCTAAGAGACACTTGGGTTGTCTTGATATAAGTTTGTTTGTTTGTTTGTTTGTTTGTTTTTAAAAAATGGTGGAAGAAGTTCAGTGAAGCTGGCTGTAAAACAAGACAGAAGGATCCTGGCCTCTGGGTAGCAGCCAGGCAACCAGCTCTTTTCTGGTGTTTGAGCTTCAGAGACTTCATAAATAAAATCACCCTGTGGGCTCTCTGGGTCTGGGCACACCATGCTTGAAGATCTCAACGCGTATTTCTTCCTCAAAAAAAGGTTATTTTATGGCAGCCATGAGTTACTCTTTGCTTTGAAACGTTAATTATAAGGTGACTTTTTGCTGTTCAAAGTTAATATAACTCAAGAAACTCTGTATAGAAATATGTTGCCCAGACAGGTATAAGGAAAAAATAAAAAGCATTTTTATTATCAACTTCAGGTTCTCAAAATTCTATTATAGTGTGACACACATACAAATGGGGCATGTGGAAGTATGCATGCATGTATGTATGTATGCATGCATGTATATATATATATGTGTGTGTGTGTGTGTGTGTGTGTGTATAAATATATAGAGAGAGGCCAGTAGAAAACTATGGGTGTTATTTCTCAGGCACTGCTCACCTTTTTGCTTCCTTTGAGGCAGACCACGTGTTTGAGGTTGGCCAGCCACTAAGCACCAGAGATCTGTAGTTTCCACCTTTGGTGCTAGGATTATGATTGTCCTTGCCACCCCGCTAAGCTTTTGTCTGTGAGCTCTAGAGAGTGAACTCAGGTCCCTGCCTTGCAATTCAACCTCTTTACCAACTGAACCTCAACTCCAGCCCCAAACAGAGATTTGTTTTAATGCAAGAACATACTCCTGAACATTGTGGTTCAGAGAGGATTCTGAGGGCTTAAGAGTGTTCTTCCAATCTTTTGGACAAGCTAATGATACTGGTCTGGTAAACCAAAGCAGCAAGAGGTGAGTCCCGAGACTTGGGATTTCTAAGAAGTTCCTGGATGATGTCAGGGTTGCGGGCTGGCTGACCACTCAGCAGCAAGTAGAGAGGTAATTGTCAAACACATATCACGTCGTTACCACCAGGGTTCTCACCTCTGAAATCGTCTGACTTCACTGGCCCAGGAAGGTCCCTGCATCTTGAAGCCTCTACAGGCAACTCTAATGCACACCCTAGTTTCCAAGGATGTGATACAACTTGGCAAGCATCCTTGGCAAGAGACACTGCTTTGCAGAAAGAAAAAACGGCATGTGGGGGGAAAAATGGGTGTATGAGTCCAAATGATGTGTTCAGGGAATTGGATGTCATTTTATTTGAAGTTATGGCAGGCGTAAAAGACAGGAGGTGGTGAGAGAAGAAACTGGCTGGACCACTTACAGCTGTCTTTTCGAAAGATATGTATTTTAGAGATTATTTTTATTTTTAAATTACGCATATGTGTGTTGTGCACATGGAGATGAGTGCAAGTGTCTGTAGAGACATTAGATCCTCTGGAACTGGAATTGCAGGCAGTTTATGAGCTACTCACTGTGTGTGTTGGGAACCAAACTCTAGTCCTGTACAAGAGCTACATGCACTCTTAGCCACTGAGCCATCTTCCCAGACCCTTCTAAATACAGGTCTGTGGGAAAATATATATAGTGTAAAGTTTGGTAATGTAAAAACTATTATAAATGTAATTAATTTTCAGTGTCTAGCATAGTGACATTAAGCACATTTGAGTGTTACAGAATCATCACCACTGCCTATTTCCCAAACTCTTTCCCAAACAAGAAACGTGATAGTCATTATATACAAATTCTCCATCTCCCCATCTCCAGCTCCAATAATCTCCATTCCACTCTGTCTCCATACATACTTCATGTAGGTAAAATCATAGTCTTTGTCCTTCGGTGTATGACTTATTTCACCTAACATAATGTTTTTAAGTTATCCATACCATAGCGCCTTATATATTTCATTCCTTTTTGTGGAATAACGTTCTACTATCTATATAAACTGTGCATTGCTCATTTATTCGTTTATTGATGTACTTTGAATTGTTTCCATCCTTCAATAATGTAATCGATGAATGCTTCTCTGAACATCTATTCTACTATTTATTGATTAGAACAACATGGGAACATTAGAAAATTAGTGCTACATGGACCTCAAGTTAGGCCAGCAAAACTGGGCTCTCAGGGGGATGCTCAGGCATACTTTTTGTGGCTTTAAAGTTCTGCCAAACACTTCTGAGTGGGAAACCAGAAGAGATTTGCAGTATGCCGGTACAGTTCAAGGCTCAGATGGATTCCTTTCAGGGTGAGCCCCTTTAAGCTTTAGTGTATAACAACCGGCCAGGCAGAATACTGCTGTGAAACACTGTCTTCTGGAAGGTGGTGAGAGCAGTGCACTCGTGAACCCATCCCATCTGTAGTTTCCTGCTCAAGATACAGCCAATCAATTGAATCAACGTAGGTGGGGGAGGGACTCACAGGGCCCGACCCTTAGCTAAGGAGCTCTTGGTAGTTGATGGGAGGAAGACTGTTCTTTAAGGGCGTGGGCTCTCAGAGGGTGTCCATGCTCCAGCGGAGGGCTCTATACCCATGAACATGCCATGCCGGGGACACTAACTAGGCTCAGCGTGTTATTTTAAAAAGAGAGAATAAGAAGGAAGAGAAAGAGAAGAAAGAAGAGAAATGGACTTGGAAGATGACTGTAGTAATGGTGGGGTCCAAGAAAAGTTGGAAGGGGGAAGAGGAGGAAGATACATCAAAATACATTGTATACATGTGTACAATTATCTAAAAACAAGATGTTTAAATCTAGTGTGGTGAGTAGAACAACCACTTAGAAGACTCACTGACAGAGCCTGTCCAGATCCTACTCTGAGACTGGAGGAGTCTGATTTCACGAGATTTTTGTAAAGGCCTTAGGAACGTAAGTAGCCTAGAACTGTACTTTGAAGGATACTGACTACAGGACGGTTTGGGGTGATGCGATAACATTGCACATCTTGGGTACATTTTTGATAAGCACACTTGAAATAAAAATTTCAAGAAGCCATCTGTGTCACAGGAGAAATTGAGGAAGCGTGTAGAGGCAGCTGAGAAAAGCTATTCTCTCCTATGAAGAAACGACACAGACCAATGGGAACAGTACATTGTACAAGCTTGATAAATAGTCGTGCATGGGTCATCAGAGAATCCCGGGACTCCCATTCTGGTGTCATTTTATTTTACTGCATTAATTTAGATTAATGTTTAAAATGATTGCATCTAGCAGGGATTTTTAAAGAAAGATGCAAAGATGATTAAGCACATATCATTTATTAAAAAAGAAACCATCATGACATCGTATTTTGTGTGTGTCACAATCCGTAACGCATAGTGAATTTTGTCACTCTGATTTCACCACGCTAATGTTTGTTTTCCTTTTAAAGTAATATTCTTTAGATCATGATATCTTAACCCTGAAACATGGATATTTAAGTTTTTGAAAATTCATGTGTTTCTTTTTGTGGTTGTGATCTCCAGTAGCACTTTTGGGAGTGTTGATTATTTTTTCCACACCTAGGTGCCTACATAATGACAATAAATTTGCCAGGTCCTCATGCTCACTATAATAAAAAAAGCATTCAGACTCAGTCAGCCTTCTTCTGTGTTGTTGCTGACAAGGTCATTAGTATTTCATATGTCCAATATGAGGAAAATTCTATTTTTTCCCAAGAATGAACAGGAATTCATTTCATGTAAGTTTAAAATCACGAATGATGCAATTTTGTATTCAAACTTCAATTACTATAATTCTTTCCATTAACATGTCCAGATTCTTGTTTGCTTATGCCTTGACCTTATGTGTGACACCCTACTTCTTTCATAAAAAATGAACAGAATTTTGCTTTATGTGCTCTGGAAAGAGAAGAGGTACTGGCAATTATATACTTTTTATTTTTGTTACTCTCCATGTTTAACTCCTATATTCTGACAGCTTTAAAAAGTGCTCCCAAGACCTTGCTGTATTCAAAGAACGTCATTTGACTCGTGCGTGTTGCACAAGGACATGGGTCCCTCTCTAAGAACCTTTTGGTAGAAAGGCATCGACCTGTCATCTTTGAGTGTAAATACAGCCATCCGGGGGGTAGGGGTGCAGGGCAGGGGGGGGGGGGCGGCAGTGTCTATAGCATAGGGCCTTGTCTGCAACAATGCAGAGTATATTTGATGTATCTGTATTGAAGACTGGGGTGTCCAGGCCTGTTTTGAGAATTCATAGTAGTACCTACATGATCTTAATTAAGCTGAGGCTAACTTAAAACATGCTAATCATATTTGGGGATGAAAACCAAACCCTTCTCAGAATACTCTTTAGGTGTATCTTGCAAAAACCAAGCTAGAACCTAAAAACCATCTCCTGAAAGGATAACTGACTTAACTGATGTCTAGACTGGAGAGACACCTATCACAGGAGATCTGCCAGGTGTCTCTGAAGCCGTGGAAGAATGCCAGGTCTTGCTATACAAGATAAAAAACGGCACCTTGGCTCCTTGGATCATGACTTATCCTCAGCCCCTTGAGCTGATTTTTATCACCCAGAACTGGGTCCAGCCTCATTGTCTAATAAGCATGGTTGGCAATCACCACTTTTGCTGGAGTCCGGCAGGCAGCTCTAGCACAGCTCCCATGTTATTTTCCTGCCAGTTGGTCTCAAACAATTGCATTCTGTGAAGAAAAAGAAGAAGAAGAAAAAGAATTATAGCTTGGAGAATGAGAATTTTTTTATAATGGAAGCTTCTTGTACAAGCAATGAATTCTGAAATATTATTAAATATTAAACTAATAAGACCATGAGAAACATATCAGCCCAGTGGGGGTTCCCAACAAGAGCCTCTGAGAAGGATCCCTCACTGTTCTCAGCAAATCTCCAGCAGACTCAGTGACCTTTTGGCAGGCCCGGGGAACCCGTGGGGTGCTTGCTGGGTATTCATACTGCCATGCTTGTCAAATTATTGCCACTCACTGAACATAATGGATGATGCACAAAATAAATTATTTAAATAGTATTAATAGAGCAAAAGGCAATATGCGTTTTTGTGGCTATAATATCTTTACTGTTTAGGCAGTTCCCTTAGGTTGCAGCTAATGCCAACAGAAAGGCCCTCGGTCTGCACATCATTGTGTGCTTATCCGAGCCTCAGCTTGAGAGAGGATATTGAATGGCCTCAGCCTTTTGTCAGTGTGCAAGTGTTATAACCTGCAGGATTCGGGTGCTAACACATCAACTCCCTTCCTTTTGCCTCTGTAAGGACTTTCATGCAAACTCCACAGGTTTCATTTCATAGGTAAGTCTCTCCAGGACATCTTTGCTACTTGCTCTAGTCTGTCTGTCTTCTGCTGCAAAGCTTGCACATGATTGGTGCATCATGATGGACTGAACCTCTATCCAATCATATAATTCCATAGTACAGAGCTCCCTGTTCCCTCAGAAAGAAGCACACTAACCAAGCTCAATGAAATGATGCACACACTGGAAGACTTTTTTGTTTTGGAGAATCACTGTCTTAAAGTGAAGTGTCATCATTTTTCAGATCGCCTGTCTTGTTCTATACATTGTGTATATCATACACTTTCACTATGGTCGCCCCTTCTTCACCTCCTTCTCCCTTCCTGATAGTCCTTTCTGAAAGCCTATTTTCTCCCATGTCTCTTCTATTTCCTTGTCACATATACACATATACATAATGTCACATAAACATACACATATACATTAATGCTTTCATACAGTTAGAAAAATTCTACTATTACAGATTGGGGAAAATGTAATATCTTGGTTGGCTTATTTCACTTAATACAATGAGCTCTAGTCGTGTTACTTTTCTAGGAAATGAAATAATTTCATCCTCTTTATGACTGCATAAAACTTCTGTAGGCAAATCTACAAAGGAAGGTGCTTTATAATCAGAAGGCCACGTTCAGTGCTTTCTCATCAGAGCAGAAGGGTATTAGTGAGTAATGTCACCAGGGAATAGTAACTAGTATTTATTGAGTTCTTACTATATACTAGTCACATTCTACAGGCTTTTCTTATTTTCATCTCCTGGTGGCCTTGGGTGGGAGGCACTTTGTTCAGAGTGGTTTTTATAGGATCACTTAATTTTGTTATCTGTGAGGTCAATGTCATCTTCATCATCTTGCTTTATAACTGCGTAAACAAGGCCAAAGGGCTTGTGTGATTTGCCTGCATTCCCCAGTAAGTGGTAATGCTAAGAGTGGAACTTAGGCTCGCCCCTGTTTTTTTATCAACTTGTGGATGATGTGCTTGCAAACACTAATTAGTGAGACACCCCCAGCACATGGCTAACAGGAACCCTGAAAGGCTGCTTCTCACTTTCCTTGTTTAGATTTCTTTTTTCTTCTTTACTTAGCATATGTTTTTCTTTCTTTCTTTCTTTCTTTCTTTCTTTCTTTCTTTCTTTCTTTCTTTCTTTCTTTTTTACATATGCTTACTTGGGCTGGAGAGATGGCTCAGTGCCTGAGAGTGCTTGCTGCTCTTGCAGAGGACCCAGGTTTGGTTCCCAGAGTCCCCCTGGCATCTCACAGTGACCTGTAACTCCAGTTGCAGGGCATCCAGTGTCTTCCTCTGGTCTTAATATGGTACACAGAAACCCTCGCAGGTATATACCCATACATATATTCAAGACGAATATGCTAATCCTACGGGTTTGTTGTTGTTATGGCTTCAACTTGCTGCTTTCTGCCTCTGCTGTGTCTCTTGAGGTAACTTCCTATGTGTCTGACCTCACCCAACATATGCTCATCCATCACGTCCTTGTGATAGATACCAAGGCATTATAAATAGCCTGTGAGATAGCTCAGCAGGTAAAGGCTACCACACAAGCCTGGAAGACCTGAGATACAGTCCCGGGATCCAGGTAAAGGTGAAAGGAGAGAATCGATTCCACAAATTTGCCCTCTGACCTTCACATGCACACCAGGACATCTGTGTTCCCCTCTCCCTCTATACGGCATGCACACACACACACACACACACACACACACACACACTAATGACAATAAATACTGGGAAGCAATGAGCAAAACAAAACACAGAGCTTAAAAGTCAAAAAGCAAAGTGTGTGGCATATTAGGGAAATAGTGATTAACAAATGAAAGCAAACCATTCTTTACCTTACCTGCCCAATGTTAATATGAGGTATACAAGTGCTTCTCTTACTATGTTTTCTGGGCCCCAAGCTCAGTGGCACATAACTAGTAAGATGCAGTAACTGACATTTCATCACATTTGCATGGATAAGCATGTGTCTCTGTAGTGTGCTGACAGAGCATGTATCTGGGAGTGGCATAGCCAGATCATGTGACTGATCAGTTTTTACTTTCTACTTTTACTTATTTTTTTGTTTGTGGGGCAATCCGGAGGCCATTTCTCCCTCTACCATTCGCATCTTGTGGCTAGAAACCAGGTCACTGGGTTTGGCAATAGACACCATCACTGACTGAGCCACTTCAGCTCAGGCCAAGCAACTGAAATTTGGCATAAGACCAGCTAGGAGGTAGAAGAATAATGGAAATATGAACAAACGTGGCCAGACAGATAACTTGAACACATTCCTTCGCTACTCTGAGGGAAACAATGGCATGGGACGGGCGCTTGCTGCGGTGGGGTCCTGTCAATGGCAGTGGGTGGATCGATTCCTCTCTTCCATGAATGCGCTGCTGATACCCGCGAGCTGCAGCTGTGCCTGGACAATGGCATTCAGCCTAAGCATTCGGGGACTTCCCAACCTCTCAATATTTATTGTAATGGGTGGAGGAGATTTTCACCGACTTCCTTATATTCTAGCAAAAGCGGTTCGTGTTGTAAGGGCCCTATTCGAGTGGCTATTTCAGTTGGAATACATTAATGACTCAGCTTGGAATCTCTCCAGCAACCTTAGCTTTGCTTATTTCTGGCGTGACTTTGTCATCTGTATCAGCACAAAATCAAGAATGACATTGGGGAAGTACTAGTGTGGGGTCTGTAGTGACATTTCCATTCAAGCACATCATGTCCTTTGACCAATCAGTCACCATTACTGTCTTCTGTTCCCCTCTCCCACCTCCTTCTAGTCCCTTTCTTCTTTCCAAGTTGTCTATTTCATATCTCGTGTGTGTGTGTGTGTGTGTGTGTGTGTGTGTGTGTGTGAAAAGTCTGGGTTTCACATAAAATAAAACATGCAGCATTGTCTTTCTGCATTTAACTTCCTTTGGTCTCCAATCTGATTCGTTCCCCTGCAAGCGACATCATTTTGTTCTTCCTTATGGCTGAATAAAACTCCACTGAGTATACAGGCCACATTTCCTTCGTCTGCTCATTAATCCGTTGACGGATGCCTGCGAGCTTCTCTGACTTGGCTGTTGTAAGTAGCACTACAGAGAGCGTGGATAAACATGTGTCTCTGTAGTGTGCTGACAGAGCATATATCTGGGAGTGGTATAGCCAGATCATGTGACTCATCAGTTTTTACTTTCTGCTTTTACTTCCTGAGGACTCTTCACAGGTTTATCATCCCACAAAAACTTTTCTCCACAAAAACTTTCAGCGTTTGCTTCTATTCAATTGTCGCTTATTTCTAAACGTCTTTATTGATAGATAGTCCTTGTGCAAAGTGTCAGGTTTCAGAATGACAATTTCCTCCAGTACATCATATATTTTCACTATGGTCTCCCCTTCTTCACCTCCTTCTCCCTAATTCCTTCCTGATAGTCTGCTTCCTTTTTCTAGTCTCCTTCTATTTCCATGTCACTTATATACATTAATGGCTTCATATAGCAAAAAAAAAATCTAGGATCACAAATTTAAAAAATGTAATATTTATCTTTCTGTAGTTGTCTCATTTTGCGTAATACAATGAACTCTAGTTGTGTTACTTTTCTAGGCCATGAAATAATTTCGTCCTTTTATGACTGCATAAAACTTCATTGTGTATCACATTCTCTCTGTCTGCTCTCTCTCCCTTAATACAGTTCCTCATGTTGTGGTGACCCCCCCAACCATAAAATTATTTTCATTGCTGATTGTTATGAATCATAATGTGAATATCTGTGTTTTTCCGATAGTCTTACGCAAAGCTGTGAAAGGGTCGTTCGACCCTCAGAGGGTTGCGACCCACAGGTTGAGAACTGCTGGTGTAGACAGCAATGGAAATTCAGCAATAACTTAGCTTTATTACAAAAGAAAAAAAAAAGTTAAATCAGCTGTGGTCTGCTAAGACACAGAACATCAAATCAGTCTGAAGTTGTTATCCACCTGTAGAAATATATGAATAGGGAGGATGACTCTGAAGATAAAGTGGGCTTCTAAAATAATATAAACCCTTAGGTGAAATGTGTATGTGTGTGAATCTGTGTCTCTGTGTGTGTGTGTGTGTGTGTGTGCGTGCGCGCATGTGTGTGTCTATGTCTGTGTGTGTCAATGTGTGTTTCAAAGCCTAGAAAACTCATGGATGCTGGAATTGGAACTTTACTGACTCTGTTTTCTTCTTTATTAGTTTTATGCCACAGACACTGTCATCAGCTTGCTGTCCCGTGTAGGACAAAACAAAGGAGAGAAACAGGAGACTGCATTCCCGAAACGGATGTTTCTTCTAAATGGAATTCCACACTATGTTCCCAACATGACCCTGTCTGGAGCTGTCTGAGAATACCATCTGAGAGCACGCACCAGGCCAAGACACCCAAGGAAGGAAGGAAAAGCAAATGCATGTAAGGTCAGGAAAAATCGCCTGAGCATTCACCATGCTTGGCTGAGAGGCGCATAGAAAGCAGCCCCACCCACAGCCAGCCACAAATGGCCCGCCAAATGAAAAAGTGAAACAGCGGCATATGCTGGAAATGTTGCTGTTTTTGCGATATGCAGAAAGACATTTTCTTTGATATACTCCCTTCTTTTACACCACCGAGCCCTCAGCCTGCCATTTGCTGGGATTTCTCTCAGACTTTTCCTGGGCAAATTTTCCATTTTCTTCTCACCCTGCTTAGTGATCTTCAGCATCTAGGCTGAATGCGTCTGTTTGATATTTCAAAAATATACTTGGTTCACCAGAGCCTCTATTTCTATCAACCCCCTCCCCAACCTCGTCAACACCACTAGCGTTTACCATTTACTGGATGTTCTGCATATAGCCCGATTTGTTTCAGTTGGTGTCGCTGTGAATATTAAAAATAGAGTTTGGAAAGAAAACACGTAGACCCCTCTGTGCTGTACATCTCTCCAAGAAGCACAACACTGCATAATTTCTCAAACGCAGCCCCATTTTCATCTCACCAGCAATTTGGCAGCTCTCAAAAGGTTACTGCTCTGAATTTGTTTTCTTTGTAATCTTGCAGGCCATTTGTTCTGTCTTAATGCTGAAAATCTATGTAAGAGCCTGACCTCCATCTGCCATATACCAGTAGGTTTACCCTTTTCTTGTTTTTTTTTTTTTTTCCTACCCTAAAATGAGAAAAAGAATGCATTTCATGATTTGTTAAAATGGCATATGGGCTAAATGTTTAAGGTTAAAATCAAGGGGACCTCAAATCTTAGGTAGGATTTAATTACCTGCTATGCCTCTGGGGGCTGTTTTTTTTTTTTAATTAAAAAAAAATTAAAGGTGAGAGTATCTTTCCAAATTTCCAAGCTACATTTAAAAGAAAAAAATCTTATATGTGAAAGGAAAGGTGCAGTTAATCTGCCAAGCCTGGTAGTTACCTTGCCCTGGAGGTAATTCCGCCTCAATTTTAATGACCACATAAAAGGGAATGATTATAGGATAATAAAACAAACCTCCCAAAAAAAGAATCAGCCCTATATACCAAATAATGGCGAGAAAAGTACTAAGGTAACAGTAAAGTTTATATGTGTCTGGCCATGTCCTACTCCTTTATTCCCAAAGTTTTTCCTTTTCCAAAGTATTCAGTCTGATGCTGCCTTCTATAGGACCAAAAGAGCCGTCCAAGCAAGCTCTCCCTGCTGGAGAGATTTCCCCTTACGGAAAGAGGTAAGACGAACGCTCTGAAGACAGTTAGGAGAGAGTAAGTGCTGAATCATGCGGCTCCCTGTCTGTTTGGAGTAGAAGAATAGACGCTTCCGAAGGAGGCGGGGGGTGGCGGGGGGAGGTGGGCATCAGAGAGTGAATGAAAAGTGCAGAGGGATTGGTGACTGGGGCATAGCGTGGTATGCCAGACAGAGCAATATTCTGGGCAAAGCCAAAGACAGAGTGGTTGAGATGAATGGCAGCAGCAGGCTTCCTGCACGGAAGTCTCGGGATGGAAGGTGGCTGCAAACGGACTCCATACTGCAAACACTGAGGGGAGTCAATGCAGCTTTTCGGAAAGGTGGTTGTGCTATCGGAAGAATAGTTTGGGGTCCCAGTGTGTAAATAGAGCTCCCACCCTAGCTCATGCCAGCATTGTCCGAGAAAGAAAACAAAGAGGCCTTTGAGGGATGCTTCAAAGAAGGTGCAAGAAAACCACCGATTCTTCCATTTTCAGTGGCTCCACGTAAGGGATAGAGTTGAGGAGATGGAGATGTGGGCTGTGAATTTGCTCTTAAAGTCTTTATATACTTCAGGACTATTACACTTTAAGTAGAAGCCAGGCGGTACGTCCATAGCGAACTTAAAACACAGTCCTAAGATTTCTGAAGGACTTCGGGAATGACGCCCCCCCCCCCCACGAACGAGTTAACTGTGGACAGAAGCCGGCTTCATTCCCGGCAGGTAACGTCTGTTCATCCATGCATACGCACGCACATGCATGCAACCGTACACCACGCTCGAGTCTGATGCACACGTCACACTGTCCTTACTCAGCCAGTTCCTATCTCCCAGAATCCTCTGCTTTCCAGGCCTGGAACTGCTGTACCTCTTGCCCCCTTTTCATGATGTCTCTGCCACCCTATCTCTCACTGCTCCATGCCAGAAAGATCTGGCCTTTGCTTCTGCTTCTCGTTTGTCAGGGTGCACCTGAAGATATTCTGCTGAGTCTTCCTTGAGTTTCTTCAGGCTCAAGTCGCCTCTGCCCTCCGCGTCCTACCGGAGCTGTGTCCCCTGCTCTGTGATCCATCTTCCACACTTGTCGAACTCGGGTGAGCCTGACTTGCAGGCAGAAGGGAGCCGGCGCTGGTGACTGGCCCTGCGCCAGGACATTGTTGACTGCAGCCGGGTGTGGATTAATGTTGAGGGAGCTCACATTCACTAACAGGCAATCAGGCTTTGCAGGCGATTTCATAATTTATAGGAGCCATAGCCCTGCCCCTATAATATAGAGTGGTGGCGTCGCGCATACAAATAAGAGCTTGCAAACTAAATCAAGCCACAGAATCCTTGGAGGCTGCGTCTGTGCCAGCCGATCAGCGGGAACTTGGTGAAACAAACAGTAAACACTGAAGGGGGGTGGGGGGGGATATTTATCTGAACTCTAGCGTGTCCGCGTGGTTCTGCATTAGCAGTGCTCTGGGAGAATGCACTACATTTCATTCTCTTTCCCGCAGTGGGTAAAGAACAGCAGTGGCAGGAAGCAAAAATGTGGCTGGTCATCCTCGAGGAGTGCAACTGTTCCTTAAAATAAAGCTAGGAGTCCTAATGTGCGCCCAGAGTAGACGGCTATCAGAAGACAAGGTTCCTCCTACTGTGTGTCACGCCCACAAGTCTTGGTTTTGAAACCGTCAGCTGTTCAGTTCTTCAAATTGATTCCCCTTCAGAGGTCTGACAGTTTGTTTATTTGCTTGTTTTTGTTTTAAGAAGGTTAATGTGGGCAGGGCATCGTGGAATTTTATTTCATGATTTATTTCACCCAAGCATGCAAAAAAAAAAAATAGTTCAACCAGAGGAGTGTCAAGATCTTTAAAAACGGAAGTACGCTCTGTATGAATTTGTATACAAATAAAATTCAGGACTTTTCAGAAAAAAATAGAGGAGTATATTGATCTGAGCATTAAAATATTTAGGGGTGGTAATGAATCTGGGTAATAGAGACAGCCAAACAGCTGGAGAAGGGAGGGGAAGCCCTGAGCATCACCTGAACCCAAGTTCAAACATACATACATACATACATACACACATACACACGTATGTGTCTGCATACATAGTAGTTACACATTTTTGTGGTATATGTAGTAATTCAATACATGGATTCATGTGTAACCTGGCAGCTGAGCATGATGGTGTGTGTTTATAACTCCAGCCCCCAAGAAAAAGAGGCCAGGAGAATGGAGAGTCCAAGGCCATCTTTGGCTACATAACAAGTTCAAATCCAAACTCATGCTTTATGAAACCATGTCTACAAAGAAAAAGAAAGAAGAAAAGAAAGAAAGAAAGAAAGGAAGAAAGAAAGAAAGAAAGAAAGAAAGAAAAAAAGAAAGAAAAAGAAACATAAACAAATAGATAAAAAATACTTGTGTCAACAGAAGGAAAATTGATTTTAAATGCACTGTGGGGACATGAGATCTAATGAGAGGTGGGCAGCATTTTAAAAAGCACAAAGCCTCCGTTTAAGAGAAGCACCCGGAAAGCACTAGCCTGCAGGGAAGTTAATCACGAAAGGCCCAGCGGCGCTGGAAGGGAAGCCTGAGCGCGCAGAAGCGTCTCCCGTGCAGGCCGGTATTCCAGAGGGCACGGTGATGTGTAACCGATATAGACCTCTTATCTCCTTAACCTCATCTCTTTTACACTCAGCCAAACATCCACACCTCTGCACCTGGAGCTAAGGCTCTTATCTTCTGACCTGAATCACCTGGCTCAATACTAATGCAGCGCTGTGCCAAATGAAAGGCAGCCGCGACTCTCCCACAGACTCTACGTGTGTTGAAGGACGTCACCTAGCAACTCCACGTATTCTTTGTGGCAGCCAAGTACCCCACCCCCACCCTAAGGAGGATAGATTCTGGGCTAGCGACATCAGGCAGAGATTGTACCAAGAGACAGTAGCCAGAAGATGAACATATCAACCTGACGTGCAAGCGGGTATCCAGAAGCTGCCCGTGGCCCTTGGCCCTGGCCAGAGATAGTTAATGCACCACAGTTCCTCAGGGCGGGTCCAGCAGGTGTCGGAACTGTACTAGATGCGAGCGGAAATGGGAATAACGAAGAGGCAGGACAAATGATGTCAAAAATCCCTGATTCATCTTCGATTCGAGAGTCAGAGGAAAAACCACGTCACTCCTTTCTGACGCGGAGGGATCCATAGGCTTTACAAGGCTCCGTGAGCGTGCCTGCCCTCAGAATGAAAGGGCTCTGGGGTGGGGGAAACTCTACGAAATGCTCTAGGATCATGAAGCATGGGGCCAAGTTTCCGAGGGAAACTCAGCTTTGTGGTACTTTCGTTTAAGGAATCTGCAGTCTGGGTTCAAACGAGGCACACTGAGAAACGGGGCCTTTAGAAGACTTTCTGTCTCACCCCCTCTTTCTGTTCCTCCAAATGAGCAGGCCTCAACCTGTAGGTCATGACCCCTTCGGGGGTCGCATGTCAGATACCCTGAATATCAAATATTTACATTATGATTCGTAATAGCAGCAAAATTATAGTCATGAAGCGGCAACGTAATGATTTCATGGTTGGGAGTCACCACAACATGACGGACTGTATTAAAGGGCCGCAGAATTAGGAAGGTTGAGAACCGCTGCTCCAAACCCGGTGACTCTAAAATCCCAAAGAGGCCTTAAGATAAAGCTTCGTCACTTCATCGGTTCACACGTGTCTTCAACCTGAGTGAGACAAATGATCGGGTTCACGTCCCTACTTTGTAGCCCTGTTTTCTAGCTCTAACCTCTCCTATACAAGACCCCAACTGCCATCTCTTTCTTAGCCACCTGTCTGTCTTGTCTTTCAAATAACCATCTTTACTCTAGCTGATTCTAAACCCTCTTAGCTAGTAGCAGATCAGAGGCTTATATACTTAGGGAATTCTTTTGAGTGCCACCTTGACTTTTTCCTTTCCCTCTTTTCTTCTGAGACCTCTTAATTCCTCAGATAGGATATGTGTTCTTGGAGTAGCCTTTTCTTACTCCCAGCAATTAATCAGCAGCAACTGAAGAAACCGGCAGCTTGGCTTCCCTATTATAATGAATGAAAGAGATGAGCGCAAGCCAAGGGCGAGATGCTGACTCACAGAACTTGGAACATTAAGCAAGGGTTGAGAGGCTTTGGTTGAGACAGTGTGGTACTGATGATAAACCAAACCCTGAAATTTCAGAAGAGCAAATTTTGTAAAGTCTAAATTTTCCAAGTTCTAAATTTCAAGTGTTAAAGCTGGGTGGTGATGGCACATGCCTTTAATCCTAGCACTCAGGAGGCAGAGGCAGGCAGATCTTGGAGTTCAAGGCCAGCCTGGTCTACAGAGCAAGTTTCAGGACAGCCGGGGCTATCCTGTCTTGAAACAAACAAACAAACCAACCAACAACACAACCAACTAGCCCACCAAAAAAAACCAAATAAATAAAATTTCAAATGTTGAAATCCCCAGACCTGCAATTTTTAGCAGGAAAAGTAAAAGAAGAAAAAAAAAATGGAAGCAGCAGCAGCAGCAGCTAGGTTGCAGAGGTAGAAGACCAAGCCTGGTGAGGGGCAGAGCACACACTCAGCTCCACATGTGGCACCTGTAGCGCGGTGGGCAGAATGAAGCGCTGGGACCCGTGAATCTCAGTGAGCCAGGCAGAGAATCATCTCCCTCAGTTCGGGCCAATACCATCCACTCTGCGGAGACCCAGAACAAACAAGTACTGAAGGTAGATTGATTTTTCCTCTGCGAATGGGAGAAGAGTTTTCCTTGCTGTCTTGGACATCAAACACACTGGCCTTTACATTCTAGGACCTGTACCAATGCTGTCCTGGTTACACTCGTATGTGAATGTGGGTCTGCATGGACGTGCTCGCAGCTGCTGTATAACATGTAGTCGTCGTTAGTAGGCCTATGTGTTTATGCTTGCAAATGCGTATGTACCAGTGTGTATGTATAAATATGCTTTCAAATATGGATGTGTGTGTGTTGTTTACGCCCATAACAGTGCTATTGTTTCACAAGAGGGCATACCGTAAGATTCGTATCTGGGTAAGACACTGGTGTCTTTTCTCCCTCAGCAGCCTATATGTAGGACTATTCAGGGCTATGAAAGCTAGCCAGTATGAGGGAGCTTCCATCTCATTTCCAGACAGGTCTCTCTCCATTCAGAGTATGTGTGGTCCCTTAGGGAATACTATCATCTAGTTCTGCTAGGCAACCAAAAGGAATGGTAAGAGCTTGCGTTATTTTGGAGGAGCTCCTGAGCCTTCTGTGACTAATAACACATAGGAAGGCATCCGAGCTTTGACACTGCAGTTTTGTTGTTGTTGTTGTTTGTTTTCTATTTGAAATTTGCTTTATTATTTTGTGTGCATAAGCTCCTGCATGAATGTCTGTGGACCAGGTGCGTGACTGATGCCTACGGAGACCAGGAGGGAGCACCAGATCCCTTGGAATTGAAATTATGGATGGTTATAAGGCACCTTGTGGGGGTTGGGAATCAAACCCAGGTCCTTTTGGAAACCACCCTAAACCACTGGAAAAAATCTCTCAAGCCTGGGGGTGTTATTTGATAACCAAAGTATTCCAGCCATGAAGAACTCTCCCCTCTACCTTTCTTTTAAAAGCGATTCTATTTTTAGATTCTGTCACATGCTAAGGCTTTTTCGTAGCCTTCTCGTTACCTCTTTGTCTGTCCCATCCATCTCCAGCTTCTTGCTTCCTGCTTACGCTTTCCTCCTCTCCACTTCTGTATTACCTGCCTTCTACTGCCCCCCCCTTTAAATTATTGCCACTCCAAAGATCACGTTTTTGTTTCCTGGCTTCTACTGGTACTCCAAGTTGGAGATTCAAAGCTAGGATCCACTTATGAAGGAGAACATGAGTTATTTTCTGTGCCTGCATTACCTCATTTCATATAGTTTTTTTTTTCCATTTCCATACATTTTTTCTGAAGATTTTATAATTTCATTTTTCTCTGTGGCTGAATAAAATTCCTTTGTGTATATGTACCACATTTTCATTATTCCTGTGTCAGTTAATGCAAATGTAGGGTGGTTCCATTTCTCAGCTGTTATGAACAAGGATGGATGAGCATGTAACTCTGCAGTAAGATATAGAGTCCAAATGTAGGGTGGTTCCATTTCTTAGCTGTTATGAACAAGGATGGATGAGCATGTAACTCTGCAGTAAGATATAGAGTCCTATGCCTAGGAGTTGAATATATGGGTGATATGGTAGTTCTATAGCTAGACTTTTGAGAATTCTCCACACTTATTTTTGTAGTAGCTGCACCAGTTTGTAATCCCTCTACTGTGACTGGATTTGAGATCCATTCCCCAGAATGGAATCCATGCTACTGTACACAGTCCCAGAGAGGAAATTCAAATGATTGTTTGGCAAAATGACATAGCATCGACCTGCCTTTTAAATATTTATGTTTGTCACCAGCTACCCTAAATCTTGATCAGAGAGGCTTCTCTTCCTAGTGAATGGTGGGGGATCCCAAGGCTCATGGCTTTACAAGGTGCTGGTTCAGGCACCTGTGGTGGAATAGAAGGCAAAAACAGGGTAAGAACTGGAAGATAGGAAGAAGGTCTGGGGAATGTCATCTCCTGCAATGGTGAGACAAAGGCCTTGCAATCATGAACTGATAACAGCCATGGATACTTGTAGTAGGTCTGCACCTGCTCCAGATTACAACTTCGCAGAGGCCTCCGCTCCCCTCTTCATCAGACTTTTCATCCTTTATCTTTACTAGGGATGAGAAGGACATACCTGCTTGTTTGCTTCGTTCTTTATCATTCCTCTCCCCGCCACCCCCCCTCAGGCTTTCCAGAAGAGAATCCACTTTTTTTGTTTTACCGGAGTTGGCTCCTTCGTGGCCTAAAGGTCATCAACTTTCAACTTTCCAGACATGGAAGAAGAACACTGTTTTCCACTCTTTGAACTGAACCCACTTTCATGAGGTGTTTCTCCCACACACTGGCATTGAAGGCAGAGCCAGAGCAACGAGAAGAGGAGAAACTTTTGCTGGGAAACTGCACATCCTTTTATAATAATCCTCTTGAAAGTTGTCTTAGTTAGCTGAGAAGAGACACTGCGATCACAGGAACTCTTACAAAGGAACACATTTCATTGGGGCTGGCTTACATTTTCAGAAGTTTAGCCCATTATCATCATGGAGGGAAATGTGGTAGCAAGCACACAGACATTCTCAGGCAGCAGAAGAAGACTGTGCGCCACACTGGCCGTAGCTTGAGCGTCTGAGACCTCAAAGCCCTCCTCCACAGTGACACACCTACTCCAACGAGGCCATACCCCCTAATGGTGCCACTCCCTCTGGGCCAGGTATTCAAACACATGAGTCTATGGGGGCCGTTCCTATTCAAACCACCGTGAAAGTCATATTCCGCGTCGTAAAGGAACCAAGCCAAGGGGACGGAAAAGGGAGTTCCGGTACTGGTCTGTACATCTCTGCTGCTGATCCTGTGACACCCACTTCCTCTCCATTCCCTTTTGCTCCACAGCCAGACCCTCTCTAGCTACACCAGTCCAGGCTTGTTGTTGTTGCTGTTGACATACTGGGTAAAGGAAGAGCTGTGAGGTACAGGGCAACTCACAGTTTTGCCATACTTTGAAAAGATGACCCCCACATCAGACTTCTTGGCCACAAGTGTGCTGAGATTCTCAAATACATGGGAATTCATGCACCGAGTATCTGTCTTATTGGTAACGTTTCTAGACCCCTCCTTTTGATGAAAATGATTCTCACAAAGCTGAAAATGAAGCTGAAGATCAAAACCATCACACAGCAGGAAGGAGAGAGAGAAAAGACTGCCTCTCCTACTGCGGTTCTGTGCCAAAATGCCAAAGCTACAGCAGATTGGCAGCACACGACCATTGGCTCTCCGTCTCTTCACAAAATGCCTTTTAAAGAATTTTTCAATGATTTTGTTTTAGAATTATATTTCCAGGAATGCTCTGTGATTTTAACTTCAGGAGTTAATTTTTCAGGACCTCAGCATTTAAGATTGTGGCATTCAAGACTGTACACCTCAGGCTTATAGCCAAAATCCAGGTTAAGCTTGTAGGAAAGATGTGTCATGAAATAGTGTGACACGATCTCTTGATGGTGGAGGTACAAATAAGCTGTATGATTTGAACATGTTGAGGACGAGGAACCGAATGGGTTTCTGTCATAGGCTCAGAAACATCAGAAACCCCCTTAGCCTTGAGCAAGGTAAGAGATTCTCTTGTGTCCTTTTGAATTCTATGGGTCCCTCATTTGAGTTTATAGAGATAGCCTTGATAGAAATGACTACATGAAGGATTTGAGCTCATTGCTGGGAACTATGTGTGTTAATTTTCCTACTCATATGGCTCGAGAAAGTAGCTTAAGGCAAATGAGATAATTAGCTCAAGAAACTGGTCATCCTCTAAGTCAGCCGTATTCAGTCTGAGGATTGTGACCATCGGGAGACACATATTTTCAGTGATCTTAGGGACTGAGAACATTTGCTCAGTAGCAAAACGATGGTTATGAAGTAGCGACAAAAACTTCCTTTGTTTATTATTATTATTATTGACCCCTAAGGCCATCCTAAAGATGTGTTTTCTGCTTGTTGTAGCCCACAGGTTGAGAACCACTGTTCTAGACATTCCAGGCTTTTATTTCTTGTTCTACCACTCCCTTCAGGCAGGCTGGTTAAGATAATCAGGTACAGCATCACTTCCGGGTAGGGTAGGAAATTGTCATTGACTGGTGTGCCGCCAGCTACTACAATGTTTCCGTAGGGGTGCGCGTGGAGTTTCCTGGGCGGCTCTTAGTTAGATAACAGCTCTTGCTGCTCACAGCTACAGGGCCAGCTCTGGTCCAGTGGAAAGATGCTTTGAATAGGTACAGCTTGAATAACAACTCTTTTTTTCAGGCTCTCGGCCTTGCCGAGAAAGTGCTAATTACTCACTGTTTGTTTTCTTGTCTGTAGGTTCATTCCCTTTGGTTTGGCGAGACTGAAATGTCACTGAAATGACCGTGATATTTCACTGGAAGCCCTGTGAGTAGAGGGCATGCGTGTTGATTTCAGTTTGGGATATGTAGTAAGCACAGTTTCAAACACAAGAGGTCTAAGTTAGGTCACTGAATCTCAAAGCCGTGCGATTCCCATTATAATCAACTAGCGACCCACTTTACACGGCTATAGCCAGGTAAGAGTAGTATGGACTCCAGAATTAGCTCATGAGACCATTTACTTTTTTCCCTGGAAAAGCAGAAGCTCGAGGCTGACATTTCATAGGGCCTCCAGCAACACAGAAAAACATGAAACTTTCCAAAACTGTATACACACTTCGACTTTCTTCATAGGAAATTTCAGGAAATCTCAAGAATATTCCACCACAGCTTTTTGTATTTCACAACTGTGAGGCACATTTTTCTTTTCTTTCTTTTCTTTTCTTTTTTTTTTTTTTTGAGAGCTCAACAAATCAAATATGAAAATGAGGGAAACAACTTCATATTAATGACCATCATAACCAAACCAGTATTTCCCTCAAGATCGAAACGAAAGACTAGCAGTTAATAACTAACACATGACACAACTCCCACCCTTGGCAAAGCAATATTTTAAAACTAAAATTATATTGTAATTAGCCTTTCAAAAATGTGAACACTTCAATATAGGAGTCCATTAATAATCTGGCTGCTGCTGCAAAGCATGTTCCTCCCACACGTGTAACTTAATTAAACTCAGCTTCTCATTCCAACAGTCAGACAGTCACGACAATCAGGTGGCTCCCAACTTGGAGATAATGGAAAGATGGATCTTGCTATGACTTTGCACACCCAGATTATCTAAATGTTTTCCTTGTTCTTTGCTCTGGCAATTTCTATTTTAAACACAGATTTGCTCCTCTTTTGGAGGATTTAAAGTTCAAATACTACCTGGCACAATTTTAATGACAAGTAAATGTAAGTTTATAAAACTGTCGGGGCCATTCCTCATACAAAGATCTTTTTAAAAGTCTTACTCTCTTGCGAAGGTGGGAGATTGGGAAAGGGCTAAGAATAATTACATACTAGATATTATAATTTCAGGAGTACTGATGGAGGATGGCAGCTAAAATCACAATCTCTAAGAATCTTTATTCCCTTCTCTAGTGTGCTATAGATTATAGATCATAAATTCAGAAGCCTGCTGTCATGGTTTGAATAGATATGTGGCCACAGTAGACTCATATGTGTAAATGCTTGGCCCATATCAAGTGGCTCTATTAGGAAGTGTGGCCTTGTTGGAGTGGATGTGGCCTTGTTGAAGGAAGTGGGTCACTGGAGGGTGAACTTTAAGGTCTAATGTGGCATTGTCTCTTCCTGCTTCCTGTGGATCAAGATGTCAAACTCTTAGCTACATCTCCCATGCCATGTCTGCCCATGTACTGCCATGGTAATGGACTAAACCTCAAAAACTGTAAGCTAGCTCCAATTCAATGTTTTTTGTTTGTTTGTTTGTTTGTTTGTTTTTTGTTTTTTTGGTTTTTTTTTTTTTTTTGTAAGAGTTGCCATGATCATGATGTCTCTTCACAGCTATAGAACACTGACTAAGACACCTTGAAAAGCAGAAAGCAGGAGACGGCTGGAATGAGGGAAACTGCTGGGTGAAAGGGTAAAAGGGATATAGCCAACCAGAGAAAAATGCCTTGTGTGTGGCTCCAGGGGGGATGGGGCAGTTTTCACTTAGCTCCACCAAATCCTTGACATGCCCTTTAGACCAAGGGCAGCTTGGCAAAAGAAATTTCCATTTTTAGTTAAAATTCTAAGGGTGCAATGATCATATTATAAAGAAATGCCAGCTGATTAAAAATCCTAACCTATAAGTGAGCCGAACCAGATACACAGGCCTATAACTATTTTTGAAGATCACGGTAAATCAAAGTGCAAGCCTTCTTTGCCTTCTGGGAAGGGAGATATATGTGCATGAGGCCACAATAAAGTAATGTGCTTAAATGCGTTTCCCACCTTGGAAAGCATTACACCCATGCTGCTTTTATAGCTCTTATTGTTATTAGTACCCAGCCAGGGTGCATTTCCAGCAGCAGAGATGGGACTAGTGCTGGGAGCTGAACAAGCACGATGCTTTTCCGAACTGCCTGATAAGACTCAGAACAACAGAAATGCCAGGCTGTAAGTGGCGGCTCTTATGGGATGCCTTCACGTTTCTAACATGTCAGCAAGGTCAGCCAGTTCACCGAGGTGGCGTGGAGAAGGCCTGGACTGCATAACACACCTTATGTGCTTGGAAACTGAGTTAGAGTGCGGAGACAGTAGAGAAGTCATGAGGCTGCGGCTTTGACTACATTTCACCCGTGTAAACTACGGTGACTGACTCAAACAACCAAGTAGTTAATGTCCCTGATTATTTATAGTAGAAACCAATGGGTCTTTATACTTGATTTAATGGCCACATAAAGAGGAAAAGGCATCACAGCACAATCAGTGGAATAAGTAATATTCACAGTTTGAATGACGATTAACTAGCAAATAGGGACTCATTTGTCCAGGCACATTCGAGAGTTAAGTAAATAACTTCTTCTTGACTCATGTGTGTGTGTGTGAGAGAGAGAGACAGACAGACAGACAGAGACAGAGAGAGATTTAAGTTCTTCACATGCCTAACCTGTGACCTTTGGAGCACATGTAGCCAAGGGCAACTATGAACATGACCCAACATAAAATGGTTTACTGCACAAAATTACTTTTTGAATTTAAATACCATACTGTGCTGTTATCAAGTATAAACTATGTCATATAAAAAGATCAGACACATCTATCAGGCAACAAATATGTGCTATTTATTGATTGATCGGTTCATGCATTCATTGTGGGTGGGTTTCTATTTGCTGTTTCCTTTTAGTTTTGCCTTTGCTAAACTACTGTTGATAATTTTCTTTGCAAGTATTTAAGACTGATTCCTTTTTCTCCTCTGTAGTTTATAATGTGCTTTTACTTTTCATGTGTATGGGCATTCTTTTCCAGAAGAAAACTTGCAAAAAATTTCAACGCTTAAGTTTCCTTCCCTGCTGCCACGACTTTTCCTTTGCCTGCACTGTTTTCAGTAAAGTATTATGTTTAGAAAGGAATCTTTTTAAGAGTTTAAACATAAACACCCTCTTCAAGAGACACCCCTGTACCAAGATTCTCAACCTCAGCACTACTGAGAGTCTGGGCTGAGTGTTTCTTTGTTTGTGGGGCTTTCCCCTGAACAGAAGATGTCCATCAGAGTGATTGACCTTTACTGACCTGCTGCCTGTTAATAACCCAAATAATAACTAAAGAGTCTCCTAGCAAAAGGGTGTGTGCATGGCCATGTGTACGTGCGAGACACATCCTCATTGCTTTAGAACCACTGCGCTGTGGGTGAAACATAAGGTGTTAAGGCTTTGTGTGGAGATAAAGGGCTTGCTGTGATGGCTGTCTTTCGCCAGGCTCTGTCATGGTTTCTGAAGAGGATGAACTCTTATCTGCATGGCATTGTGTGAGAATGATGACAGGAATATAGTATTTGTTGGGCACTGACTGTATTCTAAACCCTGTTCTATGTAGTGGTAAATAAATGTATTTCTTACGACTTACGACTTATCTCTGTGTTAGGTGCTATAATTATCCCAATTTTATAGAGGAAGTAACTGAGATACAGGGATTGGGTAATTCCCCCAAGGTCATGTAGCTGGTGAGGGACAGGACTAGAATATCAATCTAGTCTCCATTTTCACCTGCACTGCTCCACTAACATTGAGTACATATAACCACTTTATAAATGTTGAGGAAGGACAGTTGGCAGCCTTCCCATCATGCACAGGCATGCTCACTGTGGCCAAAGCCCTCTAGGCATTCCAACAAGCACCCTCTTCATTGTATTTTCCCACTTGCACCGTGAACATTTCATCTTTTCAGGTTTAAGTATCCCACATCCTTTCAGGCTTGGCTCAGATGCCACCATTTCCCATGAGATGTCCTCTTACTTCCTCTCAGTTTCTGCCACCAGTGCTGTTGCTCTCCTAGGAGGGCCCTCATTCTTTATTCTCATTTGTCCGATGCATTGTCCTTATTGCAGCAAGTGACATGTATGTGACTTATTCCTTCACTGGCATGATCGTCATCGGGGAGAGCACAGTGATGACCCCTCACAGTGGCCAAGACAGAGTGTAGCCAATGTAATTATGAAGACAGATTTCTAAGTTACTGCGTGGATTGAGTAAATGACTAGACTGTATAGTAACGGTTTTCACCTGGTATTGTCTACCACAGTCTTAATAGATGGAACATTGTGGTGAGGAAAGTCACTCAAATAGGGATCTCTGGATCTTCTTCATTCTTCCAACGCAGCCCAGATACAAATGCAAGAGCTAAGCTGAGCACAGTCACTTGCCTAAAACAGTGATGGGATTCTTGCTGGATGAGTAACTGTGCCAAAAGTCCTGCCTGTTTTCATATTTCTCACGCAATGAATAGTCCCCTCAATGTGGAGAGTATTTTCTACCTTTTCAGCTTTCCTTTTTAACCACTCCCACTGAGCAGCACTTTGTGCTACTATTTGTCACAGATGTTGAAAAATATCTCACGAATCAGACCAACTGTCCAGGCAAGAGGCCATGAAAGAACAGACCAGCCGACACAGGACTGATTACTTTGCTTACAAAAGCTTTTTGTAGCTGTCATTATCTGGACTTTTCTCCCGTATCCTACAGTGTCAGTTTCTTAGAGAG
This sequence comes from Meriones unguiculatus, assembly GCF_030254825.1. NCBI lineage: Eukaryota > Metazoa > Chordata > Mammalia > Rodentia > Muridae > Meriones > Meriones unguiculatus. The sequence goes on along the minus strand of NC_083362.1, from coordinate 49,238,730 downwards.
ACTGAGTAGGGCTGCCAAAGGCGTTCTTCTTTGTCAAATGTTTTGTTTATTATTGAGTTTATACCCATGGAAACATTTATCTGTTTGGAAGTGTTGCTGCCATGCCAGCTCTGATGCCAGGCTCAGTCCCAGGGACGTTTAAGGAGGTCTTGTTAAAGCAGAAAGGAGGGTGCTGCGGGAATGTGAGGAATTAGCCTGAAGATGTGTGATCAGTATATCATTGTGGCAAATTGTCACACAGATTGAGAGCCAGAGGCCATCACAGCTAGGTCTTGCCAGAGTTCAATAGCTTGACATCCTCATGTTTTTCTTACCCACACCTCTGGCTGACCTTTACTCCAGAAGCTGTCTTCAGAAGAGGTAATTCCACAAGGACTCTTTATTAATAAGAAGCAATATGAGTGTCTGATTTATTGTTGATATAAAGGGTATTTTATCACAATCTGAATGTATTTTTAGTTCAAAATATGTTACTATCATCATGATTTGCAATATAATCAGAGACACTGTGGTTAAAATGGCATTGCCTCCCAGACTCTGTCTTTCCTATCCATCTTTATAGTAACCATGGGATCAGGTCATCCCTGAAAGAAATAGCAGCAACTATCTATCTATTGCAGTAACAATTACTGAGTGCTACATGGGACCATATTTTATGATGCAAGGAGGAGACAGAATGTGATTTCTACATCTAATGCAAGAGGGAAAAAAAAAGCCCAAGTTGGATGAATGCTTTGTGTTTGGGACATACAATTAAAAAAAGCCTACCTCTCACTTGTAAGTTGAGCAAGTATGATATAGATATATTTGAAGGAAAACAGATATCTAACCTCTCGGTATCTTGATCTGAAGAACACTGCTTACCCCTCTCCATCACAAGACCGGTGGGGGAGGGGAGCTCGGAATCTTGACAAGGTCTTTATGTTGCAAGAAACCAACTTTCCTCCTGTCTGTGACTTTTCACAAGTGAATCAGAATGCAGACCCTGTTTAAGATTTTTTCAAAACAGAAATATGAACTTGTCTGTACATGGAATGTTTCCAGAGAGAGAACAAGAACAAACATGTTTTTAATTTCATGTGGAAAGCAAACCCTTTGGCCTATATTTAATTGCAGAAAAAGGGAACTTTTCTGCCTAGGACTAAACCACCTACCATCTAAGGTGTCTTGTTTGAAGAACACAATTAAGATCAGGTTGTGTGTTTGAAGAAGGGAACGGATAATTAACCATAGGCAAGACAGAGCTTCATTTAGCAATTTTCAGAAGTCAAGGAGCTGGGGAAGTTTGTATCATGCTCTTGTGCTTCAGATTTGCGTTGTCCTTCAAACAAGTGGTGTTAATCTACCTTCAACTCAATGTACGTCCGAAAACCTGAAGAAGGCCTTGCCAGCATTTGCCTTGGCTTCCAAGCTGGGTGAGAGTTTAATCCTTCCTGCACTGTGCCTTTGTCCACATGACTTCCTTCCTATTCCACAGAGCAAGACTCTGGCTTCTTCTGTGTTATACGCTGCTGGGTTTTGAAAATTGGAAGCACATTGTTCCATTAAGAACCAATTAACATGACATTCCAGCTTGAAAGGAGTGTTAGGCAAGGGGAGCCCCACTGCAAACAAATTGCTTGAAGTTTCATTGACTCACGATCCACTGCTCTTTAAAGGGATGATAATGTGCTGCACCTCTGTCACCTTCCAGCTCTTGTAACTTGACTGAGTTCCCAAGCTAGGGAGAGTCAAGTCGGGTCAAGATCACATGGCGGCCTTCCCAGGGTAGCCCAATTTCTGCAAGATGTGTGCACACCATGGGTGTGCCCTTTCTCACACATCAGCCCTAAGTTATTGTTTTGTAACTGAATGTTCTCATTGCCATTCAGTCTTGTGATTCAAGTGATAAACAGCAACCAGAAACTCCAAAGGCATGCGATGCACTCCCGTTCCTTGAGTACAGTTTGTTCCCCTGAGCTTTGGCTCCTTCATCTCTTAAATGGAAGCAGTGGGGTCTACTCAATGGAACTAAGCTGATGTGCCACTCACTGCCAGGAAGGACTGGTACAAGCCCCATTTTAAATATGTGCCAGCCTCAGCAATTAGTCCATCAACTTAAATTCTTCTTGCCGTTTCAATTAGATTGAGCACCCTTCCCCGGTCTCCACTCACGCTGCTGTACAGCATTTCTGCAAGGAGAACAGCTGTCTTATTCCACCCTAGAGAGAGCTCTGTTTCAGCTACTGCTGCATTCCTAGTTCATAAAGCACTCCAAGACCCAGTGGGTGAAAGGCACTCATTAGCATCACAAGATGATATGTGTTAGTGGTAAATAAGCTATGGGAAAAGGCAGGCAGCAATCACACTCTTGTTAACAAGTCACTCAACACCCTAGTTGGATCCTTCAGTACCAAGATCTGGTTGAAAAGCAAAAAAACATCAAATGCTATACTTTACAGGAGAGATTTGTTGTTCCTTTGAGAAACAGAATTGGGGGTGGGTGGTCCACGATCTGTCAGCATCACCTCCCACCTCAAAAGGAACATTCTGGAAGATTCTCTATAAGGTCTGTTCTTTAATGAGCTCACTAGGTTTGTAACATCTTCTAAAGACGTAATGCAAACAATACACTAAGAGAAAGTCATTGTCAGAATTCTACAGTGTCCCAGTCTATACCACATTATCTTTCCCATCATCTCCAGCTCCACCTCTCCAGTTCTTGCTCCACCCATTCTTATCTCCTGCTGCTAGGAGAATCTTTAAATATGGCCTCCAGCAATTCTTCTTCAAATCTCTTGTATTCCTGTTTCTTATCATTCATCTGCAACCCTGCCCTTCCCTTCTCTACCCTGCTCTGGGCTTAAAATGGCGACCCACCGTGCTCCTGACTTGCTAGGCTCCGTTAGAAGACAGAATGAGCAAGAAACTGCAGTTTCCTCCCAGCTCTCTCCCTACCTTGTGGCAATGCTTCTGCATTTACTGCTAAGTGATTGTGACTCCTACTCCGCTTCTCAGCCAGAGCCCCAGCTCTCCTGGACCTGGTGGCACCTTTTCTCTCTCTGGCCTTCTGCCTAGAGGATATAGCAAATTTCTGCTGCTGCTGGTCTCTGGCCACACTTGTCCCCTCTTCTGTCCATCTGCTGCAAGTTCTCTCTACATTCAAACCATTCCAACTGGTGTCTGCCTCTCTGTAAGACTCTAGTTTTCCTGCCTGCCACTTCCCGCAGGCACATGCAAAACGTAGCAAAAAATGAAAATGCATAATTATGTTGAGTGCCTGTGGGGCTTTTCACCTGATTTGAATGGATTTTTTTTTATGAGGTGTCTCTTTGTTCTTACCTTCTGAAAGAAAAAACTTTAGTCAAGAGGCATAGACAGTGAGAGCAAAAGTTGATTTAGCCAAGTGAATATTCCAATCAGAGATTGGAATGGCCTCCCCAAGGCATAGAACAGCCAAGTGCATTCTGTGTTGTCAATTGTGTGTGTGTGTGTGTGTGTGTGTGTGTCTGTGTGGTCACTGTATTACAGGGAGGGGAGTCGGTAGCCTGTGGGGTGGCTCTCTCCTTCCACCTTCCTGTGTTGTCAGTCTTGCACAGCAAGCTGCTTTACCCACTGAGCCATCTCTGGTCCCTGAGTCCAGGAGTTTATTTTCATGTAGTTACTTTTCGAGACAAGGTCTCATCTCACTGTGTAGCCCTGACTGTCCACCCGTCTCTGCTTCCTGAGTGCTGAGATTAAAGGAGAGTGTCACTATGCCTGGCTTCATGGTGGGTCCGAAGATGCAGCTAGAGTTTTCTTCACATTGCCTCTCAGTCCTTGCTTAGTATTAGATTCACTCCACGTCAGAATCTATGGGTCCTCACTTCTGTTCCTAATCATGGCACATTGAAACGAACAGCACATGAAAGCGTATCACAAAAGAACTGACATCAAAGTCGTAATGGGATAATTAAGTTTAACACGGTAAGAAAAGTGTGACTAGTTCAACTAGTTAATGACGGTGACACATTACCCAAAATAAAGTTTCAGTTCATTTATATTTCTGTAATAAAAATCTTTTATATTTATTTATTCTAACCTGATGATATTAGTAGCTCTAGGAGGATTAAACCTAATTGCAGTAGGCTCCCAAAAGAATCCTATTAATTTAAAAGACACTACGTATTTAGTGAAAGGGCTCAACATTAGGAAGTATAAACTTACTCTCATTATGTTATAAAGGATATAAGATACTTTTAAAACAGTAACTAAATATTTGTAGTTTCTGTATTTCCTTTCTCATTACAATATTTGTCATGAAGATGAATTAGTGTTGTGCCATTTTCTGCTCTCATTACAGTCTTGGTCCTGAGATGAAATATTGGGAGTTTAATGTCTTTATGAATTATAGCTGAAAACTGTATGATGTTGACCTTTTCAATATTCTGGTTCCTGACTGGCTGGCATTTCCACTCCTCCTTCTCCTCAAACAATTGCTAGGAATATAGAATAAAGGTTGGGGCTGGTAGCCAATGAGAGAACAGAATATTAAAAAGGTCAGCAGCACAGTCTTTTCTATAAATTCAAAAAATATATTAAGGCATTAAAATTCAAATACTATAACTTATGAACAAAATATGCAATTCATAGTTGTAAGGAATCTCCTTGTTTTAAAACTCCCTCATGACTGTGATAAAAGTGCAACATAATAATTCAAGGCCAAAAATAACCCCTTCAATATTTTATGAATATCTAACAATTCTTTTAACATCATAAAGTTACTAAAAAACGGACGTAAAGATCACCTTTTTCCTGTATAAAAATTGAATTATTTTGTCTGTAATAGCAGTAATGTCAAGAGATAGTTGTAGACATGGTTGTTTTGTTTTAGTAATTGCAAATGTTTATTCATTGTTTTAGAATTAAATCTTAGATATTGCTAAATAAAAACAAGAATAACTTAAAAACTCAGATTCATATTCACCTCATTTTAATTTTCAGGACATATTTACGGAGTGATGTATGCAGGGCAGGTAAAGCATTGCTTATAATAAGTGCTTATTATTTTTGAAAGGCTATATGAACACTATAAACTGAAACCACATAAAATAGTATATGACTAAGATAGGCTTGCTAATTTGTCCTTCTTTTGTCAGGGTCCTGAAACTCAGCTTGTAGTTGGAGAACGGGATCAAAGGTCCTAAACCTTGGGCCCATGGGCTAGACCTGGGTGTGGAAAGAGTTTTCCATAGAGTGTTATGGTTAGCTCTTTTAAAATGAGATTGGTGGTGGCAGTGGATGTCCATGCGTTCCAAAGCAGCTATGGTGATACCAAAGTGTTACTGCCCCTTGGTTAAGCTGCTGTGCTCGGCACAGCAGAGGCCTGAAACCAGCCAGAAGGTAAGTCCAATGAGACACAGGTCAACAGCTGCACACCCGTGACAGGCAGAAGCCAGCTGCAACCAGCAGCATGTGACCAGCCAACCAGGAGTCAAGCCCCGTGCTGTCCAGAAGCTCCTAGTGGTGGACAGTTGGCTGCTTGATTGACAGCCAAGTTCGGGTGGCCAGTGGCAATTCTTCCCCAGGATAAATGAATCTCAGATGGTCTTGAAGTGAGAGAGCCCATGAGTTTATTTTGTGTGGAATCAGATCAGGGACAATATAATCCTTGGACCATTGCATGGTAGGGGGGAGTCCTGAGAGTGAATGTGTTTGATTTGAGGGGCCCAGGGGTGCCAGAGATACTTAATCCACATGTACCAAAATAGTCCTATCAAAAGATGGGGAAAGCAGTACTAATTATCCTGTGGGTGGAGGAAGAGCTCCAGGTAAAGTAATTTGGAAAGACACCAAGGCATCAATTCCTTATTACCAGGAATCCCCAGGTGCTGGCCTATCAGGAAAGGGTCTGACTGGGCCTGTGATCTTTCTCTGAGGGCTATGTGATGTGACACTCCTTACAAGAACTGGGGTATTAGATGAGATGGAGAGAGAATCCTGCCGAGAAAAGGGACTCCACCATCTTAGACTGAGCACCAGGCTGTCTGGAAATGTCAGGCTTCAACCTCGTGCAGCAGAGTTCCACAATAGTTCTGTCTATAAACAACTCAAGAAATATGTATGCGTGACTTGAGGGATAAAAATGGGAAAGGAGAATATTGTTTGTAGCCTCTGGGTTGCAGCAGGACCCACTTGCAGCTAGTTAAGTCGGCCAGAATTCTGCCTCTTCTGAATTATCCATCTTGAACTCTACTCCTCATCTCCATCCTCCCTCATATATCATGCTTAGTCTTCATTGACCAATCAAGTATCTTTCTCCCTAGTTACTACTGGGAGAAATGAGGATGAGCATTGGACTGGATCAGGGCCAATGTGAACCACAAGCAGGAGAAGCCTCGATGCCAGTGGGAAGAGGCTTCTCTTTTCCCTGGGTCAGCAGTGGTTATGCAACATCTCCTCAATTACTGGGAGTCATGTCTCCTACCAACAGGAGAAACCCCTGGAGGGGCTGCACGCAGAGGAGTGGGCAAAAGTGGAGACCTGGTCACACCATAGGAATGGATGGTGTGGGCCTTATTTTAAACCAGGGCCAACTTTTGGATACTTAAGTAATTAATTCTCTCTCTCTCTCTCTCTCTCTCTCTCTCTCTCTCTCTCTCTTTACTCATGCTAATTTGACTACACTATCTGTCATTTATAATTAATTGGAACCTCTTAACTATGGAATTATTGTAAAGAGTTCCGACATGCATATGGACTCCAAGCGTCCAATGATTACTATATAGCATATACAACTATTTTGAATGAATGCAGATTATTTCATTAATAAATTATACATATATGTAAATTCAGAATAACTTTTTGTCATTACTTAATTAGTGCATATCAAAGCTATTAGTATGTTAATGCCTTAAAGATGTTCTACAACCGCCAAAGATCTGCATACAGCAGATTCAAGATCACTGCAAACAATACCTTTATTTGGGCCCATAGAGTTGGTTCAGTGAGGAAGAGCACTTGCTTTGCCAGCATGGAGACCCAAGTTCAAAACCCCAGTACATACACAAAAGCCAGGCATGGCTGCTAATGCCTGTAACTCAGCGTTGAAGGAGAGAGAAGTATAGATCCTGAGAGCTTGCTGGTTAGCCAGCCTAGCTAAAATCAAGAGCTTCCTGTTTGCTGACATATCCTGTGTCAAGGCAATAGGAGGGAAAAGATAAGAGCAAGAGATTTGATGTCCTGCTCTGGCTTCCATATGTGTGCGCATGAGCTCACAGAGCCACACATTCACATTCTTCACAGACACACACATGAACACACACACACTTACTTTTGTAATTGTTCTTTTGGTGTCTTCATCCTCTAGTCACAGCTAGTTCTAATAGGACTAAGTTTCTCTGATAAAAGAATGTGAATGCAGTTCTTACCCTATCTATGAATCAGTCATCAAATAGTTACCATTATACATTTTAACAGAATGCTTTCCTATAGGTCAAGATGAGCCCAACCTCATTGCCGCCTCCAAGAAATTAAACTCTAGGGGTCAGGGAGCATGCATGCACAATATGCAATTTCTGAGATGGGAGACTGTCTTGGCTTGCACTCTTTCTATACCTAGCTTGCCTTTGCTTTCCTGCAGAGGACACCTTTTCAGACCTCTTCTTTGTTCCTTTACAAGAGCACCCTCCCCACACACACACACACTGTGGACTTCTGAATATGATTTTTCATGCTAACAATCTCTGTCTTGCCTGTGCCTGGACTCATCAATTGTACGCTTTGGTCTCCATCTTCACCTTATAGTAAGCAAGCAGAAGGCGTATGGAGGAGAGTCACCTGTTGGGTCACCTGTCATGGCAGTAGAGCTTCATCTTCTACCACCAGCCACACAGACTTTCTCTGGGTTCTAGAGGCAACCCTTTTGTTCGGCGCTCTTCCCCCCTGGGATGCCAATGAGTTATCATAGCAGTGCCATAGTAAATGGCTCCCTTACTGCTGCTAGGTTCCTAAGCCACCTTTGCTTGAGTTATCTCTCATTGCCACCTGCTGTGTTTAACAGTCATAGCCTAACCTCATTATGGTCCTACTCTGGTCAAGGGTTAATTATTTGAATTTATCAGATTAAAATATAAATCAATTCTGTATCTCACTTAGACTCTTTCAAATTTACCATAGTCAAAAGATATGAATTTTTGTAATAGAATCAGCCTGTATCAACAGCTGATAACCAACAAACTCTACAAAACTAAAAACTATAATAGTTGATGATACAACTGAAGTAAGTAGCTAATTTTGCTTGATTTTGCAAATGTGAAAACAAATACTTCGAGAAAATAAGAACATGTTTGTATTCACTACTTAGATTTATAAATTATTGCATTTTGATGCTTCTAACCTTGGACTACCAGTGTTTGTACCTATATCATTGATGTCTACATCTATCTCTATCTCTGTCTCAATCTCTACCTATATCTCTCCATCTCTCTCTATATCTCTCTGTCTGTCTGTCTATCTATCTATCTATGATTATTTGTAAATAAATTGCAAGTGTCATTAACTGCTCACCCTTGCACACTCTTGCATTTATTTTTAAAACTGGGCTTATTCTCTTTTCCAGCAGCATTTCTAGGAACAGCAGCAATTAATGCCTGATAGTATCTAATGCATAGTGAGGTAGTTACGGTTTTCTGCTAGGCTTGGGTAGCAGAGGCACCTTTGCTCTAATTGCTGTTCTGGTTTTAATATCAATTTTTATCTAGCCTGCAGCACAATGACTAATATCTGCCAGGTTCCAGTGCAACCACTGAGATTAACACATTTAACTGTACCTGAGAGTCTAACCAGAAAAAAAAAAATCCTTCTAGAAGCACCTTCTCATACAGAAGGACCAGTCCTGCTGGGGAGAGCAGGAGGGCAGGGTGCAGCAAGCAGGAACTTGGGGTATTCACTTTCTACTTTTAATCTATTTCTGAGTCTTCATGATCCTAGGCCAAGATATTCTGCTCTGGGCTGGCGTTAATTTCTATTTTTTACTTTTGAAGGAGGATAGGAACAGATGTAGATATAAAAGATGAACTCAATAAGAAACTTGCAAAACAATTTGTGCAACACCCTACTTCCTGCAGGGGGTTACCCGGGCCCTTCTTCCCTTGCTAATACACATACTGTTTGCCACTTGTGTCCTCCATAGCCTGGAGCCTGCTGGAGGGGAGGGGTGCAATGTCAGTGTTTTACTTTTGCTCTAATAATACCATGATCAAAAGCTACTTGAGAGAGGAAGGTTTGTTTTGTTTTGTTTTGTTTTGAATCTTACAGCTTACTTTATTACTGAAAGAAGCCAAGGCAGGAACTCAAGACAGGAACCTAGAGGCAGGAACCAGATGAGAGAACGAGGAATGCTGTTTACTGGTTTGTTTGCCATGACTGGCCCAGCCATCTTTCTTATACAACCCAGGCCCACCTGCCCAGTGGTTGCACCGCCCATAGCACACTGTTCCCTCTTATGCCAATCGATAAGCAGGAAAATGTCCCCACAGACTTGCCCCCAGGCCAATCTTATGGAAGTATTTTCTCCATTGAGATTCTTCACGTGTGACCGTAGCTTGTGTCAAGTTCACGAAACACTAACCAGAGGTTAGAAACTTACATCACCCAGAGCAGCAGACGTCACCATCTGAGAATCAGTTCAGAATCAGCGATACAGTGAGAGAGGGAGCCTCAGCGTTGGTGTTGTGCCCCTTGGTGAGATGCATCCAACTTAGATGAGACCTAGTTTCTCACTTAGTTCCTTGGGCGTCTTTCTTTGGATTAAAATATAATTATATTGTTGACATTTTATTTGGGTTAGAACACAGCAACTTCTCTGGGAGGGAACTGAAGAGGAAATAAGTCACCTACGTAAACTTTGAAACTGGATTCGCTTAACTAAGCCATAAATGCACACTGGTGACTTTTCAGTTCCTGTAATCACCCTGAAACGTCCTATTCAATTAAACCTCTCACACTTAAACATTGAGTTCTATTTTTTTTTCAATTGTGTTGGCTAGGTTTTTTTTCCACTTGGTTTTCATTTATATATTTATTTTACATCCTGATCATAGCCCCTTCCCTCCTCTCCTCCTGGTCCCTTACCCTTACCCTCTTCGTCCTATCCCCTCCCTCCCCCTTGTTCTCAGAAAGGAGGAGTTTCCCACCCCCTTCCAACCCACCCTAGCACATCAAGTCTTATAAATATTTAGTTCCTTCTTATCCATTAAACCCAGGCAAGGCAGTCAGGCTAGGGCAAAGCGATCAATCAAAAGAAGGCAACAGAGTCCATGTTGTAGACAGCACCTTCTCAGCTTCCTAGGGAACCCACATGAAGATCTAACTGCCCATTGGTTACATCTGTGTAGGAGGTCCAGGTCCAGTCCATGCCTGCTCTTTGGTTGGTGCTTCAATCTCTGTAAGCCCATATGGATCTAAGTTAGTTGGCTCTGTTGATCTTCTTGCAGCATTCTTCTTCCCTCCAGGTCCTTGTATCCTGCTCTCCCACTCTTCCACCGGACTCCCCAAGCTCTGCCTGATGCTTAGCTGTGAGTCTCAGCAACTGATTCAACCAGCTGCCAGTGGGCAGGCTCTCAGAGAACAGTTAAGTTAGGCTCCTGTCTGTAAACATAGCAGAGTATCAGAGGTTGGCTCTCTCCCATGGGGTGGGATCAACAATTAATATATGGGACCTCGTGGAATTGAAAAGCTTCTATAAGGCAAAAGACACTGTCAACAGAACAAAAAGGCAGACTACAGATTTGGGAAAAGATCTTCACCAACCCAATATCTGACAAAGGGCTAATATTCAAATACATAAAAAAAACTCAAGAAATTAAATGCCAACAAACCAAATAACCCAATTAAAAATGAGGTACAGAGCAAAACAGAGAATTCTTAACAGAGGAATCTCAAATGGCAGAGAAGCACTTAAGGAAATTCTCAGTGTCATTATTCATCAGGGAAATGCAAATCTACTGACTCTGAGATCCATCTTGAACCTGTCAGAATGGCTAAGGTCAAAAACTCAAGTGACAGCACGTGTTGGTGAGGATGTGGAGAAAGGGGAACCTTTCTCCATTGCTGGTGGGAGTGTAAACTTATACAACCACTTTGGAAATCAATCTGGAAGTTTCTCAGAAAATAGGAAATAGTGCTACTTCAAGATTAAGCTATATCACTTCTGGGCATACACCCAAAAAATGCTTCACCATACAACAGGACATTTGCTTAGCTATGTTCATAGCGGCCTTATCCGTAATAGACAGAAACTGGAAGCAACCTAGATGTCCCTCAAATATTGAGTTTTTGACAATATATAACAGTTTATCTCTTCCCAATAATTTGCTTATGGCTTTAAGCTAAGTGAAGGGCCTTATAAAAATGTGTTTCTGTGGGGGAAACATGGTGAAATAGGCAAATGGCAAGATACTGAGCTAGATATAAAGCTGAGGAAAATGGTAACCCCGTATTGTTCACTGTGCAGCCTGGTTAGAGTGCTGCATTGTGGTAAACACCATTGAAGCTGCAGTTGGTCATCTCTGCTACGTCAGAAACGAAGGCGTCAAGGCACTTCCCCACACATGGGCACTGGCTGACTTCATCATAATATTGTATACATTGCAGTTTTGCTACCTCCTCCTTACAGGCTTCTCTAGAAGGTCATAGGAAAATATATTCTAAAAGAGAGATCCTGTCTAGTTCACCATGATTTTGGAGGGGAGAAGTTACTACCTTACCCTATGAACATGCCATCCACCTCATAAATATCCACAAAGATATCTTTAAAATCCAATGGGACAATCTCTTTTAGGAATATATGCTTTTGCCTTCCTAAACAAACTTCTGTCCAACTTGTTTGCATCTCTCAAAATAATTCTCTTCCTTTGACAAAACAAAGTTGGAGAGAGTCCAGTAGCTAGGACACTTCTGTCCCTGGTCCCAGTACAAGAGTAGGAAGGGTTCTGGAAGTGTGCTGGTGAGCCAGTCAGTCATTTATCTCCAGAAACTAAAGAAAGAGGAAGTCTTCAGTGGAGGATGACAGTCACTTGATGCATTTTAAGGTGAGCCTTAAAGGGAATTACACAGTCATATTATTCTTCAAAAGCCCGTAACTGAAAATGAAGTACTTTAAAATGGACTTGCAAATAGGGACAATTACATATCACCATTGTTGAGCAATTAACACAAAACGAGGTCTAGACTCAGAAGCAAACTGGATTTGAGAGATGGCTCAGTGGTTAAGAGCACTGTCTGCTCTTCTAAAGGGACCTAGGTTCAGTTCCCAGCACCCAAAATAGCAGCTCACAACTGTCTGTAACTTCACTTCCAAGGGATCTGATACCTTCATGCCCACCAATGTACATAAAGTAAAATTAAATAAAAAATTTTAAATGTACTGATTGAAAACAAAACTGGACTTTAGAGGCAGCCAGGTTCTTCTCTGGCAGAAAGCAAGGTGCATTTGATGTCCTTGTCTGCTGCATTGTGTTTGGTTTCTGTGGTTCCCATCAGCCCTCATTGTGAGTACAGAAAGTGGGTTTCACCTCACAGGAAGCTCTTGCTATTATCTTCAAATCCTCCTTGGGTTTGTGATGGGAATGGAAGAAGCTCCTTTGGCTCCTCCTTGCCTTTCCCACAGCCCTAAAACCTGTGTCCCTTATTTCCTGGCAGTGATCAGCTGCTGGGATCCCGGAGAGTCTTTTACGATGCAGGAAACACAGGCGGTGCCTAGGAGACTGAGGCCAGCTTTCCCCAGAAGCCTGGCCCCTTTTCCACCCACTCCCCTCAGGCCCCTCTTGGGCACTCTGCCAAGAGGCTCTTGGCAGCCAAGTGACCTGGCCTGATTCTCAGAAACACAAGGATCTCCCGTTCCCACCCTGGCTGCACCAGGACAACTCCATGGAGGTCCATTCTGCTCCCTTAGATATAACTGTGGAGTCAGGAAGAGCTAACTGGATGTGATCTCAGAAAGGTCTCCACTGAGTCCTCTGTGACAGTCCAGGCATAGAAGGGCCAGGGAAGACGCTTCAGTGTCCTGTGTTCTACTGGTGCTCTCGGCGGAGGGGCATTCACGAAATAGCTCCAGCTACTAACTGTTGTTTGCTCTTAGCTGTGACCTCATTTCAATTCATAGAAGGCAGAAAAGTGTCTGTTAAAAGGGTACTCTAGTTTAATACAACAAAACCCTAAGAGTGATGACTGCATATATCATAAGTTTAGAATTTTCCCATAGAAAGGAAGTTGAGGTTAATGTGGCCCTTTGAACCCTGTACCCCAACTCCTTGTTTCTAGAGTATGGGACAAAGCCACTTTTCCAGTTTTTTTGATCTCAAGATCATTTTATCCTCCCCCCTTAAAAATTATCAAGCCCACCTAACAAAGAACTCTCCCTTATGTAGTTTACCACATTAGAAACTGACACGCAGATTTTTTTATGTTTGTTTTATTCATTTAAAAATAATTTACGCTCACTGCATGGAAACAATAATAGATGTATGAAAAATAATTATATTTTACAAAATAAGAAATTGTCGAGAGGAGTAACACTATTTTATATTTTTACCAACTCCCATCTGGCTTAGCAGAAAAGAATTTGAATATTGTATCTGCGACTAAATACACCCTGTTGCATCGTATTGCTTGGTTAAAATATATGAAAGATTAAAGAATTCATATAGAATATGTATGTGATTGGGAAAAGGGGAATCCTGTGAATTTTTTGACTTTCTGTTTCCTCAGCCTATACTTTTAGAATTGCTACTGTAAGTCTGACAGGCCAAAATAGCTGCTGAAGTTCCAGCCATCATACCCCGCAACAATGTGTCATGACAGAGGAAAGGTTGGAGCAATTGGTACTCACATCTTTCTTTGAAGAATTCCTGAGAGGCACACACAGCATTCCCGCCTAATCTCCGAAGCACACACATTGACATGGCAACATTAAGGTACAAGCGAAAGTTGCAGCCATGTGCTCAGCTCAAACTTCCTCTAAAAAGGCTAGGGAAAGGCTAGTGATACGCAATTAGCAGTCTCAGCGTCTGGAAGCACAAGTTAAAAAGCATTCCAGTGGCCCCGTGCACTTCATCTGTCGTTTCCATGGCTGCAGATGGTCAGAATGCCACAGGGTCCCTGGAGGACCCTGCAAAGGAATTACTGTTTACTGTGCTCAATGATTGGTCCATGGTGTTCAAGTGGGTTATTTTAAAGTCTCTTCTGAGGAGTAAGGTGTGGGAAACAGGAGCAACCTTTCGGTGTCCCAAGCACTGGACAGCACTGTGGGAATAAAAGTTCCTAGCCATGGAAGAACTATCTTGGCAAGATAGGACTGCAGTTGGAGGACATCTCCTGTGAAAGACACTGAGTGATGCTCAGAGATTAGCTGTCTGGGGCAGAGTCTGCTGGGGAAAGCAGGAAAATGTTTTCTCTCAGTGAAGAGTGAGTGAACTCTGCAGTTCTCAGAGTTCATAAGAAAGTGTTAGGGAACAATCTTAACAATTTGGAATCCTTGTGTGCCAGTCATGACTGAAGGCTCTTCCCTCGTATCATTGGCACCTTTGATCCTCCTGTCGAACTTGGGGTCACAGTACTGTCACTGGGTAGGTGAGTTGGCCTGGCGACTAAAGGCCCTGGCCACCAAAGCTGACGACCTGAGTCACCTCCCTGAACTCCACCTGATGGAAGCAGACACCCAAATCCACTAGGTCGCCCTCTGACCTCCAGAAGCATGGGTGGCCTGTGAGTGCCTCTTCCCCCCACACACACGTGAAATTAATTAGCTAATTCATTTAAAACGCTGCTGTGACTTTTCGTGAAGAAATTGAGCCAGAGAGACACAGAGTAACTAGCCTACAGTCACACAGGGAAGGGAGTGTATTTGTTTGGTTGGATCACCCCGCCCAAAAATTATCTGACGGAAAGAACGTAGGGAAGAAGTGGTTTATTTTGGCCTAGGATGTGGAGGTTTCGATCCACCACAGCGAAAAGAGCACAATGCCTAGCAGTGGGAGCAAGGGACGGACGCTTGACGTCAAGGTGTGCAGGGAGCTAGGCTGTCAGCTTCCAAGGCCTTTCCATGGTGGCCTGCTTCTACAAGCTCCAGGCTCCACCCCCTGGAGGACAAATGTCCAAAACACAAACCTGTAGGAGATAATAGATCGGAATGATGACGTGGATTTGGCACCCCGAAGTCTGCGGTCTGAAACCACTCACACACTGCTGAGGTGAAACCACCGAGGAATACACTGACTGAGGACAAAAACATCGCTGTGCAGGCCAGGGAGAGCTGAGATTTGGAAAGGGCCGCCCGTACCTCCCCCTTCCGCCGCCCCGCCCCCTCCCCGAGTTTGGAAGGTGATAGTAGCTGCCTTTAAATGGGTTAGTGATGTTTCTCGGGAAGGTGTTCGCTCCCCTTTCGTCTGTTTCGGTAATCCAAAAGCAGCAGAGCATCGCCCGCTCTCGCAGCCTGCAGCTTCGCGTGCACCTTCCATCGTTAACCCTGGGCCAGCTACCTGAAGCGAGAGCTCGGCGCTCGGCAGGAATAATCAGCCTCACGGGAGCTATGGTAATAACGCAAACCTTTTCCGCAGAGGGTGCAAATTGGTAGCCTGTGGGCGGAACTCCGCTTTGTGGAAATGCTTTATTTGGTTCATAAAGTGTAATTTTTAAGTTCATGGAATAATTTTTGAAAATGTGTTTCCCTTTTATTTTTTTGGGGGGGAGGCGGGGGGGGAGGGAACAAAATTCAATTCCAAGATTTTACATTACAACCCAGAGAGCTGTCGCCTTAGCAGGGCCATGTGCTGGATTCAGCTTTGCATCTGCTGCCCTCTGCCTCCTTGCCCCTGGCCTCTTCAGACAGTTCTGCTGCCGATCTGTCCCCTCAAGGTGTTCACACTGCCGCCCCATCTTACAAGCATTAAACCTCAAATCACATTAAGCGCCACATTCTACTGTAGGAGAATCTATTCAGAAATGACTGCTCCTGCAGTTTCCACTTGAGCTGATTCTTCAGCCCCAGCTCATCTGCATGGTGAGTTCTGCAATCAGCGAAGCCTGCAGGCGTGATTTCGAACAGCCTCCTGATAGAGAAATAATGGGCTGGACTGGCAGGACCCGGCAAAACCACAAAATGATCAGATCAGTATCTGCGGCATGGCGGTGCAGGTCCGGGCACATAGCAGGGGTTAAACGTTTACTACCGCAGCTTTGATGGCGCTGAGGCGGAGAGCCACTAAAGCTGCGGGGATTTCAGTCCAGCCGGGATGTTCACCTTGCTTATCACCAAGGTCATCCACGCTGTCCGCGGAAGATTTCTACCCTTCTGACATTTGGTTCACAAGAGAAAGGCTCTTCCTGACCTTGAAGTCAGTGGGGTCACATGGCTAGTTCCATCCAGTAAGTTGTGATCGGAGGAACTGATCTGATCGCTTTGGGTCAAATCTTGGAATTCCTCAGCCTGCTGCTTTCTTATAGAACTCATCACCACCAGCCCAGCATTGGCACCACCCACAATGGGCTGGATTCCCCCCTCCCCCCAATCACAAATTAAGAAAATGCCTACAGGCTTGTGCATAGCCTGATGTCATGGAGGCATTTCTCAATTGCGGTTCTCTCCTCTCAGAAGACTTTAGTGTGTCACGTTGACTTACGACTCTTCAGCACGGTCACTAACTGTACATGAACAAGCCCAAGATTAAGATCTGATGGCTCACTGTTAGGGCACATGCTGTTCTCCCAGAGGACCTGGGTTCGGATCCCAGCTTCCACATGGATGCTCACAACTGCCTGGAACTCCAGCTCTGGGGGGCTCTTTTGGCCTGTGTGGGCATTGCATGCGTGTAAAATAAATATAAACAAAGCTTTAACAAAAAGATTTGGGAAAAAAAAAAAATCTGAATTCAGTGACCAGCCATTTTCAGCAATAAAGTGCTTATTTAGGCACTGCCTGCATGAGGCATTGATTCTAGGACCCTTTCTTCCCCAGCCTTCAACTTCCGCCTCTGAGCTTTTCTGCTCGTTTAGACAGAGGGGTCCGTGATGGCATCTAGTGACCGGGGCAACGTGCAGTCTTCCCAAAGCTGCCTCTGACAGCAGCTTCATAGTCACAAACCACAGAGAAGCAAAATCAGTTGCTTCCCAGCTATGCAGCTCGAAAGCACAACTCCTTCTGCTAGAATGGGGTGGGTGGGGTGGGGTGGGGTGGGGTGGGGGGTGACTGAACATATGTGTGTGCCAATATGCGCCTGTGCCAAAAGAGCAAAGCTCTAGTTCCCGCCGATGTTTGGAAAGATGTGAACTTGATTCATCTCTGCCACAGTTCTCTATAAACGTCCATCATTGAATTTACCTTGTAAACTATAGACACGTTTTCCTGCTGCATCTATCCAGATGTAAAAAAATGAAACTTTTTTTTCCGTGATCTCATTTGTCAGCAGAAAACAACTGCCTTGGTGGTAAAAAAGTTTTATTGAATATGGTTTCAGACATGTTAGTTCTGGAAAAAAAAAATGTAAGTTTCTCAGTGGCCATTAGTGATTTCTTTATATAACTGGAAACGTTGGTGGTTGAATAGCTTTCACTACAGATTACAATTTTAAATATGATTTTTTAAAGCATTTAAGTAAATTTTAGTGCTGCTAACTAGACAGAACTATCCTGTTCTACTTTCACAATCCATTTGCTTAATCAGCGAGGAATTTATTGAGCATCTATTAGACTGTGACTCTCCTCGGTGGAAGGGAAAACGCCTTGTTCACCATTTATCTCTACTGCCTGATGCCTTTAATGTGCTGGATACCTAATATGTTTTCATAATTAGCTACTCAAAGCACCATGGCAATGCTTCCAGAGAACTAAGAGAAAGCCCTCACACTTTATGAGCTAACATTCTGGTGAATTTGATGAAATAAATTTGCAACTGTAGTTTTGTGACAGAAATAAAACATGATTGGTTGAGAAACGTTTTTTTTTTGTTGTTGTTGTTGTTTTTTTTTTTTTTTTTTTAATATTTGATGGGTCTCACAGTGCAGGAATTTAGAGATTCACTGAGTCCCTGGTGATTAAACTGGACAATATCTTAACTTCTGGGGGTTTATGGGTTTCAAATTTTACATGAAGAAATTAAGAAGAAAGTTAGAGGGAGTGGAGAAATGGCTCTGAGGTTAAGAACACACACTGCTTAAGACCGAGTTTGTTTCCAGCACCCACATAGGGCAGATGACAACTAGGTATAACTCCCATTTGTGGACTTTTCCTGCCCTCTTCTGGCCCCTACTGGCACCTGCACTCACATGCTCATTTCCCTATACTGGTACACATAATTTTTAAAAATCTTAAAAACGAAAAAAATTGGATTTATTTTTCTCAAATTATGTCTAGTTGCACTCTTCAAGTTTTAAACGTCTCAGGTAGAGAAAGGTCTCCAAAAGCGTTCGTTTGCTGTACCCCACAAATCTGGATACATTTTTATTATTTTTAACCTCAAATTATTTTCTAATTTTTGTTGTACTTTTTTTTTCTTTTTGATCTGTTAGTTTGGGGGAATATAACACTGTATTTTTATATATTGTGTGTTTCCCAAAGTTTCTCAAGTTTCTGTGTTTGCTTCTACTTTCCTTCCATGGTAACTGAGGAACATTCTTTGTAATGGTAAAATTGAAGTTCATCGATACTTGTTTTATGGATGACTATCCTGTTTATGGTCTATCCTGAAGATGGTTCCATGAGCACTGGAGAAAAACATTGCTTCTGCTGTTGGTTGTTCTGCAGCTCTCTGTTAGAAATAGCTGTCATAAGTTTAGCCAAGTGTTCTGTTTTTTCATTATTTGTCAAGCTATAATATCCATTATCAGAAGTGGCATATTGAAATCCTCTATTATTGTTGCTGAATAGTGTATTTCTTCCCTTTAATTCTGTAAGGGTTTTGTCTCATCTGTTTTGGGCCTATGTTACAGGTATGGTTTTAATTATTATCTATTCTTAACTAAATGATTGTTTTATCATTTTGTCATTGTAAAATGTTTTCTTACTTTTTTGCTTTGTTTTACTTCAAGTGTAGTCTGTTGAGAGCATTAACCATTCTGGTGCTTTGTACTAATGTTGTGTGGCAAATGTTTTACTCATTTCCTTTCCACCTTTCAGATCTCCTAATCGAAAGCCTGTTTCTGGTAGGCAGCATGTAGTTAAACCATGCTATTTTAAAAATGCTTTCTGTTGATCATTGCTGTTTTATTGAAATGGTTACTTATTTACACATGTTATTAACGGGAAGGTACGATTTATACCGCCATTTTCAACTGTTCTTCATGTGCATCATGCCTTTCTGTTCCCCTGCTCCTCCACTATTGTTTTCTTCTGTATTAAATGAATGTATCTTTGTATCATTTAGATTTTCTTGGTTGTTTTATATATATATTGGGACTATTTCTTAAGTAGTTACCCTAAAGGCAACAATTAAAAAATATCATCTTTTTTAAATTATTTCTTTATTTTACTTTACTTAACTTTACATCCGACCGCAGTTTCCCCTCAGTCCTTTTCTCTCAGTCCTTCCTGCCCTCTATCCAATCCTCCTCTTCTTCTCTTCAGAAAAGGGGAGGCCTCTAATGGATATCAGCCAGCACTGGCACATCAAGTTGTAGCAAGGCTAGGTGCATCTTCTGTTTGAGGCTAGATTAGGCAGCCTGGTAAGGGGAAAAGGATCCTAAAGGCAGGCGATAGAGTCAGAGACAGCCCCTGCTCCTGCTGTTAAGAATCTCACATGAAGACCCAAAGAAGCTAAGCAACAAGAGAGCTCAATGGAAGGACAAGTAAATCTCACTGAGGAGGGGAAATAAAATAGACATCATGGGTAGATGGGCGAAGGGGACTGGACAGGGGTGGGAGGAGGGATAGAAAGTGATGGGATCAGGTCAGGGGAGAACAGAGGGAGAGAGTACTGGGAGAGACAACTGGAATGGGTGAGGGAGAGCATCTCTGGGTCAAGCTAGAAACCTAAGGAAATGGAAACTCCTAGGAACCTATGAAGGTGAGCCTAGCTAAGACTCCTATCAATGGAGGATCTAGAGCCTAAACCACCCATCTCCTGTAACCAGGCAAGACTTCCAATGGAGAGGATTAGGACACCAACTCAGCCACAAAACCTTCAACCTACAGTTTGTCCTGCCTACAAGATGTGCAGGGGTAAAAAGGGAGCAGAAATTGAGGGAATGGTTAACCAATAATTGGTCCATCATTAGACTCATGCCATGAGAGGGAGCCCACCCCCAACACTGTTTATGATACTCTGCTCTCCTTGTTGACAGGAGCCTGCACCTTCCCTAACTACATTCTCAATATTTGTCTTTACACCCACAGATGAGTGTAGTCTTCACCCCTCATCTTCTTTGCAACAGAGACCATTACAGAAAGCCACCACCAATCAAAATGCAGTACTGTGGGGTCTAGTCCCAATGGATTCATATACAAAACAACCCTTGCACCAAAGGCTCATGGGTCATTGCAGAAGAGAGGGCAGAAAGATTACAAGACCCTGAGGATCAGGGGGTTTGCCGTGAGATTATGTCTTCTATGATTGTCAGAAGGTGCACCCGTAAACTCTCATCAACATGACGCCTGAAACATGAGCTGAACAAGGACAACAATAGTAGACATGCTAACGTGGACAGGGTAAAGACTCTGAGGCCTCACCCCTACACAAAGAACTACAGGCTACAAAAGGATTCAGAGAGTGGGAGAAACACTCTCCTCCAGGGAAGAGCTCTATCCGGCACCAAATGGTCAGCCCTGAAAAGAAACATTCAAGTAACCTTATATAGACTGAACAGGCATTTGGAAATATATGTACGTACATATGTATGTTTGTACGCATGTATGTATGTGTCTGTCTGTCTATCTATGTATCTATGTAGCTATGTATCTATGTATCTATCTATCTATCTATCTATCTATCTATCTATCTACAATTAATGAAAGAAGAGGCCATGAATTTCATGGGTATATGGGAGATTATGTAGGGAAGAAAGGAAAGGAAGAAAAGATGTAATTATGGTATAATCTTTAAAATAAAAGAAATAATTAAAATGGCTTTGTTTGATACAAAATTTTGTTGAATTCATCTTCCACTGTTTCAGCACCCTTTCTGGTTTCTGATTTTTTAAATCTCAGTTTTATTAAGGGCTCCTTGTGTGCGAAGAGTGACTACCTTCAGGCTCCCTCTCCCTTTCTTTTGACTTTAGCTAGGTCGACCTTTAACTAGCTCTGACTGTCTAAGTCAGAATCTGAGTTTTCCCTACATGGGATTTATTGGGCTTCTTAGTACATAAATATTTTCCATCAGATTTGGGTAGCTTTCATCCATTATCTCTGAATATGTCTTCGTCTTTGAGGACTTACGTTATGCATGTCTGTATGCTTGATGCTCTAGCATAGATCTCTGAGGCTTTGTTCATTCTTATATTCCATGGGGATAGCTTTATGGTTAGCTACTGATTTGTTAGAAATTTCTTTAGGTAGGCAATAGGGAGAGCTGAGGATCCTCTCAAGTTTTTTGTTTTGTTTTGTTTTGTTTTGTTTTGTTTTGTTTTGTTGATCATATGCATAGTCCTAAACATATCTGTAACTCTATGTTACATACGGAATCATTTTAAGTGCACAGTTTATATGTCATAGCTTCTATGTTTAGATATATTTTATTCTTACTGGAAGAGTAGAAGCACTATATAAAATTAATTCAATTGTCTAATTTTTGGGGGGTGGTTTTGGCATCCTGGGGATTAAACCTGGGACCTCATACATGCTATGCAAGTGCTCTATCACTATTCTTATTCTCGTCTGCAGTTTGTTTTATTTCACACTTTGATGTAGGCATATAGCTTGCTGATAATAATATTTGAATTTGGGATGTCTTATCTTTATACTTCCTTTATGGTGTTATAATAGAAAATCCATAGAATTTAGAGCAAGGAAAAGGGAGGTAAGTAAATGGAGAGGACCTAGACCCCCTGTTCAGAGGAAGCTCATAAGCTGTTCAGTTTCCATGGGGTTCCCTAGTAAGGGGAGCAGGGATTGTCTCTGACATAAACTCAGTGACCAGCTCTTGGATCACCTCTCCCTGGGAGGGGGTGTGTGTGCAGCCTTGCCAGGCCACAGAGGAAGATGATGCAGCCAGCCCTGATTTGACATGATAGACTAGGGTCAGATGGAAGGGGAAGAGGACCTCCCCTATCAGGGAATTAGGGAAAGAATATAGGGAAAGAAGAGGGAGGGAGGGAAGGAGGGTGGTAGTGAGGGGGGATAAGGGAGGGGGCTACAGCAGGGATACAAAGTGAATAAATTGTAATAAATAAAAAATAAATTTTGAAAATGACCCCTTGTAGGCTCATAGGGAGTAGCACTATTAGAAGGTGGAGCCTTATTTGAGTAGGGAATGGCTTTATTGGAAGAAGTGTGTCATTGGAAGTGGGCTTTCAGGGTTCATTAGCTTAACCTAGACCCAGTGGCTCTCTCTCTCTTCCTGCTGCCTGCTGATCCAGATGTAGAACTCTCAGCTACCCCTCCAGCACCATGTCTGCCTGCATGTCTCCATGCTTCTTGCCATGATAACAATAGATTAAACTTCTGAACTGTAAACCAGCCCCAATTAAATGTTTTCCTTTATAAGAATTGCTGTGGTCATAGTGTCTCTTCACAGCAATAGGAACTCTAAGACACTAAGAAACAATACAACAGCTCCTAGGCCATCTGTGTCTCTTCAGCACTGTTGCCTTCTTTTCTTGTTCATAGTTAAGTTCTGTTTTGAATAGAAAGCAGAGTCTCTCAAGGTTGCCAGTGTTTACCCTCACTTAGATCTAGATGCAACCAGCTTTAAATCTCACTGACTTCGATGCACCAGGAGTCCACCAGGATTCTTGGCTAACAGAGCATCATGAATAATGCATGGAAACATAGTAGTGTGTGAGTGTGTATGTTGTACATCTCTCCTCTGATTGTGTACGTGTTGCATGGCTTCACTGACCTTAATTACAAAACTTTCAAATCCCTACGAGATCCCTTGGAGGGCATCAAACCAACCATAAAGCCCCTTTGGAGTTTATTGACATCACTCCTAGAAGCTGGCTGTATGGTCTGAGTGTTGCTATGTACTCACCCAGCTAAGTTCCCTTTCTTTTTGATGGAGAAGACAAAGTTGCTACTGTATTTATTGCGTCAATGTGTCAAGCTGAAAATTTACACAGTCTTTCGTTTTCTTTCAGTATTCTGTTTTTACTTAAATAATAATTGTATCTCTTATAGAGAGAGTGTTGCTAGAATTATGTACATATTGAAGAAAGACTGCATTGAACAAATTAGGACACACATTAGTTTACATACTTGTAGACATTTTTGTGTTAACAACAGTTAAAAATCTATCCTCATTAGCTCTCGAGAGTGCAATGGTCACCAGGCTGTGTCATCGGTTTCTTGGGTCTATCCTTGCATATAACTATGTTTGCCTCTGCTTGAATCAGCATTCTTCTAGGCCTACCCTTTCTGGAGGGCTGAGCAGTGGCATGACAGCTCTAACCACTGGTAGTGGAAATCTTAGTCCTGCTCTAATTTCTTAAAGCGGTCCTGTTTGCCGGACATACTTCCTCCTCCTTCGTTCTTCCGCATGATGTAGACTAGAGGCAGAAGCATGGTGCAGAGGGAGCGCTGGACAGGAAGGGGAGGATTTATCGAAAGGGCTGGATTATAAAGCTAAAGGGAGAATGACTCACCCGAGAATCTACTCAGCCCAGGACTTAACCCCTCTGCTTCTTGTTGACATGAGGAAAATTATTCCCAGTTGATTAAGTTACAGATTTTTTTTTAAGATGTCTGTGACTTACTACAGAATATAGTCACAACTTACAGGAATTAATACCTCCTTTGTCATGTACTAAATTCCATCCGATACATGGTTTTCTTTCTGTAGTCCCGCTGTCCCGCTGATTTAAAAAATAATTTTATGTGCTAAATCACACCATTTTAATCGTTATAGATTTCTAGTATGGTTTCCAATCTGTCCAAGTAATACCTCTTTGTTCTTTTTTGCTTAAATCTTAGTTATTTTTGTTCCTATTCACTTCCATGTGAATTTTAGAGAGTGCTTGTTAGGTTCCATGAAAACGTGTAGAATTTTGATTAGGATCAGGTTGAAATTAATTTGAGAAGAATCAAAATTTAACATTTTAATGACTTCTATCCAGGAGCAGCGCATAACCTTCCATTTATTCAGGTCTCCCTTCAGTAAATTTTAGTTTTATTGACCTAGGTCCTGCACCTTATTGCTAAATTTACCAGTAGGTGCCCTGTCCTTGAGTACTGTCAGGAGTGGAACATTTCCATATTGTATGTCAAATTCATTTTTTTTTCTAACTTATGAAAAGCTGGTTTTAGAATTGATTTTTTTTTTAATTCAGCCATCTGGATAGATCTCTGATTTCTCCCAGATGCTTTTCAGCATCTCATTTTAGGTCTGAGAATGCTGGAGTTTGATGTCCCAGAATCCTGTAGTTGAAGAAGTTTCATTGAGTCAAGATACAAGCTTGAAATGAGTGAGCGGTCATTGCCCCTGTAATGAAGGCTATCTAGCTCATTTGGTGACAATGTCTTCAAGTCTCTTAATTTTTATCAGTAGGCTACTTAGAGTCCTTCACACTTTTTTTTTCATTTAATTTTAAGCATTTACTTATTGATTAATTGTCCATGATTGTTCCCAAAGGTAATATGACATAACAAATGGAGAATTATTGCTACAAAATTATTCAAACATCTTCAGAATCGCTCTCTTCTTTCGTGCCCCAAAAGCAAGCAAACAAAAAACCTTAAGTTCAGATTCTTCCCTGGTTAGTTTTCATGTCAACTTGACACCACCTCAAGCCACCTGGGAAGAAGGACTTCAGTTGAACAATTGTCTGTATCTGATTGGCTGGCTTGTGTCTATGGGGCATTTCTCATTGCTAATTCGATAGAGGAAGGTCCATCTCACTGTGGGCAGAACCATCCTTAGGAAGGTGGGCCGGGCTAAATAAGAAAGCTAGCTGAGCAGAGAGCCAGTAAGTATGAAACTCCCCCATGGCTTCTGTTTCAGCTCTTACTTGTGTTCCTGCCCTGACTTCCCTTGTTAATGGACTGTGACATGGAAGTGTAAAAGGAAAGGAACCCTCCCCTCCTCTACTTACTTTTGATCATGGTTCTTTTTATGACAACAAAAGATCAAACTAGAATGGGATTCTTTTCTGAGGGAATGTGCTGAAAGGCCACAGCCACTGTTTATATTAAACAATGTAGGAGTTTTGGCTTCCTAAATTAAAATTGAGCTTCTTATGGTTGTGAAATCGTCTCTCCTGACTTCACAATCCTCATTCACATTCCCACATCATTAACATAAAGATCTCGTATTGGTAACTTTTTTTAACTTTGCACTTAGCACCAGTTTCTTGTTGTTGATTGAGGGAATAGACATGGTTTAGTGGAGCAGGGAGGATGCAAACTTAACTTCCAGTGAGAAATTGAAAGATGTGATGCATGTATTTTGGTACTTGAAACATCATATCTTTATGACCAACATGGGTAGTGAAGAAACAAAGTAAAGAGAAAGAAGAATCTTGCAGTTTGGGAGTCAGTTTTTCCTTTGTTTGTTTTTCAGTCTTAGCTTAACCTGTGAAGAGAAGCTCAGTGATCGCTCACCCCTGATGATGCAGCCTTGCCAGGTCACCAAGGAAGAGGATCCAGGTAGTCCTGCTGAGATTTAACAAGCTATGGACAGATGGCAATAGTGGAGAACTCCCCCTTTCATTTCAGTGGACTAGGTGAAGAGGATGAGGGGAAGAGGGAGGGAGAGTGGGACTGGGGGAGTTGAGGGCGGGGGCTTCAACTGGGATATATAATGAATAAATTGTGGAGAAAAAAAAGCGTCTAGACCAGCTTGGCCTGTGGCCATACCAGTGGGGGAGTGTCTTGATTGACTTGATTGAAATGGGGAGAACCAGCATGAAAGAGAATAGCACACCAGGATTCTCTCGGGCCCTGGACAGCAAGAGAGTAGTGAAAACTAGCTGGATACTAAGCATCACGTGCCTATTTCCTTCCACTCTTGACTATGGCTGTGATGTGACCAGCGACCTCAAGTTTCTGCAGTGGTTGCCCTGAAGTGATGGACTGTGACCTGGAATTGCAAGTCGAGTAAACATTCTCTCCTGATTGGTTTTTTGTTTTTGTTTTGTTTGTTTGTTTGTTTGTTTGTCTGTCAGAGTTTTTCATCACAGGAATGAAAGAAGAAAGGAGAATAGAAATTGGTACGAGAAGTCGAATTTTGCTTTTTCTCGGGGCACTTTATCATAGCACTGGGAAACAAAGCCAGGAGAGTATCTGGGCGGGGGGGGGGGGTGACTGTATAATCCAGAGGTCTGGGTGTTGCTGACTCTGTCGTGCACCGTTTAAGCCTCCCACCCCAAGTCATCTCAACCCAAGTCTAGTATTCTATTCACAGAGATGTCAATACAACAAAGTAGGGTGAGATCAGCAAAACACTATGTAAACTGTAAAGTGCATTTCGCACATGAGCTGCCATAGCTCAGGAACACCGGCCGCTTCTCTTTCTTACCTGCTCTAAGTTTGGGAGAGTATAATTTTCAAATGGCCTCAACACATGAGAAAGTCATATTCAAGGGAACCTTATATAATTAAAGTAAAACTCATAAATTCATGATAAAATATTGATGAAAATGCTCGAAAACAAGTCATGAAATATAAATGCAGAGTAGTTAGCATTGTTTTGATGTGTGAAGGTGTAGCTTGGAAATCTAAAGGGAAAGAACCACGGTGGCAGGATTGAAGTCATCACACAGAGCCCCATCGTCATGAAGTTCCAACCCCGGCACAGCATCCTGGGGATGGAGAACAGGGTTTCCTGATGACATATGAGAATTCCTGGCTTTGGGTTTAGCAGCAGCAGCAGCAATGCCGGCATCCTTGCATTAGTTTGCTATTGCTGCAGTCACTGCTTAGCAAGAAGTCTCGGGTCAAAAGCAAGAGTTCTTCCTTCACAACTCTGGAGATTAGGTTCAAGATGGGTCTAGAGGAGCATGTTTCTTCTGGGGGCTCTGGAGGTAAATCTGGCTTTGTTCCTGTGCACACCCAGCTCCTAGATCCTTTCTTCTGTCACTTCAGGCTCTGCCCCAGTGGTTGTGTCATACAATTCTCTGAGTTAAGGGCTAAGTTTCTTTGGACCCATATGAATAGTTAAGTCCACGCTCTCCTATCTCAAAAACCTTGACTTGGAGATGGAAATAAAGGTGACTCAGTGGTTAAGAAGCCATACTTTTCTCTCAGAGGCTCCAAGTACACCAGCACATGCAAATGCACCCATACATACATACACACACACACACACACACACACACACAAACGCACACACACACATGCACGCACAATTTAAAAATAAAAGAAATTGTGGCCTGGGGAAATGTCTTATAGCTTTGATGTTAAGAGCATATAGTGAGTGGTTCTGTTGCTCTGAGACTGATACTCCAACCAAGGACCATTGATGGAGATAACCTAGAACCTCTGCACAGACGTAGCCCATGACAGTTCAGTATCCAAGTGGGTTCCATAGTAATGGGAACAGGGACTGTCTCTGACATGAACACAGTGACAGGCTCTTTGATCCCCTCCCCCTGAGGGGGGAGCAGCCTTACCAGGCCACAGAGGAAGAGAATGCAGCCAGTCCTGATGAGACCTGATAGGCTAGGGTCAGAAAGAAGTAGAAAGACCTCCCCTATCAGTGGACTTGGGGAGGGGTATGCATGGAGAAGGGGGAGGGAGAATGGGACTAGGAGGGAAGGAGGGAAGGGTTTATGGGGGGGGATATAAAGTAAATAGAGTGTAATTAATAAAAATTTTTAAAAATTAAAAAAAAAACCTAGAAAGTAAGTGTCTTAAATAGGCTTGGGAATTTAAAAAAAAAAAAAAGCAAGCATATGGTGCTCTTTCAGAGGATCTGAGTTTGGTTCCCAGGACCACATCAGCCAGCTTACAACATTCTGAAAACCCAGTCCCAGGGCATCTGACTCTTCTGGCCTCTATAGTCACCTGTATAAATCTACACATGCATGCACACACACACACACACACACACACACGCACAGTCAAAATAATAAAAACTAATTAAATATAAAATATTGTTAAAGATTTTTAACTGAATTATGTAGGCAAAGTTTCTGTTGACACATTAGTAGATGCCTGGGAACACGGACATTATTCAGCCGTACAATCATCAACAGTTGACATCTCCTGGGCATTGGTCATGTGCCAAGCTCTACTCGTGAGCATAGCATGTAAGAATACATTAGCACTTTCTTTCCTTGAAGGCCACAGCATTGATGTACGGAGAGGGGAAGGAACTTGCCCAAGGTCGCACAGCTAGGATGTAACCTAGGGCTGCAGAATACAAAATTCTGTTCCAGTGCTCTTGAGAAAGGAAGAGGTTGGCCCACTGCACCAGGCAGAAGCAAGGCCTCTTACTCTAACCATTGAGAAGGAACAGAGTGCCACTGAGAAGCACCGATGAATATTATTGTGTATTTTCAAAGTAGCTTATGATGTGTAAGTACATTCCTAGCGATTTTTATGACCCTTCCTTATAACTCTGTAGCTTAGAACATTTTCCCCCCTGTACTCGGTCTTTTTCTTCCAATTAAATGACAGGTATTCTTGTATTGCCTTAGAGTTTATGTATCTATGTGTTCTGTTTGTTCATCTGTGAACTTAAGTTCAAGTAGAGACAAGCCTCCTGCACACACACACAACGTAGTTCACTGAATGTTAAAAGTATTCAATAAATCCGTATTTAACTGAAAAATATACCTGAGGTAGACAATTGCTTTAAAAGCACTTCAGATAGAGGCAGACTGAGCCCCCAGACAGCTCTGGATTTCAGTAAAGCCTGCACATCTGATACCACCATGCAGAGAAACAGCTGTTGTTTCTGAGCTGTGGGGTTTAGGAGTGTTTGTTTGCAGCCGTTGATAACTGGGATACCATGGCAGAGCATATCTACAGGATGCGGGGGCCACGCTCTCATTTCTTCCTTATGAAATAGTCAGTGAGATGGTATTCTGGGTCAGGGGACAGAGGCTCTGCCACCTACTAGCCTGTTGAATGGCTCCAGCGGCTTAGACTAGTTTCCTTATTGGTTTGTCATGACTTGAATCAAAATGTCCCCCCAAAGGCTCACGTTTTGATGCTTGGCCCCACACTGCTGATGCTGGCTTTTTGAGGTTGTGAAAGCATAAGGAGGTAGAACGTGGCTTGTAGAAGCAGGTTATTAGGGGCCTTTATTTGAGAGTAAACTCTCTATTGGCTCTATTATCTGTTTTCTGGCCCACAACTATGTGAGTGGTCACTACTGCTCCTCTCTCTGCCACAGATAGACCCACTCCACTCCCCCACTACGGTGGACTGAGACCCTCTGAAACCGTGAGCCAAAATTAGTCTGACTTCCCACAAGTTGTTCTTGCTCAAATATTTTGTCACAATAAGGAGATAACTAATAAAAGGTCTCTACTTCCCCAACTGAGGAGGAATGTTGAATGAGCCTTTCAGTGATGTTTTCTAGGCTTCAGACTTTCACTATTAGGAAAACATGAGATATAGATGAAAAAGAGTCCATTCATGAAGCCCAGAAACCCCAGTATCTAAAAAACGGTCCAGATCTATCTGCTGGAACTTTCTTTCAGAAGATCCTGTAGTATGACACATGCAAATGATATCAGAGGGAACCTGAGTGTCCATCTTGCTTGAAGAGATGGTGGTGGGAACAGTGTCCTGAGGGGCTATAGAAGGCTCACTTCCTGTTGCAGGCTCTTCCCTACCCACCTCTCTACCCTACCTCCTTGTAAGACCATATAGAGGAGAGGAAGGAATTGGCCAATTGATACTTGGTTCAACATCAGCTTCGTGTGTGTGTGTGTGTGTGTGTGTGTGTGTGTGTGTGTGTGTGTGTGTTGCTTGCTTGTTGAAGGAGACAGGTGGGCTGGGATCTGAGAAAAGGGTGGGACTTCAGTGTCGATAAGGTGACGAAAGAATGCAGCGGGGGTCCTGCCCTTCCATTCCCTTTATCTACTCCTCGCTAAAATAAACTCGATTCTGCACCAGCATTGACTTAATAGGAGGAATGGGACTGGGGTACACATAGGTAATTATCTAAAATAACAGCAGAGGCCACTATGGGAATAGTGGAGGGTAATTTGGAGGATGCCTGGGGAAAGGGACGTCAGGAAAACAGTTGAAATCACTTGAGTCAACCCCTTTCTCTGGAAACTTGCACTTGTGTTTTTGTAAGGCAAAGCACATACATTTGTCAATATAAAGCATGTATAGACAGCTTGAAAAGATGATTGGGTGGATTGTTCTCTTACTTAATGGTTATTTATTCACACTTATTATCTGCCAAGTCCTGTTTTAAGCACTTTATAAACTATTGGATCCATGTAACAATTCTGTGAGATAGAGATTCAGAATTTATTTTTTATTTGTGTGTGTGTGTGTGTGTGTGTGTGTGTGTTTCTATTTTCCAAATAAAGAAGCTGAGGTCCAGAAGGATTAAAGACACAAGATAAGGTCACCAGTTTGGCAAATAAAAACAAAGAATTCCCATTGAAATTGAATTTCTGATGGCAATCAATAGTTCTCCAGTAAACATGTTTTACATATCACCTGCTCACATATTTTATTAACAAGTATTGCATGTCACAGCTAGACTACACTTGGAACTAAAATTATTTGTTTATTTGAAATTCAAACACCTAAACATCTATTATTTTATCTGGCCCTTTCAGCTCCAAGGACATACTTCTAGCAACTGCTGACTTGAGATTTGAACCTAGAAGGTATAGTATGTGATCCACTGGACCCTGGAAGTCATGGGGCTGGGTTTCTAAAAGTTTTCTTCAGGAATGACAGCATTTGCAGTAGGGCGGGGGCACGTGGACCTCTCAGAAGCCAGGTGCATATGTGTCTTGATATTACTTGCCATACTAGAAACTACAGCTAAGAGTCTCACAACCATAGGCTGGCACTGTGGTCAGAGTCAGGTGCCTCCCGGTGGGCCAAGAGGGTTTCAGGTGAAGAACTTAGAGCTGCTGTGCCTTTCTCTTGGTTCTGCTTAAACAATACAATTCACAAATGACTTAAAGGGGAGAAAAGCAGTATGGATTTTCTCTGCAGTGTATAAAAACCTGCCCGAGTTGTGTTGGCAATAATCTATTATGTAAGCATTTACTATATATATACACCTGCTACTTACACATCATTCTTTCTCAGCAGAGTGTTCTGACACCCTTGCTGCCATCTAGACCAGGGGATAAAGCTAGAGAGGGTTTGTACTTATAAACACAGACTATTTCCATCTAAAACTCAATGCCTTACCATCCCCTTTGTACCAAATTTCCTAGTTCAATCCTCAAGTTAAAACTTGAGCTAAATTTAGCAAATTCACAACTGAAAGCCTGGCGTGCAAGTCAAGAGCCAAGTATAGGAGGCATTATTCTCCTTGGACAGTGCAGAAGAAAATCATCCTCAAATATGGAATGCTGCCAAAGAGAGAATCTACTATAGGCTTGCTTTCTTCTAGGATTAAATGATTTCCCCTTTAAAAATCCTGGTGTAGATCCCCTGTAGACATGATCTGGAGAATCAACCAAGTTAACTTCCGTGTACAACACATAACGGGTGTTTATAGAGCTCTGGTCTACTGTGGCCACAACGTTAGTCACACATTGTGCACAACTAGATCTCTCTGGCATGGCCATGGCTGAGTCACCATTTCTTGACAGACAGAGCTCCATTGTGCTCCATGAAGGGCCCTGAGGGGACTAGAAATGCAGTATGCTTAAGTGATTCTGAGATGTTTACAATGTGAGTCAGCAATTAATAGCAACGTTCCCTCCCTAAGTCACATCTTTCATATAAGCAATGCTAATTACACTGCTTAGTTCTGTTTTTCTAAGGCGAGTGACAAGAAAAATGTATAACCAAGGGGCTGTTTGACAGAAGTGAAGAAATATGGGACAACTAGAACGGAGAAAGAAAATAATGAGAAAAATGATTAAAAGAACTGAATTGTGTGGTTTACCCTACTTACTGGTAATGAGCCTGAACTAAAGGGAGAAGTCACATGTATTTACGGAACCTGTGAGAGATGGCGTAGGGGACACAGTTGCCTCCCCATTTCTGGCTGCATCTTGTTTCAGACCGGATACATGGGTGATGTGAAGCCGTGTAGAGACGCTGTCGGGCCACCCCAGGAATGGCTCCACAACAGGATGCCCCACAGACGACTTGATCTTTTTGTTTTCGGCCCTTGGACTGTACTCTGCTGGACATGCCTGGGACTTCACCCGTTCTTGCTCAGTCCATCTCTCCTGTGCACAAATACACTCCCCTGACCCCACCTCCATTCCTACTAAACAAGAATGACATTTAGCTGCTATATTTATTAACACTTTCTATTCTGTATTGCTTTTCTGGGCTGTGTAATAAATGACATCATGTGGAGGATCTTCAAAACAGCACAGATAGTTCTGAGTCCAGGAATCTTGTTTTTTGTTTTTGTTTTTGTTTTTTCTCCCAAGACTGAAGAGAACCTTTCTTTGATGGCTCTCGTTTCCGGTAGCCTGCTGA
Organism: Meriones unguiculatus; assembly: GCF_030254825.1. NCBI lineage: Eukaryota > Metazoa > Chordata > Mammalia > Rodentia > Muridae > Meriones > Meriones unguiculatus. The sequence continues at coordinate 49,206,039 of NC_083362.1, read as the reverse complement.
ATTCCAGTCTCGGCCCCCGTCTTCTTTTGGCCTTCTCCTCCTTTCTCAACTCTTACAATGACGCCTCGTCACCAGATTTAAGACTCTCCTGCATTCTGCAGGATGATCTCATCCTGAGACCTTTAGCCTAATTGTAGCCACAGAGACCACTTTTTAAAACAAAATAAGACAAGTTCCAGTAGGCATGTGTTTCAAAGGGTCCACCCTTGAGCCCAGTGTCCCCTCTTTCTTAAATGTGGGAAGCTCTTGTCCCTAGAACAAGGATCCTCCAAGCAGGGAAAGATTTCTAACCCACCAAGGCATTTGTAACACCCCCTATCTCCATCTCCCCATTTTTTTGTTTTGTTTTGGTTTGGTTTGGTTTTTTCAAAGCAAAAGTCACAAAGCCGCTCAGGACCATAGTTCTTTTGTAAACTTCTCCCCACTAAGTCCGCTCACCTTTGAACTTCACATACATATCTCTCGTCTGCTCCTTTAGCCCTTCCTTCATTGTTCTGTTATGTAGGTGAACATAGTTTTCCAGCCAGAGGCTGTACATTCTGGTTTGACGGAGTCCTAGATGAAGCCTGTTGGTTCTGGG